>NW_027122427.1:2400000-3600000 GCF_030686945.1 Centruroides vittatus | reverse complement strand
GCGTTCTGGACAACCATCAACATCGACTGATGACAAGAAAGTGAACAATCTCGTTCTTGCAAATCAACATTTGACTGTCAGGGAACTTGCAGAAGATTGGTTTGTGCCATAAAATCCTGACTGAAAAATTGAGAATGCATCGAGTTGCCAAATTCGTGCCTCACCTGATGACAGCAGACTAGAAACAATATCAAGTTCAAGTCTGTCAGGAATGTCAGGAACTGTTTGATCAAGCTGAAGAGGTTGCAACTTTCTTGTCCAGGATCATAACAGGTGATGAGTCATGGGTTTATGGATACGACATTGAAACAAAAGTGCAATCTTCACAATGGGTGGGTGAAACATCCTCCCTGCCCCAAAAAAGCTTGAGAAGTTTGCTCAAATGTTAAGGTGATGTTGATTGTTTTTTTCAATGCAAAGGGGGTTGTGCATCACAAATACTTACCTACAGGCCAGACAGTCAACACATTACTACCTGGGAGTTATGAAATCAGGCAAAAACGGCCCAAACTTTGGAGAAGCAGCAAGAGGTTTTTTCACCATGACAATGCACTGGCTCATTTGTCCCGCAGAACTCTTGAGTTTTTGGCCAAAAATAAGACCACTGTGCTTTCCCACTCACTCTACTGACCTGGCCCCATGTGACTTCTTCCTGTTCCCCAAACTAAAAAACCCACTCAAAGGAAAAAGATTTGCCCCCATTCTGAGATAGAGTAAAATTCAATGGAGGAGCTTATGACCATTCTGGAAGAAGTGTTCCAAGACTGTTTCAAAAAAGTAGAAACACTATTGGGATAAGTGTATACGTTGGGGAGGAGACTACTTTGAAGGGGACCTGACCAATAAATTGTAAGTGAAGTATTTTTTTTGTAATAAATAAAAGTTTGGGAACTTTTTAAACAGACCTCGTATATATGTTAGAGATTCTCCTATCAAGAATTGAGAATAGTATAGATTTCAAGAAATTCAAGAGTAACTAATATTTCTACAAATTCAATAGCTTATACCAGACATGGGCAAATGTGGCTCTTTTTGAGCTACATGTGGCTCTGACTGAAAGTGTTAATTTCTGCTTTTTATTATTATTTTTACAATTTAATTCCACAATTTTGTGAAAATATATAATTATATATATGTAATATTTAGTAATTTATTTCCAAGTTGGTGCAATAAATTAAATTGACATTTCAAATCTATTCTTTTAAAACAAGTTCTCGACCCAGATGGAGGACACCCTATCCTTCCCTGTCTTACCATACTATCCATCACAACAGTACAGAACTGTGGCTCCCATGCATTTTGCAAAACCTACATTTCGGCTCCCACTGAACTCTTGCTTGCCCACCTCTGGCTTATACAGTTTGCCAGAACATAATTGAAGTACAATAATACATTTTAAATAACAGGCTCTTAGATCATTACTTCCAATTGGATAATGGAATGTCACATGGTCACTGCAGAAAAATTTTAAAAAAAATTTGTTTTAGAAGTGACACAACATGGCTATCTATTTTTACTGTTTAAATTTTAAATTTAATGAAATAAGTTTAAAACACGTCATTTGCCAAAATATTTTAAAATGCAACTTATGAGAAATTCTGTTGTCAAGCATGAACTTAATGAGGTCACTGACATTACTGCAACATAAATGCGATCACTGATCCGAAATCGATAAAACATCTATTTATTCTATAGCTAATATTTCTGCAAAATAAGTAGCCTATACTTTGTTGAAACATAAAATGAATATAACCAAAATTTCATCTTGATTGGACAAAAATTGCAGGAGTTATAAGGAATTCACATACACACTGATGACAGTATTTTATATTATTAAATATACATAAATTTTTCTATCACTTTTGATTCAAGCCTGGAGCTGTACATTAGTCTCCTTTGGTCTCCAGACCAAGAATGATCTACTTATCTTTTGTGCAGGGGTGATAGCCCTCATTGTTCATAGATTAATGATGACCCTTTTGTTTCTAATGCATTTGACCTGTGGCCAAACAGGTGATCTGCTTAGTTCTGTTTCTTGTTCTACATACATACATACATATACAGTCAAACCTGTTTTTATGCAGGGGATAGGGACCGCATTAAAAAAAACGCATTAAAAAAAAATCTCACGAAACTTCACGAATGGCTGTAAATAATAGTTTTCGCAACACAATTTAAAAAATAATTTTTTTATGCGGTCAACAGGGACCGCATAAAAAAAGTCTCACATAGAAGATAACTCAAAACCGTACGAAATAGAATTTATTGACAACAGATGTCAGCACTTGACTGCATCGTCTGGTCTATTGTCTGTTTTACATATTTTTGTCCAGGTGGTGTTTTGTTGACTTAAAAAGTAAATTATTTCATTTTTCGCATATTCATGCAATAATATTACTATAATAAGTGCATTTATGCTATAATAAGTTTATTTAGCTATAATAAGTCAACGTGAGACATGACGAATCGCACGAGACTAGTCGCCAACTATATCGCACAAATTAAAAATTCGCATTAAAAAAATCGCACAAATAAAAATCGCACATAAAAAGAGCGCATAAAAACAGGTTTGACTGTACAATGATATTTATTATAATTATAAATATTAAAATTATTTGAATTTAATTTAATTTTCTGTTTTTTATTTTCTTGATTGATAAAATGACCAACATTAATAAAAGTAGACTTTTCATTAAGAAATTGTCTTGCTCTATAACCAAAAATTCCTTATATGCTTAATTTTAATTATTTTGTGTTTTTCGTAATTATCATTGTTTGTAATGGACACCTTTATTAAACCTCTCTTCCCAGAAATTTTTAACTGAATGGACCAAAAAAAAAGAAAATAAATACTACATAGTCGTAAACTTTTTTATTATTTATTTTTAATTTTTGACTCTTTCTGTCCTTTAACTAAAGAATACCATTTTATGACTTAATTTTAAAGCATAAACTAATAAATACAAAATACTGATATTATATTTAGTATGAACAAATAACTGATTTGTGCATTGATAGTCTAGTTCTCTAATAGGAAACGAAAACTTTTTATGAAAAAGAAAGTTTTAGCTCAATGTTTACGTTGATTTGAAGTTTATTAATTCATAAAAGAATAGTAACTTATAACTTTTTTTTAATCTGTTTAGTTCAACAATAATCTAGTATTAATGTTGAACTAGAAGTATTTTGCTGTTTTCTTTAATATTTATCTTTTATTATGTAAATTTAAAAATTTTATTTTTTAGGTAAAGTTACTTTTTATGCTATTTTTAACTTAGAATTAATCTTAGGATTCAATATTTAGTTATACAGTAAATTTTTAGTTACACAAAAAATTTTTTAAATTTGCATTTGAGATTTGTAATTTAAAGAAATAATAGTTTTTTGAATGATAACTTATACATATATTATTTTATGAAAAACTGTGTTTGTTTTATTTATTTATTTAATTTTTTTTAGATGCCTTCATCAATGGAAACCTCATGATGGCAAACCTCTCTCTTCATTATTTTTTTTAGATGATCACAAAAATCCTAAACCAACGTAAGCTTTTATATATTCAAACACAGCTTTTGAAAGTCTTTTAAATAATATCTTGTATTTTTATTTATTTATTTTTTTTATAGTGTTCAATTTTGGAGATTTGCCTTAACTGGAGCAGATAACAATCAAGAGATTAAGTTGTGGAGTTGTGAAAAATGGGTTTGTCTCCAAACAATTCGGTGGGTAAAATTAAATAATGAAATTACATTTTTATATCAAATATTAGTTTATGTAAAATTTTGATTTTTGAATCTATTCAAATGTGTGGCATTTTTGCTGTTAGACAATATTCCTTTATTCTTCTGTCAAACACTATTGTTTTTCTCTATATAATGATCAGTGATTTATTACATGTGTTCCATATAATAAATCACTGATCATTATATAGAACAGTAGTATAGCTGTGCACAATTTATAGTCTTTTGATATAGTCACCTATATTGTTAATCACAGATTCCCATTGATGTGGAAGTTGGTTGATGCTGCTAGCAGCCAAATTTCTGTTGCTAGTTGCTATGGCATGATCTGCTTCTCGTATAATGTCCTGGATGGTCTTGAAAGGAATTCCTATGGAGAGATTCCATCTTAGGGAACAAATTAAAATTGCATAGACTATTGTCCAGAGGATATGGAGAGGGTAGTACAACACTTCCCAACCCCACCTATCAAGCAGGCTCTTCACTAAGGCCAACATAATGTTGCATGACAATGCCCATTGCCATGCAACATGATGTAGGATTCTTCAAGAAGTGGCATTGTTTCTTATGCAGCATTGGTCATATATTATGTTCTAAGAAGTGGGCATAGAAATGTGCATTTATAGTTTTCCCTGGTAGCATTGTATGTTTAAAGTAACACCTCTGCAGTCATAGCATTGATGTTAATGGGGTTGTTGTGAAATTTTTTCATCATGGAGAATAATAATATCACCACTCAGTGAAGTGACATTTCAGTTGTGGTTCATAGGATTGAGCCTCTGTTTCATCTAACGTAATGATATGATGTAAAAACACTAGCTCTTCATGCTGATAGCACTCCAAATGGATACACACTGCTGTTTCTGGACATAATCCAAAGTAAGTGGAATCCATTTGTATGTAATTCTTCTTGCAGAATGTGTAGGATGGTTTTGTGGGTGGATTGTTCTCACAACCTAGGTTACAAACTGCCCATCTCCAATCATTCAGCAATCAGCCAACAATCATCTTCAACAGTTCAGCCACAGCTTGTACTTATTTTTCCATAAAACTGTGGAGATACTCAGGATAATGCTCATTATCTATTTTCTGATGACCTCTCAGTGTATTTATTCACTTTCTGATGGTACTGTACAATAAAGCAGATGATATACAAGCTTGTACAAGCCACTGATAACTCTGTTTTGCTGTGATTTCCTTGCAATCTTGATTTTCAGTCAACATTGCTGTTCCAACTTAGAAAATTCTTTTAGAATGGTCTGCCTTGCACAAGTCTCTTTCTGTTGCTACTGTGCTAGTCCAAAGGTGTCAGAAACCTTTTTGCCAGTGGATATCTAGGGAATCAATCTTAAATACAGCATAATAATCATAATTGTCATAACTTTCACTTTTGCCTTATAAATACATGCTTGTTATTTATTTTTCAACCCCTGTATATATGATATTTATTACATTTATATATGATTATGTTTATTTAAATATAATAAGAATAGTAAATTATTATAATCTTAATGCAATCAAGCAAAATTTGTTCAAAAAAATGATAATACATTGGAAAAAGTTTGATGTATTTAAAAAAATTTGTGTTTATATTTAGAGAGAGATTTCTGTATTAAATTTGTATCTCTTTTTCTAGAGAATTATGTTAAAGATAGAACTAACAATTTCAGATGATTAATTACTTATCGAGTTTTCACAATATAATAACTAATCAGTCAGAAAGATTAGTGTTACTTTAAAATATTTGTAAGAATAATAGATAATAGATATGCAAGCTTTATAAATGAATGATCTAATTACGAATTTTTGTATTGATGTTATGTTATGTATTTTTTTCCAGATTTATTTTACCATCTGATGGCAACACACAATTTCGTCTAAAAGCGGAACTTGATCTTTCTAGCAAATACTTTCTTCTTTCAGATATTAGTCGAAAGGTTTGTTAATTTTTAAAAAAATCAAATTAAATGGTATATTTAAGTTGAAATTTTAATAATTTAAATTTTGCATGATATAACATTTGTTATTGATTTTTGCTGTTTCATTTCATTGTTAAACATGTCATATTGTAGATAAAAATTATTGTCTATTTATGATTTCTATTGCATTATTTCCTATTTTTTGAGCAGTATAGTAAAATCTCTGTTCTTAGATTCTGTATAATGTAATTGTTTCTTATTATGCACTTTTAAAAAATTTTTGTCCTAACTTTTGGATAGTATTTTTTTGAAATGTTATCTTTAGATGCATTCAGTTATATGTGTAATGATACGAGGGGTTTCAATAAGTAACGTCTTTTATTTTTTTTTTAAACAAACATTTTAATGTGTATGCAAAAACATGAATATAGTAAATGAAGTTTGAATTTCTGGCAGCATTATTGCATGATAGGAACACTTGTTCTGCCTGTCAGACATTTTCTGACAAATGGAAAGAAAGTGGCGTGCACACTATCATTGTCCATGCTCCAAGAGCAAAGTGTTGTTTATTTTCTATGGGCAGGGGGGCAAGAAATGTGGACAAATTTATGTGGAAATGTGGAAGGTGTACGGTGACAATTGCATGGACTATTCAAACGTCTGTCGATGATGCAAAATGTTTAAAAATGGTCGTCAGTGTGTGATTGATGATGAGCACAGGTCAGGTCATCTGGTAAGTACCGCTTTGCCTCAAACAGTTGCTGCTGTTGATCAAACGATTCAAAACAACTGCCGCATTCTCTTGAAGATGCTATTGGAGAAATGTGACATTTTGATTGGAAAAGCACACAATATTTGACTTCTTCACAATAATGCTCGCCCACATGATTCGACAAAAGTCCATGATTTCATCATGTCCTTTGGATGGGAAATTCTGCATCACTCCCTTACAGTCTGCTATATTTGTATTGCTGAACTATTGTATTTTCTTTTAGTTTGATGTCTAATATTTTTTTAATGGCCTTATTTTTTCTATATTTTTCTTTCCAGATAAAAACAGATTAAAGACTTAATGCTTTTTTTTCTTTAACCTATTGTTTTTGTTGTTGTATACTGTGATGTGACATAAAAATATTGTTGAGAAACTGTTTTTTTTTTCCTTAAACAGGTGGTTGGATGGTCAATATAATTAAGGTATTAGCGTACTATGCTAGGAGACTCAATATTGAATTCAAGCAGAAAGCCTAAGAGTCCAAATTCACAAATGTCTTGTAAGATAAGACATAGTATATCTGATATTGTGAAGTTACTAGAAAGTAATGATATTTTATATCCCACATTCACAAAACACATTGTAATACTTTTGACAAAACAGGAAATTGGTAATAAGAGTATGTCTTCTGACATTAGTGATTACTTCCATTTTAATAGAGCCAATCAGAAGGCATTTCTTCATATATTTTCAGAATTTTCTCACTTCATATGCTTGCAATGTATGAGGAAAGATAACCATATTTTATTTTGTTAGAATTAAGATGTTTCATAGATGGTGTAAGAAGAAAAAAGCTGATAAACAGTAAATTCTTACTAAATATAAAAGAAACTGGGGTAGGAGTTACTTTTATGTGAATTGTTTATGTACATATAATAGACAATACATAAAATTTACTTCTTCCAAAAATTGTAACCAATCTAGGTGTGGAATGAAATCTGCACAAAATTGATACTAATAGTTATATTAATAGAAATACTGACATTTGAAAGAAATTAATAAATTTTAGTTCTTTTTATAAAAAAAAAAAATAGTGTTAAATTATAATGAATGAGATCTTTTCATATGTTCCATAAATAGTTTTAATTCCACTCTGAATATGACGACATCTTGGAAGTTTGAAATCAGAAATATTTTAAAAGAGACAATTCAAAATAATGTTTGACTTGCTTATGTGCCAAACATTTGACCACTGTGATTTGATAGAGCCAAATACTCTACCACTACCTTTTCTTGTAAGCTTACATTCACTTATTATAACTATTAACTATTATAATATTTATTAGACTTTTTAGTATATAGTAACTTACAAGATGTCTTGTATTCACAAAGCATATTGTATCTGGTAGCTTACAAGAAATTTTCTCATAACTTACAATATGAGGAATTTGTGAATCTGGCTCCAGGAATTTTTCATAGATTGTCTGTCCCAGATATATTTGTTTCCAGCCCTTACCATTCAGCCAACCTTATTGTGGGTTGATAAAAACTTATGATGATTATGGAAAAATGGCCTTCTTAATGCCCATACAGCAAAAAGAGTTAAAAGAAATTCTTAAGCAAATAACTTATTTAAGGAAACCAAGCAACTTTATGTATTATTCTGTATCGTTTAAAAAATAATACACAATCATGTGTGTAAATATCAGTTGAATATATCAGTAATATCAGTAAATATCAGTATTTTTGGAGCAGATTTAAATTTTAACTAATTAAATTACAGAATTTGGTCTGAAGACAGGCAGTTAAGCAGCTGTTGTGGGTTACTTTAATAATTAGAAATTATTTAAATATGTGGCGTGTTTTTAAGTAAGTGCCGTTTTAAAATATGACCGCTGCAGTGCTATGGTTGGTGTTTTGCGAATGTGCGCTGAGTACCTACATGTGTTGGCTAGCCACAGACACAAAAACGGACACATTCGTTCGTTTTACAATTGTTTGTGTGTGTTTAAAATGCCTCAGACAATTGAAAATCCCACCGATTGTGAAGTAGGTGCGGTGATTCATTTTTTTAATGCAAAAGACATGAAAGTTGTTGGCATTCATCAGCAGATTAGTGAGGTGTATGGAAAAAACATTATGAGCGATGAAATGGTAAGAAAATGCTCTAACCCATTTTTTTACCATTAGCATTTAAAAAGATAGCCGTACTAATGTCCACGACGAGGAGTGTAGTGGACATCTGTCATTACTGAAGACTTGGTGCGGAAACTTGTTGCAAAAGTTCAAGAAAACAGACACTTTACAATTTCGTCAACCAAAACAAAAGCATGGCAAACTCAGTAAGAGGATTGTTTTGCTTCACGACAATGCCTGTTTACATGTGGCTCAACGAACTCGAGATCTTACCACATCACATGGCTGGGAACAACTTGATCACTCTCTGTATAGCCCTGATGTAGTGACTAGTGACTACCACTTGTTCCTTCACTTGAAAAGGCATCTAGGCAGTCAACGCTACGACAATGATGATGATGTCAAAACGCCGTGCTTCAGTGGTTGGCAAATCAGGCGGCAGGTTTCTATGAGGATGGAATTCAGAAGCTGGTTGTACGATATGAAAAGTGCCTTCATAATGGAGGAAATTATGTTGGAAGGTAGATTAAGGTACAGGCTTTCATGTAAGAATAAAATTATTTAAAAAATGGCAGCTGTGTTTTTTTAATATCAAAATGGTACTTACTTTAAAAACAGGTCTTATAATTTAGAAAAATTTTAAGAAAAAATTGACCTGAGGCGGGATCCAAATCTGCAACTTTGCTTATCATGCTGATTTGTTACCAGCTACACTACCTGGACCTTTATTAGATGTTTGCTTTTTAGATTTATATTAATTTGGATCATAGAAAGTTCAAGAAAACAGACACTTTACAATTTCGTCAACCAAAACAAAAGCATGGCAAACTCAGTAAGAGGATTGTTTTGCTTCACGACAATGCCTGTTTACATGTGGCTCAACGAACTCGAGATCTTACCACATCACATGGCTGGGAACAACTTGATCACTCTCTGTATAGCCCTGATGTAGTGACTAGTGACTACCACTTGTTCCTTCACTTGAAAAGGCATCTAGGCAGTCAACGCTACGACAATGATGATGATGTCAAAACGCCGTGCTTCAGTGGTTGGCAAATCAGGCGGCAGGTTTCTATGAGGATGGAATTCAGAAGCTGGTTGTACGATATGAAAAGTGCCTTCATAATGGAGGAAATTATGTTGGAAGGTAGATTAAGGTACAGGCTTTCATGTAAGAATAAAATTATTTAAAAAATGGCAGCTGTGTTTTTTTAATATCAAAATGGTACTTACTTTAAAAACAGGTCTTATAATTTAGAAAAATTTTAAGAAAAAATTGACCTGAGGCGGGATCCAAATCTGCAACTTTGCTTATCATGCTGAATTGTTACCAGCTACACTACCTGGACCTTTATTAGATGTTTGCTTTTTAGATTTATATTAATTTGGATCATAGAAGTTAATTTGTTATGGCTCTAACCAAAGTTATCCATAACTATAATTTTTCAAGGCTCTAAGACAACTTTAAAATTCTTAGATGTGTGTGTGCAAAAAATCCAAAGCTCAATTTTATAACCAATTATACATGTAAAAACCAGATTAGTTTAGGATTAAAATATTTATTTCATATTTATAAAATGATATACTAATAAGATTAGTATATGCATATAAAACTGTTCTATTGATATATGACAAAATATTTTGTGTTCATTGTCACATCTCCTGTTTTGGAATACTGCAATTTCCTGCAAAAATGGTCAGAACACAACTTACACCTGCTGATTTCAAAACATATAATCTGCAGATCATATGCACGAAATTACAGTAACTATGGTATTTACATCATGATTTACTAGTGTATTTACTGTGCAATTTTTGTGTAAACTTTTTGGTTTAGAAATAATTACTATAATGATACACAGTCAAATCCCATTAATGCAAAGCCAAAGGGACTTAAAAATTGGCATTTTGTATTAAACAAACTTTACAAAAAAATCAATAATCAAAAGGCAAATGTCAAATAATCTCCTGGTTATTTCATTAGGTTTATTTTGTTTGAATGTGTTTTAAAAAAAATTAACAAATAAACTTTTGTGTTACTCTAAACATACACTTTATATGAGATAGAGTGGCTTAAAAATGGCTCAATACTCATTTTTTGATGTCAGTTGGTATAACAGTCTGACTTAGCTATCAGATTGAATCCAGGAGCTGATACTTGTAAAACTTTACAAATTTTAAGTTAACTAACTGTATTTGTTCAAATTTTTATGAAACTAGTTTGTTTTTAATTTTAAAATTACAAGCATATAATTCAGTTGTTTTATTATATCCATTATAAAAACAATTAGTGATAACTATTTTGTAAAACTACAGATTTTTAATTGAAATTCTATTAATTTTTGGTTCCTTACTGGCCAAGAGGGTTAAGATGTTGGCCTACTGCTCTAGGGACCAGGAATTGAACCTGGGAAAGTTGGAAATCCAGGAATTATTTTGGGTTGTCTGGCCTTATCTCTCACCACTCACAATTAGTGTGGAAAAAAGTCCCCTTAGTGCTCACAGGAAAGAAAGAGTAAATAAAAATTTCTGGTTTTCAATGTGCATGCCAACTGTCATAACTAATTTTTTGGTGTTGTTACAGTGTACAAAGTGCTGACTATAAGAAAGAGTAATTTTTGAGTTGGAGTGAACATTGTTGTGGTGTGGTATATGTCCAATGTCTGCATTGTCAATGGTTACAACATTGATGTTATAAGCATTGTAGCCTACATTAAATGCTTATTGCAAAGTAGAAAAGTGCATTGTATGACCTCTGGTCATGATACGAGTGTTTGTTTGTTTGTGACTTTGATGAAGATGGAAGCAGTGTGTTTTGTATTAAACAATGTAATATAATTGTTATCAAATTTATGAGGCCATGATATGCTCTGTATTACATACTAATCAATCTTGTTAATGTTGAAATTCCTATCCTCATCCATGGGACTGAAAATTGGTTCACATAAACTGATCATGTATTAATGAGGATTGACTGTAATATTCATTCATTTCATCACAATAAAAGTATCCTGTAATTTTATTATATTGATGAATTATTAAAAATGTTACATGCAATGCAAAGCCATTTAATTACATACCTTTAAAGATATTTCAAAAAATTGAAAAGCCACACACAAATCATCTTCAATGCATTGATCAAATTAGTGTATGGAATGAAAAGGATTTTTACACATATTGTAAACAGAATTATATTAAAACATCTTGAATGCACTCCATATAATAATTTTTTCCACTTGATTTTGAAATTTTAATTAACAAAAATTAAATGTTTTACTCTGAAATATATTGAGTTGGATATTATTCTCTACTATTATTAACAAAATGAATTAATAAATATCTTAAATTTAAATAAATATTCTTTAAAAAAAAATAATGAAATTATTTGTTTTTAGGTTTTGCATGTATTTGAAATAGAAGAAGAAATAACAAAAAATATAATTAAAATATCATCTATAACAGAATATTTTCTTGATCAACCTATACTTAGTTTTGTTATTGCAGATGTTTTGAAATATAAAGGCATATTCAATAATAATTCAAATAAAATAATTCAAGGTAAGTTTTTAAAATTATTTTGTAAATTTAGTATAGATATATTATAACTAAGTCCAAGAAGTTTATGCCAAAAAGAATATAGGAAATATGTTATCTTTTTTTGCGAAATATGTTAATGATATACCTATATTTTTTCCTAAATAATAATTAATAATTAATTGTGTTGTTGAAATAAATGTGCAAATAATAGGAAAACTATAATTTTACTTAGATTTGCAATGTACAACTAAACAGTGCTGAAGGTTTTCAACAGTAAAACTGTTTATTCGCTGCCAGTACAGATTTGTATCTGGAGAAAGAATGCTTAACATCACAAGAGGTGATGGGAGCATACTTAAAATATTTAATAGCAACACTTGACTGTTAGTTTTTCTTCCAGTGTTTCTAGAGGACATTTTCTTTCCCTTTTAATATATCTACATTAAGCTTCAAAATAATATACCTTTTGTTTTTCTCCAATACATAATACAGTTTTCTGGAAATAGCATCTCTAAAAGCACCTTTAGTCACTAAATTCTGTTTCACCTTCTCAATTATTTCCAAAGCATCCCTGACAGTACCCTGTTTTTTGAGCTGAAAAATTGCATCACAAAGAAAATGAAAATTGGCTTGAATGTATACTCACTGATCTCATATCTTAACCTTCAGGTACAATGTCTGTGCTGTACAGTGCACATAAGAGCAGCTTTCCATCAAACTCAATAGCATCTTCCTTTTAATCAAGGAAGTGCTGTTTTTTACTGCTACAAAATTATCAGCATAACATTTAACAGCATTTAGCCAGGAATCCTATCAAGTAATAACTGGTTGTGGTGGGATTGGAAGATCCCCTGATGAATTCTTGAACAATCCTACTCTACCAGGTGCTTTTAGAAATTTTTTCACGCAAAACTAGTTTATTCACATTGCAGGATATTCCTCTCATTTCCTTGGCTACTCTGTGCATCACATGCGCAAGATATGTATGTAATGTGTATCATTTTAGAATACAGCATTTTAAGTCTTTGATCAGTTTTTTATGTAATGTGCAGTGTCAATAATGAACAATAAAATGACATTGTAAACTATGGCCACAGCACACACATGGAATGATTATATCTAACATGGAATCCTGGTATGTGCATAAAATAATTTCTGGAAAATATCTAACTCTGAGATAACATATAATCAAAAACAAAAATGATGACTTTTGTCTCTTTGACTCTTAATAACAAAAAAGTATTTTGACATTTTTGGATGCTGTTTTTTTGGAATAGACAGTTGCTTCATATTTTTGCCAAGTTTGGTGAATTTAGGTTGAATTATGGAAAAGTTATCTGAGTTCTAAGAAAAAGGAACCAGGTTTACATCCTATATGGATGGCTCCCATGTGCTGCACTTGCTCTTACTGTTACAGCGGCTGTCTTAGATGCTTATCTTTATTAGATGGCACCTTTCACTAGCTCTAATAAGGGGGGAATTTTCCACAATCACGAATATTCTGGAACTTTCTGGAATGTCTTCCTAGCAGTTTGTGGTAGTGACATTGTTCTAGAACCTTCTGGAACTGGAGCACAACATTGGACCTGTCCAGGATTGTTGAAGATTGAGGGAGACAGTTTCCTCAGTTGAGACTGGACAAAATCTCAAATGCGCAACTTTAATGATCGACTCCAATTTATTGAAGACTTTTCCTGCTCAAATGCAAAATAATTTTATTTTATTATTATTAGTTTTGTTTAGTTTAGTTTAGTTTACTTTAATTTTTTTAGTATTACACTTTTCTTTTTTATCTGTACTTTTCATCATATTTTTTTCTTTTATCAACAATAAATCACATAAAATATATAAATAAATCACATGTAATCTTTTATTTGTAACATATTACTGCTCAAACTGCTCATCCAGGCTAACTACATTGAGAAACATTGTTTCTAGTTTCTCCATGTAACTTTACTAGTTCATATCCAGAGTTCCTATTATCTGTGTTAGTTATAATAGTTATTATTATCAGATAGTGTAGGTTGTGCAGCAGCAGTAAACATTGCTGCTGCATGACCTACACTATATTGTTTCATCAAGACTAACTCATGTTTTTTTGTTTTCTATCTTGCAATCTGTTGATGGTCCTACTATGTAGAATTCTATTGGTGTCACAGTGGTTTGGTAGTGGTGTCACAGCTATCACAGTCACACCTTAAGAAAATCCTATCTACCAAAAGGTAGATAGGATTTTCTTAAGGTAGATTTGTTTGGAATATGCTTTCTTGTATATTTCATTAAAAAGTCCTCTGAGAATATGATTACATTTGATAAAAGGATAGGAATATTGAACATAAATCCATGTTAAATTGAGACCTCTTATCTGTGACAATCCTTAAAGCATTTTCACTGTTGCTCATTAACAAACTGTCTTAAACCAGCTTTGACTTTTCTATACTTATTATTTATGAAAAATTTCTTTTTAAATTATATGCAAAAAAGCAAAAGTGGTTAACTATATACTCCAAATTACTTCAAATAACCTTTAATTTCAACAGTCAATGTTTTCAGTTATGTTGGATCTCCTTCTTCAGGCTTTATAATATGATCAAAATTCCATCAGAGAAATTAGAACATTATTCAATAGAATCTCTCAGTGGTTACCTTTAAAACAAAATAGAACTGACTTCAAATTTAAACTAGGAAATAGCCAGAATGGTTACATTTAAAAATAAAATAATTATACCATTTACTAGACTTAAAAATGTTCTTCATGGGAAAGATATGCTAAATGTTTAAACTTTTTAAAGCCTTAATAACTACTAATAAACCTCATATGTACAGTATCACATTTGTTATTCTGACATCACTTGACTGTGTGATAGATCATATTTGGACATAACAATGCTTTTTTACAATCTTTTTTATGTATTGTACCTTATCTCACCTAACCTGTCCCAGATTTCCAACCAGTGGGATTACACCCTTCTGATCAATGACCTGAATGCTACTGATTTGAAATAGGGGACCTCCAGGAGTTTTTAAATGATATTAACAGCAACCTATATAGCTTTGTACTCCACTTGGAACAAGAAAGCAATACTAATGTGCACTTTCTGGATGTGTATTTTATTCTTATTGGAGGTCAAATTATAACAAAAGTTTTTCATAAATCTTTCTACCACTTGTTGTTTATTTTGAACTTGAGATCCCATTGTTTCAAATTAAGTTTAAAAAGTATTTATATTGTGACCAGAAGGTTGGCTCCTCTTCAGTACCCTGTCAGGAATGACATCATCATGTCCCAATTGACACGGAAGCTGCGATGGCAGTTGGGTTAGAAATTTGGTCATGCGAGCGATCAGGTGAATGAGCGATCAGATTCAGGATGGAGACTGCAAGATAGTGAGCAGGAAGTGATGTATACAGAGACTAGGTTAACTAAACTAAACAATTTATTTGTAAAGGAGGATTTTATACATTTTATATCATTAACGAGTTATAAGGAATTGAACTAAAAATATGTCTAGATATTTCCCTGGGTCATGAGAGAGTTTACATGAGGTTTGCATGGGGATAAATACCTTATTGAGGATCTTGTAGAGGATATTGATCTGGTTGAAAGAAAGAAAGTTTGGGATGACAGTTTGGGTATCCTATAGATAATGTTCATAGACTTGCTTGAATGTATCCGGAAAGGTGTTTAAAACGATGGTCTTTGATGATATATGAATGTATATTAAAATAATATATCCAAAGATATCTGAATATTGAGACACTTGGGACAAAGAACTGGCGACGACTGCCACTTCAGCTGTTAATTTTTTGATAACAGTGATATCTCCTGGCTAAGAGGTCAGCAGATCATGGGAATGCGTCGCTTTTGCCATCGAGATAGTGTAAGTGGAGATTTTCTCAGGTAGCTGAAGACAACAACTATTGAGCAAATATGATGACATCGACAATCTGTTCTTGTTAAAATTCGGATTCTCACAATATTGTTCTATGCACTGGATATACTTTGAATACTTTGTCATCACCCGAATATGGGAACTTTCCTGCATTTGCACACTACATCATGTTTTTTGAAAATTTGTAGAAAATGTTGTTTTCTTTTTTGATTAGTTTTATGCAATATATTGCTTTAATTTATTTATTTATTTTCCTAAACTACTACTATTACTGTTTTAATAGCAATTATTGTGATCAATCCTTCAATTGTGACTTTTGTAGTATAGACTTTTGTAGATGCTTATAGTCATTTACTTTGTTTCTGGTAATAGGTGAACATCAAGAAAATTTATGGTTATATTGATATATCCATGTAATTTGTTTACATTTTGGGGCTGTAAAGTTTCATTTTCTTACTGTTTAACAGGTATCTTAATGTGCAAACAAAAAGAAAAGTATATCAAAGAAACAATGCAAATTAATACAAAATTAAAGCATTCAATGTTCAACAGCAAAAATAAAAATTAAGAAACAATAACAAAAACACTATCTTTAAATTATTTCATTCCATAATCTTCTTGATTAAACTTAATCATTTCGTGCATGCAATATGCTTTCACATCGAAAATGTGCTAAGATAGGCTCACATAATAGTGCTTCAAAATTTTGCAAAGCAACATAAACCTATTTTTATGCATTCCCTAAAGATATAAAGATAAATATGTTTGGAAAAATGTGTTTGCATGAACTTCTGGGCCTTAATTATAACAGTTTTTATTTGGAAATTCCTTTTTCAATATTTTATATTAAAAAAATCAATATCATAGAAATTAATTAAAAATTTTTTTAGCAGTCTTTATATTAAATCATCTTAATAAACGAATTACACAAATTGATTGGAATTCGTTTTTTTCTTATGATCTATTATGTAAACAATATAAATTTGATTTTGTTACTAATATTTTTAATATTTGAATATATAACACAAAATATTAATATAAAAATTATGAGAGAGAAAAGGAAGTATTTCTATATCATTTTAAATTTATTAAAAACACTATCATGCTATAAAGAACAATTTTTAGAAGATGAAACATGTATATTTTGTGACATTCTTGAATCGCTTTTCATTGTGAAATTTTTTAAAACATAAAAATAAATAAATTTATTTATTTTTTCAAAGTTATCAGTTTTATAAAATTTTTTTAGGTTGGACAAAATTCTGTTCTTACGATAGAAAAACTTCAAACAAATGAATGAAAATTATTATATTTATCCGATAGTAATTTTTAAAATTTAATAAAATATAAAATAATACCATTTTAATATAAGATATTTATTTTAAAATTATAATTACTGTTATCAGTTCAGTTAATGAAGATAATTAATTATTATTATTTTTTGTTTAGATAAATATAATGATTTTAATGTGTGCCTAAAACTGGTGTGGATCAATGCCAAGTAAGATTATAATTTTAACTTTTAAAAATCATTATTTTTATAATTAAATTTTATATATGTATTTAGCCAAAACATGGCATAGAAAGACAATATGCTTTGCATGTTTTTGTAACAACTAGCACACATCAGTGTGTGTAAAATTTTGCCAAAGAGCATTGTGAACAAGTAAGGAGAACTATATATATATAATAATTCACAACCTTCTTAAGTATATTCCTCATTTGTAAATTATTCAGCTGAAAATAATGTTAACTTGTAGTGTGTAGAGAAAAGTAAAAGTTAATCAAATTAAAAAAACAAAACTCCCAATTAACCCCAATGGGTGCAAACAGGGAGGTATAGAATCTGCGGCGAGTGTTCTACTTCCTGGAATTACAACTATCACCTATCAACTCATCAAACGTTTGAAGTATTTCAAGTTTCAGTTTAAATCAGAAAAATGATAACTTTCACAAAAATTGTCAGTTTTTGTTTTTGGATGCACTATACATATATGAAAATTATTACATATATTGTTTTTTCAATATCTGATGATTTCCTGGATCTGAAAGCAGTCTAAAAAAATGTTTAGATGAAAGCAATCTGTCATTGTAACCTAAAATCATGACTTTCTCAAATAAAATGCAAAAGTGGAACCTAGAACTTTACAGAGGATACTTATGTATGCCCCAGAATAACTATACAAAAGCTCATTAAAATCTTCTCTGAGCTTCTCTTTGTCAGATATTAGAGCTCCTATATGTTCTTATGTGTGTGGAAATATGGTACCCATAATCAATCTAAGAAATCCTTAACTTACAACAATTTGGTTTGTTTGAAAAGCCATTATTCATGGAACAGTTTTGTTTCCAAAATGGCATGTAATAACATGTATCTTATTACTCTGTTTTTCAAACAAACCAACTACTTGCATATATTGAATAATTTGATTTGAATATTTATATAAATATTATCATATCACTATAATTTTATGGTACCTAGTTATATTAATTCCATTATATTCTTTTCAATTTCTCTAATTACTGATACTGTTTACGTAAACATTTGATGTTTTTAAATGTTAATTGATTTTGAACATCTATTTTATTAATTAATAATTGATGAATTTGTTTTTATTATACTGAAACTTTAAGAAAACAAATTATTTAATTCATGAAAATTTTAGTTATTCTATTAAGTAGAATAATACAAAATATTAGAAAATTTAGCCAAAGTTTACTTTTAGTTTTTGCAACAATAGTAAAATACTGAAAATTTTATGTTATTTACAGATCATTACAGGAATGCCATATTTTTCTGAAACAGGATTCTGAAATGGATCATACTGATACATTTTCAAGCATCTTTCAAGATGCCTTTGGTGAATTTACATTAAATTTTACTGTTTTTTATTTTCATGTTTCATATTTTGAATAAATAGATTTAAATTATATTTTACTTTTTAGTTTATTGTGATAAATTGTCTGATCTTGGTTCAGATATTTCAAGTCCAGATTTGATTGTACAAAATTCTATGCAAACTAACAATGTGTCATCAGTTCTTCCCCATTCGGTTGCTTTAAGTTCTCCTAAGTCTAACAGTATTTCCTCACATTGTGCATCATCTCCGAAAGTAAACTATAAAGTCGAAGATGTTTTATTAACACCGGAAGATTTTATTTCATCTTCACCTACATCAGTAAATAAAATAGCACCATGTGTTTCATCTCCATCATCATGTGTTCCTGTTGCTTCTTGGGAAGATTTAGATATCAAATCTCCTTCATCGGGCAGAGATGAAAATTCTGTAAATTCCATTACTTCATTGGATACTTCATGTAAATATTTTAATTTTTTTCATTTATAAAATAAAATAATTTGATGTAACATAATTTAAAATTGATATAATATGATATTGTATAATTTGTCATTATTTCTGTTATAAGAAACTCTGATGGATTTTAGAAATAATTCCTTTAAATTAGATCTAGCAAATCTTTTACCATTTCAAATGGAATAACGTGTAAAACAGAAGAATGATTATTATTGTATTTGCAGTGTTTAAGTAATTGTATACCTTTTGTGATGATTAATTTAATATATATATATATACATATACAGTCAAACCTGTTTTTATGCGCTCTTTTTATGTGCGATTTTTTTAATGCAAATTTTTAATTTATGCGGTTTTTTTTGTGCGATTTTTTTATTTGTGCGGTATAGTTGGCGACTAGTTTTGTGTGATTCGTCATGTCTCACGTTGACTTATTATAGCTAAATAAACTTATTATAGCATAAATGCACTTATTATAGTAATATTATTGCATGAATATGCGAAAAATGAAATAATTTACTTTTTAAGTCAACAAAACACCACCTGGACAAAAATATGTAAAACAGACGATAGACCAGACGATGCAGTCAAGTGCTGACATCTGTTGTCAATAAATCTATTTCGTACGGTTTTGAGTTATTTTCTATGTGAGACTTTTTTTATGCGGTCCCTGTTGACCGCATAAAAAAAATATTTTTTAATTGTGCTGCGAAAACTATTTTTTACAGCCATTCGTGAAGTTTCGTGCGAAATTTTTTTTTTTTTTAATGTGTCTTTTTTAATGCGGTCCCTATCCCCCGCATAAAAACAGGTTTGACTGTATATATATATATATCTGAAAAATATGTGATATCAAACTGAACATTTAAAATAATGAATTCCTTCAAAATTAAACTCAAGTAAATAGATTAATATCTTATTACTTGAATATCTTATAATATAATTGAGATGGGTTGAGAATAATCGTAGACACAAAAAACCTTTCACACACTATTTCTAGCAGACAAATTAATGAGCACAAACGTTTTCGGCCGTTTTAAAAGGCCTTCTTCAGGTGCACTGAGGACGGTTGGAAAGTCGGATAGCCAATGTTTACGTGACGTCATTGTTTATGAGGGGTTTCCTCTTACAAGTGACATCTTAGCAGAGAAGGTTTAAACGAAATTGACCTTGGAAAATATTTTAAGATTAGCCAAGATGCGTGAACTATTGTCAAAGATAAGCGAATCCTGAAAGGCGGAAAAAAGGAAATAGAAAGAAAAAGGAAAAAGAAACCTGATAAATTTAGAAACTGCACGAGAGAACGAAACGGACAAGGAGAGGGTGGACCGGCCTATTTAATTAAGGGGGTTATCGAGGAGTGACCGCCAGGCAGGGGAGAGCGAATCTGCATCCCTGCTGTTAATGCAGTTTCCTTTGAGGGATTCAGTAAAGATCTCTATAGCTTCGATTGTTCTAAGTTTGCTAGAGTCAAGAATAGGAACGGTAATCCTAGCATCTTCCCATTCGGCCGTTATACTGGGTTCGCTTGCGTACTGGGCTAGGGTGGAATTAAATTTTTTTTTTTGTTGCGCGCGTCGTACCTATGCTCAGCTATCCTTTTGGTGAGCGATCTGTTGGTTGAGCCTATGTAGGTTAATTTATTGCTTGGCTTAACTGTATTGTCCACCAGCGGAACAGAGTAGACCCCTGGAATCCTGGCTTCGCTGCATTTATCTTTGTTATTTGTTAGAAACTTATAAATCGAAGGGCTGCACTTGTACGTAAGACCAACTTTGGCTTTTTTGGATAAGATTTTATACGCTTGGCTCAACCTAGTATGCTACAACTCCTTTTTCACCTTCAACCAGCGAATCTACCTTCAAAGAAGAGGGGTCCCAATGGGTAGCCCCCTGTCTGGAGACCTCTGTGAGTTAGTGGTTAGAAAATTAGATAGCGAAGTCCTACAAACCTTCAATGCAGACATTGTACTCTACACGCGGTATGTTGATGATATTCTTATTATCTGGAGATCCGAACCGGACGTTGGTAAGCTGCTGCAGACTGTTAATAACAATCCGTTTGGGCTTAAGTTAAAGCTTGATCAGCAGGATGATAGGTTGGCCCATTTCCTTGACATCAGTATTTTCATAGACCGCGGTTGTATAGCCACTAGTGTATTCCATAAGCCTGATCTTCTACCTTTCTTCATCCCCTCAGCCTCGAACGACCCCTTTACCTATAAAATTTCCGCCTACCGGGCCCTGATCCGTAGGGCCTATACCCATTGCTCTAACACTAATGACGCGTTTCGTGAAATCCAGCACATCAAACGCATCGCCGTAGCCCACAGTTACAACGGTAAATTTATAGATGTGCTGGCCCAGAGAATACATGATCGCGGTGTTAACAAAGCCGTCAGTTCCAGTCATCGTAACCAGCGAAGTAAGCAAGTTGTTGTTGATTTCGATCCTAGGTTGAGCCAAGCGTATAAAATCTTATCCAAAAAAGCCAAAGTTGGTCTTACGTACAAGCGCAGCCCTTCGATTTATAAGCTTCTAACAAATAACAAAGATAAATGCAGCGAAGCCAGGATTCCAGGGGTCTACTCTGTTCCGCTGGTGGACAATACAGTTAAGCCAAGCAATAAATTAACCTACATAGGCTCAACCAACAGATCGCTCACCAAAAGGATAGCTGAGCATAGGTACGACGCACGCAACAAAAAAAAAAATTTAATTCCACCCTAGCCCAGTACGCAAGCGAACCCAGTATAACGGCCGAATGGGAAGATGCTAGGATTACCGTTCCTATTCTTGACTCTAGCAAACTTAGAACAATCGAAGCTATAGAGATCTTTACTGAATCCCTCAAAGGAAACTGCATTAACAGCAGGGATGCAGATTCGCTCTCCCCTGCCTGGCGGTCACTCCTCGATAACCCCCTTAATTAAATAGGCCGGTCCACCCTCTCCTTGTCCATTTCGTTCTCTCGTGCAGTTTCTAAATTTATCAGGTTTCTTTTTCCTTTTTCTTTCTATTTCCTTTTTTCCGCCTTTCAGGATTCGCTTATCTTCGACAATAGTTCACGCATCTTGGCTAATCTTAAAATATTTTCCAAGGTCAATTTCGTTTAAACCTTCTCTGCTAAGATGTCACTTGTAAGAGGAAACCCCTCATAAACAATGACGTCACGTAAACATTGGCTATCCGACTTTCCAACCGTCCTCAGTGCACCTGAAGAAGGCCTTTTAAAACGGCCGAAAACGTTTGTGCTCATTAATTTGTCTGCTAGAAATAGAGTGTGAAAGGTTTTTTGTGTCTACGATTTTAAATTAGTTCTAGCTTAGTGTGCAGAGATTAGTTGATAATAATAATAATAAGTGCAGAGCCCAAATGGTTAGGAGTTGAAAGGTGAAATTTGGTACACAGTTAAGGCATGTCATGAGAATGCATACTAAGAAGGGATTTTTGAAATTCTCCCCTGCGGGGAAGAGGGAGGGTTAAGGATTACCCTGAAGAACTCAGCTGCTTCTGTACTATTTTACATGCAGTGTTTTTGCATTTTTGCAGGAAATCAAACATATTTTTAGACCCATCTAAAAATTCTCTAATTAGTCTCAGTAGAGGGTGGACTAATTCTTGCACCTGGTGAAAATGGGTAAGATCAGCTATAATCTTAATCTTTGCTATTGTTACTTTTTGCCTGAGCAACACCAGGCTCCTCTGCTAGTTATATATATACAGTATGAATTATGGAAGATGAAACATGGAAATATATTGTGAAAAACTGTATCTTATTCTTATTTATTATTATTATTTTGTTTAGGGAGTTTATTTAGGGAAGCTTCTGGATGGTAAATTTTATATTTCTCACTCATTTAAAATAACTTGCTTCTCTTTTGAAAGTATAAAAAATCTTGTAATGTAGTTATCTCTGATTACGGTAGTGTTAAATTGAATTGAAGAATAGTTCTCTTAACCAAATTGTCATATATTTAAAAACAACAGGGTAAAAGATTGTAGCAGCAGTGTTATTAAATTATTTACTAATAGCAAAAGTTAGTTTGTTCTGTATAGAATTCTATATATAATTCAAAAGTATTTTAAACTTTCCACATTTATATACAGGGAGGTGCAAAAGTAGGTATACAGTTGTTGTTATGGAAAAAAAAACATACAGGTAGAAAATAGGAAGAAGTAAAAAACATTTATTTTTATGTACAAATTAAATCACAAATAAGGAATACGAACTAATAAAAGATCAAAAATAATAATAATAATGAACACCAAACATTATATTTCTCAGATTCTCAACTGTATACCTACTTTTGCATCCCCCTGTATATTTTTAGTGCACAATTTTTGTGCTTTAGCTTCTTTCATTATTTTCAAATAGTTTTGATTAGTTTTAATGAAATTATGCAAAAAAAATCAAATAAATTTAATAGTTAGCATTGTATAATTGAAATATTTGAATTATATAAAACTAAATTGTGTTGAATTGAAGGTAAAACTGCGTCACGTGTCACGTTGGATGATCCAGAACAATGTTACCCTAGTCAGGGCCGATAAAACCAAATCCATGGTCCTTGTGAAACATACAAATGGGGTTTATTAGATTTGGTTAAATAATAACATATCTTATTTAAAAGAAAGCTGTTTTCCAAGAAAATATATTGAGTCTTTCAAAAATAAAATTTTGTTCTCTGTCTCTCTTGCATTTATGGCTTCCATAGTTAGCTATCATGACAAGAAGATATTCTTCATTATCGCAGTGTTAAGTAAATTCAGTTTTTAAATTTATTTCTGGTAATTATTCCATTATCATAATAGATTTTATTATTTTAACAATATTTTGTAGACGAAAATATTAGATCATGATTTTTAATGGATCCCTAAAATTATGAAACTTCATTAATCACTAATATTTTTCCATCTGTGGACCCCAAGTAAAACTTATTGATGTGTTTGTTTATTTTTAAGCTATTAACATATTTATGTTGTTATTTGATGATTGATCCTTATTGTATTATTTTGATCATTACCATGAAAAAACAATAGTTCTAGATGGAAATAGCATTACTTTTTTCCATCAATAATAGTGATTTGATGCCTGTACTCAAGATATATTTTCATAAAGCAACAAAACTAATTGTCACTTCCATGACCCTAAATTGACTGTCTATGTGATTGGACAAATCAAAGTCAAAAATTTGCTATTAGAGAAGTCTTCAGAGAGTTTGGGGATCTTTATGAATGTATTAGGACAGTGAATTCAGAGAATTTTCACTGATATATATACAGTGAAGTTTAGAGGATCTTTACCAGGATGCACAAGCAATGTTCGGGAGTCACCAGCAGGATTTACCGAGAACAAAATGGATGCCTGGAAATGAACAATGAAGTGAACTGACTGTTTGTTTGATGACCCATAAACCTGCTGATAGCTGTAAGCAAATATATAGATTTACAGAACTCTCTCTGTGATGTGTAACAAAGCATACAGTATGTAAAACAAGACTTCTAATGACTTTTAATAAATGGAGTGTTTCTTGTTAACTTATTGATATCCCTTCTATTTGAGATCCGTATGTTGGTATGATACCTTTTAAGAAAAGTATACCAAGAAACTAACCTGACATTTATTTTTCTGGCTGACCTCCGAGGTATAAGGTCAATATTGAATGAACAAATAGCAAAATAAAATCAGCCATATTGGATGTAGTTTATTTTTTCTATATTGAAAATATAAAAAGAAAATAAATTATTTAATTTAAAATTTAATAAATCATATAAGTTGTTCTCAGGAAACAAGTTTTTAGTTTGAAATATACTGTTTCATATTTTTATATGATGTGATATAATTTGTATATTTGACTAATAGATCACATAAAATTTAACATAAATTATTTTTTTTGTTTTATAAAACCGTGTCTTGTTCTATAATTTAGACTTGATAAACACTAATGTTGTGTGTTTTTCTTCAAAGACACTTGGCAAGTTTTCTGTCAGATATCTTTATTCGTTCTCGTTGATACGGTACTCTGTTTGTACACGTTTCGGGCCCTGCCCCTCCTCAGTCAACTGTTGATTATCTTTTTTAAAAGAATGTAAAATCTTGTTAACTGTATACATTATGGTTTTAAGAAGTTCATCGACTATAAAAGGTGCATTATAACTTTAAAAGTTCGCTGTAAGACATAAAAATATATTGCAAATATAAAAGATTTTTAAAACTCTTTCTGCCCCCTTTTTCTCTTCCACCCCCTCCTTGACGTTTACGTTGGTACGGCCAGTGTTGCCACGTATGGCGTTCGCCGCCTTATGGTCGTTTACCAAACTTTTTTGCAGGCTCATTTTTTCCAAAGAAATTGTTTTTTCCCCAAAATATTTTAATTTATAATATATTAAGCCAGTTGTCGTTTATTTTAAGGCTTAGGTTTTTATTTATATTGTCTTTACTTTTTATAATTTCTATGGTTTCTTTAAACTTACAGTTGTACATTAATTTTTCTTTATGCAGTATTTTGACGTTATCTTTGTCTATGTTGCAGTTATTTAGAGTACAATGTTCGTAAAATGCAGACTTTATTCTATTGTATTTTAAGTCAGCTATAATTATTTTCTAATAGTGAACATTCTGAATAACCTACTCAGGTATTTTAGATCATAATATAACAGACAGTTGCTAATTTATCATTATAAAAACTATGATGCCCTACTTGTTTTGTCTAAAAAATATACATTTTAAGTTCATCTCTTCACTTTTACAATTGATGTCAAATTGATGTAAAATATGCATTACTTCAATCTAACAAACAGATTATGGATAAAGTTTAAAATATGTAAAAAGAAAAATTCTCCCTTTAATGGTTTTACTAATATTTTTATATGCAACTGCAATATGCAAATTCTAAATTTATATTAAAAAAATACCATAAACAATAAAAAAAACAATAAAAATTCATAATAAATAAATTCAAAATTTTAAATTTAGAACTTAAACTTTTTTGTTGAAATGGCAAGTAACATCATGGGGGGTCACTTATATATTTTATTTTTGACAGTTGTCAATTAAACCTTCATGAAGGACTAAGTTGCAATTTGTAAATCTGTTAACAAATACTCAGAAACATGGCTTTTTCCTTCAACATTAACTATTTAATATAATAAATTAAATGAAAAAGAAAAATTAAATTTGTGATTTAGTACCTAAAATGAGCATCAAAAAATTGCAAGTGAATAAATCTTGAGAAACAAGGAAGATGAAATCTTGGATAAAGAATGGAAATCAAGTTATTAAAAAGACATTTCTTAATACTGAGATTCATACAGAGATACCATCACACAAAAGTCTGTTCATTTAAAAGGTTTGAAGATAGACATATACATATCATATCATGTGATACAAAAAAAAGAACTGAATAAATTGAATTATTACTACTATAAAACTGAGCTGGTTAAATGAAAATTGATTAATTGCATAGTTTGAATTATTTCAGTTTTATTTTATTTGTAATATAAAAGTTCTTTTATTACTATTAATATACAGGGTTCTTGCCTGATTTTCCAGGGCACCTGGGAATGTCGGGGATTTTCATTAGTGTTTGGAAAGTCAGGAAAAGTCAAGGAATTTGCCTTCTTGACTGCCTTGTTGATATTTTGCTGACAATATGCTTGACTAAGTGTAGCTGTCTAAATTTCTCCCAAAATTTACAAAGTACAAAAATATGATAAATAATTTTAATTTAAGTGGTATTATATTTTTCATTTTAATAATTTTGATTGCATAACAAAACAATTTGATTTTTTTCCCAGTTCATTAATATTTCAAAATTTTGGCATAACAGAACAGATATAATCGTGAACATGCTAGAAACTATATGCATTTGTATTATTTATCTATTAAAAACAAATATATAATGAAAGAATTAGAATTAATAACAATTTAAAAATGTATTTGTTCTATCTTTTGTAGAGTTCAAATTATTATATAAACTTTATTGGTTTTCTGTTAGAAATGTCAAGAAGACATGTTATCAATCAGAATAAAATTTGAAATTGTTTAAAGCTTTAATGTTGAAATTTGGTTTGAGATTCTAATATGTAAAATTTAATATTTTAAAACAGTGGAATTTAATTGGCATAAGTAGATCAAATCTGAAATGAAGTTTTTAGCTTAAAAAAAAATTTTAATAAATAAAGATTTATTCAAAAATATAAAATACATTTATAATTGTAATTAATGTTGCTGCTTAATAAACTTGTTCACTTTTAATGATAAAATTATTATTGTAATTTAATGTATGTTGTTGACTATTTATATATATTAAAAATTTTAAATAGACTTTTATATTACTTATGTAAAAAAGGAAAGCTGTAAATTTGGATAAGTTGGTCAGTACTTTTTAAATATGATAGTTCTAATTTGCAATTAATAAATTGAAAACGTTTAAGGAAAAATATTTTGTTTAAAAAAGTAATAATTAAATTTTTAGTTTTTATTTTCATTCATAGATAAAATGATTAAACAATTATTTTAGTTTACAAAGAACTTAATAAATGATATTACCTTTAATGTAATATGCACCTATAAATATGAATTAATTTTTGTAAAAACTTTATTATAGATAAACAGCATAGCAAGGAAAATCAGAAATTGCCAATAGATTCACCAATTAAGGACAATAATATATTGAATAAAAATATATGCTCAATGGAACTTAAAGAAGATTCTGAAGAAAACAAATTTATTAATTCAAAAAATAATGATGTGAACATTAAAAATGAGACAGAAAAGTAAATATCTTTTAAATATACAATATTTGCATTTTTAACAATTTTGATTGGATTTTCAAATTTCTCCCTATCCTAATAATTAATTCTACAGGATTTCAACATCTTTTATGAACAATTTGAATAGTTATGTTCCTTCTGAAAGTATGAAGCAATGTAAGAATAGTACAATATCTAAATTACAGACGTGAGTAATTTAAAATTATCATTTCAACTAGCCTGATTTACTAATATTTTTTTTCAGATTATTCTAAATAATTTGTAGTTTAATTTAAATTTAATTTCTGATTATAAGTATTAACACAAGATGATGGTCCAAATTCTTTCTATTATTATTGATGTAGTGATGAATATTTAAAGTACACCTAATTTTGTATTTATTATTTTGTGAATAGGAAATAAAATGCAAAAACTTTATGTAGAATCACAATCTGCATATCTTTAGACAAATTATGTAGTTAGTTAATTAAATCAGTGGTCTAAATATAGCGTGGTAAATCTGGCAATTAAATGTTTGATTTAAATTTTCCACACTAAACAAATTTATTATCAACTGTTGATAATTTGTGTTTTGTCATGTAACCATGTTACTTAGGAAATATTTGCTAACAGTAATCTTTACAAAATTTTAAAATAAATATATTGTATATTATTATATATATACAGTGAAGCATTGAAAATCTGGATTTGGCCATAGAAAAATGAATATTAGCCTTTTCAATGGTAATTTTGTTGTTGTTGTTGTTGTTGTCCTTTCGGCCTTGTGTTGTTGATGTTCTAATATTCATTCAGAATTTTAATTTTGAAATTAAGATTAGTGTATTTTTTATCTAAACATAATTATTCTGTAAATTACATTTCGAATCATTGTAAGTATTCCTACATTCTTTGTGAAATAGTGTTTTGAACTCAGAATATCTAAACTTGAAATGCATATATATTAAGAATTGTAATAAGATAATATTGGATGATATTCTCACCTGCTTAGTCATTGTCATTCGGAAGAAATGTGGCTGTTTACATCAGGAATTGAAAAATATATTATTTTAGTTTTTAAATTTACAAAGTATTTCTGGATTAATTAGACTTAATATATTGTTAAATATCATAGTAAATAATATGAATTTCTTTTATAATTCTGATAACATTTATTTTAAAATATTAACTTTTATTAAATAGATTACAGTCAACATTGGATAAATTGACTGAAACATTGCCTAAAGTTATGGATTTGATGAAGTCTCAGCAAAACAGTATTTGCAAAGTAAAACATAAGCTCCTGAGTCATCAAAAGCAGATGAAATCACTTCCATCTTTACAAGATCATATAAAACATATGGATAAAATCATATGTAATAATGTAGAGAAGATTGTTTCTAAACAAATAGATTTTGAAAGTATCCTTTATACTGAATAAATTTTTTAATAAAATATACATTAGCAAAGATAGATGGAGGCATAAATAAATTCATTTATTCCATAGTAATGTATTCCAACCTAATATCTTTTTCTAGGAATTGATAATGTTTGGTAGGAAATAGTAATAATAATATCATAGTTATCATAATAAAAATTTAAAATTTAAACTTACTTATAACAAGGTAAGAGTAAACAAATGCAAATGTATAAAATATTGAATAAGTGTTAATAGGAAACATTGTTAATGGAATAAAACTTTTATGTTTCTTTATCTTTGGTTGTTTTTAGTTTTCATAGATATATTATTAAATAATTATAAAATGATTTTCATAAAATTTTCAATTGCTGCTGTTAAGAAAAAAAATCTTAACTTTCTAAGTAAATAATCTAGATTCATTTGTTGTGGAAAATATTGAAGATGAAGAATGGATTGATAAACAAACGACCACTCTCTCAGAAATAGTTAATACATCAGTAGGACATAAAATTGAAAAAAGTGTGAAAAATGAAATAAAAACTAGTATACTTCCATGTAAGTAAAATTTACTTTAATAGTTATAAACATTGATATAAATTAAATCAAGTTTATTTGATTTAATAATTTTATGATTACAACAAATTCTGTGTATTTTTTTTATTATATAGTATACAAGATTAATCATAATATTACTGCACACCTCTAGCAAATTTTAATTAAATGAACAAAATTGTTCATTTAATTAAAATTTGCTAGAAAGAGTGAGAAAGGTGTGTGGTAATATTATCTAGAAGTTCTAGCTTACAGCACATCGAATTATACAAGATTAATCACTTTAAATAATAGGACAGCATAATTTAGGTAAAGAAATATTGATAAGTTGCTAATCTCTTATACAATAACCAATGAAATATATTGTTTAATCAATGTAATTATATGTGATAAATTTGAGAAATTCTACGCAGCATCAATGATAAAAAGAAAGATTAAAAAGATTATAAGAATGTAAGTAAAAGCATTTTTGCTTTTAATACTAAGGCTTTTTTGGTTAGAACATGAAAAGACAAACAGAGAACAATCCAATTTATATTTAAGTTTACAAATATTTACAAAAATATGACAGTTTTTAAATTTTAAAAGCAGAGAACAGTGTATCTTTAAGGAAATCATAAAAATAAATTTTGGTTTAATTTTACATTTGAAGTTTAATGTCACATTTTAAATATGAATTGTGACATTCAAAATTTAAATTGTTGCATTTTAAATTTAAGTTATTACATAAATTTAAAATGCAACAATTTGTGTATATGTTACCGGCAAAACCCAATTTTACGCCAAACTAGTTTGGCGTAAAATTGACATGCTTACGCCAAACTAGTTTGGCGTAAGCATGTCAGGCCGAACTAGTTTAGAATTATTATTCAAGTATATTAATGGTTAAAATAAAATTAAAAGGCAATCAATTAGATAAACAATATTTATTACCCTACCCTTAGTTATCCTAGATATCAAAGGTGGCGGCTTGTCTCCGATTCCAGCAATCAGAAGACGGAACAGTGGAGATGTGCATTCTAACCTAACCTAACCTATTCTAATCAATTACCACAATTATTAGCAACCAAATTTTTCCTACCCGAAAGGTCGCAATTTTATTTTAACCATTAATATACTTGAATAATAATTCTAAACTAGTTTGGCCTGACACACTTATGCCAAACTAGTTTGGCCTAGGCAAAACTAGTTTGGCGTAAAATCAGGTTTTGTCGGTAACATATATCTATATATGTATATATAGTATATATATGATATATATATATATTTATTTATCATATATATATATATATATATATATATATATAGAAAATATATATATATATATATATATATATATTTTCTTCTTATATATATATATATTTTGTATAAAAAATATATATATATATATATAAAAATTGTGTATATATCAAAATTAAAACCTTTTTAAATTGATTATACAACTTTTTCACAAGTTATAATAAATAAACACATAGTAATATATATATATATATATATATATATAAGCAATACACTATATGTGCATAAACTGGATGTATTTCATTTAATATGAAATTTTCTTTAAATCAGAAAAGTATCTATAATTGTCCACATTTAATTCAAATTATTTTAACTTAGAAATAGCAGGACATTGGGCAGGTTTCTAATGGAAATTATCATGACACTTTTAAATGCAAATCAAGACTTAATGTTAATTGCTTTTCTTATGTAAATAAAAATTTTAATTTAAATAACTATTGTTGTGACCTGCTGCTATTTTAAGGAACAACAATATTGTTTTATTTAATTTACAAAAAATATAGATAAAAAGAATTAGGTTAAGTGGCAAGTCATGTGGAGATAATGTTTACAAACATAACTTTAAATTATGTGTTTTTTTTCTACAGAAATTTAATTAAATGTTCAAGTGTGCTGTGAGATAAAATAGGTTGAAAAACACTGAGTTAGATAGATGACCGGCATGACTATAGCTAACAGAAAAAGTGTGATGTGTAGACACTAATTCGAGGTGGAGAGCATATATTTAAAATTAAATTAAAAATTGCAGCCCAGCATTGTGACGATGTCACAATAAACATTTGCTTGTTTTTAATTACATTCATTGACAAAAATGTTAAGGCACCCAGATAGAATTGTCCAATTACTGCAAATTCTCATCATTTAGACATAGCTATATGCTTATAGTTGTGATCCAATTGCATATCAAATAATGCCACCAGAATGCCTTTAAATTGCCACCCCAGTATACTATATAAAGCCTCACAGAAACTTACATTGAAAATTCTGAACACAGTATCTCTGAAGGTTTTCAAACACCAACCGTGATAATACAATGCAGTCAGAGACATTTTCACAGCTTAGAGTTTGAGAAATGCTGGATCATTGGGCTGAAGGAAGTAAGATTGCTGTTTTACCAAATTGCCTGCTATTTGGACTGTTCTGGCTAGACTGAAGAGATGTTGGGATACTGGATACGTGATGGTAGGCAGGTTCTGTATGTCCCAGACAGACCACCAGGAGAGATGATTGTCTGATCATGACACAAGCATAAACAGTTACAATGCACAGTGGTTTAAGAAATTTAAAAAATGGCCAAAAATATAAAACACATCATTTTTTAATTTTTTATTAAATAATCATTAAATTTAGATGATGAATAAATGTGGTGGAGTTAAAAAAAACTAATTCTAATGAAAAAGAATAATTTTCAAAAACTGTCATTTCAATCAATCAGATAAGTAATTTTCAATGCCATGCCTCACTTATCACTTTTATTTGAAAATTCTGTGGATTCTTTTTGAAGAAATAACATTATTTCTGAATATATGAAGGTCATTCTAAAAATAAAGAATGTTTGTTTCTCTAGATAGTTTTATTTAAGATAATGAAACAATATTTATTTTACAACACATATGATAACTTAGCTATTTTTCTACATAGTTGCCATACAAATTTAAACATTTGTCTTAGCATATCACCAGCTTTTCTATGCCTTCTTCACACTCAGTTACCACCAAGTTCTTGAACCAGTCATTAACGGCCTCTTTCAGTTCGTTGCCACTTCCATAGTGATTCTCAAAAAATCCTTCAATTTTGGGAAAAGGTGGTAATCACCTTTTCCCAAAATTCTAAGGAGCTAAGTCCAAGCTATAAGGAGAAAACTTCCCACTTAAGCTGCTGAAGCAAGTTCTTCGTCAATGCAGCAGCATGTGGACATGCATTATCCTGAAGAAACACAATGCCTCTGGACTACGATTCCCCCCGTTTGTTTTGAATGGCATGGCGTAGTTGGTGAAAATTTACAGACAAAACCTCAGTTATCTGTCTGTAAATTTCGATAGGGCAGACTTTTTCATTCAAAAAGCATATTACATAAAGCGCTTTATTCTTTATTCCTTGCACAGGTCTAATAGTTGATAAGGTCCAACTGTTGGACATTAGGATTAAAGGTCCATGGATATAGGGATGCAAGTACTGTGCTTAAAGCCATTTCTTGTACCAAAATTCTATAAAATGTCTATTCTTTGAAGTTGCACCAATTTCCTATTACAGTATACTTTTTATAATCATTGTATATACTATTTACTGGGTTTTTCCCCCCTCTTTTTCCATTAATGAAGAAATATTATGAGTTCATGTTCTTATGCTGTAGAAATTGTGTTGACTCTAATCTAGATACTTATATTTTGTTCTTGACAGTACAATTTAGAATGTCATTCTAATCCCTTATAAATGCTGGCTGATCTGTTGCAGATTATGCCCACTTATAATGGATGTAATAATCGATCAAAAATTTAAAAAATCAGTTATAAAACAATATTAATAAAGTAATTTACTTGACATAAATCAACATTTAATAAAATACTTTTTTTTAAATCATATTTGTACAAGTTAAGAAGAAATAGCACAAAACAATTTGTTACTTTTTTTTAATAGTACAGACATGGGTAGTGATATATTTTTAATTATAAGATGAATATAATATTGAAATTATAACTAAGTATAAGTCAAAGTAAATTTGGTTAATAAAGTTTTGAAGAGTCTGATTTTATGAATTTTGTCTGTTTTCATTAATAATAATACAGAGAGATATATTTAATGGGATGTCTAAGCTTTTTTTATTGAATATTTTGATAAAATAGACAGAAAAGTTAATAATTTAATTAAATGTTTTCTTATTTGTTTTTTAAAGATATTTCAAATTTTCTTGAAACACTTCAACATCAACTTCAACAAGATCTGAATCAGAAATTGACAACTACTGAATACAGTGTCAAAGAAAGTATTGGAAAATTAATTCGAAATAAGGTAATTGTTAATTTTAATTAATAACATACATTTATTGAAAAAATAAAACAGTTTCAGTTAACTTTTAATATAATATGTTTATAATTTATGTAGTTTTATTTATTATAAACTTTGTATGATGATTTTGTTTTAGCTGTCTGTTTTTTTATTTATAGTTGATTTCTAAAAACTGTCTAATTATTTGTGTTAATAAATCAAGTTAATAAACTATATTCATTCCATTTTTTTCCTTATGAAAAATATTAAAATTGTATGTTTTTAGTCCATATGGTATCTATGGTACATTTAATATAAAATGTTTTTGTGATAGTTAACAAAAACAATTAGTAAATAAATAAAACTGAAATGACCTGGAAAATAATGATCGAAAAGTAGATGTTACATTTAGAGATTGCAATTGCTGGATTCCTCATCCAGCAATCCAGCTGGCCAGCGCATTCTTCGGCCTGCTGGATCCAGCGCTACGGATCTGCAAATACTCAATTAACTTTCTAAATAATAGAGCAAAAGTCTACGTTGTCATACTGCCGCTTTGCTAACTACTAGACTGCTACTAATTACTTACTCACTACTTTACTAACACTAATAATTAAATTACTTATAAATAAACTATACCTTTAATCAATCCAGCAAAATTTAATAAAATAATAACGTATTCAAATTGCTTTTAACGATCTTCCTTAGTTACAAAAAAAAATACAACATTAACTATGAACATAAAATGTGTTTGGAATAAATATAAAAAGAATAGTGCTTAATTACATCCCATTTTTAAACAAGACACATAGATGTACTGCCAGGTCTAATAATTTTCGTATTGTATACCGACGTAATCCCACTGTTTTCAAACTTTTAAGAAACGATAAAAAGAAAGAGGATCAGAATTCAACAACGGGTATATATTTGGTGCCTTTACACAACCAACGTTTCAATTTCAAGCCCACATAAACAAGCTTGAAATTGAAACGTTGGTTTAAACGATGCTCAGTTTAAAACGAAGGCTCAAGGAGCACAAATATACAATCAGTAAGAACCTTGACAACACTGCGCTGGCATCATACACAAAACAGAAGGATGTTAACATCCAATAGGATCAAGTGGCAATTATAAAAACGACGACGAATAGGCAAACGGTCAAACATCTTGAGAGATTGGAAATCTGCAAGGCGCACATGGCAACTGGTTGTATAAACCATAGAGATGCAGACTCATTGTTTACCGTGGGGAGATCCTTTTACATTCTCATTTTACATTATTATAATATAATATATTAATATAAATTAATTAGTAGAATTACCTTTGTTATTATTTAACTTAGATTATAATTATAATGTAATCTTTAACTAAACATTTAAAGATAATTCTCTCTATCTCAAGTGTTAAACTGAACCAAAGTTAAGTTTACTACCTAAATGTGTAAGATGTTTTACTGATTTATAGTGACCAGTCTAAATAATAAAAGCTTCTTAAGTATTTTAAAAAAATGTTTTATTTCTTTAAAAAAAAAACCATAAATTGCTGGATAGACAGACAGACATTATTGCATTTATTCACCAAAAATACATCCACACTGGATCCAGCTGGATTTTTGCTGGATTGAAAACACTGCTGGATTGCAATTCCTAGTTACATTATGGCATCTAGCAAAATATGGAACTGTTTCCCTAATTTAGGTTTTAATGTTTTTGTATTTTTACCCAAAGGTAAAAAAGAATGGTTTCAGTCAATAGAATTCGTATAAAATGAATCAAAATAAAATTTTGCAATACCTTAAAGAAGCTGATTTTTCTAAATGTATTCTGAATTAGAGAATATATTGAAGCTCAGGATGATTATTTTGAAAATATAAATTGTTTACATCCTAATGTTTTGATTTTCTTAACCGATAGTGTATTTAATCCAACACTTTGTACTGGTATTTAACAGGCCTCGGAGTCGCTCACTTTTCTCACTTGTACTCACTTTTCTGAAGTATCCTCACTTTTCTCACTTTTCAGGTCATTTTCTCACTTTTCTCACTTTTTTGGTCATTTTCACGTGCTTAATTAAGATGTGGGGCAAACCAAAAATAATTTTAAAGCCAAACGAATTGCCGAATTATCGGACTATCAGAATAGAATTTTTTAGAAGAAAATACGCGGCCCTGAGCAGACTCAAAATTGCAACTGCCCGCTCAGTGTCGTTAGGTTATAGAAAACAAAAATTTATTTAACGTATTTAAAAAAATCTTTTATGCACTTAAAAAATCCCTCTCATTACAAATTCAGAAGCCAGTGTTGAGTAAAGTTATGTACTCATGCCATATTTTCATTATTCGCCAAAATCTACCTTATCCGAATTGCATTTCCTTCTACAGAGTTTAAAAATAAGTATTCTAAGCATCCCTGCAGTTTTGGCTGTTTTCTAAGAAAATCACTAAAGTCCTTTTGCAGGGGAAAGCACATTACGCAGAGGGATTAATCTCTCAAGCTGACAACACTGCTGCCGCTTTTAAATTCAAAATATATAATTATTAAAATTAACACGAGATAGTAGCGTAACCTCCTACCACTAAAAAAGATTTCGTTTCTGACCATTTAGTTATCCTGGTTATAGCCCAATAATTTGGCAGATTATTTGGTTTTAATTAACAATCGGGTTATGGAGTTGTCGTTTACAAAAATATTTTTTTACTTGATTTATCTTTAAATAATTTCATAAACTTGAGTTTAATAAAATTACTTTAATGATTTCATAGCATATTGTTAACGTTAAATCACATCTACATCTTCCCATAAATGTATGTTTAAATTGACTACAAGTATAATTATTCCATATAGTAAGTGTTATTTTCATAAAATGTGTGATTACTTTGCTTGTGAAATATCCATTTTTTAATCTTCTCTTATGCCGATTATAATTGTGCATTAATTGAGAGACTAAAAAAGTAAACGAAAATGTAAATTCATATTTACATATAAAATTTACCAAATAAATTAAAATATTCGAAGTGTTGTAAAAAGTACAACACGTAATTGCTTGTGAGAAAGATTTTCACAGGCTTCCCAAAGGTTAACAACTTTGCAACGATGTTGGTTTTTATTCATCTGCAGGAAAAAGTTTTTTGTTATTTATGAAATCATTAATAAAATATTATTTTACTTATATTATTTGGAGTATATTTATTTCAGATTTATTATTTTATTTGGAAATCAATATTTACACATCTCGAAGCATTAAAAAATAAACAGTTTCTGATAATGATAAATATCCGAGAATAGCCAAATTAGTGAAATCAGCATCGAAAATCCCGTTCCCATGAATGAGAGGATCAATTTTATGCCGGGCACTTTCTCCTGATAGAGCATCAGTGTTGGAAAGAATGCTTAATTCACTTTTGATTGTTAAGGAGGGACTAAACATGTATGACCAAAGCCCACACCTTGTACCTATTGCAAAGGACGACTGAAATTAGCTTCCTCGGTGCATAGAAATTATCAAGAACGATTGGAAAATGAAAAGAAGTTAAAAGAATAAGAGAAACGGAAAAAAGAGCACAGAAATGTTTTGAAGAACAACAAAAGAAAGCTGTTCGTAACATGAAGATTATGGAACGGCAACTGAGTTTAAACCAGAAAAATGTAGAAGAAAATGAAATACATGCGACAGTCTAAGTTTTGTTAGAAGCAGCAAACAAAAAAACTGGAGAAGGCTATTAACAGCAAGAACATGAATGAAGTACAAGCAGCACGTGTGATGCTTATTAGTGTTAAGTGTTCAAAAGCAAGAGGAAGCGAAATAGAAGGAAGTTGATAACATGCAGAATAATCTTAATAAAAGAACATCATCTTTCATGACTGATTATTTACAGAAGCCAAAGACATTTCAAGTATTCATGGTTTACTGGAAATACAGAAGCCACTGGTTATCGGGAAACAGAAAAAAAAACGCGATATAACCGAGTAATAAAAATTCTGGGCTTTTACTAAACAGATTATACATGCTATGGAATCTCTGTTCTTTCATCAGCAAGTGTTTCTGATATAAAATAAGCTTAGTTTTTCAATCCTGAATTTTATTCGTAGGTTATATCGAATTAATTGACGTTTACGTAAACATCGAAACCATGAACGCCCATTTAGCATTGTTTCTTTAACAATGACATTGAAAGACAAATACTGTCGATATAAAAACAAAACATCAATTGCGATTTTATTATACAGTACTATATAAATCGCTTATTAGAAATTCGTGTAGTTTATATTTTTCAATAAAAATTATAAATGCTGTAATTGAAAATTTAAAAAAAATGAATATTGAATATATAATAGAACATCAAAACTTATAAAATTACAGAGTAAAAATTCTCTAAAAAGCAAAATGAAGTTACTACTGTATAAAAATTTTAGAAGTTTTCGTTCAGAATTAGAGAGATCTTTTCCTTACACGTTATGCGGTGAATTCGAAATTTCACACCTTTATGTGAATTGACGCAATACCGTTAATTCACATAAATGTATGAAATTTCGAATTCACAGAAACTTGTAAATGAGGAGACTGTACTTAAAACTAATAAATAAACAACTTTTATATCAAAAGGAAACAAATGACAATCGATCTATCCACCTGTTCTGCATATTTAGCTCTTTCTCGTATTTCGTTGCAAATAGAAATTCAGTGGTAATTGGTAATTTAAAATTAATTGACTCAAATGCTTTTAAAATTTAGGGGACCAAAAAAACGCGATATAACGAGTGGCTACTATATTACAGTATATACAGAAATTTTTAAAATGTGTTTAACCATAACAGAATAAAAAGAAATAACAATTTTTACTGCTGTTTTGCTGAGTTTTCCTTCTGTGTTTTCACTTTGTTTTGTCACTATTGCACTCACTTTTTATTCACTTTTTCTGTATTTCAACTCACTTTTCTCACTTTTTCAAAGGGGAAATAGCACTCCTAGGCCTGTATTTAAATATTGAATCTTATTTCAATATGAATATGTTAGCTATTTAATTATTTTGTTGAAAGAAAAAATTACTAAAGTAGAATTCAGATATGATATTGTTTAATTTTAAAATGTTTAGAAAATGTCAATATAAATTTTAAAATAAAATATATTTTTGTTTTGAAGGGATTTTCTGAAAATATTGGCTATTGTATGGTTTCTGCTATTGAACCACAACTCCATGATGCATGTTTAGAAGTCAGCAAAAATATGATAACTCCATCATTAGAAAAAGCATGCCAAAATTTATTTCAACAACTTAATGATAATTTCAACAAAGGCATTCATGAATGTAAGTTGTTAATAATAAGTTTATTACATGTAAATTGTAAAGTTACTTTAATTTTTTTCTCTGATGAATAATTTATATATTTATTTTATTAGTTTAAATCAAATAAAATAAAATATGGTTTAATAATAATTTAAATTAGATTTAGTTTTCAAGTTGTTTTGTTTGACTTAAAAAGTCAAACAAAACAATCTGAATTATTTAAAGCTTTAAAAAAGCTTTAAATAATTCTTTTAACCTCTTCCCTTCCCTTTACAGCAGTAGTATTCAATCTTTCTGAAATCACAGCATGCTTTGGATTATAAAGCTTTTTGACAGAACACTTCAAAAAGTATATGACCTAAGGTGAAGAAAAAATACCTACAAATGTATTCAAACACTAGTGCCCTTCTAAGTTTACACACTTTTCCCAGCAATGCTTCCACTGTTGAAAGCATTTTTCAAAGTCATCGGCATTTCCATTAGGTGCTTTGTTGCATTAGTCTTAATCTCTGCATCCTGAAATATTTTTCCTTTGAGTGGCATCTTGAGTTTGGAGAGCCAAAACTTGGTCAGAGCCATGTCTGTGGAGTAAAGAGGCTGCTGAACCTGTGCTTTAATATGTTTTGCAAGGAATGTCTGGATGAAACACAATCTGTTGGCCAGAGTATTGTTGTGATTATGAATGAACCAGTCTCCAGACTGCCAGAGCTGTGGTCTCTTGCATCTAACAGCATCTTGTAGGTAATGTAGAACTGTCAGGTAGTACTTCTTTATCATAGTTTGTCTTTGAGGGGAATACTTATGATGAACTAAGGCCTAGTGATAAAAAAAAAGGTCAACATGACCATCACATTGCTATGTGACTGCCATGTCTTCTTTGGTCGTGGAGACCTGGCATTTTCCACTGGAATGATTGTACCTCATACCTGTAGATCCAGGTCTCATTTCTGGTTATGATCTTTATGAAATCAAGGTCAGCATTGGTACATTCCAGCATGTCACAAGCAACATACTGACAGTTTTCCTTATGGTCATCTCTGAGCTTTGGAATGAATTTTGCTGCAACTTGGCAGATACCAAGATCATCACTCTGGTTATAAGAAATGACCACATCATTCATACTCTCTCCAAGTGTTATTCTATGATCTTCCAACATCAACCACTACACTTTCTCAATTGTTTTTGGATTTTTGCTAGTTTAAGTTCTACCAGAATGTTTGTTGCTTAAAGCAACAAACATTCTGAAAGGTCAAACTTCAGTTTGACCTTTTTTGAAACATTCTTTAATCTTATAGATAGTACTTGCAGTTTTATTAAGTTTTATGGATAACAAAATTTCATTGATTATAGTTTTGAAAGTAGTAGGAAATTGAAATAAATTTTGCATTTAGTGTCACATTAAAGATATTAATTTGGATTAATCAAGAAACCAAATGAGTGTGTGAAAACAAAAATTAGTTTTTCAGATTCTGTTCACTGCATCGAGAAAATCACTGATTGGTCAAAACAAATGATTGTGTATCCAATAATAGTCCACCCAAATCTAATTTTCCACCATTCATATCACCATTTACAGTAATTGAATTTAAAAAATATACATATACTAACAGATGAGCCTAGCATTGCTCCAGCAAAAAATAACGACTTCAAAAATTAAGATTACAGATTATTTGGTACTTCTAACATCAAAACGAAAACCGTATAGAATTTGGTATTTTAGTCTACCATTGTCATGTTTATCGTGATACTCGGATGGTATGAAATGGTACAATTTCATTGGTCAAGTAGACACCAATTGAAAATATCATAATTTTTTAAGATATATTTTTTCTTAATGTTAACTCTAAGAAATTGTACCATTTGCAGCTGAATATCAAATGGTAATCTGCCAACAAATCAAATTTCACAGAAAAACGGACCAAATAATTAAACTTGGCACCCTCGAAAATTACTTAAATCGTATTTTGTGCTGACTGGTAACCTTGTATTATTCAATTTTCCTATTCCAATGTCACTATACTGTTGGTCTGATAGAAAGAAAGGAGTTTTGCAAAAGGAGGTCAGAGTAATTCGACCAAAAGTAGTCATTGACCTTCTCCCAGAAGAGATGATGCTCAATGACCATTACTTAATTAATTAATACTGGTCTACTATTAATATTTGAAAAGTAATCCGTGTTGGATAGGTTGTGATGCTGGTTAGCATGTGATGTTGCTAACCTTAACATCCTAAAGACTTCATATGATTTGTTTAAATAAAAAAAAATGCAAAAATGTGAGAATAATTGTTTTATGTGATAATAGTGTTTAAATTTTGGCAACAGATTGTATAAACTACATGAGAAGTATGTTCTCGTAAATATTGCGTTTATAGAAAAGTTATTGGGCTGCAATTTGAAAAAATTATAGAACTATAAATTCCACTGTAGTCCGCTGTCTGCCTGTCTTCCTTAATCTCAAGAAGAGAGTTATATAGCTGAAAGTCGAGACCAGATATAGAAAGAATAGGGGCAGAAGGCCTCGAGTAACTACAGTAGACCCTCCCTATAACACGGTAGATACGTTCCGTGTTATATGAATCCGTGTTGTACGAGTCACTTAAATACATGAGCCAATCACATCCCAGCACGTGTGCAGTTTAGGGGGTACGGCTGTTTGAAAGGTTTTCTTCCATGAAATTAATCGATTCTAGACTAATTTGACTCGAACATTTCCAAAGCACGTATAATTTTTTGGGAATAATCCATATAAACTATGCTATTAACAAAAAATTGTGGGATTACTTACCGAGTGTGCACCATTCGAAGATGCCATTGCCTAAACTTGTTTTCATTGCAGAGCGGCTCATCGAATGGTGCGCGTGCTTCCTGTTAAGTTATTCATTCTGCAAAGAATTTGCTGAACTTTGGAGACATCATTAATAGAAATATAATTTTTATGGCCGTTGAATAATACTGTAAATGTTTTATTCACAAGAACTGTATTAAAATTTATTAATACTTTCCCTCCTAAACTCTCCGTATATATGCCTGGCGCTGGACGTTGGCAAGTAGTTTGGCTGCTCATTCACTATCTGTCCCAGAATCGACCAATCCTGTCCCAACACGAGTTGGCAATGAGGTTTTACCGTGTTATACGAGTCTCTTTAGCTTGTTATACGAACACGGTTGCAATTTTTTCGCCGTGTTATATGAACCCGTGTTATAGGAGGGTCTACTGTATATACGAATTTTCAATACAAACGGAGTTAGATAAATGACCGGCACTTTATTGCTAACAGAAAAAGTACGATGTACATGGGCAAGACCACCACTAAAAGAATTGAGAACATTAACGAAAAGTCGCAACCCGGCATTGATACGATGTCATAATAAATAATCGCTTTTTAGTTTGGTTTATTTGGTTACGGCAATGCGACACACCAGCGATCTGCCGAAAGGAATGTATCCCAGGAAGACTTATGGGATGCTGCACCCTATTTAGGTGTTATTAACGTGAAGGAAAACGGAAAAACTCCACGTGGCCAGCTGTTGGCCATGTCCGAACCCACTACTAACTACCAGAGTTAGGGGTTTTATGCACTTAGTTTATTTTGTTAGATTTTTGTCAATAGATGGCGCTACGGGTAAATTAGCAAATGAATGTAGATAGAAATTAATTGATTTATAGAATTTCAAGAGATATTTTGGGATGGGATGTACGACATTATCTAAATCGGGAGTATGTGAAACGTAACTGTTGAGTTTCGTAACAATTGGTCTAACGGCCTAGGAGTGTATAGCGAACAAACAAACATCATCATTTATATATTAGATAATCATCATAAATTATTGTAAAAATTGAATTTTTATGGCAAAATTAACTAACAGTAAGGTTTTATTAATAAGTAAAAATTATTATTTCATAATCAAATTTTTATTTTTTTTTTAATTATATAGATTTACATGAAGTGGATGTGTATTTAAATAAACAGTCACAGCAAGCATGTAATAAAAATGAAAAAACTCTCACACAAACTTTAGAACAAGCAAGTGAAATAAAACTTTTTACGGAACAGTTACTCGAGTCGTGTGTTGTTGAAGTGAAAAAACAGACAGATAAACATCTTCAAGAAATGCTAGCAAAACAGCAAGAAACGATGTTAACGAAAGTGCAGGTGATGGTTAGAGAAGAAATAGATTCTAATTTAAAAGAGCAGTCAGTATTAGAAGGTGACCTGTCGTCATTACGCCAGTGTAGTACGACTCCTTTTCCTCCAATGATGGACTTACAAATGCAACAGCAACAAATACTTCAAGCAATTAAACAGGGACAGCTGAGCGTTGCCTTTCAACAGGTAACAAAAAGCTTTATTAAACGAAAATAAAATTTTAAATTTATTTTTTAAAAAATAATTCAATTTTTTTTCCTCCTAATAGGCATTATCAGCAGCTAATTTAAATCTAGTATTGTTCACGTGTAGAGCAGTCGATCCAAGTGTAGTTTTTGGCCAATATCCTTGTCCTCTACAGCAGCACGTTCTTCTATCGTTAATTCAACAATTAGTAGCAGATTTATCTACGCACATAGATTTAAAATTGAGGTACGATTAATAAAACTAATTGTAAGTACATTTATTGAAGCTCACGAAGTTTTTTTTTTACTTTAGATACGTAGAAGAAGCGGTAATGCAATTAGACATGAATAATCACGTGACTAGAGAACACGGAAAGGCAGTATTGAGATCGCTTCAACAGAAATTGATGGCATTTCTACAAGCAAATACAAATCATAAGTATTATGTAAAAGTGAAAATGTTACTGCTTGCTACACATTCCTTGTGTAACAAATAGTTAGTTCTTAAGTATTTTTGTACTATTTTGTTTGAACATAAAAGTTTTTATTCAACACTGAGTATATGTACTTGACTATGTCTACGTTCTTTTTATTTTCGTTGTTAAAATTAAGACCAAAAAAAAAAAAAAAGTCAAAGTAAAAAAAGATGTAATTGTACATATTTAATATTTGTGTATTTTATTTTCAAAATAAAAATTATTTAATGTTATTTTCTTATAAATAAACATATTTTTCGTTTATTAGCTTTTTGAGCAGTTTTAGCTTCGTTTCTAGATATAAATGAATAGATATTAGGGAAAGTGTAAGTTCTACTCTTGATCGTTTTCAGTTTCTGTGGATTTTTTTCAAGCCTAAAATTTACGGTTATTTTTCAGTAACTTAATCACATAAGGAACACTCATTGATATAGACTTTATTACTGGATGTGGATACGCATTTCGGGTCTTAATGACCCCTCTTCGGTCATTTTTTATATAGATCTTATCAAAAACAAATAATAGTTATAAATTACATCACACATACGTGTTTAGAGATAATATTTACAAAATTTTTTTTCTATTTAGCTGATTATTGAATACAAATTGAAATTAAAAATTGTGTTGGTTACTCACTACCACTAAAAATGTTTTTGTTTTTAGTGTGAATTCTATTCAGTAGATTTGGAATAATTGAAATGTAATCCATTGTAATCATTATTTTTTTCCTTATTAACAAGATAGGAGGAAATTCATATTTCTTTGTTATTTGTTACCATTTGCTGAAAATTATAACAAATGAATAAATCTAATCCATTTATATCATTTTTTTTAAATTACAATAGACTCTCATATCCTAACAAATGTGGCTGGGAGTGATTTGGATGTGAGAAAATCCAGATAAGGGAGTGTGATATTTTTAAAATAAGATTCACACGCAAGTCTACTGTATATAAAAAAGTGTTTATTTTGACTATGACTCAATTTTTGACAATTACAATTAATTTTGAAAGTATTGTGTTAAAGTTTGTTCTGTTCTTCCCTGGATTCTGCTACATTACGCCAATATCTCATCATCGTCACGTCAGCGGGGATAAGCTAATTAAATATTCCTCTTGGAATCCGTGAACTTATAAATTTCCTACCACTTTCTAACTTAAAATGTTTATCAAGAATTGTTTTAATACGATTACGTAAACAGTTAAAGTTGTTGATAATGCCATTATTCCTTAGAATTATTCCTCTTTACTAATTTTCAGTCTTGAGTAGATTACGAATTACCCATTTGGTGTATGGATGCGCCTTTCCTTTTAGATAAAATTGCTAGAGCTGTCGAAAAAGTTTGTTTATTTTTTAATAAATTATGCAATTTACCATATACTCAGAATTACATTAGATTTTCCTTCCTTATTTTTGAGCATATCAAATATTTGGATTGTTTACTTTATTTTACATTTTTTAACTTTTATTTATTATGATGGCTATTTTAACATGTTCCTGCGAGAAATCTACGATCTTCATCATTCGCATTCACTCCGTTTTTTCGTCTGAGTGTATGTCAAAGGTCCTTCTTTTATCTTATTACTCAAAATTTAAACAATTTTGACGATTTTTTATAACTTCATTTTCCTAATTTTAACGTAATTATGCACAATTAACAGAGACCGAGATTAAAACAACTGTATGTATTTCGCCTACTTAACAATGCATTTCGGATCGGTAATTTTCCAATTTTTCTTCGGACTCCGATTTCGATGTCTAAAGTTATTGTCTCCAACAATAACGAACAAAAGGTTAGTTCGTCTTAATATACTTGTGTTATCCACAATGATGGATATACAGTAGTGCACATCTTAATGGTGTAGTTTCTTCATATCAGTCTCTCTCACTTAATGGCATGTTTTCTTTGTTTATTTTTGATGGAAAAACGCAATGTTTCTTTTATTTCCCCCAATTATTAACTTCTTATTACCTCTTAGAAAAATTTTAACTTTAATGTTGTTCGTAACACGACAAAGGTCAAATGTGGTTTTTCGTTGTAAATATTTTCACAAGTTGAAACCAAAGTTTTCACAAACAAACTATAACTACGAGAAATTATTTATTGTGACACGGTCACAATGCCGAGGTGCAATTTTTAAATCATTTAATTTAAAACATGTGCTCTCCAACTCAAATTAGTAGTGGCTTGCCCCTGTGCATCATACTTTTTCTTTAACAATAGAGTCAACTATTAACTACTTTCAGGGGAAAAAATTTGAATTGAGAAGCTTTTAAACCTTTCGCCAACAGGAAGTTATGATGTGATAATACCTCAACTTCCGGTTGCTGAAGAGGTTTATCCTTGAGAGACTTGACCATTGGAACTCATTTCATATAATTCATATTACAAAGGAAACAACTACAAATTTTCGTTTATCGTACCATATTGTACAGTATTTAGTTAAAGCTTCGTTTCGTATTTTTTAAATATCATTTTTATTTGTAATGACAAATTAGAATAGCGAAAGTTTCAAAGTTGTTGTCGTCCAAGTCCGTTCGACTTTTATCATCCTAATCAGAAACATTCGTATTTTCCGTTTTATTTTAAAGAACTGAAGATGAGGAAGAGAATCCTCGGAATGTTTTTTATTAAGAAGTTTTACGCTTTTCTTATTCGAAGTCAATTTTTATATTACTTTATCTGGTAGTCTGTAAAGTAAGAAATTGTTTTGAATATGGATGTCAAATTACAATTATTATTTAAGCATTATTTAAATTTAATATAGATAAAAACTTCTGTATTCACTTCTTTCTTGGAGAAAGAAGTTGAAAAAAGAAAGAAAGAAACTGCTTTTTCTGTAATTTACAATTTATTATCGTAGCATTTTTGGGATTCTTAAACCCGTACAAACAGTCGAAATAAAAAGTCACACATTAACAATATCAGTCGAAAAGTAACAATATATCATCAGTTTAAAACACATCCATCTTTTAACACAAAACTGCCTTTCCTAATTTATTTTTGAAAGTAACCTTTCTTCCCAGCTATAAGCCCAATGTTCATTTTTATTACTTCTCCTTTGGCCACCAGAGGCAGATTTCTATTATGTATTTTTATTATGATTTAATATTTGAGTAAGTATTATTTGCGCTAAACAAAATGCATCATAGAATTTTGTAATTTTGATGTTTACGGGAAACCAAAACAGAGCATTAAAACAACGTGTTTTTTTAATGCTCTGTCAAAAATTTCTGAAGTTTTTCATATAGGTTTCTGTATTATGGGGATTGATTCTAATAAATTTTACTTAAGTTTACTGGTGTGGATGAGTCGGGATGAAATCGGGGCGATCGAAAGACTCCAGAAATTTTTTGCCAAGTGCAAGAAAGCAAATACATCAAAAATATAAAATTACTACACAATATTTTAAAATCTTTTAATGAATTTCAATAATTTACACAACAATATCGCGAAATATAACAATTACTCCCTTTCATTTGTTTCATCCTTAAACAATGACTCAAATAAAACTAGTGGGTTTGGATGGAGAAGTAGGCCTAATAGTTTCGTATCCATATTTTATTACTTCAGTAAATTGTTCAAATTTACGATGAATTATTACCAGGTATTTTCGCGTTAGAGTCGAAATAATTCGTCAACTTGTGGCGTAAGTTTCCGCATTCGAAACTATAAACATTTTACTTATACATTTTTTTTAATTCTTGATTGTTCCTTTTCTGTGGAGCACTAAGACGCCCTTTGTTTTCCATACCCTTAGGGGGCTTCCAAGCTCACAATGGGAGCGATAGTGTGATGAAAGACGGGGCTTGACATAGCTGGATTTATCACCACTACGAAAAATTCGCGTAGTTGTTCCAAAACAACTAATTCCTCCAGTCCAAAACACCACACGAAAAATTCGTATAGTGTTTTGGACTGGAAGAATTTGATCCAGAGTCACCCGACGTTAGAACCGCATTTCGGTCTTAACTGTCTTTATTTGTAATTAATTTGTTATGAAATTATTTGCAATTATTTTAAAAAACCATTACGTTGTTAGATGTTGTAATTTGGCATTCTTTTTATCACGTCAATCAGGTTTATGGAAGTAAGAAGAATGGAATTTTCCTCTTTAGAAAACGGAAAACAAGTGTACAATTTCAGTATAATGAACAAACCGATACCTTTGAGAAATCTTCGTGCTAAATATATTCTGTCGGTGACGAATAAGAAAAACATATTTAATGTTTACGACTTTGTATGCGAGGTTGTCGATGATAATATTAAATATCAATGTCGGAAATGGTTCGACGACGAATGTATGGAAGTGTTTAAAAAATGAAATTGTTTTAACTGTAGTGAAAACAATTAGTCTCTTCGTATCTCGTCCTACGTATAAATGAATGGATGAAGCGGACGTGTTCCATATCGTTTATAACCGAGCTGAGGCCAATATAATCAAATCGGAAAATCTGAGATTAATTATGGAACCGTACTTACCAAACATCAGGTTCCTAACAATACCACCGGATCGCTTTAACCGTTCTGTTTTGCCAATTGTGCAATGAAGAATTCGAGGCACAACAAAATAATTACCGACGACATCTATATCAAATCTTCCCGCTACTATTTGCAGAAATAGAGAAAAGAGAAAATACATATTTGAATCGAAGTTCCACGAAGACTGAGAAAGATATTCTGGTGACCAGTAACACCCGATTTCTTTGTAAAATAATTGCAGAAACAATTGCTTCGTTATTATTCTACCAATACGACATGCCGAATACGAAGGTACTGCAGTTCTTACGGACATTGTTAATGTTTCTATAAAACACTTATGTAGTGAAAAAAAAATTTCGTGATGCCGAAGGACGTGCAATAGGCTCATTTTGTATATATTTAGAAGAATATAAATCGTACGAACTTACTGCTCGGATTAAAGAGAATCGCATTCTTCCAGGAAACAAAACACGTGTGATAAAGGACAGGCATTATCGAGTCCATCCGTCTTTCCTTAATCTCGAGAACTGTGTTAGATAGATGAAAGACGAGACCAAATATGGAAAGCTTAGGGCAGCGGCCGGCACGCGAAAGGTTTCTTGGTGGCACGGCCTAGAGAATGACTGTTACAACCGAAGATGAACGTTTTTACTTTTCTATTTTGTTTAATGATCTGTGAGAAGGAGCTTGCGAAAAGGATGACGTTAGCTCCTCTCGTTGTAATTTGAATGGCGAGGTGTGTGGCACCTGGACCCCAACCCTGTGGTAGGGACTGGATGGTTTTAGTGGTCGGAAGTGTTGTTCGGCTACAAGATGTTTTGTGATTTGTAGAGTCTTTTTATTGTTTAAATAAAATTGTTAATGAACTTCGATGTCTATGCTGAAGATTTAACTATTACGCCAATCGGAGAAAACTATTTGGTGGCCTAATGTAGAACGTGTGTAGCCTTTACAAATATTTAATACGGAGGGCTTACGGCCGGTTGGCCGAGGGGCCAAGGTGCTAGCCTACCGCTCTGGGGTCCCGGAATCAAATCATGACTGTCGGAATCCGGAAGTGGTCCGTCCGTATATGTCGATCCCGTCTCTCACCACCCGGCCGCCCCATTGTGGGTCTGGCCGAACCTTTAATGCGCTTGCTAAAAAGAGGTCCTCTTAGGGCCCACAGGGCGGAGAGTTTAAAAAAAAATATGGAGAGATCGTTGGGTTTACTTATCTTTACAATGACTATTAATGAAACTTTTTTGGTACTTTAATAAAAAATAATTTATTAAAATATTTTTAATAATAATATATTTTATAAGATATAAATTAAAATTTTGGACTGTGTTGTAAAATGCATAAATAAATACGATGACGTAGAGAATAAAATATTTTCAGTTAGGACGGAGCGGCAATGATTGGCAAAATAGTGGTTTCATCAAGAAGTTTGAAAAATATTTCGAACGACCAATTTTATGTTTTCATTGTGTTATTCATCAAAAAAAGCTCGTGCGCTGATATTTGTAGCAGTAAATTTAAAGAAATTATGGCGACGAAAAATTGTGACAAAAATTGTCAATAAAATTATTACACGGTCTTCTCTCTCTCACGGGAAATTAAAATTATTGTCGAAAGAAGCTGAATCAGAATATGGAGATCTTCTCTTATATAATAAAGTTCGGTGGTTCATCGGGGGAAGAGTCATCACCATAAGAAATGAAACAAACGGATTTTTCATCCAACGATTTAACCACGTGTCCAACTATAGAACATGGAGGCAGTAAATTATTTGGTTTTAACAACTAACGCTGTCACACTGGATCAGATGAAGGCATACAAATCACTCGATGCTCATAATTATTTGACAATCGGATTTTTATTCGTAATGATTTAATTTTGCTTGTAAAAAAGGTACTGTACGTATCTTCATGTGAGACTTTCCATTACTCATAACATAACTGCGTTAATATAAAGATGAATGTAATTTTATATTTAGCCACATTTTAAGTTAAGTTGTATTTATAATTACCATTAAATTTTTTTCTTTTGTTACTAATGTTTTGTGTTGTGCAAGTCTCTAACAACCTATTATTAAGATTAAATTAATTAGCCTAATAAATATGGCTATAATAAATTGGAGGGCTTATCAGATCAGAGACTGACTGGAGGAAAATAGACTAAATGTATGCAAAAATTAATTTTTAATTAACCACAATCAAATTTTTAGTAGACTGCATTTCGGGCACAAAAACTCATTAGCTTACATACCCCCATATAGTATAAACACAAATATCTATCAAGACCATCATAACATAAACAGCAATTCCAAACTAATGCATTCTGGAATTGGCTGAACAGAAGATTTTGTGTAAAAGAGTTTCCAAATAATTTACTGCCTCCATGTTCTATAGTTGCCACGTGGTTAAATCGTTGGATGAAAAATCCGTTTGTTTCATTGATGCCAATAAAGTGTCGTGCACCGGGCGCCAGTTATGTTCGCTACGCCACTGCTCCGTCTGTGTCGTCATGAGCTGGTAGGCCTGGGTTTGCGCCACCGGTGGGTCCTTTTTTATTTTTATTTTATTTTTTTTAAATTTTTTCACGTCATAGCCGTAGATCGTTTGGACTAAGAGGGTGTTTGTGTGGATGGAATGGCCTTTTATTCCACATGTTTGGTTGTCGTTTACAATATGTTTAATGTAGTTCTGTAGCCTTTCCGCCAGGATTTTCGCTAATATTTTGTAATCAGTATTCAGTAGAGAAATGGGTCTCCAGTTATTAACATGTCTAAGATCACTTGGGTTGTCCGATTTTGGAATGAGGGTGATTAAACCTTTATTAAAGTCTTTAGGTAAGATTTTACTCTTAAGAGCCGACCACCACGAGTCCTAATACTACAATGGTTATTGTGTGAGGCTCTGGATAGGTCCGAACCTCACTGAAATTCGCGTTAAAATCATTTATTTTTAGGAAAAAATTATCTTTTTTAGAGGAAAAAAAATAGAAGTTAGAAATAGTTTTTCTTAAAAAACACGACGCGAACTTTTAAACAATAGAACAATGGGGAAACGTAGATCGTCTATCTCCGAGTGGGAATCGAATTAAACTTCGATTTTGACCTCTCCCGCGCCCCCGAAAGGTTTCGAATTGTCACCAGGTGACGAGGAGAGACCAATCGGAAAGTGGAATCGGAGGAAAACAGATAAAACCTGAGAATTCAAGGACGCGAGGGCTTCTTCTCCCGAAAGTTCCAAGTGACGGATCTATTGTCGTGTGTGTGTCTGGTGCCCATCTTCGTCTCCGTCTCCCGACCTCGGATCGACATCTTTCCATCAACGGAAGTCGACCGCATCGTCCTGGAGTCGCGGAGTCGTCGAGGGAACTGGCCATTCGCGACCTAGGGACACTACTTCAAAATGGGACTATATCGGAAAGGAGAGGAAGACCCAGAGGCTGCTGCCGACCTAGAACTTCCAAGATCGCGGAAATCTTGTAAGCTTCTTTCGTGTCAAATAAACGGTTTCTTGTAACCGTAGAGTCTGTCTCAGTGCCGATCGCTCACATACGACCCTTCGCGACCGCTCGACCTCTTGACATGGTCGGCATCCAGTCGGAAACCTCACAATTGGTTCTATTTATACTGAACTAAATATCTGTCAACAATTGGAGTGTTTTTTTTTTGTAACTCTTTCCGCCCTGTGGGCACTAAGAGGGCCTCTTATAGCAAGCCCATTATGGGTTCGGCCAGGCCGACAATGGGGCGGCCGGGTGGTGAGGGACGGGGACCGACGTATCCGGATGCACCACCCCCCGAAAAATTCCTGGGGATTTTTCGACCCGTCCGGATTCGATCCCGGGTCCCCCAGGGCGGCAGACTGCGAACCTTGACCGCTCGGCCATCCGGCCGCTCACAATCGGAGTGTTAACGATGGAAGTGTTATCAAAGGAAGAGTTACGTAACAATGAAAGTGTTAAGAGAAAGCGACCTACAAGATTTACAGGCGCAGATGCGGTTTTTTGCGTTTTTCATTGCGTTTTAATAGGGTATTCAAGACAATGTACACTAAGAAGGGATTTTTCGAAGAGAGCCAAACCAAAGCTGTGTAAGGGCTGATGTAAAGTTTTTTCTAAAACAACAGAACTGAAGAATGTCAGGCTCGCTCTGATCTCGTAATAGAGCTAGCGGAAGGAACGGCAAAACTAGATCGAGGCGCCTCTAGCGGGACGCCGGGTAACAGAATCCGGGCTACAAACGCGGCACCAGTGTTGTTCCACCTAGTACTTTTGTACTAATCTAGTACATTTTTACTTGTTCCGGTACCAAGATACCCAACACAATTTTCCTAGTACCATTCATGAAATCCTAATACCTTTTCTTTCAATTTAGTAACCTTTCAAAACATTCATTTTTATTCTATATTTCTATATTTTATTTTTACTTTACTTTGGCTATAAATAGATGTTTTTATTGCTTCCTCATTCAAGTGCAGCAGTTGAACGTATTTTTTTGCAATTAAATTTAATTCCCTCGTTTGAAAAAAATCCCTCTCGAGATATGACACACGACCCCTCTATCGCCTTACTTACTGGAGATTTCAATTCAAAACTTTTCTCCAGAACGGAGTTAGATTGATGCCCGGCATGACTATCTTATTAACAGGAAAAGTATGATATACAAATGCAAGACACTAGTAAAATAAAGAGCATTGTGCATCGAGATGTAAAAAGTTGCAGCCCGGCATTATGACGATGTCACAATAAGTAAACGCTCGTAAATTTTACTTTAATTGCACATATCAACTTTCGTTTTGCCTGCATCGTTACAAATTTTTTATAGTCATTTATAATCGAGTCATCTATTAACTGCTTCCAGGTGAAAAGTTTGAATTGAAAGAACGTGACTTTTTACATACTGTGTATATAAATACTATATATAAATATATCCATTAAATGTCTTTAATAGTTATATGTTTATTTAATGTTGATTAAAGAAGGAAAAAGGCATTTTTAAAAACACAATATTTTAAATCTCTGATTATAACATGTATTATTCAGTGTAAATATTATATAACTTTAGGAAATTTAATAGTGGTAATTAAGAATAATTGTATTGTTTCATTAATAGAATCTATAGTTATCTATAGTTAAAATTATTAACAATTTTTCCAAGCGTGTTTTAGTTCTTTAAATTAAGTAAATTTTACGAAAAATTTTTTGATTTATCTAAATTACGTAGTGAATCGCAATATTTATATTCGTGTCCGGGCTATATTGACAAGTAACTTTTAACGTATGTATGTTCTCATACGTAAATGTTATAATAAACCAACTATACTATAAATACAAACAGCGCGTAAGTGTAAAGTTTCTGCCAAGCATTTAGACAGGATATTTTCTCCGTAATTATGGTTGTAATTTTGATTGGAATAAAATTTTAGAATTAAGTAAATTTTAACATTTTTAATAATTTCTTCCTATTCAATTTAATTTATAACTTTGTAATCTAATTAGATTTTTGAATTCTTTTATGTTTATATTCACGCGTTACAATTTACAATAAAACCTGTCGAAAACGGACCCTTTAGAAAACGTAAATCTGCCGAAACGAAAAATAAATCTCGGAACGAACAATCGTCTACAAAAATTATTACAGTATTTTAAACCAGAAAGTTGTCTAACGCGGAAACGGATCTCAAATAGAATATTGCAGCATAACGGCAGTTAAATTATATTGATAAGTCAAAAATCATCAACATTCCAAGAGTTTTAAGGGGACCACATACACGGTTTGATATTTCTAACGTATATTTCCAACAATAATTACAACGGAGAAGAAGCAGTTCTAAATATAAACTGGGACATTTTTAAACTTTTCCTTCTTTTTTCGTCAATAAAAACGCGAATTCTATTAACTAGATAATTGTCAAAACGAAAAGTTCTGGCCGTTCCGTTTTAGACAGGTTTTATTATACAGTAGTCCCCCCTATAACACGGGTTTATATAACACGGAACGTATTTACCGTGTTATGGTGGGGTCTACTGTACATAATAATACTTTATTTAAAGTCGTTTTTCTTCTAAAATCTGTAATAAATTTGAAATTTTACTTTATTTAAGATTTATAAGTAGTCTTATAAATATATATAATTCATTTTCTATATCTTTACATTTTCAATTTAACAATAATTTAAATTATTCCTGCAAAAATCTAAATTTATTTTTTGTTACAATGACCCTCGAATTCTACTATTAATTCCAACTGTTTGAAGAATTTTGCAACTACCACACGATATTATAGAATTTTATGAGTTGTGTTCCATAAGTTATTTGTCACATCTTGAAAATAGTGAATTTCTAAAAGTGACTTTCTTTTAAGTTTATTTATTTTTAAACTTATTAAATAATATAAATTTTATATACTTTAATACTTTAATTTTAGAAATAATTTTAAAATTTGTCTTTATGTCGAATTGTATCATAATCAAACTTTGTAAAAGATAACGAAAAGAAAATTTTTATAAAGAATTTTATAAGATTTGGAAACGGCTTTATCGAATTTTAAATAATAATTCATGAGGATGATCAATTATTAAAAAAGGTCTATACTTTATCGGGATGTGCCGAAATATAAACTCGACTCCTTCTACTTCACTCGGTATTATATTGACGAGATTTGCACACGAAGTCCAATCACCATTCTTGAAGAGGGGTCGAGAATCGACGAGAAAAGTATACGTTTCTCCAGCTTCTAGAAAAAGTGGTTTTAGGAAAATCACTTTAAAAATGTCTGTTGCCGAGTCGTGTGATAATTTCCCTCCGAGTTTTATGAAACGACTTTGAAGCGAGCGCGAGAACCACACTGCAATTTCGCAACTACCGGGAAGATTTATATCGCTTTCGGTCTGTGCGAAGAAACACAATCCACGTAGATCGATATCTTTATACTTCAGATCGAATTTACAGCCAGAATATCCGAGTTGACTTTTTAATTTCTTTTTATTGTAACACGATATTTCGCAGACCCAAGTAGTTCTCCAGTTGTATTGCCAGGGGCGAAGTTTGAAACCAGGTTTTCTCTGGCCTTCCCAGCACCAATGCGGCAACTCTTTGGAACCGGGATTTACGATATTCTCGATAATAGCATTAGCTTCGGCGTGAGTTAGAATCTTAAAAGGAAAAGCGTAATGAAGAAATTCCTCTTTACTCATAGATAAAAAACTGATAAATGGTAGAAGTGGTTCCATTGTATTTCTCACTTCGTCTACGGTTACTTCTTCGGATCCCTTACGTTTACAACATTGTGTCCAACTCCACCGACAGAGTTGAGAATATAAAAAAACTTCCGATTCGTAGCAAAGATTTTTCATTCCGAGTATGAAAGTGACGATTTCCAAAGTGGAATTCAGAAAACCTTCCGAAAGAACCACGTCTTTTGTATCCGCAGCGATCAATCTCTTGCATTTCATTCGCAACTCTTTGTCGTTCTCCTTAATAGCGTGAGCTAACGCTTGACACGCATTATTCGGCGTCAAATGATCTAAAATATATTGTCTGCAAGAAGATACCAGATCATTCAATTGGAATTTTTCGGCGGCAGACTGCAATAATATAGATTTTTCCACCGACGTCGTCTTCAGTTTCGAAATATAAATAAAACTGTTTAGGAAATTTTAATGCGTTATTTTCTCATTTATAATTCGTATTTATACTCTAAAATGCAATTATTGATTTAATCTTTACGAATTTATATTATATTAACCCGAGTCTGACGTAACAATTTACTTACTATAAAAGCGATTCGAAAGTGTCGGGATCGATGTCGGGAATCTTTATGACTTTATCTTCCTGATAATTATTCTTTAGAAAATATTCTTCGAATACATTGCTGGCAGCCCCTAAATATATTTTATGTACCTTAAAATATTTCTGAAAGTCTTTTCCTATTAGAAAAATAGCATCTGCAAAATCTTCCGACTCGAATAAATAAAGCATTTTAGCATTATCCGATTCTAATTTCTGCCATTTATCCGATGTTTTTTCATCTCGATCTCTGGAAAAGCGTTTATAAATTTCTAAAATTTAGAGAAATATTTTTATAGATATACAGTCTAAACCCCGAAAACGGCCACTGACGGCAACGTAAAAAGTGGCCGTGCCGGGAGTTGCTATTGTATTTTTTTCTGTCGAACGTTCCCAAAAAAATGGCTGCCGTTCAAAGGTGGACGTCATTGGAGGTTCGACCGTATAAATACAACAAGAATTCTAATGCGATAATAACTTATAAAAACCAGTCTAGAATGGAATTTATTCGCATAATAGACATTCATAATCACCTTTTAATATAAATGCACATGTCGAGTATCTCATTTTTTGCTTTGTGATTCCATAATCTAATCGAAATTTCATTATCTTCGGGAAACACTTGCAATCTGCTGAACGGTACGTCATCGTCTTCAGAAATGACGTACGTAGTAATGAAAGGATTATATTTATACATATTTATATAATAGTTATAATTCAGAATTAATAAAGAAAATATATTATTATTTATCAATAGAGAGTCATAACAATAAATGTAATAAGTATTGTTGTGAAAGGCTGAATTGACTGCCAAGCTTCGTTCAAAGATATAAAAATAAAAATATAAAAATGTTTTATTCGTCAAGTGCTAATTAGTTTACATAAGAAACTTGTTATACTTTCAACACCTGGTATAACAAGGTGACGGCCGGATGTTTGAGCTGTTAAGACTTCAGTTTACCGCTCTGAGATCGATTTCGGGCTGTTGAAGTTCCATACAGTCCTGCAGCCCAAATTGTGGATCTTAAGAAAACAAAAATGGGTAACGTTAAGGCAGTTCTCAATAAACAAAAAAAAACAAAAAAAAAAAAAACCACCAGCTGCCATGTTGCAAGTATGATGAAATATACGATGAGCACGAAGATCTTTAATTAATCATGTTAGGTAAGAGTTAGCAATATTGAAATACAAGCGAGATTTGTGCGCAGATAATTTCTTACTATAATAAATTTACAGAGATTTTAACAGAAAAATTCATCACAAAGCGATTATTGATGCGAATGTGTGAAATTCCATTTAATCCATGCAAGTTATGATTACCAGAGCCCCTTCGGCCGCCAATTTAAAGTGTTTTAATCTTTAAAATTGGCGTTTCCACTTCCCGGGACGAGGACCCAGGGGTTGGATTTGTGGGAAGCGAGTGTTCGGATTGTTTCATTGTGTGGAATTACGCAAAACGAGGCGCTTGACGTGTAAGTGCGTGAGTGCGAGAATTCGAGTAAAGGTTAAACGGTGTATATCTTCGTGTACAGTGATGCTATGTCCGTGCGTGTGTGTGTGTGTCTGTGTTCGAAGAACATCTTCGGCATGTCTGAAAACAGAAAATCAGTAAATTACGATACGAGAATAAGATATGTTGAAAATGAAACGAAAGAGTTCTTACCATCGGAGATTTCGGCAAATATTCACTTGTACGATAAATGGCAAATTGGTCCTCTTCCTGGTAAAGTTGAGGAGGGAGATTCTTCTCCCTCCAAAATGTTCCTACAAAACACAAAGACAGTGAGAAAACGAGAAGTTGATTCATTTATTATCTAAGGTCAAAATTATTACTTTTTTTTTTAATTCTTTCCGCCCTGTGGGCACCAAGAGGGCCTCTTTTAGAGGAGCCCATTATGGGTTCGGCCAGGCCCACAATGGGGCGACCGGGTGGTGAGGGACGGGGCCCGACATATCCGAACGGACCACCCCCCGAAAATTTCATGGGGATTATTCGACCCGTTCGGATTCGATCCCGGGTCCCCCAGAGCGTTAGGCTGCCACCTTGACCGCTCGACCATCCGGCCGTCAAATTATTACCTTTATCAGATAGTCTTTCTTCCCGAACAGTGTCACGAGGAGAGAGAAGGACCTGACCTAGCCTAGCCTAACCTAACCTAACCTAACCTTAACCGGAAGCTCAATCCTCGTAACAGCTGTTTGGGAAGAAAGGTCGGCCGAATGTCGCGTCCGGGTGGTCACAATCGGGAGTCAAATCCGTTGTCGTCGACCGATTTGGACCGATCCGTTGTCGTCGACCCGTTCGGGAGACAAGTCCGTGGTCACATCCGGGTAAGAGAAGGTCACGTCCGAGTAAAGGTGTCATGTCCGGGTGAAAAGTGTCGAATCCGGGTGCAAAAGACGAGTTGGGTAAAACCGAAGAAGATCACCGCCTAGGCCAAGGAAACCGCAGCCACCCGCAGCAACAAAACCGCGGTTCCTCGACTTCGGTGGCGCTCTCCTCCGATTCTTCCCCGTTCCGACTTCCGAAAGACGATTGCAACGACGCCGCTATCGCGAGCACGGACGAAGAGACACCCCTCGCGGAAATAGAAAGTGACAACGAACTGCTGTCACTCTCTACGTCTTCCACAACAAGGCCTGTGGCCGGCTGATCCCTGACGACCTTGGCCAAGTGGAATGGACTCAGAACTCTCCCGCCTCCGGGAGAGTCCCACGCCACACGCACTGGGGGAAGGTCGTCACCACCCGCTGTCTCTCGCTCGACGGTCTCCAACGACACCGAACATTCGGCAGAGACCAAGTCCACCTCCGGCTCCTCGAACGTCTCATCGGAGCCGTCCGAGGAACCCCCTCCCTCCGGCGCCGGCGCCACCGCATTCTTCCGTCGGAACCTCCGGCGAAACCACTCCAACATCTTCATTCTGAAAAAAAAAAAAAAAAAATTGCAATTAGTCGATTAAAACAAAAGCTTAAATTAATGTCTAAATTCTTCCGAGAATAAGCAGAATGCTCACCGCAGCTGCCTTTTTAAATCTAAAAAATTCGAATCCGACCATCGAACGACGTGACGAGATGTCTTCTGGGACCGATTAACGCAGAAAAAGTTCAAGATTATACTCACGACGAATCGGAATTCGGATAGCTCGCGTTAGATCCTACCGGAAATTGCTAGAACGTTCCTACTGTATTTGCAGTAGAGACGACCGACCCGGAACGAAGAAACTCTCTTACGTGTAATTTGTATTTGTACGACAGTAAATTAAAGACACGCCGCACGTAGCCTTGAGGAAAAGGCACTCGAGCCCGACTCGTAACAAGTGTTTCGTTCTAGAGCAATTTACCTAACGTGTACGTCACATAAACGCAACGACGGCATTTAAGAGAGTTTCGTGCAAAGAAATTGCCAACGAGTCGACCAAAACACAAGACAAACGTACGAAGAAGCGAAACCCGCCCGCATCCCAACTCGCCATTCGGGACACGAACGTAACTGGCACAAAGCATCGGCAGATCGACTGCACTCGGAAAAGACCACCTCGTGGAAAGAGACAAAGAGCCTAAGGAAAAGAATTCTTTGTGTCCAGCCTGTATAGATAACTGTTAAGTGTATTAGTATTAGATGTGTTTGCAGACAATTTAATTCTGACAAAATAAGCCATTGAATAGCGTTGTAAGTAGTACATAAATTGCATGGAGAAATCGGAGGTCAAAGGGCGGAAGTTTTGACCTGTCCAAGGAACATCCCATGCTTCGGAATATGGTCTCCGTCCATCAATGTTACCAGAGTATATTTCAGTTAAAATTACGATGGAATTCGTATTTAAAGTTAATATTAAATAATTTTTAATTAAATTTCTATAAATAATCCTTATTCTTTGACCGTGTTTATAAAATATAAAAGAATTAATTACGAAAATAAACCAATGAGCAAATACTCAATCCGTTTCCGGCGCTTCGGTCGCTTTCCAATGTGGCGGCTCGTTTAAAAGTCATTTCGGATCCTGATTCACAAGCGACGTCTGTTCGGAGAAAGAGCATACAAGGCTAACATCTCCATATAAACCAGGAAGAAGAAGAAGAATTCACAAGCGACGGCACATTTAAACGCAAATACGCCGGCCGATGTCGTCTTTGAAAGTTGGACTAAACGAAACGAAAATAAAATCTTACAGCTAGATAAATTCTAATTAAAATCTTACTTGGTATAATGTAAGCGTCCAAAAGTCTTCTTAAAACCACGTTCCGGTAGCAAAAAACACTGACGAAAGGCAAAAAGCACAGCGAAAACAAGAACACAGAGCGCACACGTCCGTCCGGCAAGCGAAAAACGTGCAAAGTGACGCAAAATCGTGTTGCAACAATAGAAACGGCAATTGTTGCCGTTTCTATGGAGATTAGAAAGCGCCTAACGAATTCGAATGCGATTGACGTAATGAATTCTTTTCGAATTTTAAGGCTAAATATCTGCATTTTTTATGTTTCTATTCCCCGAGTGACGACGGATTGGGATCGAGAGATTCCCTACCATCCTACGCCTTCGGTTTCCATTCTCCACAAGGGGTTAGAAGCAAGATTTTCTATAATCGAACGTTTCCACCCCCAAAACTAAAACAAATCATTCCTCTCGTTCGTCCAGTATTTTCCTATTGCAATTTTTACTAAATTTCGTTTATCCGACGCCATTTTAAAAGCGATTACCTGACGTCTTCGGACGTTGGTTATATGAAATATGCGTGTTATAGTTTAGTTACGAAATGATGAAATATACGATGAGCACGAAGATCTTTAAAAGAATTTCGAATGTTTACAGATGACTCCCTACGCTCAAGCAAACTTACGCCTTCACGCGATTGAAGCGCGTGAAGGCGTAAGTTTTTAAACCTAAAAGATTCGAGATGTCTTCTGGGACCGATTCTCCAAGTAATATTAAATAAATTCTTACGTGTAGGGTCAATATGGACTAAGACTTACCTGAAAAATCTTTAATCTTCTCTGCAAAAGTCTTCAAACAGCAAAAAAAGCAACGCAATCCAAGAGCACAACGAAAGCACGTCCGACCACAACAAGAAACACAATCAAACTGCGAATCGTCATGCGTGACAAATTTCGAACAAACGTTAAAAGATGTTCGAATTACGTAAAAATAAGAATTAAAAATAATCAATTTTATTTTTTTAAATTAATTTTTAATGTTTTTTCTTTTTTAAATTTTGCTTCAATCATTTTCTTGTGTTCGGAATTCGATAAATAAATTATTTTCTGCATTTACGTGGTGCAGAATGTCCACCGTGGACAGGTAAAAGACGATCGCTTTAAATTCTACGTTTTGAGGCTTGATTATCTCCGAAAATTGCCCGAAATTCGTTTGACAAATGTCTTTTTCGTCCATTTTCGGCCATCGGATGAAATAAATCAAATTCTTAGGATTTCGATTTATTTCGCTTTACGCCGTTTACGGAAAGATTCATCGCTCACCGTCGGGGTTGCGGGTTTCGCGTATTAGTGCGACATCAAACTGGATAAAGTTAATATTAAAAATACCGAAAAACTTATATAATACGCCCGAACTAAAATGAAGTCGGAGACAAAGGGGAAACCGTCAGGGAGGAAAACAGGCCGAGCCGGGGTAGAAGCCACCATTCTTTCTCCTTGAAATATTTGGCTTTTTAAAGGATCTGTCCCCCCAAATTCTTAATTTGATGGGTTAATCAATTGGACACTTCCATTCGACTTGGTCCACGAGTGTTGATCCAACTTTGAAACTTTCGCTCGTATCTCTCACGCCGTGATATTTTATTTTCTGACGGCTAGGATTTTTTTTTTTTTGCCTTTATTACTTACAACGCGACAATTTCGCCTTTAAAGAAATGCTACATTTATTTAGAAATTTTGTCAAGTCTACGAGAGTCACAGTCGAAGCTAGATTTTTCCCATCGGTGTTGCACACCGTTAGTTCGCGTCGACCCGTGACCTCAGGGGGCTGCAATTGGAAAAAATTGTAACGTCTAAATTCCCGCTGTCCTCTGTCCACGTTAATCTCGAGAACGGAGTTAGATGAAATCCGAGACCAGATATGGAAACCTCAGAAACGGGAGGCCCAATTAACTATATAAGAATTTCCGATGCAAACCGGAAGTAATGGTTTTTCAATCCAAAACTCCCCCTCCCCGAAAGCAGTTAATAGATGACCGGCACGAATCTATCGTTAAAGAAAAAGTATGATGTACAGGGGCAAGCCACTACTAATTTGAGGTGGAGAGCATATATTTTAAATTAAATGATTTAAAAATACGATTAAAAATTGCAGCCCGGCATTGTGACCATGTCACAATAAATAATTGTTCGTACTTATAGTTTGTGAAAACTGGTTTCATCTCGTGAAAATATTTAGAATGAATAAGCACATTTTGACCTTTGTCGTGTTATGAACCACAATATTGAAGTTAAAATCCTTCTAAGAGGTAATAAGGAGTGGAAAATGGAAGAAGCGTTGCATTTGCCCATCAAAAATAGACGAAGAAATCATGCCAGTAAGTGCAAGAGACTGATATGTAGAAACTACGCCATTAAGATGTGCACTATATCCATCATTGTGTATAACACAAGTATATTAAGACGAACTAAACTTTTGTTCGTTATGTTGGAGACACTGAAGCCGGCAGCCGGAATAGGGATTAGAAAATTACCAATCTGAAATGCATTCTTAAGTGTCAAGGGCCCACAAAAATTATCGTAAATTTTTAATACTTTTCCATTAACAATGAGCACTTATCGATATAAAGTTTTCATTCAACACCATTTCATAAATAAATATGTTTCAACTCTGATTTTGATTTATTAAAAATGAATTTTAAACCCCAATTTAAAGATTCTTAATCTAACGAAAAATGGGGCCCCATTGGACTTCAATAAGCCTTAGGCCCCGAAAAATCTATATCCGTCCGTGTATATGTAATATATCTTATATACAGAAATAGGACAAATACAGTAAATCTAACTCTGGATTTTTCTTGGATAAGATTAATATCTATTCTGAATAATTTCGTTTTAAAGGAGGATAGGTATTGATGAAATCATTTCTGAATGTTTAATTTTTTGTTATTAATTTCAGTTTTATATCAATTTTATTTTCTACCACAATTAAAAAATATGCTACTTATCTACATTAAATTTTGTTTTAAAAATTTAAGTGATTTAACTTTTTCAAGAATTAGTTTGAAGAAAATTTATAATATATCTTATTTTATTAAATGAAACACAATATGCAATAAAAAGTATATTTTAATTCTTGACAAGTGTTAAATGAAATGGAATCATCATTAGTGATGATATGATGCTGAACTTAAAACCTATGTCTTGCATTAAAATGCGGTCTTGGGCCGAGCAGACTTTGGTTATTGGAAGCCGGTCTAGAACCGAGAAGACTCTGATTACCAAAATCTGGTCTTGATCCAAGCAGACTTTGGTTACCAAACTCTGGTCTTGATCCAAGTAAGCTCTGATTGTTATCCGGTCGTGAACCGAGTAAACCTTGAGGGCTGGAATCACCTCTTGACCCAGAAATATTCTGGTTATTCATTCCAGATCTTGAATTGTGAAAATTTTGATTACCGGTATCTGGTCTTGATCCTAGTAGACCAGAATTTCCACCTTCTGGTCTTGTTCCTAATAGACCTTGATTACCGTCGGGTCTTGATCCCAGCAGACCTTGATTATTACCGTCGGGTCTGGAGCCTAATAATCCTTGATTATCTCCTCTACCGTCTGGTCGTGAACCTAATAGTCCTTGAATACTAGAGTCGGGTCTGGTTCCGAGTAAGCCTGAATTTTTTACGTCGGGTCTTGTACCCAATAATCCTTGATTAATGATATCCGATCGTGGTCCAAGCATGTCAGTGTCTTGTCCGAGCGGATTTTGATTTCCGGGAGGTCTCGATCCTAATAGACCCAAGTTACCACCTGGTCCTGTACCGAGTAAACTTTGAGCACTCAGGTCTGATCTGGATCCAAGCAAATTTTGACTACCATCAATTGGCCCAGATCCAAGTAAACTCTGATTAATAGGAGCAGAACCTAATAATCCTTTATTAATTCCAGCTGGTCCTGAACCAAGGAGACTTTTATTTGCTGCAAAATCTTTATTAGATCCTAATAAATTTTGATTATTAGGATCATTCATCAAGTTCTCTCTATTCATAATGGCACTCATCTGTTCAGACGTGTCAGGATTTTGAACAGGAAGAGTATTTTCATTACCAATATTTGACATTAATCCTGAGTTTAAACTAAAATTTCTTAATAAACATGAACTATTTTGCATAAGATTATCTAATGCCTTTTGTACATTAGGATTATTAAAATTAATGTATGTTGAATTTACTGGTTCTACAGGATTTATTTCTGTTTGCATCAATTTAGGATCTTCCTTGTTTCCAAAAACTCCAGATATATCAACTGATGGAACTTGAACCGGATTAACCATATTCAACATATTAGGTGACATAACTGGTTGATCAATTGTTCCCTGCTCACCTAAGATCATTAAAAATTATTATTATTCGTAAGCAAATAAAAAGAAAATGTAATTAAATCTTATGTTATTTAATTATGTCTATTTCTTACATCTATTTCAAGTAAATGATTTCATTTACTTTCTGACATTAAATTTTATAAATTTAAATATCTTGAATTATGATAGATCAAAAGTATCAATTTCGTTTGAGTCAACTTAAATACTAGTATTAAATTAAAGATTTAGTTGATTGATTTAAAAGATATTATTACATATTAAATTTCAATTCTCTTTATTTTATAAAAGTATTCAAAATACAGCTCTGGTTTTATACAGGGTGTTCAGAAATTCCCATTACAAACTTCTAGGACTTGTAGAGGGGAGTGAGTACATAATATTTTGATTAGGAACCCATGTCTGGAAATGTACCATTTCCATTCTACGATGGTTTCAATTCAGATGTTTAACTCTTTCACTTCTGCTTGAAGAATTTGAATTAGCCATGATGCAGTGCAATTACTAGGAAATTTAATTATTCTACACGTCATCCTGTCTACCTTATTGCATACCAGGAAAAGCAACTCTGAGACTTTTCTTTCCCTCAGCAGAAGTGGAAGAGTTAAACACCTGAATTGAAACTGTCGTAGAATGGAAATGGCACATTTCCGGACATGGGTTCCTAATCAAAATATTATGTACTCACTCCCCTCTACAAGTCCTAGAAGTTTGTAACGGGAATTTCCGAACACCCTGTATATTCCTTCAACCATTCATCACAGTTTACTGGTCAGAATATAATACCAGTGCATAAATATCTAATAATACAGATCTAATAATTTGTTTCTACTCTTGTTATGTTTCAATTAATGAGAAAAATGTAAACAATCATTAAAATTAAAAAATCTTAAAAAAAGAAAAAATAAAAAATTAATTTAGAAAAAAAAATATAAAACAAATGACAAAATCTACAATTTCAATTTGAACATCCAACAGATTATCATTCAGTTATAGTATTTCTCATTGTGTAACAAAAATTTTAATACAGAATATTTTTTGATCAGGTTAAATAATTCCAAAGACAAAATTTTAAAGGAAAAGTATTCATTATACTGAAAAGTTTTTGCGACATTTTGAATATTTTTCTTATCAGTTATACTTAATTTTCAAAAAGTATTTTAGAGAGAAAAGTGTTAGATTTGAGGAAGTATTGTAAAAAAATGTATTGAATATTGTTAAAATTTTAAATTACTATTTTGATGTTTCTGTAAAAATAAAGTAAAATTACTTACCAGATATTATTTCTTTGCTTTTGTCAATTCCCAATAATTTATTTTTCACATCACCTAAATAATTAATTATTACTTCTAATTCCACTATAGTCAGAAATCTACCATCAGCAAGCATATTAAGTAAAAACTGAGTTTCTGGAGATTTCATAAGCGAGTTTCCAAACTGACCATGAATAGCATTTAAATTCATTTTCTCTCTTTGATTTTGAATATATTCATGGTAATTACGAGCAATTAATTTTATAGCATCATCTATAGGCATATTTCGATGTTCTAGATAAACAAAAGTTTATAAATTATTAATTAAAATATTAATTTTAAAATAAATTCAATGTTTATATTTTAATTAATACCTTGTGGACGTCCATGAAGAATATTTAAAGTAACTGAATTATGAATTTCATTTTGAGGAGTGATAACCATTGCATAAAGACATCCACGTTCTGATATATCATCTACTGTTTGGACAAGAAGATTATCTTCTTTAAGAAAGAGAATATCGACTCGAAAACCAATATTTTTCAGTCTAGTTTCAATTGATTCTGCATATATTCTGTAATAAATAAAATATTTTTACTACAAATTTAAAAAATAACACATCAAAATAATTAAACAAAGCTTATTATTAAATTTATTCTATCTCATTAAATGAAGCATATTCAATAAACTGATAACTTTCAATGACATAACAGCATTGCATTCTGTAAATCAGAATTTTTTCTTGCTTTTAGTAAAAACTTCAATACTATAAAAACATCCTTGTTTTTTTCTCTATTGTAGAAAAACCTCTAAGATAGAAAATTGATAACTTTATTTCAATAATGACTCCCTAGAGAATGAAAAATTTCATATAGTATTGAAAATTATACCAACAAACAGAAAACATTCAATAAAACTTTGCATCCTCCATGCAGCCAAATGATATAAATGTTAATTCTAAGAATACTCTTCGTTTCTATAACCTTTTAAGTGCTTCATTTAAACATAGTTGAAACACTTAAAGTTCAACAAAGATAGGTTATTCAATAAACAATTAATTAGTTCTAAATAAATCAAGTCTTAAATCTTGATTACATTCAAGATATTTTTTTAATTTGTTATATTATTCCTAATAAGGAGATGCTAATCTTTGGAAATGTTTATCATTCTAAGAAAATATATTGTACATTTTGAAATTTCACACAATATTAAAATAAATATTTATTAAACCATACATTAAATTATTAATAAATAAAGATTAAAATGTTATCATATTTTTAAATAAAATAAAAATACTTTTATAAAATTATGTTCTAATGTAAAATTAAAACTAAAATACTAATGATAAACAGATATTAATTTATTCTGTAACAGAATATAATAATACCTACAACAATTGTTGTTATCCAATGAATATATTACCACATATATATTAATTCTATATTAATCCTAACTGAAATTTTTTAATTCTATGATGCAATATTTATTAATAGTATTTTTCTACTTATGTTGTTTATCTATTAATAAACCAATTTATTTATTTTAAATTGTTTGTTAACATTGTGTTTAATGGATTGTTAAAAATTCATTTTTTAAATTCTACCAAGTTTTCTATTATTTTATTAGACAAAATTTATTTATTAAACACATTTTTAATCTCTCACATCTAGGATATACCAGTATACTAAATTTGCAGTATAGTTCTATCATACTGTATGCAGCAACATGACAAATGAAGTATTGTCATATCTTCCATGTAACCTAACAGCTAAACCTGTAAACTGTTTTTCCATTTTTCTACCTACTTCAGCAATCATTTTTTGGCAACTTGCTAAAATATTTCTTTTCTTAATCCAGATATTAGTTTTTATTTTTAGCTCACTTGAAATATTGGTTTAAACTTGTCATAATTTGTAAATTCTGTGATTTTCAGTAAAAACATCCAAAGTTAATGTACACTAAACAGCTAACAGATTAAGATTTCCAACTTTGTAAAATAAAAAGCACAATTTTAGAATGATAAATAAACTTTCTTCAGTTGTTAATACATTTAAATAAGAATAGCAAGGTTGAGGCCGAAGTTTTAAACGTGAAAACATGTATGTTGAACATTCAGCACCGCTTTCCTGTAAGCCTAGAAGTTTGACAATGGCATTTGGAATGTCAAGCATGATTCCACTGACTTTCCAAACACCATTGTCAAATTTCTAGGCTTACAGGAAAGAGGTGCTGAACGTCCGACGTACACATTTTCACATTGAAAACTTCGGCCTCAACCTCGCTATTAATAAAGTTTGTAAAACATCATATAAAAAGATAAAACATTTATTACTGGCAAGCACTTTTGATAACTTAATATTTTATAAAGATAAGAAACAAGTAAGTGTAATAACAACTCTCATTTTCATTAGAAAGTATTATATTTCAAATAAAACCTGTAGAAAAACTTGAAATATCTTTTATCCTTCTCTAATATAAATATACTATAATCACTAAAACATAGTTAAATACAATTACAAAAGTCTGTTTAATTAATAAACATTTCATTATATTATTAATACTAATTAGATATTATTTAAAATTCATTTAAAAACCAAAATTTTCAATGTAATAAATATATACATTTATTGTACCTTAAAATAATAAACTTACCTTTGTTGTCTACTAACAACAATTTCACAGTCATTCGGTTGAGAATCAAAATGATCTCTAAATGGCATTTGGGCTGATCCAGAACTATATGAAAAATTAAACATTTAACATTTAAAATATGCAAATTAATCTATTCAAAATATTATAATAATAATTCACAACTGCCAAGTAAAGAAAAACACTGTATTTTAAGTTTGTTGGAGCGTGTTTATTGAAATTATTATTACTTTGTTACTATTTAAAGAAGTTTTATCTAGTGTAATAATTTTTTACAAAAGTGAAACAAAATTTATTAAAATAATATTTGTTAGCAATGTAATTAGAAAGTTAGATTTTTGTCTATCTCTAATAATGTGATGTTACATATAATTTTAATTCATCTAATACATATTTGATTCCAATAAAAAATACATTAAATTTTCTGCATCTCTGCTTTTTGATTAATACTTTCATCAAATGTTCAACAATCAATTTAATTTTATTAAAATATAATCACATTTCACTGAATATACTTCACATTCTTCTTTCTAGAAATAAAATGAAAATTAAGTGAAATTGTCAACTCTCATAAGTACTATTACAGTAGTTCAGTGCATATTCAATGTACTGAACTTGTAAACCTTACATCAAATATATTAGGAAATTGTTACCAAATATATAAATATGATATCAGATATTAAATGCTGTTATTATTCAGTAAAATTATAAACATTAAATAACCCAACTGTGGTTAATGCCAAACAATCTACCAGATTATATTGGACTATATTATGGCTACATTCATATAAATAAAATCATAATATGGTCTAATACAATCTTGCAGATTGTTTGGTATTAGTAAAATTAAAATGGATTTATTAATTTAATAAAGTATAATATATAATTATTCATTAATCTATTCATTTATCATGTGAATGAAATTTAAAAATAATTTATTTGAATTAAACATTTGAAATTAATATAAATGTCTAATTTATTGTGTAATTAATGCTTTGAATGGTTTTTGTAAAAATTCAACAAATTTAAAAAAAAAGAATCATCAGTTATTCAAGAAAACTTAAATACTGCAAAAATATTAATTCTAAAACAGGAAAAGCATAAAGATAAATAAAATAAGATTGAAACAAACAATTAATATTTTACAGTTTACCAAAATAAATTATAAAAGCAAAACCTTTTCTGTAAAATATTCAAAAGTAAATAATCACATGACAATGTTGGTGCATGAATTTTATTCACATGCAGTTCCTAACATATTTTCAATATCTGTTATAGAAGTCTATCAAGTAAATATCCTTATTACAAACAACTTGTAAATACTCGTATATTGAAAGGAATACTTCCAATAAAAAATAATTAGGTGAGATTGTCTAAGGAAAAGCATTACAAAATAAATTTGCTGTAAACACTTCAGGAATCATTTGCAAAATAAATATATTCTGGGATAGTTTACATTTCATACAAGAAATTCTTATCAGATTAAAAACTTGTGTTATCACAATTCTCATTATCAGATAATAGTTATTTCATAAAATTGTACAATTCAGAAAAATTTCATATTTGTTATTCATTAAATATCTATCATAACTTTGTGCAGATAACCCACACTGGCATATATCTAGCAAAAAATTGCTAGAACAAAAATAAAATCTTCACCTATCCTGTATGACTGTATCTGAAGAGCAACTGTTGGAAAGCATGACACTTAACTGATATGCAGTTTAGAAAGTATCATGTCAAATGTTAAAAAGTTGTTTCTTCTGTTTCATTTCTGTTAGTAAATAATTGTTGATATATATGTCATGGTCATGGTCAATGATGTCAATATATGAAATCACATAAATAGTCAGTCATTCAGGACATTTGAACATTGTTTTGGGCAATAATGTGAAAGGATAGGGCAGGGACATAAAACATTGCTCTAGCAAATAATATTGGCAATGCAACACAATAATGTCCAAATGCTGCTTAGTTAATGATGTGAACTGTCATGACAACTATTGCATTCAATGTAATATGTAGTCCTTCCAACCCTTAATAATTTTCATCTGTTTAGTAAAGTAGAATTAGTAAAAGCATAATAGTTTCTTTAAAATAATTTCATATTTCATATTATACATTGAATCAAATTCACTGTCATTCTGAATGAGAACATTAGACTTGGATGGAAATCAAATTGACTAAAGATTAATGGCATTTTAAAATCATAATTTAAATGGGTATATTAAATATTTCTGTAAATACATATAATAAGAAATTATCTATTATTTTTGAACACATAATTAGTATTTAATATCAAATAAATATTAATTAAAAATAGTTTTTTTTAATCTTAAAATGATTTTATAAATAAACTTGCAAACAAAAGAAATAAAATGCAAATATTTTCTGATAATTTTATGTTTTACTTTAAAAAGTGACTTTTCAATCTATTCTAAAAGGAACCTGTTGTGTTTCTACTAATTCTACTTCACTTAATATACTAGAAACTTCACTAGTAGAAAACAACTAACTATTTATTGGTACTCTTTTCTCTGTTCTGCATATATTCTCCTACAACTGGGTGAAAAGTAGTTAGTTTGTTTTGACAACTGCCAAGATGGAATCACCAAATACAGGATGATTTGCAATAAGGTCATAACCTTAATTTGTTTTTGTTATTTTATTAATATACAGTAGACTTTATTTAGGCCATCTTATCCAGAAGACAGAAAAGTAATGTAAACCCTACACTAATGTTTAGTGTTGGCATTCACTTTTAAATGGTGGGATCAAGTAAGTTCCAAAAAATAAATATATTGTGTATGCCTGCATTATATAAATAAATATATGTCCTTAGTCATGTGTAATGCAAAAAATTGGACCACAAAAAACAATCTGTCATATAGATATTCAGTAATGACAAATGATTAATTACCATTCACGTCAATACCTGGTCATTACTGATAATACTTTCTTGAAAAAAAAACGATGATATCTGGCAAAATACATAAATGTTTAATGTGTTTGGATAATATTGTGAATGTTTGGTCAAAGATATCATTATCATGTTACTTTGGTCATTCTTGTAAATAAATGAACATTCACATCATTTTACATGTCACACTATTGATCATAACAGATATAAGCAACCAAGTATGAATATTCTATAATAACCAAATCATTAAATCCAAGATTATTCAGGCTAAATTTAGTATATTAACAACATAAAATAATAATTGTTAGCAGTTAACCAAAATCTATCCCAAATCATTTTGTATTTGATGATTTAATTCCTTGTAGATATAATTATAAAATAAGTGATGATAATAATAAATGCTAAAATAAATTCAGGAAAAATTAAACAGAAAATGAGCAATTATTTATTGTGACATTGTCACAAAGCTGGGCTACAAATTTTAATCATATTTTTAATTTATTTAATTTAAAATATATGCTCTCCACCTCAAATTAGTAGAGGCTTGCCCCACACTTTCAAATTTGTAAAGTCCTTTTTAAATCATCTTTTTTAAAATATGTAGCCATCTTTATAGTCGTACAGTTTAAAATATTCAATGTGGATAAAAGAAATTACAGTAGATTATAATATAAAATGTGGTGTTAATGTTTTTTATACTGAATTCAAACTTCTAAATAATTTTGTATTCTTATAGACTATATATTTATGCATAAATGATAATTAATACACATATAATAAACATTTATAAATTATTTATTAATTAAAAATTAATTTGAATGAGTAAATTTAATACAAAATGACAGCATCGCCCACCTTTAATGTCAAAGTCTTATTAATTTAATTAAATTTATAGCATAAAAAATAGCCCATAAAAATTCCAGCTCTTTGGGATTTATTTGTATAGATATGTAATACATTTTACCTATCTCCTCGCCTATAATTTTCAAAATTTTTTAAAGGAGAGCGATCTCTATCGGGAATATTTCCTTTATTGAAGCGATGAAAGTCTCTGAAATAAACGGAATTTTTATTATTAAATAATCATATAAAAAATAACAAATATAAATTGTTTGAAACTCTAAGATTGTTAATAATAAAAATTCAACTGATATTATATTATATCATTCATATCAATAAGTTTTAAATTTGGAATCTTTTGATATCTTTTTTTTTTATAAATTTTTTAATTTTATTTTTAGAACACATATTTTTTTATTTAAGAAATAAAATAAAATATTATTTCCAAAATATGTGCTAAATAATACATATTCTCTGATAAAATAAAATTAAATACTCAACCAAATGATTGCCTTAAACAATCGGGCTAAAAATCCACTATTATTAATAATTAGATGCTAAGTATTTGGTACTAAAGGTGCTCAAACAATCAAGCTATAAATCCGTGCCTAACATCTACTTCTAGTGCCAAATTAGTATCTAATCATTAATAATAGCAGATTTATAGCCCAATTGTTTAAGGTGATTGTTTGGTTGAGTATCTGTGTATTGGGCTTTGGGATGTTTAATATACTTATAAAATTAAATTCTAGATTATAAAAACTTTTATTAATTTTATGCAAGGCATAAATGATAACCCTGATAACAATTTGTTACCAGTTTTATTAGTATTAATACATTAACTAAATTTTATCAAATTGTGCCAGTTTTTATCCACAAATAAGGACTTCAATAAAGTTTAACATGCACATCTCTTGTGGGATATAGAATATAAAAGTGATATTCAATCTCTCTCCATACATTTAAAATCTTTGGGATGATACATTCGATTGCACATGTAATCCATTTTTGTATGTTTCCATATCTAGAATACTGTCATATATACCAAATCTTTAATATATCCCCAAAGAAAGAAATCTAGCAGATTATGTCTATTGACCTGGAGTTTGCAAAACTGGCCCATCCCTGCCTACCCAACAGTTTGAAAATGTTTCATCCAAAATGCATGTTGTCCAACAAGTGAACTTAAGTCTAATGAGTATATACTCCAATCAGCTAGGAAATAATAGTACACTGCATCTGTTCAAATTGAGGTATAGCATAATGAACATGTCTAGAAACATATTTGCACTAATCATGTTTTAAAAGAAGGAGAAAACAGATATAATAATATGATCATTTCATAGGGCATACCATACATTAATGTTGGGATAGAATATGCTCTCTTATTACAAGTGAATTTTCTGCTCCTCAAATATACACAATGTGTCTATTGACTAAACCACTAACATGAAATGAGACTTCATCTGAAAAATAAACATGCAAAAATTGATTATCCTCATCAATTTTATTCAATACAGGTATATCTCAAGTTATGTCGTTTGTCAAAAAAGTATATGGAAAAATAAAAATCAAGTTTAAGTCATTTTATTTGACTTTACATCTGTCCGCCTCAAATATTGAAGTTGTAATATCACTAGAAAAGCATTAAAAGCACATAAAATCATATTAAAATATGTGGATTTATGGTAAATGTTAATATAATTAATTTTAATAACTGCATTTGTTATTTAACCTTAAAAAATCATCTTATTTTATAATGTGTTAGAGAAAGCACATTCACAAATAGAGTCTGCAATGTACTGTAAACATCAACAAATTGTAAACATGTACATTTACAAGTATGTACTGTACGTACATGTATTTGTAAATTTAGATTACTTTTTTTCTGTATTATATTAAAAACTAAAATTTATTTTTTTGTGAGCTTAAAATAGATTCTTATTAACTATATATTATTAAAAATGCATTTAAAATAAAATAAAGAACTGGAAATGGTAATTTGTAGTTTAGCCTAGTGACAAGTAAATTCGACTTATGTCGCCTCTCCTGGAACCAATTACCGACGTAAGGTGAGGTATACCTGTATACAGTTAGCAAATTCCTCACATTCAGCATCTTATTTCAAATATTGAAGTAGCTGAACTTTGTAGATATACAGCTGTAGACATTTCCATAACACTTTGTACACTGTAGACTGTTATAAACTGCCATGAAGTTTGTCTCATAAATTTACTAATTATATAGCAGCATCTTAAATTTCAGCCTCTGTTTATTCAAAAACAAACTGTCTGCCAGTACTTTTCCCTTTCTCAACTGACCCAGTTTCCAAAAGCTTTTCTCCTCCATAATTTAATAAGCCTTATATCTGGAGGATTCTTCCCCTACTAGGCTCTAAACATTCTCTGCAGTCATAAGAGATTTTTTCAGTAACCAAACAACAAACAGAGCTTACTCTTATACAGTACAAACACCATACTTGTATCAAACTAATTAAATAATTAACAATTCCATTTTTTATTGACAAGCAAAAAGTGAATACAAAAAAATCAAAATTAGTAATTTTACTCTAATATAGAGAAATTTTCCTTTTACAAATAAAATTTATATATTTTTTAAAATACAATTAGATCAAAATGTTAATTAACATATCACAATTAATATCTCTAATTACCGTCCTTTGTCTTTGAAATTTCTCTCTCTCCGAGGAGGTGAAAATCGATTGCCTCGTTTCATGGGTAACGTTATATGTTTTTACTGTTATCATGAAAACATCTAAAATATAAAAAATAATAATTCAATAAATATAAGTTTTCCATTTATTTTTATACATTAGCAATATTTATACACAACAATAAATACAAGTGAAACAATTAGTAGATTATTATGTAAATAGTGAAATATGAATTTTACAATTGAAAATATTTTACAAGAATTTATCAGTAGGGGTCAGCTTGAAATCTACATATTACCAGCATGCCTCTCAATGGATAAAAGTTAATAGCATGGTCCCAATGCCTATGAATGGAAAAGTAAGAAGGCATCTCATTTGTCTCTGGCTCCAATTTTTATTGATTTATCAAAAACCTAATCTTAACACTAGCAGGAGTTTAATCTTTCATGTGGATGAAGAAAAACATTTTTGACCTAATTATAAATCTGAAAATTTTTTATTATTTTACACACACATATATATATCTATATGAGCAATTATTTTAATTTGCTGCAATTTTTTAATTAATTTAATTTAAAATATATGCTGTCCACCTCAAATTATTAATGTTGTGCCCCTGTACATCATACTTTTCCTTTAGCAATCAAGTCGTGCTATTCATCTAACTCCTTTCAGGGAAAACTTTTTAATTGAAATAATGTGACTTCTAGTTTTGCAACAAAAGTTCTCATATAGTTAATCGGGGCATCATGTCCTGAAGCTTTCTATATCTGGTCTTGACTTTCATCTATCTAACTCTGTTCTCGAGATTAAGGAAGGACAGATGAACAAACAGATAACAGTAAGAATTTATAGGTCTATAATTTTTTCAAATTACAACCCAAAAACAAAATGTAGTGTATTTAAATCTAAGTATATTGTTTGTAATGTGATATTTATAATCTCATTAAAATAATGATAATTTCTGTAACTTAAAATATTGTTGACTCAAAAACTTTTACTAATTTTTTCTGTAAGTGTTACAACATGGTTCTGGGACTGACTATTGAAAAATTTTTCTCTATCCTTTCCATTTCAAGATATCAAGAGTATACTATATTACAAAAATAATAGTTATTTCTTCAATATCAAAATGCAATATATTCTATAAGCATATTTAAAAAAAATTATTATTAAGAAAACATTAATATCCAATTTATTTTGTATCCATATGATAAACCAGACAAGTTAAGTGTGAAATTAGAAATAGTATTGCACAAACACTCTCAAATCTGACCTTGAATTTCTTGCTTGATTCATTAATTTATAAATAAAAACAAATTCAATTAAAATATATCTATAGATCACTACTGCTAAGTTGTCAAATTTCTTTTTAAAAACACCAGTCAAAACAATTACATATTTAAATATAGGGGATTCTCAAATTATACAAGTTTGTATTCTATTCACACATTTTAAATTTTACATAATTTGAACAGAATTTTGGCATTTACTGTCACTTTAATTAAACTGCATTGTTGAATTTTGTACATGTGAATTTAACCATGACATTTAAACATCTACTGTATAGCATATTAACACTGTAGATATGAATGATAAGATGTGCTATATTAATGAATAGTTTAATAATATTTTAACAATTAATATGAATAAAATGAAAAATATTCAAATAAGCTAAAATCAAGAAATAAAAAAGGTTTAAGGTTTTTTAAAACACAAGAAGGCAAAAAAAGTAAGATGTAAACCAAGAAGTACTAGTAGTAGGTAATAAAGAATTGATTTGAATAGATAAAAACAGATAATAATCTTATAATATTATCAAGATGGATTGATAATAATAAGTGCAGAGCCCAAAGGGTTAGGAGTTGAAAGTTGAAATTTGTTACACAGTTAGGGTATGTCATGAGAATGTACACTAAGAAGGGATTTTTAAAAATTTCCCCTGCGGGGAAGAGGGAGAGGTTAAGGATTATCCTGAAGAACTCGGCTTCTACTGTACTATTTTAGATGTAGTTTTTTGCGTTTTTGCGGAAAATTGTATACATTTTTAGAACCATCTAAAAATTCTCTAACTAGTCTAGAAAAGGGAAACCTAATTCTTGTACCTGGTGAAAACAGGTAAGATTGGCTATAATCTAATAATCTTAATCTTTGCCATCATTACTTTTTGCTTGAGCAACACCAAGCTCATCTGATAGTTAAACATAAGTTAGTTTTACTTCAACAGTTCTATGTTTGGTTAATTTAAGAAAAATTTTGTGTTGACTTGACAGTAGCCACTTGGATCTTCTCCAAAGCTGGTACATAAAGAAAATAGTTGAAAAAGTTAACTATTTCACTGTTCACTGCAATAAATTTTCAAATAGTCAGTATCACCTGAAGGACATGTCATATGTAACTTAACAGTCAAAGAATAAACCCAAGCCATATAGAAGTTTGAATTATAAATGTATTTTCAACAATATGTACTGATTTTTCATTGCATTATTTTAAAATCAAGTATTCCAAGCACACAAAATTTGAGAACCTTCCTGTTATAACAAAACATACTGTTATTCAATATAATAAATGTTAGATTATAAATTATTTAATTCAAATCTGTATGTTAATATGATAATTAACAAATAATCTGGTCAATTATTAAAACTTTTTATTTAAAAATATAGAAGATCTATACATCTGGAAAAAAGTACCTTTTAGATATATAAACATATGATTATTGAGTAAAAAAATTTTCTGATCAAATTTAGAATAATACATTTTCTGACAATAAAAAAGTTCTCAAAAAAACATTAAAAAACAAGATAATAATATTAAAAAAAAAATTTTTTAAGTCAATTCCTACTTAGGTCAACAAAGAAAAATTTTATTTTAGTTACTTTTTATTAAATAATTAGAAAGTTCAAGAAATATTAAATTTAAACTGTGGCGCCCGTCAGCAATATTGGCATATTGCTGACGGGCGCCACAGTTTAAATTTAATTAATTAATGAATTAATATTTGAAAAAACTGTATTAACATCAAGTGTCATCCACTACAAGTTTAAAAAAATGTATTTGAACTTGAGTGGATGAATAAAAAGTATTTTATTAACGACTGAAAATTTGAACAAGATATAGGGAGAGTGTGAATAGTAGGAATTTAATAAATATAAACTGTAAGTCTAGAGCAAGCACTATTTTTTTATATTTAGTTATAGTATAATTTTTTACACTTAGTCTAGATCAAATAGACACACATACATATGGGCTTATTACACCAGTGAACAAGATTAAAATTACAAAATCTTTAATGATTATTTAACACCTTATTAAAAACTCTACAATAAATTACAGCTCTTTTTAACAATCATATAATACAGAACACTGAAAATGCATTTCAGACTCAATATGTCCATCTTCAGTTGGTGTTCATACATAAATATAAATTATAAAATTATACAAATTATAAAAATACATTAAAAGGCTATTGTAAATATGACAAATGAAGCTGTGGTAGTGCATATTAGTCCAGTGTTTCTGTTGTGTAATGAGTTGTTTCAGCTAGTTCAACTGAGGTGTTTATTTGCTTCTAATGCTAAGAAAGTGATGATCTTAAAACTATTATACTTGTCAGACATCACCTGTGATAATTGTAAATTTGTCATATTTACAACAGCCTTTTAATGTATTTTTATAATTTGTATAATTTTACAATTTTTATAATTTATATTTATATATGATCACCAAGTAAAGAAGGATGTATTGAGTCTGAAATATATTTTGAGTGTTCTGTATTATATAATTGTCAAAAAATAGCCATAATTTATTATAGAGTTTTTAATAAGGTGTTAAATAATCATCAAAAATTTTGTAATTTAATCTTGTTCACTAGTATGATAAGCCCACTTGTATATGTCTCTATTTGATCTAGACTAAGTGTAAAACAATATTAAAGGCTAAAAGCAATAGATTATTCCATTGAATTATAGTATAATTAATAATCCATCATATAAAAAACACTCATCACTTCTCCAAGATAAAAGTGTACCAATATTTCTGAAGCAGAAAATATTTGATAGTTGTATTTTGTCTAAGCTGATATATGGTTCAGAGACATGGGCTTTGATAAGATTGCAAAAGAATATGTTAAGGATAGTATAGAAAAAAATGGAAAGAATTATATTAGGGATAACCCTAAGACGAGTGGCGAACCTATGGCACGCGTGTCCAAAGTGGCACATAAGGGAAATCATCTGGCACGTAATGTATCATATGATTTCTGTCCTTTTCAATCATCCTTTCTGTTTATCACCTGATCATTCTTTTTTCAATCAGATTTTTCTACATTTATTCGAATTAAAGCGTATTCGTTTAATTTCTTTAAATATCATTATTCAAAGTCTAAGACTTTGGCACACATTAACATCTTTAAAGCTAAGTATGCTTACAATATGGCACGTGGACTCAAAAAGGTTTGCCATCCCTGCCCTAAGAGATAGACTGAAAATTGAGGTAATAAAAAAAAAAAAAAAAACTAGGATTAGAGATATCATACAATGGGTTAGAGGAAGAAAGCATGGTTGGGCTAGACATATGAGAAGAACTACAGATGATTGCTGGCAAAGAGAATAAGAAAATCAGATCAGGAAGAAGGATGCCTGGACAACTAAGAATGAGATGAAGAGATGAAATATAAAAGACTGAGGGTGAACTGGATGCAGAAAACTCAAGGTAGAAATCCCTGGATAGGCTTATGTCCTGCAGTAGACAATAATGACTAATGATAAAGATAATATCCAAAGACTAAAAAAAATATTCTTATCTCTACTTGAAACCTAAAAAATCAAATTCTAATGTTATAAAACTAAAATAATTCTTCAATTTCATATACATTTGAATAATAATCATAAAAAAGCTCAAGTACTATATAAATATAGATCTTAAATGTGGCTTTTAGCTGTAAAAACTAGTTATGGAAAAAAACTTGATTGGAGAAAGTAACTTAACATTGATATTAGAATACTTATGTTTAGAATAATTCTATTAAAGTCAAACTATTCTCTAATTAAAAGTTTGAAAATATATACTTAAAACAGATGGAAAATAAAAATGATGAAGCAATCACTGAAACACAAAAATATAGTAAATGCTCAATTTAATGAACTAATTGAGAAGGAGTTTAAATAATCATTAAAGATCTTGTAATTTAATCTTGTTTACTGGTGTGATAAGCCTGTACGTATGTGTGTCTATACTTGTGATCTAGTTTCTGCTATTGGCAAAGTTTGTTAAATCGAATGTATTTTAAAAATATATATTACTTACAAACTGATAATGAGCATGCAGGGTGTATTAAAATAATGCTATAATCCAAGTACTGTACATATAAAATATGATTATAATGTATAGTATATTAAATAATTTATTCTCACTGACTCATTGACCCAACCTCTTTTAATGTGCATTATAAGCAAATAAAGAAAAAATTCTATAATTATTTCCTTTAGGGGGGAAAAAATCTTTTGTTCGTTAAATTCAAAGTATGTTAAATCAAATTTTTAGAAATATGTATTTTTTTAAAAATAAGTTTCAATCTCATTCAACTGAAATTGAAATGTTGAAAATGAATCATTCAGACCTGCCTACTTTTGAAAGAGATTTTTCATTTTTAAACAAGTAATTGTTGACTTTGCCAATTATTTATGTTATTTTGTTAACTACATTGCACTTGAAAGGATGTCTGATGTGTGAAATTAATTGTGACATAAGTCAATTAATTTATCAATTAATAACAGAAAAATGAGACCACCAGAAATATTAGTCATTGCATCCATTTGCTCAGAATGACATCAGTAGAGAACTGCCAAGAAAGTATACACAGTAGACCCCCCTACAACACGAGTTCATATAAGACAGATTCGTATAACACAGTGGAAAAATTGCGATCGTGTTTGTACACGCTAAAAGAGGCTTGTATAACACGGTAAAAGAATGAGACAGATTGTCATGGCCGACTCGTGTCTCGACAGGATTGGTCAAATCTGGACCAATAGTGGATATTGCACAAACCATTGAGTTTAAATGAGCACTGAACCTACTAAAAAACATTTATTATTCAATGGCCATAAAAATTATATTTCTATTAATGATATCTCCAAAGTTCAGCGAATTTTTTGCAGAAAAATAACTTATCAGGAAACACGTCTACTGTTCGGTGAGCCACTCTGCAGCAAAAACAAGCTTAGGCAATGGCGTCTTCGAATGGCGTGCACTCAGTAAGTATTCCTACAATTTTTTTGTTTATAGCATAGTTTATATGGATTATTCCCAAAAAATTATGCGTGTTTTGGAAATGTTCGAGTCAAATTAGTCTAGAATTGATTAATTTTATAGAAAAAACCTTTCAAACAGCCGTACTCCCTAAACTGCACAAGTGCTGGGTGGTGAACAGCTCATGTATTTGTAAAATCTAAGTGACTTCTACAACATGGAATTCATTTAACATGAAACGTATCTACCGTGTTTTAGGGGGTCTACTGTAATTAACATTAAAAAAATAGGTTAAATTAAGATTAAATTACTTAGAAAGACTAAAAACTAAATTTAAAAAAAAAATTTATAGGATATTTTAAAAATACCTGACAACAATTAGTTAACAATTAATCAGTTAACTTGACAATCATCTCATCCTTATCAAAAATAAATTTAAAATACCAGCAATTAATTGTCTTTTAAAAAGGTTCTGGTGTAAAGCAGCATTGGACTGTTTGTGTGCTATCAGTGGCTGAATAATTAATAGTGAATGTGTACATATATATTTAGGACTGCCAATAAATTTTTCCACCATTATGCATTTCCCCAGAACACCTTACTTTCCTTTATGCAACCTAGTTTGAAAACACTGCTTTAGAGAATAGCTTAAAATAGAACTGACATGGGAAAAAAATAGTTATACAGTATAAATAAATTAATTAATTTTAACTTTATCTTTAAAGAAAATTATTATTTAAAAGTAAATACACTTAATTCTGTTTTTACACAAACTTTTTTAAATGATTTTGATTTAACACAATTTTAAAAATAATTTGTCAAATATGAACCTAATAAGGAACAAGATTTAAAGTTTCAATGTGATCTGAAATTGTTAATGTCATCTTAGAGAATTATATAAAGGCCTAGCCACAATACAAACCTAGCCATTAATAACTGAATTCGTTCATAAAACTATTGTAACATCAGCAGCACAGGATATTACTGCTAAAGTTGTTCAGGAGTTTACAGAAAGAACTTAACCTGTGGATGAAGAACACGATAACCAAAGCATTTTTAGTGGAAAGCAATATTGCAATCATGCACAAACATATGCATTTATCGTCAGAAAGTGACAATATAACTCATTATGTAAAAATCTTATATATAACTCAAGTTACATATTCTGTCCAATTTTTATGTTCATTAATTCTTTATATTTTTTTGTTTTTCAAATGAAATTTATGTTCCTATAATTCATTTTCTTTTATGTGCAATGTATATGAAGTAAAATTTGATAACATGCAAAAAAAATTGTTATAACAAGATTTTTCAAATAGTTCATTTCATTTTTTTCATTGATTTCTTAGGTCCATAGCCAATCTTCTAATTTTCCATATATATAATGTATTTTTCACACATAATTTCCAGGTACCAATCTATTGTGTAAAAATAGGATTAGGTCTATTTAATTCTACATATTTATACTTTGATTTAAATAGCCATTTGCTTTACTGAAAAATCTTATACATACTGTCGATATGCTCCTTAAATTTTCAGATTTAAGATGCATTTTTTGAAAAAAATTAAGAGAAAATATTTAATAAGGTCAAAATTCTAAAACAAATAACTGTTTTGAAATAGTTTCTGTAATTCAGAAAAAAAGATAGATTAATTAAATAATTCTTTAAAAAGTACAGTAAATGTAGATGGCATATATATTTTGTTTTGAAATGAAATAATAAATAGATAGCATTTTTAATTTGGATATCAAAATTTTTATATATTGTAAGCCCTTATTAGTACCAAACTAAAACATTTTCCATTTGAAAACTCACGATACAAAAAGACAGTAGTTTCCAATGGAATTGGATGTGTCACCTGAATTATTGTTTTAATAAAGTTATCATTTCTTATTCATTCAATTTTGATGTTAATTTAATAATTTTAAATTTAAATAGTAGTAGCATTTTTCCAATGGTACAATTACTTACAATCAGTGGCGTAACTACATATTCAGTGCCCTGGAGCAAGTTGAATTGGTGCGCCCCTTGTTCCTCAGAAGAGGTCTCGTCAAATTTGTTTTGAACATTTAATTTAAAAACATATATCTAATTATTTAATTTATTTGAGATTCGAGGCATTTCAACAATAAGATATTCAATTTAATAAATATATAATAATACTATAATATTATATAATAATAAAACAAAATAATTCTTTAAGTACAGAGTACCTAATAATATTCACTATACAGTATATAAACTGTATTGACAAAATGTATGCAAGTTTAGTTTCATAACAAATACATAATAATAAATAAAAAAAACCTTCAAAATTGTTGTTTTCTCGCTTTTTCGTTTGCAAATCGGTCAATCACTTTCTCCAAATCAAGATGACAAGCTATTGTTTTTTCAATTGATATAGCCTAAGAACTAAGACAGTGTTGTGACACGCTGCTTCTTAAATAAGTTTTGATTAATTATTAAATGCAAACATTTTTTTACAAATGTTTTTACAAGTTTTTATTTCACCCTTTCTAACTTGGCGCCCTCATGATTCGTGTGCCTGGAGCAATTTGCTCCAACTGCTCTACGGTAGCTACGCCTCAGCTTACAATTACTCTGATTATTGGAGAATTAATTGTTGTTTGACAATTAATCAATCAGTACATATCTAAATTTTTATTTACTTTTTAATCTTATAATGAAACATATGTTTTTAGGTTAAGGTATCCGAAACTCGTAGCACAACTTTAGTCGGGTCGAAATATCAGGCACATACACATTACACAAACTAAGAATCAAGTGCTAATCGGCATCCGAAAGTGGGACCAAATCAAAATTACAGATCCCCATTTTTGTTATACTTTTAATTTCCTCATCTCATATTACGTAAAATGACAAAGTTTAATCAAAATCGACCAATCAAATTTCAAGAACAAACTCAATTGTATAAACCACATAGAAGAGGCTTTGCTAACACTCAACAAACTAGTAGGGATTCATCAATAGGTCCGATAGGTTTTTAAACTCGCGCGTGATAAAATAGATTGAGAATCACTGCTCTAAAGTAGCTCTCATATACCAAACAAATCTTTTTCACTTGAACTTTAATCTTAGAAACAATGACTTTCAATGTAATTCCCATCTCATTTGATGAATAATTATACAATGAATAAACTTTATAGCAGTTATTTTACCACTTCAGTTATATTATCAACAATTTTTGAACAATAGATCTCTTCGTGTGTTAAAAACTTAATTGTTTTTATCTTGCTAATCAAACCAAAATATAATTTCATAATATTCTATTATTTTAATAAGAATATTGATACTGTATTTTCATAATTAAGCTGTGGATCTTGCCACTCAAAAATTCTAAATTATATTTCATTATTAATTAAACTGTACAATCACATAATTCTGTTTTAATGAATCTTTTGAAGTTTGTCAAAAATAAAATTATAAATTTCATATAATTTCTGTTTTTTGATTTTTTTTAAAACAGTAAACAAATTTGATAGTAATAAATTCAATTGGAAATGGCAGCTTTACCTTGTCAAAGAAATCTAACCTTGATTATCACTTTATTAAATTCATAAATGAAAACAAATACATGATGGACGAGTTTCTGCGAGTCATGCATTAACAAGGGCTAAGAGAATAAAGGAAAACTTACATCACTTTTCAAAATATACAAGAGTTTTCATACATACACTCCTTCTTTATCGTGAAGATTTTCCCGCTAGATGGCAGAAGCAATGGCGCTTTCGATTTTTCAAACTCTAAAATAATTTGTTTGCTTGCTTTTTTTTAAAGCTTTTTTGGTAAAATAATAAACTTATTTTTAAGACACGCTTAAAAATTACCTACTTTTGTATCTTTTATGACTGCTTAAATATTGGCTCTCTCAACTTCTGATATACATTTTACATCATTGGCTACAATTTTCAGAAAATCTTACGCCGATTATCTGAAAAATCCAACATTAAACAATATTCGAAATTTAAGCCCGGATCATACGATATTATGTATTTTAATTCGTCTCTGTTGAGGTGCTACAGAATACTCGTACATTCGTACTTTCTCGGGCCTTTTTGAGAATGTACGAGTATTTTTATCAAAAAAAAAATAGCATGTGCCACGCATTTGGGCACATGTTGCTCCATATTCATTCTTGTGAGTTTTGGTGATAATGCCGAAAGCAATTATTACAATTGTCGGTTAATGTTACTTGTGGTTCCAAAATGGCGGCTCGTCTCTGATTCAAGGGGACAAGAGAAAGAAAACAGTAAGGACGCACGTTCTAACCTAACCTAACCCATTCCAATAATTTGGTTGTTAATAATTATGGTAATTTATTAAAATAGGTTAAGTTAGGTTAGGTCAGAACGTGTGTCCCAACTGTTTTCTTTCTCTTGTCCCCCTGAATCAGAGGCGAGCCGCCATTTTGGAACCATAGGTAACATTAACCCAATTGTCGCCGCTTTTCTAGTGATTTAATTTAGCCAGAACCGCCCAAAGAGTAACGGGTCCCGCAAAAAATCACATTTTGGACACCCTAAAGCAAATTATATTATTACCCTAATTTTTTTGCGATATAAGCCGCAGAAAGTAAAAATAAGTCCTTGTAAACTAGTCGACAGATAAGCGCAGTCTTTATATTAGTTGCGTCGGCTTTTAGTTGCTGAAAATACTCAATGTTAAAAACACAAATGTTTATTGAAAACAATAGTTACAATTAGAGTTGCCAACTCAGTGGGTCAGAAATCCGGGAGTATTCTCGAATGCAGCACCCTACCTGGCGGGAAATTCAAAAGTACGAAAACCATGTAAAGGTATACCTCGTCTTACGTCGGTAATTGGTTCTAGGAGAGGCGACGTAAGTCGAATTTACTTGTGTGGTTACGACGTAAGTCGTAGTTTTGACTTACGTCGTAACTAAACGCCAATAATGAGCACTTAAAGATTGCTAAATAAGACGACAACACAAAAACACAGATGTTTTCATGGTTCGTTCCCTAGGATTTATGATGATTATATTAACATTTACTGTAAATGTACATATTTTAATATGATTTTATGTGCTTTCAACGCTTTTCTAGTGATATTACGACTTCAATGTTTATGGCGGACGGATTTAAAGTCGAATAAACTGACTTAAACTTGACTTTTTATTTTTCCATACACTTTTTTGACAAACCACGTATTATCGGGAACGACGTAACTCGAGGTATACCTGTATATCAAACCCAAGCTATTTAAACCCCATAACTGATAATATAAGCTTTTAAACCCATAACCCGAGGGACAGTTAATATTGTAATTAATAAATTTATTGTTTATGTAAAATAAATTGCAAAATATCTTTTTGGAATCCATAAAAACGTTTTTTACATAAACAATAAATAAATTAACTGTAGGTTTTAAAACACTTAGGTAATGGAGTTATGGGGTTTAAAATATCTTGGGTTTAATATATATGGTTTTCATACTTTTGAATTTTCCGCCAGGTAGGGTGCTGCATTCGAGAGCACTGTCTGGGAGGTGAAATAAAAAAACAACGAAAATCTAATATTTTTTACACTGCAAGCAGCTTGCAATATTTTTGATTGGAGACGATAAAATCATAAAATTCTTTACGGGTGTATTTAAAATTTGTTCACACTTGTATTTCAGATTTTACATGTTTCATTCAGTCGATTACGACTTTTTGAAGTTCTTTTACTACGCTGAAACACGTTCAGCAGCGGCGTTTGCGATAGGGGTCGATAGAGTGAATGCAACAAGTTTTTTTTTTCATTTCTTTGCCAGATTCGCCCACACATTTTTCAAAAAAATGACTCAACGCAAGTCTACTCTCTTTGTTTCGCTTGCCACGACTTCATGAATTTCTCTTAGTAAACAGTAATCGTCATACAATTTATCCTTATTTATAGGCATATTCAGAAAAGAATTTCCTCGTCCTTTGTCAAAATGATCATTTTCTTGTAAATACTCGTAGAGTCGCCAAACTATAACTGCTATGTCATTCTGTATGTTCTGAGGGTTGAGGGGCAGTGGCAGCTCCGAATCTTCTTTTCAGTGCGGGCAGCGCGAAAAAAATCCGGGCGATTTTAACAGCATTCCCGGAGTCGGAAGATTTTTAAAATTAAGGGTCTTTTTCCAGGAGAATCCCGGAATTCCTGGAGAGTTGGCAGCTCTAGTTACAAATTATCATTTAACACACGAACCGCACGATTTTGTCAGGCGATGTTCCAAAGTGGCTAGGCTAGCACGTCTTCTACGGGCTTTTAGAATTGAGTTCATTCTCAAAATTTGACAGACCGATTTTGATGGTTAAACTCATTCTTACCTTCAAATTAAACTTTTTACTATTTTATAATAGAAATATATATAAACAAACATCATCAGCTAACCCGATATACATTAAAGCAATACACCAACCAAAGTCGAATTATCGAGCTAGAAACAACTATAATATAGTTTACAGGTTATAAATATAGTTTTTAAATAAAATATGATAACGGGTGGCCCCATCAAAATTTTAAATGTTGCCGGAAAAGTTGAACAACTTTGAAATTGAAATTCTCAACGAATTTCAATTGTTGCAAGTAACGTTTTCATATCGCTTTGTCGCGCGCTCTCATGCTAAGATTTTATATCTCAAAAACGAAGTCATAGATCCCCATTTTTATTACATTTTTTGATCTCATCGCAATTAATAGCAAATGGCAAAGTTTAATCAAAATCGATCGAAGATTTTGAAAACGCAGAAAATTCTGTAAGCCACATTGAAGAGGTTTCGCTGACGCTCCACGTCAATTAACTGACTCCAAAAGAGATGTGGGGAATAATAGCATTCAAACTGAGAAAGTGAGCGATTGATTTCTTTTGAGCGGTGACAAAAAATAGAACAGATGGCTCGCATCCCTGTGCATTCGTAGCGACTCGCGAGCTTCCGCGCGTAATGTACTGTACGTTTAAATGTCTACATCTTCATGCATGTTCACGCCTTGCACGCCCAAGTCTACACAATTTAAGGCACTGATACGTAAAACGTAATCATCTTGCATCATGCGGGTTCAGTAAATGCCACCCGCACCTTGATTCCGATTAAAATATTTTTTATGTTAATAAGCCTAACTAAACATTCATAAACGAATTAGCATTATTTGGCATTAAAACTTTGTGCACTGTTGAATTTGTGCACAAATATTTGTATACGAGTATTTTTAGAACAACACTGCAGATCGTTTAAAAGCAAGCTAATACCGTTAAATCCTGCTTTGGGCTTTAAATGCTCATAAGTCAGTCTAATTTTTGAAAAAGTGGAAAAAATTCTGTTAAACTTTACCATAATTTTCGCGATACAAATTTAATGTATTTTACCTGATTCTTCGCTCTGTGGGCACCAAGACAGCCTTTTTTCAGATCCAACTAGGCCCTCAATGGATCGACTGGATGGTGAGGGACGGAGCCCGACAAATCCGAAACAGATTGCTTCTAAAAATTCATGATTCTCCCAAAGCGGCAAGGCTGAGCCCCACCTCAGCCATCTGGCCTTCTAATATACTAGAAACTCTGCTGTTGTTAGCACAAAACTGTCTAAAATTTCCAAGTAAACCTCTGCATTCACTGTAGTATTGACAATTTCCAAATGTCCTGCTGTAGTTATGGCACCCCAAACTATAATTCTATTTGAAAATTTTGTTTTTGAAATAAGGCATTCTGATAGAAACTTTGAACTGGATTTTCTCCAAACTTTGCTACCATTGTTATCTCCATATCCCATGCAAGTAAGTGACTTGTTAGTGAACATAACTTGTTTCCAATGCATGAAATCCCAATTATAGTAGGCTTTTGCCCACTGCAGATATAGTTTCTTATTCTTTTCAGTCAGATATAGTTTTTGCCAAAACTTGGTCTTCGTCAGGCTATTGACCAGTATAAAATTCGAAAATGTTAGTTTTTATCTAAAGCTATTCGTACTGGGATATAAAAAAGATTTGTAATGTGATTTATCCTTCCCAGGGATTGTGCGAGAAGTTGGTTTTATAGTTTCTGCTTTACTTTTCCTGATATGTAGCCATGTTCATTTAACCTTCTGAGAGTTGTTTTTCAGATACATCTATATCAGCTTCTTCCCATTCAGCATTTCTCTCTCTGGATGAATGTTCCTTTAACAAATTTGATAAGATTTCTGTTTTTTCACGCCATAGTTATGTAGGGATATCCACATCTATGTTGATTTGAGACAGTTCTTTTTTCCAACAGTTCCTTGTGCTATAATATCAAGCTATAATTTTAGACACTGCAATTTTTGCACATTGTACATGTTTTGTAATTACCTGCTGCTTTTCACCATATCTGAAATATGAAATTATCAAGTGTCTTTGCATTACTCAATTCTGGTGTTTTTGGCATAGTTTTAGAATGCAAACATTAAGCATTACAGTTCTGCAGATTCAATTTCAAAGTGTGATATTATGCGATAACGGTGTCACAATTTTAATATGGAACGTGCCCATCATATTCTAAACTTTTGTCCCTGCTATGCTATTACTCCATATTTTTGTCTCTACTCTTTATTAGTAAATGAATATTTTCTTTTATAATGCATAAAACTGATTTCATTTTAGCACAGGTTTATGCAAATATATCATCTCAAAATTTGCAAAAGCAATCGACAAGCAAACATTAAATATTTTTTAAAACTTGCCTTTGAAATGTTGTGATGCAGGGATTTGTAATATTATTCCATACTTTTAACAAGGGGTTGTATTACCAACCCATCAAAAGTTTTTTCTTCTTTCTTTCTAAAATTGTTTAATTAAGAGCAACACATATTGCTTTCATTATTAACTTTTTTCCAACTAGTAAAAATTTGTATTTGATAATTAATGACTTAAATAATTGCTCATTGTTATTAATTTAGAAGCTTCAAAGTTTTGCTATAATCCAAATAGAAAGCAGATAAATTTATTGTAATCAAAGATAGCAGCTGTAAAATAAACATTAAATTTGAAATGTTAGAGGCTTCCATTTTACAAAACAGTTGTTACATTACAAAAATAATATTCCCCTCAATAATTATAAACAATCATTTGTATCAGAAAAATTTTAATTTGATATCAAAATTGCCAATCAACAAATTAACTTCAGGTTGTAATACATAGCTCATAATTTTAATAAATACAATTGAATAATTATTATTACCTTTTATTATTTAATTATTCAATTAATCTGAAACAAAAGCCTTCAAATTTTATGCTTCAGAAACATTGTTTTTCCAGCAACAAAACTTCTGATTAAAGTAAAATTATGAATACAGTATTAATAAACAAAGGTAAATGGGAATACATTTATAACCAAATTTTGTGTTAGAATATTCTTAAAATCTAAAAATTACAAAATTTTTTTTCAATGTCTCAAAAGTATAGTCAGAAATTCATAATCAACATTGTCATTAATTCATTTTCAGATTGTTTACAAAAATTTTTGTAAAACTATATTTAATAATAATTTTATGCAATAAAATAGTATAAGTTGTTTTCTCTATCAAACAAGTACAGACATAACTATAATCAATTAATATTTTAGTAAAATATAAGGAAGTAATAAGGCAGCTAAAGATTTCACACTTAGCCAAGCTGTCATTCTATTAGTTCAGAGCACTTTGTGTATTAAAATATTCCTATTTACTTTTTTTAAAAAATCATATTAAACAAACTTCAACAAATTATAATTTATATCAATGATAACTATTCATTAAAGGTATCAACTTTTTACCTATATCAATTTCTAATCGGATCATTTTAAAATCCTTTTATTATTGGATTTTAAAATAATTTAGAGATGAACTTATGTACCAATAAGTTTTTCTGAAAGCTTCGCCATTCTAAAAATTTATAATTAAATAATTATTAGATAACTTAAACTTATTTATCAATCGAATCTTTTAACGATTTTAAGATACTTTCAGCTTTTTCTAAAGTGCTATCATCTTTTATAAAACAGAACCGTATATAATCTTCAGCTAAATATCTGTGATCTTCACAATAGAAGGCACTTGGTGGTATACCCTGCAACTTTTTAGTTTTTGATAACCATTTTACAAATTTATAATCTTTAGTACCTTTATCTTCATCTATAGAAATTTTTGAACCAAGTTTCGAGAAATCCGCAATCATAAAATATCCACCGTCGGGAATCGTAGGTACTATATCCGAAGAAGAGAGAAATTTTGCCATTTTATCACGCTTTTCTTCCAACATATCAGAAAGTTCTTTCCAATAACTATTTGGCGTTCCCAATCGTTCAATTTCATTTTCAAATCCAACGGCCACCGCCTCCTGAATGGGAGTCGGACAGGTATATACGACATTCTGATGTAATAAACTTAAAGCTTTCATTAAATTTTCGGGACCGTAAGCCCATCCTAATTTCCATCCAGTTACGCTAAACGTTTTACCTGCACTACCAATGGTAATAGTTCTTTCCCACATGTTGGGAAGAGTGGCCATACGAACGTGTTCGTGTCCCCTGTAAACAATCCATTCGTACACTTCATCCATTATGGCAATTACATTATATTTTTTACAAAGATCCGCAATCGTTTCTAGTTCCGATCTCGAAAATATCTTGCCAAGAGGATTGTGGGGCGTATTAACAATAATTAATTTAGTCTTGTTTGTAAATTTCGATTCTAATTCTTTAAAGTCCAATATCCAATCGCTACTATAATTTGGCCCTTCCTTTTTATCACATCTCAGCGGAATAAAAACAGGCACTCCTCCCGCAAGTCTCGTCATGGGCTCGTAGCAGTCAAAGAAAGGTTCTATGATTATTACCTCGTCGCCCGGATTAACTAATCCCAAGATGGTACAATAAATGGCTTCATACGCTCCGACGGTGACCAATATATTTTTCATCGGATCCAGATCCCTACCGACCAATCGAGAGTACAGTTTGGAAAGAGCCTGGACAAGTCTAGGATGACCAAAACCTCTTGTATACTGATTTAACAAAACATTTGAGCTTTGGGTGGCATCAGACAGAGCTTTGACAATTTCTGTCGGTGCAGCAAAATCTGGGAAACCTTGGCCCAAATTGACGGGCTTATATTCCAATGCAAGCTGGATAAATTCAACCCAAACACTTTCTTTCATACCTTTAAGTCTATCAGCTGGACAATAAGAAGACATCTTTATCTGTTTGCCTTTGATATTACTAAACAATAACAACGGTCTTGCGTATTTCAGATGAGTCGTTAGTTTCGTTATCATTCCCGAATAGACAAAAATATTTACGTTATTACAGAAGTGTCGAGGAAATTACGCAAATTGAAAGTAAATTAAGCAAACATTTTAAAGTGCGCCGTCTACTCCATCACAACCATCCAGTTTAAAGCCCGTCAAGGAGATACATAGGTCGAAACTATTCATAGGGTGAGCCACCATCCAATGTTTTTAAGTGTAGATATTCTAAACTTTCTTCTTTTGCTTTTGGATTTTTAAATAACAAAAAATAATTTCATAAAAAATATAAATATTAATATTTAATTATATTTCGTTAATGTTTTTTAAAATTATGTATTAAAAAAAGTGTTCATTCAGAAAATGATATGTTTTTCGGTACCGCTCTTAATGACGAACGCAGCGACATCTAGTATTATTTAACTCATAATTTACTGGAAAAATATATTAATTTATCAGAATATTTTATATCTTGCTTTCGTAAATGTATCAATATTTCTAAATTATTTGTTTTTAAATTATATGAATATATATTTTAAAATATTTGTACGGTTTGTATACGTTTTGTGAAATTTATTTTTTATTTTGAATTTCTTGTTCCTATAATAATAACTCTTGTTTATTCTTTTTCGCCGTGTGGGCAATAAGAGGACCTCTTTTAGCAAGGTCCATTAGGTAAGGTTACCAAATTTTAACATCGATGAAGCGTGACAAAATTAACGGGAGGGAGTGGTTGTCTTGTTGAAAAAAAATTGTTCGAGAGCAACAAAATTTTATCATCAAAGAACGCAAAAATTGTATTGTGTTATATTAATACTTATATATTCGTTTCTTGCATGTTTATATATTTTATGTTTTAGTTTTATTGGTATTTATGTTGTCTATTTAATTTTTGTTTAAATGTATCTTATTAATTTTGAATTTGAATTTTGTGTTCCAATGATAGAATTTTTAATTCAAATGTATTCTAAACCTGAAGATGGCCTGTGAATCAGGCTGAAAACGTTTGTTTGTTTTAAATAAATTTAAATTTATATTTTCTCGGCAAGAATAAGGTGTTAAGTGTATGAATATATATATTTTGCTGAGTGCTTTGTGATGTATTGTGTTATATTTTTTTAGGAGTACTATAGATCACACCTATAGAATTTCGGAACTTTAAGTATATATCTGAACTGAGGGGACCGAGACGAGTTCAACAATACCCTACTTTTGGACCGGAGACGAAAAATAAGAAAGTTATCATAGTTTTTAAGTTATCATACTTTTTTAATGCTTTCATGCAGACGGCACCATAGTTGCTAGTGCTGCCATCTCGCAGTAAAGTCTGCAAACAAATTTTAAAAAAAGCACTCTGAAAGGCAAGAAATTGCACGAACAGTCGAACGCCACTTCCTTTTTTTTCTTTTGTTAAAGAACTACCGTGAATCAATAACTAGTGACGTTAAACAATCGGCGGCCTGCCGGCGCCTCCCCTCCCGGGGGGAGTCCGTCGGGAGCACAAACACCAGTTCTTTTTTTTTCTTTTGTTCAAGCATTGCGACTCTCGACAGCGAGCGATAGCGAGACTGAGGAGCCGTAGCCCCCGAGGTCGACGAGCTCGAGGGTGTGCAAAAAAGGCTTAACTCGAACTGTAGACGATCGGTATGCTCGTGGATCAACATCTGCCTTTGTTGAAGGTATATATGGCCGACTTGCCGGACTGCCTGTTAAACACGCGATAGGCTTAGCGGAGAGAGCGACTCGACTCCCGATATCGCGCGATCGCCGAAAAAACTATGATAACTTTCTTACTTTTTGCCTCCGGCCCAAAAGTAGGGGTACCGTTGAACTCGTCTCGGTCCTCTGAGTTCAAATATATACTCAAAGTCCCGAAATTCCATAGGTGGTAATCTATAGTAGACCCTTTTTTTAAATTTCAACATATGTAAAATTTACAAATATAATAAATATATATTCTATTATAAATCTTTAAAACCTTTTTATTCTTTCGCATATTTCTCAGTTGAGTGAATTTTTTAATAGATCGCTGTCGTTTAAAATGTCATGAAATTTTTCGCAAGAATTTGTTAAATTCTATTTCACACATAATATGGCTTTCAAAGTCTCAACACTTAATCCCAGCCCCACCACTAGCAATAGAATGATACAAACCGGTGTGCTTACTCGCTAGTCGCTAGCTTTGTAAGGCGGCAACAGACGAGAGCTCAGCACCATGTGACATGCAACGAACAAAATGTTCGCTCATTTGGACATTCTGTAAACACGCGCTGCTCCGTTGCTGCAGCTGCGTGCTCCAAACCATGAACATAAAGGGTTTTGTCGGCACGGCATTTTTTATTTCCGATGGTCACGCACACCTTGGTACTGATGATCTTTACGAATCTTAAACATAAGATGACATTCTGAAGATAGAGTTAATTTATTTTTTAAACAAAGAAATAAGTAAAACTTGAATTTCTAAAAGAACTATGGTTTTATTACAATTACAATTCCTGTGAGTGGAAATTGTAATTGAATGGAGGTGCAAACAGTCACAGTGTTACCATGTGGCTTGTTAATAATATGTTGGATATTACAAGTATCTGTATTTATATTGTTGTGACTGATGACTATTGATGACCGAAATGCATTCAACTAATGTGTTAATTTCTCAATATGATCCCGATTACTTGGCTCCTTTAGAGTTTGATAAGCTTCATATCTCTACCAACTGGTTAATTGAGATAATTATTAAATTAATTTTTTAGAAGCAGTAAGTAAAGGAAAAGTATTTTAACAGGACAAAGTTTGATTGTCTAACATTTCTTCGTGTTTAAAAGTCCTAATCCCAAAAACATCAAAAGTAAAGGATAATTTTAGCTTATTAGAAAAAAAACAATTATTATTGGCATTCAAAAAAATATATATATAAATAACTTCAATTTTTGAAGAAGTTTTGTTATTTGGCTTATTATTTTATACCTACAATAATTTATAAACTTACTTATAATTCATAATTATTATTATAATATTTAATGCATATGGCTAATACCCACACTGTTTTAACAGCATGTTAGCCAATATTTTTAAATACAGTAAAAAGTTTTAAAGCATAGTGCAGTATTTGTTTTATCATATAAAGTAATATAATATTAGTTTATGGTTTTATCCTTGTTAACTTATGTTATAAAACAATTTAGTAAGTAAATTTTGATTTAAAAAGTTTATTTTAGATCTAATGATTCTTAAAAACCCAAATAGATATGCATAAGTTTTGATTTTTTTATATTTTATTTAATGTTTGATTTTCAATTAAATTTTATAAATATTATAATACAATGAAACAGTGAAATCATGTTTATCTTAATCCCATTAATCTGGATTGCCAGTTCATATGGATTATAAAACATAATCACAATCTCAGAAGTATGAAAGATAGACATATGGAAAACCTATAAGTGCAAACAAATCAAAAAACTCCTAAGTACATTCTTGCCTGAAAACATTGCACGCTTGCAAGGATAGACTTGGTTTCTGTGAATTAGAATACACTCAAACCTGTTTTTGTGCGGTCTTTTTTTGTGCGATTTTTTATACGTGCAATGTGTTTTGTGCAGTATACTAATTTGATTGAAATTCATATACCGCACACAAAAAATCACACAAAACAAATTGCACAAAAATAGACCGCACAAAAACAGGTTTTAGTGTATGATGAAATATGACATTGATTGTTATTCATTCCTTGGAAGTATTCTTTGAGTTTACTTAATATCTAATTTTTTCTAATCTTTTTAAGATTTTCAATTATAAAAAATTGCTACTTTTCTGTTGAATAAAAATGTGCTGCTCATCACTCAACATATTAATAAGTCTATCGTTTGTAACCTCACAAGTTATTATTCACTCAACACCCACGTTACTATTGTTTTGCAGACTTTCAGTCACCTTCAATCTTTTGTGATGTAAAGCAAACACCTGAAAATGATGTCTAAACAAAAAAAAGTGGTTGTTACAATGGAGAAGAAATTAGAAATATAAAATAAAATGTATATAAACTGTGTTATTTGTATTGTTAAAAATCTTCTGGATTATCTGTTTTTGGTCATCTGGATTGGGCCAGGTTCTGTTTGAGTTGAATAAAGAAAGTTCTATTGTATATAACATTTAATTTTTTATAATCAAGATATTGACTGAATTTCATTTAAAGTAAAAAGAAATATACAGTATATGTATACTATATCCAAATATTTTCAGTTGCCTATATTCTTTAATGTATTTTATGAACTTTTGAAGAAATTAACTGTTTACACTTTATTGATGAAGAAGGTTTATGGCTAACATAATGATTACTTTCCCTTTCTATGGCACAATGAAACATTTATATAGCAAAAAAAATTGTAAAACACTTTATTTACTAAACATATACAATTATTCATTTGCATATTTCTCAATGAAAAATTATATAAAATATGTATTGAATATGATGGAATCCTGTATAAAAGAGAGCAATAATTGTAAAATATACTTCGGCCACATTTCTGATAAAAAAAAAAATGCAATACAAATTATAAATTGACTAAGTAAAAGATTTTTGCAATTGTATCATATTATAAATGATATATAAGCATATCAATATTAAATGAAAATTTTAAACAATATCAAAGGATTACTTCAAAAATACTGTAAGTACTCTTATTCACAGTTCTTCATGATTATTAACAGTTTTTTCTTGAAAGCAATTGTTTTCATGATGTGCTGAAATAAATAAGTTAAAGTTACCTGTATTTTAAAACTATTTATGTGAAAAAAATAACTTATATTAATAATTAATTAAATCAATATAAAATTTATTTATGACTAACAATAATTATATCAACTTTAAATTATATATTAGATTATAATTACATACAGGTAGGCCTCCTACAACGTGGTACCTTTACAACGCGGTTGGAAAAACGCGGAAATTTTCTTACAACACGGTACTTTTACAATGCGGTTTAGGGTATTTAGAAACGAATTATCTTTCACATAACAGAAAAATCGCAACGGATCACATAAGTGCAGTGGAACTTGATGAAACAAGCTCAGATCTTGAAATAAGGCTAGTCAAACATTCTTGAACAACTATAATAAGTGACGACGAGGACTGGAATTTGTGAGCATAACATTATGTTTCTTTTTGATTTTGACTTGAAATCATAATCTTTTTGGTTTTTATACGATGTCGAATTTTATTTAAGCTTTTTATGTACATAAATTTTAAAAAATGATGAAAATGTTACACCATAAAAGGCAGTTTTTCTCTTTTTAGAACTGAATCCCAGTTTTTGTATTAAGTTGGTGTCTCCTATAACGTGATTTCCCATAACGCAGTATTTTCAAGAAATGTATCTACCGCATTGTAGGAGGCCTACCTGTATATGCTAATAGAATAGAACTGTTATAGATTTCTACATAGTGAAAATTATTTTTTATATAAGAATTTTTAAAAATGAAAGCTGTTGTAATCTTTCTTACCATATTATATTAAGCCAGTGACTCTTATCACTGCTTTAAATGAATAATTTGAAATGTTATATATATCTAAAATTGTATTCCAATATAATTATTTTGTAAAACAGCTGATTATGTAAATTGATTTAAAAAGAAATTGATTTGATTATAATTTGAACAAGTTTGGAAGAAAACTCTAAGCAGTGATTCTCAGCTGTTGTGCCATGGTACACTGGTTGTGAATCACTGTATCATATCTTGTAGATTTTGTATGTTGTTTTGCTTGGACTAGAAAAAAGAAAAACTAATAATTTTTAAACCAGAAACAATAGAATTGCAATTCTGCTATAATAGGCATTCAACCATGAATGAAATGTCTAAACCAGGAGTCAGCAATCTTTTTATGATTCTCGTGCCAAAGTAAAAGAATGTAATGGCTCAAACACCTGTTTTCAAGAAAAATATATGTATAATTTTTAAGACTCAAGAAAAAGTGATATAATGGAATGTAGAACAATCTATTCTAACTTAACCATTTTTAAAATCAGAAATAAATGAATAAACTTTTCATTAATGAATTATTGATGCCATTAATAAAAATAAAGTATCATTTAGGACAGTATATAATTTTGAAGAAAGAATAAGCATTACATATTTGTATCTTTTAATCACAAATAGATTTTATGAAAAACAAATTACTATTTCTGTTGCATTTTATTTAGTCAACAACTGTTATGGTAGTAAACAACTATGAAAGAGCAGCAAAAGATAACCTTATAAATTACTCTTCTATTGTGTTCTATTATGTAGCTCATGTTACACATCACAAACTTAAAATTTTATAAGTTTTGAAATTTAATCTTGTAAGTAATGTGCTGAATAAAGTTTTTGTGATCTAAACACAATAAATGGAATTCCAAAATGGACGAAAGATTGTTGTGAACTGTTAACAAATTAATTATGAATATAATATTTCTGCATTATTTTTCAATGCTCGTGTGTTTGTTTTTCTGTACTCTGAACCTAAAAGCTGTTACATGCAATTAAAAATCATTCCATTTGCCATCAGTTACCAACCTATGATCTAATCCATACAAATAAACTTCTATCAATCAATCAAAAGTAAATCCTTAGTATTTTGATTTTTCAGTTAATGTAACCCTTGGTGCCAAGAGGGCAGCTTGTCTCTGATTCCAGCAAGGAAACAGTGGGACACGCATTCTAACCTAACCTAACCTATTCTAATAAATTACCATAATTATTAGCAACCAAATTATTAGAATAGGTTAGGTTAGGTTAGGTTAGAACCTGCATCCCACTGTTTCCTTGCTGGAATCGGAGATGAGCTGCCATCTTGGCACCAATGGTTACATTAACTGATTTTTCTTTCACATTGCAGCATTTTTAAAAAGCTCTAAACAAAAATTGTAGAACAAAACATTATACATAAGCTTAAACTACTACTAGAAGTTTTCTCAAATATTTCAGAATTTGAGTATGCTACACTATTCTATTTATTTTAAGTTTGTTGATTTCTTATTAATTTTTACAATTATTTTAATAATTGATACTTTAAAAAATTTTTGTATTTCATTCAGAAAACTTTTCATTTTGTTAAGTTAATCATCTTTATACTTTTTTCATCATTGATAGATTATAAATTGTCAATAAAGTCCAAAATATTAACTGAAAGTCTAGAATGGATTAAAAATTGTTGAATCATAAATATATATACAAGTATAAACTAAAAATATGATAATTTTAATAACGTATGATAATTTTTAGTATTATATTTATATATACAGTGGAACCTTGATATACGTCTGCTTTAGAATACATCGAATTCGGAATATGTCCTGTTTGGACGAAACAAATTTTGCTCGGTATACGACTTTTGTTCGGTATACGACTTAATTCAATTATTTGCGCCATCTACGAACAAATAGCACTATCGGTGTACTAGACCAGACTAAATGTTCGCAGTGCCACGGTTTATAACTTTGTTAAATTTCTTCTGATTTTAATTTGTAAATAAAATTTTATTGCTTTTATTAATCATGAATTGCAAAAAGGCAAATGAAAAGCAACAGAAAACTAAAAAATGACTAGAATCACAACAGAACTGAAAAAAGAGATTGTTGAGAAATATGAAGGTGGCATGGGTGTCGAGATTTAACTGTTGCATACCGTATTCCGAGAACGACGATATCGACAATCGTGAAAAATAAAGACATTATTAAATCTGCTAACATTGCAAAAGGGGTTTAATCAATTTCTAAACAGATTATTAATATTAAGGAGAGTTTGATTTGATTTGATTTTGATTTAATGATTTAAATAATATAATACATTATACTGTAATAACTTTAAACTGTGTGCTCAAACAGTGTTTAAATTATTTTGCAACCCCATTAATATACCATATCAAGAGGGGTTTTTTTACATGAGAACGGATTAATCATTCTTACATTACTTCTTATGGGAAAGGTTGGTTTGGTATAAGTCCAAACATCGGGAACGGATTAAGGTCGTATACCGAGGTTCCACTGTATATGTATATGATAATAAACATATTATAATTTTAAATATATATATATACTTAAAATTATCATATGTTTATTTTTAGTTTCCATATTTGTTATTTAATTATATGTGATTCATTTTCAAATCTAGTGTGTCAACATATAAATTTATGAAAAGCATTATACTGTATATATATATATATATATATATAATATTACTTGTAAGAAAAATTTGTGACATCATATATACATATATCAATTAAATACAAATACATTATTCAAAATGCTGGAATATTTAAAATTACTGGTAAATATTTTTTTTATAATGTAATTATAAAAACTGGCCTGGCTTTCTACTTACAATGCTTTTCTATATCTTTTCGAGTAGTCTGTTGAAATATATCAATATGAGATGGTGCTACGGCATAAGTTTCAAGTTTTTGTAATACTTCATTTCTTTCTTGTTCAAAAGTATAAAAGGCTTGTTTATAAAACTCAACATTTGTTTTTGCAACAACATCCCAAGGTGTGGGATTCCAATCAAGATATTTTTGTGCTTTTGTAATATTAACAGGACCACGATATACAGAAGGATACAGATGAAATGCATCTTCAGATGAAGGATATTGATATTCCACTCCATTAATTCCTAATAAAGTCTGAATTTTGTATAAAATTTTTTTCAAATTAAAGTTTTCATTGAAACCTAGATTAAAGACTTCATTCACAATATTATTACTTTCTTTACTATCAACCTTATGAAGAATGTGAGTAATAACTTTACTAACATCACCAACATATACCATGCTGCTTAAAGTTCTTAGAACTTTTTGAGGAACATATATCGGAGTTCCAGTGATATTGTGATATTTTATCCACAACTGATACATCCACCAGCGATGGGTGTTGTCGCGCGGTCCAATTACGTCGGGTAAACGCAGTATCACAAACGGTATTCCTCCTTCCGAACGCTGCTTGTTCAGTAATTCTTCACAGGCTAATTTACGATGTCCATAAGAATCTTTAGAATTAAGATTTGATCTCTCTTCTTCATTCGTTGGTCTCACAGCATCATCTTCACTAGATTCAGTAGCCGGGGTCTTAGTTACACATACTTCGTAGACTGAATCTGTGCTGATAAAGATATAGAGATCAGCTTTACCAGTAAGGAGAGAGAGAGAATCTCCCAAAACTTTAGAATGATAACAACTGAAATCTATGACAAAATCAAATTTAGCATTTTGTATGAAAGAAACAAAAGAGGAACAATGTTTCAATCCAGTGTATCTGTCACATATTATATGATTGACTAAAGGTTTTATCCTACTTTCAAAGTCCCAATAAGGAGTTCCACGATTAACAATTGTAACGTCGTATCCTTTTAGTATCAAATCATAAACCACTTCAGATCCGAGAAACCCATTACCACCAAACACAAGGATATTTTTAGCAGAAACACATTGAATTAATAAACAAGTAGTTACCAATATCAAAAGCATTTTTTAGTGTGCGTGCAATGTTAAAATGAAGGATTTATTATATCTGTCGATTTCAATCTTCTCATCATGTTACACACAGGAAGATGTCAATTGAACTTCCGTTTCTTCCACACTAAGCGACATTACCGCCATCTTTTATTATATTTTAACAGTAATATTTCGATTAAATGTTTACTTCGTATTTGTCGTCGTTCCGTAGAACTACTGTACTGTAACGAGTTTAGTATGAGTGGTGTAACAAAATTTAGCAGGATATTAACTCCCATTTTTCGAATGAAAAATATCAACTGGAAATATCCTAAATTTGAAGTAAGAATGCAACTACTTTATACGTTTAAAATTATATTTGTTATTGATTAGTTGTATTTAATAATAGTATTGTATTATATATACAGTATAATTATAATAGCACAGTAGTATATTAGACGTAATATAAGTTATTTAAATCATTATTGCAGTATTGTTCAACGTTTCAAAATACACGAGATTATATCGTAACACTTCGCGGGAATGAAACTTTATTTTAAAAAAAAGTGTAAAATAAAAAATAATAATAAAAATCTACGAAACTGGAACGCTTAATTTTATTTTTTTGACTCCAGGATTTTAACTTTAATTTTTGTTGACTGCCGGACGACCGAGACGGCAAGGCCTGAAAGCTGGATGGTCGAAGCTGTTAAGGCGTCTGCCTTCCGCTCTAACGACACGGAATCAAATTCGGGTGAATAACACCAGGAATTTTCCACGGGCCCCATTTCTCACTACCAGCCAGGCAACAATGGGATGCATTGTTGCCTGGCAGATTAAAAGGCTCTCTCGGTGGAGTCAAAAAATGAAAATATTTGTTTCCCTTTTTGTGTTTTCATTTTTTGACTGTGTTCTTTTTTTTTAACTCTTTCCGCCCTGTGGGCACTAAGAGGGCCTCTTTTAGTAGGCCCATTATGGGTTCGGCCAGGCCCACAATGGGGCGACCGGGTGGTGAGGGACGGGGCCCGACATATCCGAACGGACCACCCCCCGAAAAATTCCTGGGGTTTATTCGACCCGTTCGGATTCGATCCCGGGTCCCCCAGAGCGGTAGGCTGCCACCTTCACCGCTCGGCCATCCGACCGTCTTGACTGTGTTCTGTGAACACTAAGAAGGCGCAAAGATCGGATGGCTGAGCGGTGAAGGTGGCAACCTACCACTCTGGGCGACCCGGGATCGAAAAATCCCCAGGAATTTATCGGGGATTGGACCGTCCGGATACGTCGGGTCCCGTCCTTCATCACCCGGCCGCCCCATTGTGGGCCTGGTCGAATCTATAATAGGCTTGCTAAAGGGGATCCTCTTACATTGTTAGTGCCCACAGGGCGGCACGAGGCTTAGTGCCCACAGGGCTTTTTAAAAAAGACACTAAGAAAGCCTTTATTCTATACCATTGCAGTTCGGTCGGGCCCACAATGGAAAAGAACGAGTGACAACAAATTTGGGACAGATCGCCAATGAAAATTTTTGGGATTTCCCGTCCGAATTCGATTTCGAGTGAACTAGAGCGATAGGCTGATATCTTAACCACCGCAATCATCAGCACTCATTTTCTCGTGGTAAGCACACATTGCTGACATAGAAAATATTGTCGAAACGTTGCATTTACGAACTCTGCATTTGAGTCTACGTGCGAAAGCAAGCCACTAGGGACGGCCGGATGGCCGAGCGGTAAAGGTGGCGGCCTACCGCTCTGGGGGACCCGGGATCGAATCCGAACGGGTCGAATAATCCCCAGGAATTTTTCGGGGGGTGGTCTGTTCGGATATGTCGGACCCCGTCCCTCACCACCCGGTCGCCCCATTGTGGGCCTGGCCGAACCCATAATGGGCCTACTAAAAGAGGCCCTCTTAGTGCCCACAGGGCGGAAAGAGTTAAAAAAAAAGCAAGCCACTAGGAACAGGTCCAGCCGGTCTGGCCATGGTCAATTACTTTTTGCTAAAATATTACGAATACAATTGTAATTTCAAATTACTCACTAGCATGCAACAGTGTCAAACTAATCTCTTTCCTAACTCTGAAATATTATTGTAAATTTTTTAAAATTAGAAACTCGTACAATTAAGTTAGGCCTACTGACTTTCGTTTTGTTCCAAGAAAACATGGCACTTAGCTAACTTATTATTATTATTGACGGAGTATGTGACGGAAGTATCGGACTTCATTAAACTGGAAATCTTTTATAATTGGAAAAATGTACCGTGACCTGCAGAGGTCACAAAAAGAGATTGTTACAAGAAAAGTATCGAATTTATATTTCCCCACAATAAAGATATCGGGAATGGCTGTCGAGGGTTCGTGCTACTGAAAAGGAAAAAGAAAAAAAAAAAAAAAAAAATTGCGGGTCTGTAAAGGCGGTATTATTCTCAGCCAGTACACCGTGTTATGAAATTTCAAATTATTACATTTTGGCACTTTTGTAGGCATCAGCGCTTTTCAAAGTATTCTCCCTCCCTTCACAACTAAACTTTTTCATAGGGAAAAGGGGTTATCTCTAAAGTGTTACTATCATTTTCTCGGCAGTACACATACCTCTACTAGTGCTGCGCCGATAACCTATATATGAAACCGAAATCGATGTATGTTTACTATGTCGATATTCTAGATTTTGGGTTAAGACAGCCCTAATCTTTTCCTAAGAATATTTAGAAGTTAGAAAAGTAACTAGATAAGGTAACTATTGAAAGTAAAATCTTTATAGAGAAATTAAGAGATCATGGCGTAATCATGACAACCTTTCTTTTTGCGCCGGAATACCATTTTTTTCCCTTCCTACGACCCGCAAAGTATGCCTATATTTAAATTCAAAAGACATAGGTGCTGATGATTTGGAGTTCAAATAGAATGTAATGATTTGAATGTATTTAATTAGGATAAATTTGAAAGAGTTGATGAAGAAAAGGACAATAAACAGAATCGAATTTAAAATAAGGAATAGAAAAAGAATTTAAGATTCTTGCAGTTAAATTCCTAAACGAATTTGTACAATACGTTGTGTGCCAGGCATCTCGCTTTGGACACGCCATACATTCGCCATTCCTGCTCTTCTTCAATTTTAACTTTTCTCTTAAGAAGGTTATTAAAGAAATGGGTAAAGATCAATATATGGAACAATGTAAAATATAATATTATGTTGAAATTTAATGCAGTCTTACATGTAATAATACAATTTTTACTTTTGCTGATGATGTTGACGTATTGATGGTTTCAGTGAGCTCAGATCAGTGGCGCACTCCGGATTTAATCTTGGAGAGAGCAGAGTTTAACGGATAAAAACTTTTTAATGTAAATTCAATAAAATTCCCAGCTTATGTGACTACCAGTTTATAAGTAATCTAGAAATAGAAGGCACGACACAATATAAATAAAAAATGAAGTTTAATTAGAAAAAGATTTTTGGAAAATTTTCTAGTGTTTGTTTTTTTTTCTATGAAGGACGTCAAGACCCCTTGACCCCCCTCGGGGTGCTCAATGCTGTGAAAAACATTCATTCAGAAAGGGACAACAATAAATAGAACTGATTGAAACATCATACAAAAAAATACGTATATATATACGTTTGTTAAGAGGTATTCAAAACCCAACTAACCTGTTTGTAGATAACTAATTAGCTGTTTAAGGAAAATAATTTTAAATATCTTGGAGTATATATAATTGTAAAAACAATGAAAAAAATACAGGGAAAAGATCAATCGATAATGGGAAAGATGTTATTTTGCGAAATCAAAACTATTTTTGAGAAAATGTAAGGAAATACTATATCTAAATTATCTGAGATCAATAATAAGATATGGTTGTGAAACAATGGCTGAGTGACAAGTTCAAGAAGTGCGCGCTTGGGACCTCCGGAAGTTGGCAGCTTCAAAAAGAGATATATTCTGCGCATCGCAGGCACAGATATCATCTTCATCTAGACGCTTACAGATATATTTTTAAGGAAACGATTGACTGATTAATATTTTTCAATTAAGTAATAAATTGATTCGATAACATTACTTAGTTCAGTAAAAACTCGATTTAACGGAATAATTTGGGCGAAGGTGTTTATTAAAGCGGAAAGTCCGTTAAATGATGAAGTAGGTTTTCCAAATTCATGCGTTAAAAAACTGCGTTTTCATACGTAAAATTCATTCGTTATTTTATCTGTTTGTGTAATTAAAATTAAGTATGTGCGAGAAGTTTAATTTCACAGAAAATTTTTTTGTATATATTTATTGTTTACGCACTCACCGTACTTCCGAGACTATAATAAACAAATATACGATCTAAATCAAAATAAATACACAAACATTTTTTTGGAAAATACACTTTAACTGTATTTAAATAAACGAATAAATAATGTCCTTAAAAATTTGACAAAAGCACAAAAAGAATTTCCTATTTATTCATCTTCCGAATGATATATCGAGACACTCCCGGTTTGGCGTGAAGTTACAACAGTGACTCTCGAATTTGAAAAAAACATGTTAATTTAATTACGTATAAAAAGCATTTTAATATTAACAGGGTGTTAATTTTCGAATATGACATACGAACCGGAAATTTTGTTCGTTAAATCGAGATCTCATTTTATTTTAGAGCAAAAGGGACTCAAAACTAGATTGCCCTCCACTAGTTTGATCCTCCACTGTTGCAAAAATTGACCAAATAGAGGACGAAAAGACATTGTAAACCATTGAAACATATTAAATAAGGCGTAACGAAAATCTCAGGGTTTTTTTATTTAACAAAGCAAATATCCTTTCTTATATCAGGAGCAAGTATACGGTTATATGTAACAACAGGAAACCGAAGGTTGTCGAGAATAGTGAAGACTAACATCTGCAACGTAGTTTTGACTGATGGATCTGAAAAATTAAGGAACGATTTGACTACAGAGATTGCGTTTGTTAGAAAATATTGATTGGGATGGTTTGTAATAGATCGTTAGGCTGGTTATGGTGATGAAGATGATGAGATTTACTCGAAAATATTTAAATAAGTCGCAAATTTCAATTTTATATTTTGCTGTTTTTTACACGTTACTATTTATTTCATATATTAAGAGAAATTTCAATAAAAATTCATTTCTTTTTTTAACTTTTCGAAAAATCATCTTTCTTCTCGTTTTGTACCATAGTTGATACTCTTCATTCATTGTGTTAAATAGACCAGCTTATAGTGATTCATAATTTATGCCTTATCCGAGATTTTTCTCATAGTTTTTAAGTAACCAAAAACACTTTCAACGTGACTCGCCCTATTTAAAGTTCAAGGTCATTTTAGAACGACTGAAACTGTAAATACTTTCAATATATTTAATTGATATGAATTAGCATGTAATCTGATATACTATCTTCTTAACCGAATAAACAGTAAATTCAATTTATGTAAACTTGTATTACTGATATGATAACAAATAGTATAAAGTGTTTATTTTATGTGGTCAATTACAGTTGATCTATTATTAACTTTTACAGTTTAGAAAGATAATTCAGTTGGGTACATTACTTCAAAGGTCATCGTTCATAAGTTTTCTGCCATCTTGGACTGTTTTATACATTGCTGCTTGTAAGAAGAACGAAAAACTGGGTAATTAAAATTTTACAACTACTTATTCTTTAAAATTATTCAACGAATAGTTAATATTTTTACAACTTGGGAAAGTTTTTATTAAATGTTACAGAAATATAATTTATAAGATAAAATAATTTTCTTTTTAAGTTTTAAAAAGTAATTTTATAAAAGTTATAGAGCAAAATCGAGACAATGTCCTATTCACTTGTAGCAGGCTGCTTGGCATATACATCGCGCCGGGGAAACAGGTTTCCTTACATATTTTATGTGTATTCCGTAAAATGTACTTGCAGTTTTATGTGTATCGAAAACTGTCTTATTTTTTACCTTCCAGGCTGTTATATATAACAGAGGGAAAGAATCGGTCAAAAAATGACTTTTCAAGATGCTTACATTTTTGGATTCAGGGGACCTCGAAACATATGTATGGATGTTAGTGTTTGTGTGGGGGGGCATGTTTTTGTTCACTCACTTTGAAGGTTAATAATTCTCGTGTCCTTTGTCGAAAATTTTTGAAATTTTGCAGGGAGGTTTAGATATTAGGGGCATTGATGCTATTAAATTTCGGTAGTTAAATGTTGCCGGGAAACTTACGCAACTCGTTGCTGATTTTTTAAAATAACTGTCTAAAGCATTTTTAAAGGTTTGTTTTTCTTAAAAAAATAGAGTTTAAAGCATAATTATATCTAAACATAAATTTATAATTACAATAGAAATTTAAATTTTGTGACTTTCCTAAACTAGTATTATCGTATATATATAAGCTATTACAACACTTTGACAGTGGTGCAATCCTGAAGATGGTTTGCAGCCATCTTCAGGATTGCATACAAATTGAATAAATTAGAGTATTGGAAATATACAAGTAAGTATTTTTGTGGTTCATAGCATGCTTGTAGACGGTACTTTTCTCAGTTGTTCGTCCTTCCCGTGGATTTACAATGATGCGTAAAAGCCTTATCAAAATGCGGAGTATTTTCGGGTATCGAGGTTAGCGCTGTAACACTGTATTGTATTTTTCTTTTCTAACATCGTATTCATGTTCTGTTATTCTTATGGGGAGATTGCGTCTAGTGTAACCTATGTAGCGTTTTCGTATATGTTTTATGTGAGATATAAATTCGTTCACCTTAGGTTTATTTCTCTTAATTATTAATACATTATCTACGTATCGTCTGTACAGAAGGATATTATCCACGAATCCGATTAGCACTTTCCTTTCAACCTCTCTAATCACTAACTCGCATAACAATTCTGCCATTGGACTACCCATTAGCAGGATTGTTGTATATAGATTGTTTTCCGAACTTGAAAAATGAAGAGTAGCAATCTAGATCATATAATTTATGTAAGTCTTTCTACAATCCGGTAGCCCTTTTAATGTATTTACTTAATTCGCGCATGAGATACTCCTGACATGGTTGCAGCTTAATCGACGAGCTTAAACTGTCGGAGTCTTGTATATACATATAATAGTTGCTGATTATTGTACGAATTGTATCATGTATGTACAGTACATATGTAATGTTAAAATTCTTTCAAACTCGATAGAGTAGCATAAATAAATATTTTCCTCAAGGAAAATATAATTCTCTGAAATATACAGCGGAAAATAATATATTTTACTTCCAGGAAAATATTATTTTCAATTATGTATTTTCAGGAAAGAAAATAATAATAAAGAAATTATTGCGTGAAATTGCTGATTAAGTCGTGATAAACGCATAACATTGATATATGTGTTGTGTCGAAATAGTATGCACGTGGAAATAATACTTTCGTCTAAGTAGAGTTCTACCAAATGAGCTGATCTGAGCTGAGCTATATCTCAGAATTTTGACGATTAGTTCAGCTTTCAGCTGGAGTCCAAAATCGCAGATTGGCTTAACAGCTTACCGCAGCTCGAGCTGAATTTTTTCACCTTACGATTTTGCAATCTGTAGCCAGCGACAACATTTTATTTCAATTGCTGCTTTTGTTTCCACTACTGCTATAATGCAGTATTGGTATTACTTTTCCTTACCATCCCGTGTCACAATGAAATATAGCCTACATAAAAGTAAAAAAAAAAAAAAAAACTTTCCTCAACCTCGATCCTATCAGGTAAAAGAGACTCCCTTCCCATCTTGTCACTTTTGCACAACGTAAAGGGTACACTCAATTTATTAAGCTACGTATGGCATCTTCTGTAAGCAGATTTTATATACAAATTTAATTTTTCGCTAAGTTTTGCTAATCGCTAAAATTGTTTGAAACTAAAAAATAAAATGTATTGTTATCGGGAACACACATATGCAAAGTTCCAAGTAGGTCATAAGTTGAGAAGTAGGTGAAAATTCAGTTACAAAATTTTTATCTGGAGAGATAACAGAGTAAAAATGTACAATAAAAATGGGCTTTGCTGCAACACACTCCATCTCAGCTCGCAGCTCGCAGCCTGCCTATCCAGACCTCAGCTCAGCCAGCTCGATATTTCCAAATATTTAAGCTGAGCCGAGCTTTGCCGAACTTTACCTCTAAGAAATATTTTGAATTCTAACGATTTATATTTTTGTAGTCTGCAGGAAAAATAATAAAGATAAAGAAATGTTCTAAAACTAAATACGTCAATAAAATTTCTAAACTCTAGCGATTTCAAATGATAAATTACGGATATACTAGCACATATGTTCGACGTTGCCCGGGAAAAAGTAAGAAGGATAAACATCAAACATTAAAAGTTTTATTATTTTAATTTATCATTGCTATGGAAATAAAAGTGTGTCAAGGAGAATAAAATCAGGGAAGTGTCAAGGATTTATGGTAGCCTATAAGTTATATTTCGAAGGATTCTGGAGAATAAATATGAAAAATTTGGGGCAGATCGGTAAAAAAATTTAGAAGTGTTTATAGAACAGACAGCATGCAAATATTGTATCAATATTTTATTTATTACTACACACTTGAGAGTAATGTGATTTCACGTTTCATTTTTGCGGTTCCGTTTCCACGTAAAAACGGGATAATGTTTTCTATTCGTTGATTTCCTTCCGTGAAACGTATTCTAGACAGTTTCGAGGAACCGTTTAGTCCAGTCGAGATAACCTATTATACAGGCACGAAATCACGAGTCAGAGACAAATAATGCCGGCATTTTCGGTTTTGCCGGAATGCAAACATAGCCCTATATAGATCACGTGCCATAGATCAAACTTTCAGATCAGCTAAGTGTGACATTTTTCGATGTCTAGTCCTTTATATGTATTTTATACGTTTACTTTCCCAGCTGTTATAATTAACAGAGGGAAAGTATGGCGATCGGTCAAAAAGTAACCTCCGAAGTTTTTTACATTTTTGACTCAGGGGACCTTGAAACGTCGATAAATAGAGAAAAATTCGGGATTTATTTCCTGTATGTATGGATGTTAGTATGTATGTTTGTGAGGGGACGATTTTGTTCACCCTGTTTGAAGCTTAATAGCTCTTGTGCTTCTGAAATTGTGAGGGGATTTGTGTATTAGGAGGATTGATGCTATTAAATTTTGGTGGTTAAAGATCGAGGGGGTGGGGAGATAGAAGGAGTCATGTGTTATATCTGGAGTAGGGTCTGATTTAATGATGATTATACTCGTTATTAGCATTTATAATTTTTTTATAAAACCCATCCCTACCCTCAAAATTATGTATTTTTGCTATTTTATAATAATTAAAAGTATAAAAAGGTTTTAAAATAAAATATCGCAACAGATGGCGCTACCAAATGTTTCCGGGAAAGTTAAGCAACTGGTTGCAGGAATTTTAATTAACTTGTAGCAACATTGTTATGTTTATTCTAACAAATTTTAAGATATGATTAACTAAAATTATTAACTAAGAATTTGTTCATAGCAGAATCAAATGATATGAGTAAGTAAATACTTGATAATTTAATACTAGGAAATAAATCAGACGAATACATCTAGCGGTTTGCGTTAGATTAAGGACCACTGTGTCATAATTAGGATATTTGGGTGTTTGTCATATGCAACTCTAAGCCCAATTCATTTTTATGTTATATTTATTTATTTATTTATTTTTATAGATTCTAGACAGTTCGATAAAGTTATTAAAACAGCCGATGAAATGTACGATAATAAGAAGTATAAAGAAGCTTATGATCTTCTACACCAAGAAAGTTTAATGGAAAACGATGACGTTTTATGGAGGCTAGCGAGGATAAGTTATGAATTAGCTCACGTTACAACAGCAAACGAAAAAAAAGTTTCTTTGCTAAGCGAAGCGTTCTCTTACGCAGAAAAAGCAATTCAAATTAATGACAACAATAATAATTCTCACAGGGTACGTTTAAGTAATTTTTAAAAATATCTTAAGATTTAATTTTTACTTTTTGGCTCTGCATTAAATAACAGAGGAAAAGTATGGCGATCGGTCAAAAAATGACCCCGAATATTTTTACATTTTTGGACTTAGGCGGGGTCGGATCTAGGTTTTTCGAGGCCTAGGACTTATTGAAGTCCAATGGGATCCCATTTTTTGTTAATACAAATAATACTATAAATTATCATTATTATTATATTGTCTGTTTTAGCATACGATAAGTGCTCATTGGTAATGAAAAAGTATTAAAAATTTACGATAATAATTCAATTTTTGTGGGCCCGTGACATTGGGCCCCAGGGCTTAGGCTCTATTAGATCCGCCCCTGGACTTGGGACACCTTGAAACGGCGGAAATGCAAAAAAAATTTTTTTTTTTGTTTGTATGGATGTTACTGTGTGAGGGGTACGATTTAATTTATCCTATTTGAAGCTTAATAACACTTGTAATTTTTCTAGAAAATTTCTGAAATTTCGCAGGGAGGTTTGTGTATTATGGAGATCGACGTTGTTATATTTTGGTGATCAAAGGTCGACGGGGTGGGGAGATAGAGGGGAGTCATGTGTCATATCTCGAGTAGGGTAGGACTTAATGATGATTTTACTTGTTATTAGCATTTACAAATTTTATAAAACCCATCCTAACTCTCAAAATTAAGCTTTTTGCCATTTTATAATAATTAAAAATATAAAAAGTTTTTAATGCCAAAATATCATAACAGGTATGGGCCTGTAAAAAGGTTCTTTTAGGCCCCACAGGTAGAAAAGTCAAAATACAACAATATTTTTTATTTAATATAATTTTAAAATATTTATTGTTGTATTAGCAAATTACCGTACAATTTAAACTATATGTAAATCAATAAATAATTTTTTATGTTTTATTTAGTGGTATGGTTTATTATTGGATTTTGTTGCAAAAGAAGTTGGTACGAAAGAACGACTCATTAAATCGAAACTTGTTCGAAAGCACATAGAGGTAATGATCCTCGCTTAAAGCCGGGATTTTAATTCTCAATATCTCCTGAACAAATCGTTTTTATAAATTGAAGTTCTATTTATTAGGATTTAATTCATACACTTATTTATTTCGGATGTTGTCAAATAAATTGTGCGATGTATCTGCCATTGCAAAACACTAATTCGCGTAACCGCATTCAGAAATTCGTGATGGCACGATCTCGTTTTTCTGGTATAATAGTCTGTAAAACTTGAATTATGCGGATTCTCGTGTCTTCGAGGCTTGTTATGTGACGTCTGAATACTTCATTTTTTAAAAGATCCCACGAAAAATAATCACGTCGATAATGTCTGCACACGTGACCAATTGTAACCATTATTGAATTTGTCTGGATAGCAATGAGAAATCGCTCTTCGAATACCGTATAAGAAAGTGTAAAACCTTGTTTTCTATGTGAAGTGTAGTCCTATCCTTCGTTTACGGTGACATGTTTTATAAGAATACAAATATCTAGGCAAATGAATTGCTCAGGAGATATTAAGAATTAAGCTTCCGATTTTTATCTGGAATACACTGTATATCATACTTTAATTATAGATTTAAGAGTACAGTTTTAATTTGTTTTAAAGAGTATAATAATTTATTACTTTTATCATCATTAAAATTTAATCTATTGATATAGAAAGCGATAGAAATATGTCCAACCGATACGACTTCACTTTATATATTAGGGAATTGGTATGTATTTTAATTTTTCACAAATTATATATATATATATGTAAAATATTAATGTACGAATCAATAAATATCAAGGTGTTATTCGTTTGCTGATTTACCCTGGTATCAAAGAAAAATTGCATCTGTTATTTTCGCCTCTCCACCAACTTCAACGTATGAAGAAGTAAGATTCTTTCAGTCTCTATAGATTATATTTATTTATTTATAGAATTTTTTAGATTTTGTAAATACAAATTAACAATGAAATATTCCGAGTCTTTTATATGCCATTTTAGTTTTTTAAATAAATTTGTTTAATATTTTATTGAGATAATCTAAAAAGAAATGTATTTTTATTGATAGGCTTTACAGTTTTTTGAAAAAGCGGAAGAAAGTAAGATTTCTTTTTTTCTTTAGTTGTATTTATTTTAATATAATAGTCATTTATACAATAAATCAAAAATTTAGTTAAAATACGAGTAGTTTTTATGTAAATTTGTTCGTGTATTAATCATTGGCGTAGCCAGGGTTTTGTTATGGAGGGCCTAGTAGAGGATGTAATTTTCTGGGAAGGGGCACCATGTTAACTGGGGGGCCGGGCTGTAATTTTCTGGGGAAGGGCACCAGGTTAACTGGGGGGCGTGCCCACCCATGCCCCTTCCTGGCTACGTCCATGTATAAATATCGACTAATACCTCTAATTTGAGAAGAATGTTTTGCTTCAAAATATGGAAAATATCAAGTAACAATGTTTTCTTCAATTAGCAGATTGAAAAGAAAAACAAATAAACCTAGAAAAAATATACAAAAAACACTGATAATATATTGTAATTTGAGAAATTATTTGATTTCTTGATCCAAACACTGTATATGTTTGATACACTATGCGGATTCTAGCACAAGAATATCTTGGATTCTTGTGCATAGATTCTTCAGTATTCAATGGTTTTATTCACTTGAACACCAGTGGCCAAAGTGAATAAAACTACTGAATATTGGTAGTTGATGGGTTTGCGCCTGACCAAAAGAGTTTTCCGGATTCTCTTCACGTTTGTAACACCTAAACAGGAACTAAATCTCAATACGTAATCGGTTCAAACACCGTTATTTTAAAACTGAGGAGGAAATGATGAATTAAATTATTTTAATATTTATTTCTTATATTAAATAAATAAATAAATTATAAACAATTTTTTATAATTAGAATTTGTTATGATAATGATGTTAATAATTTATAAAATAAAATTTATTCCATAGTCGAGCCGAACTTTTATAGTATGAATTTATTATATCTTGGAAAAACATATTTAAAACTAAATCAAAAAGAAAAAGCAGTTATTTGTCTTGAGAAAGTAAAAAATTATCCACTAAAAACCAGAGATGATCATGAGGTAAGAACAACAATTTTAAAATATATTTAAATATGTTTTAAACAAAGTATTCAAATTCTTATATTATTGAATTTAACACCGTTTTTACTTTTGTTAGGCATTCAAGGAAGCTGTTGAGCTCTTAAAATCACTAAAATAAAAGAAAATTTGAAATATTTCATCATAATTTTTATAAAAATAATGTATCTAAAACTAAGAATTTTCATAATTTTATATTATTAAGATGTATATCGATATGTTTAATTACACATAATAATAATTTTTAAACGAGAACTTAGTTTATATATATATATTTAGAATAAAATTATCATACAACTGTACCCGAATAAAATCTCAGAATTTTTTAAAGATATTAAATAAACTTTTATTTCATTATAAAGGATTATTATTATTATTATTATTTTTTGTTTTTGTAAATTATTATATCGAAGATTTTGCTGTTATTATTACATCGATACAATAATTCAACAGTAAATAATCACTGTTATTGGGCTCCAATTTTCAAATTGCAGACCTCCTATGCATTCCCACAGTCATTGTCTATCCGTCCGTTCTTTGTTAATCTCGAGAAAATCGAGATCAGAAGGGAAGGAAAGTCGGCATAAAAATACACGACTCCCATAAATCCCATAAGATTCTACTCCTGACTCCCCATCTTTAGATATAGAAGCCAGAGGTCCCAATTAACTATATACGAATTTCCGGTCTAGTCTGGAACTCGTGTGATTTCCATTTATCGCTCTGCATACCTTACTATACAGAGCGATAAAGTTGGTATAGAATTGATCCGTCGATAAACTGAGATCAATAATACTTTATATCATGCGATCTACAAAGTATACAATATTCACGTGATATCACATTTATAAAGAAATTAAATAAATAATGAATATATTTTTATATTTTGTATATAGATAATGGTCCCTTTTCCATATGTACACTAAGGGGAGCATGTGGGATGTAGAGAGGCAAAGTCTGCCCTGAACTTTGTTCAAATCTGTATTATCTGTAAAGTCACAATCTATATTTTCACGTTACACTCATATAAAGGTACTCCATAATACTTTTTACTTTGCACAGCTTGTTATTATAAGTGCATTCAATATTATATAACAAACAAGATAATACGTTATGAATAGAGATGATACGATACCGACAGGCTACTTGCTTTTATCCATATTCTACTGGTGTCGATAATAAATGAAACTCGAAAGCTGATTCGTTTATAGAATAATCACTTTAATTCACTAACCATTTAAACTCAGATATAAAGAAATAAATTTTACAAATCGACTTGATCCTTAGGGTGAGTATTAGGAAGATTGATATGGCATTTGTCAAAAATGATCGACCGGTAGGGTGGCCGAGCGGTCTAAGGCGCTGGTTTTAGGCACCAGTCTCTTCGGAGGCGTGGGTTCGAATCCCACCTCTATCAACACTGTTTTTTTGCATTCTTTAAACACGAAGCTTTCTTTTTACCCTCCACATCATTTGTACTAAGAATTTTTGCGTTTTTTTTTTTAATGGTAATGTTGAACAAACGCTGAAGCAAAGCGTTTGAATCCTCACCTTAAAAATAACACTGCCTCTCAAATTTCACATAAAACCGATGTTAATCGGTGTAATCCGAGATAATTTACAGCGAGTTTCTTAAATTTAATATGTTCATTTTTGCATTTTTGAATGAAATAACAATAAAATAAGCACTTTCGGAATTCCAATAGAATTTTACGTCGTTAGAAAGAAGACAAAATGAAGAAATTAAACGTATAATCGTAGTAGTTGATGCTGACAGTTTCACAGTTTTAGAATAAAAACTCGTTGTTTTTTTAATGCACCTTCTAGAGAGGGGTGTATAGTCTCACTTAAACTGGCATGCCAAAATATCATAACAGATGGCGTCACGTGCAGTTTTAAACGAGGTTGCCAGGAAAGTTAAGCAACTCGTCGCTAAATTTTTGTTATTTGATAACAAGTTAGAAAACTACAATAATTGTGTTGAGTTTCATAAAATTATATAAACCGCAAGTTTAAATACAATGGAATAAAAATTAAATAAGATTAGATTTAATTCATATTATGATATCATAAAATGAAATAAACGTATTTTACATGTCCATGTTTCAACATATAAAAGCATAGTTATGCAAGATTTATCTTAAAAAATGTAATCTGAAAAATAAAAGCAGTGTAAAAAAGGAAAAATCAGCCATACAAAATCAGTCATTTTATTCTTGGAAGCGCAAGTCCACCACCAAGTATGTACTTTTGATCAGGAGTGTAATTTATTTTAAAAGAAAGTTCGATAAATAACTAAACTAAAAGTCTTCGTGAAGCGAATAGATATGTATCAATAATAAATGTTATCAACAGCAATAGTTTTGATTGCTTTTGATAAAAATATCAAAATTTATAATGTTTTTAAAAGAAAGATAAATACGCTTTATCGTAATCAAGCAAACGCCTGTTTGTCATAAGACCAGCGCGCATTTCTCATTAAGGAATTTTTAAAAATATGATTATTAATCACCATGTAATTTCTACATTAAGATGGCTTATGTTTTTAATTCATTAAAGAAAGTAAACACACATTTGAAAAGTTATAATTTTACAACAACATCGAAATTATTCAGTTGCGGTATAACAAACCTCGAAGAACAATGGAACGAAAATAAAGAAATTCCTGAATATTTTAATTTTTTCGAAGATGCTGTGAAATATTGGGCATTGAAAGAAAAAGTAAGTATTTTTAATGTTAATTTCACAAATTCTATTTATTACAACTTGAAACTGAAACGGGTATCAAAACTATTTTTTTTTTTTTTTTTTTTTTTAATAAAATTTCTGTATCACTTTCAAAACTAATATTTTCGCTTGTTTTCTTAAATTTCAACTTCACTAATATATTTTTCTGCCTAAGAGTTTCCGAGTGGATAACACTACTGAACATTGATATGTGGCGGGTTTGAGCCTCATTAATGAGGCGCGAACCCGCCACATACCAGTGTTCACTTTCGTCTAATATATAAATAGGAGCTAGTTTTTCATAGAAAGTCTTCCAGAGAGGCACCTCCCTTCTTGGCAGGTGAATTTCCTTATTTTATTGAATTTCCTTATTCTATTAAAGAACTTTAACATGTTATTCTCCGAATAATATTTAATTTCGTATTTCATATAATAATCTGTGTCGATTAGATATAAATATCATCCGATAGGATTATAATACATTTGATAATGAAAAAAATATTCCACAGTTTAGTGCTGAACGGTTACGTTTAGTTTATATACATCCAGTTTATAGTAACAGTTCAATAATGTTTTTAATTAAAATCCTGTTAATTTAAAGATTATCGCAAACTGCATTGTTTATAAGAAACAAATCTTAAATGTCAAAAATTTTGAATGTTTAATTGGGCTTCAATTTGAAAAAATTGTAGACCTATAAATTCCCACAACTATTGCCAACGGAAAAGTATGATGTACAGGGGCAAAACACTACTAACTTGAGGTGGAGAGCATATATTTTAAATTAAAAAATTATTAAAATACGATTAAAAATTGCAGCCCGGCATTGTGACGATGTCACAATAAATATTTGCTCGTTCCATTTTGTTTCATGATCTTTGAGAGACACTTCTCAAATCTATCAACTTACATTATTTAGTAACGGAGAGGCTTGTTTAAAAATTAATTACACAAATTTCTGATTATGAAAATAGTTTTCTATTGAATAATTATTTTGAAAATTAACAATTAAACTCTCGAATAAGCCTGTTTATAGTAAATAAAATTGTTGCTATTCATATAGTTCATCCTATTGTATATCCGTGCTTTACGTTTAAAATCAAATCGTATTATATTATAGGATATATCGTGTTATAAGTTCCTTAAAATGTCCATAATAACTTTGCTAACAGATATCTTTAGTGAGAACATGGTTTCGGAAACATGTCCTTTCCATATTAATTCTTCTGTACGCGTCTAGATGAACACAGCATGGTAATGTATAAACAAAGTTATTCGTACAAATTAGTAGGGTGACAATAATTCCACGAAAGTAGCTCTTTAAATTTTTCTTACTAAATTTAAATTTTCTATAATCTCTAAGCTTAATCTTTCCATTTAAAAATTACTGCTATATAGAATTAATCTAAAAGCAAACATTTGAATATAGATGGCTATTTCGATTGTCTCATTAATATTTTATCATCACGAGTGTTAATTTCTATTTACCAAAATTTATGAAAAATTTTTAAAATAAAAAGTTTAAAATTACAACATATACACAGTATATATGTACATATTTTCAGAATTTAGAAAGAAAAGGACCGCCTGCATTTTGGTATGTAGATAAAAATAACAATGATATAAAATGGAATTTTCAAGAACTCGTTCTACAAACAGAAAAGTAAGCTTTAAACATTTGACTCTTGACAAAAAATTTCTTTTAAGTCCAGTTAAAGAATAAATAAAATACTGATATAAATGAAGCATGAATTAGTCTAAATCAGTGGTTCTTAACCTGGGTTCGACCGAACCCCTGGGGTTCGGCGAGTCAGTCTCAGGGGTTCGGCGGAGGTCAACCACCTGACGTCATCGTGACGTAGAAACCGTATTGGTTTCGAAAACTAATGCTACATAACGTGTGTTCTATTGGGAAATATGCCTATATTTCCCAATAGAACACCTATTATACCTATGTTTTGAATTTGAAAAATTATATTTTATTTTTCCAATTAAAAGGGGTTCGGTGAATGCTCATATGAAACTGATGGGGTTCGGTACCTCCAGCAAGGTTAAGAACCACTGGTCTAAATGACCAATACAGGGTTTATCAGGAAGAAAGGTAAACATTTTAGGAGATGATTCTTCACAACTAAGAGGAATGAAAAAGTCCACGAAAGCCCGCGTCTGCAAACGAACGGTTTCCGAGAAAAATGCACAAACTTTAGTATATGTACCGAAGTCCTTTTCACAGATTCTACTCCGCAGATCGTGTCGAGCTGTACAAAGAGCTGGATGAAGGCTGAGTGTACCGAGAAAAAGTAGCCTTCCGTGATAAATTTATTGACTGGAATCCAGTCAACAAAATGTCTTGTCCAGTCACTGGACAAGACGTGTTGTCACAGTTATAGATGAGAATAAGAACGCACTTGGAAGAAGTACTCACAGTTTGCTAGCGTGCTCAAAAATGTTACGATGCTGAAGGAGTTCATTTCGAGAACATACTCTGATGTCACTACTTCATCGTGTCATAAAATATCATCAGATGCAACGAACTGAGTGCAACTATAGTTGCTGCATTATATGATTTGTTGACAACTCGAGTAGGTCAAACTGTCAAACATTCATACCGCTTTGCCTTTAATTGGCCTATTAATAAAACACTATATATTCACGTTATTCAGGTAGCCTACTACTCCCAAACATTCACCTCCCGAAGTATTTATCTTTCCTCTTGATGTGCTCTGTATATATAAAATTGTATTAAATAACAAAATTTAACTGTTGACAAAACCTTGTCAGTTACAATTATCGATTATAGTTTTACGATTTTCAAATTCATATTCCAGTTTTCGGTTAAAAAATTAATTTGTTTTATTGTTAAAACGATAAATAGTAATATTATTATTTATTTAAAAATTGTAATGTTTTCCTGTAGAGCAGCTAACGTTCTAAGATCGTGCGGACTAAACAGAAGTCATAAAATAATCATTATTCTGCCGAAGATACCCGAATGGTGGCTGATCGTTTTAGCATGTTTTCAATTAGGTAAAACACAATTCAGAATCCTGCAATAAACAATAAATTCTTTAAATATCTTAAATATAAAAATATATCATATTTTATTTTAGGAATTGTGTTTTCTCCAGGAACTACCCAACTAAGGAGTAAAGATATTCTTTATAGAATTAATAGTATTGAAGCTAATTGCATAGTTGCAGATTTAGAGACATCGGAAAGAGTTGCTCAGGTACGGCCAGGGCTGGACTGACTTGCGGCCTTAAACTATAACATATACCAAGCCTTTTACGCCATTAAATAATAATTCGTATAAAAATGTAAGGCCCTAAGCTGCAACTTGTTTAGTTTTTGTACAAATCCAGCGTTTGTTTTTTTCTTTGCTTTGTGGGCACTAAGAGGACCTCTTATTAGCAAGTCCATTATGGGTTTGGCCAGGCCAAGACTATAGACCAAAAATCGGCCACATATAATAGGCCTAGCATTAAAATTTGGGATTCTGTCAATCCAACTTTGAGATTTTTTGGCTCCTTCTCAGTTATTATCATAAAACAATAATATACATTATGAAAACCTAAATTGTTTCAGATGTCTAGGTTTGTGTATTACATAGACCTATATCAAATAAACTGTGGAACACAGGAATAAAATCCAGGCTGAAAGCTATAACCAGAGACATAAAATATGCAAGTCAGATGTAAATTACCTCAAATGCTATTTACGGAAGAGAAGACACTCAATAACTTCAAATTCAACAGTTTGGAGCGCAAAAATTGGAGCGTGAATCGATACGAAGAACTATGCAAAAGCATGATATATAGAAACTACCGAAAGAGTGATCTATGTAAACAAATTGGTGCTGCTATTTGTAATACGTAGTGAGATCTGGAACAGTTTAGTTTTATAATATATAAAATTATTATATTCACTAAGGAGAAGCCAAAAAAAAAAAAAATCTTAAAGTTGGCTCGAGATAAATATAAGTGACTAAATGTATTTAATAAAGGTTGAGTTGAAAGCGAAGGAGCCTTGAAAAACCGGTAAGTTGCAAAATCAGTTCACTGAATTACGTTGATGCAAACATCTAAATCAATATATTCTTAGTGATATTTACTATAGAACAGTGATAACTATAACAATTTAATTGTATGTAATATAAAATACTATTCCGATAAAGGACGAGGTTCTCGCATATTTCTGATAGGAGATTAATATATATCAGAAGTGGCCAAACAAAGCATGGCTGATTTATAAGATACATAGCCTATATATTTATTGACATAAACGTTTAACGATTTTTCTAAAATAAATAATAATCGATGATATTCATTGTATCTTTTAGATTGTTAAAGATTGCCCTTCATTAACTACTAAAATTCTTTGCACTGAAAAGAATAAGTAAGAATCAATTCAGAAAGTTTATATAAACTTTCAATTTATTATAGAAATTTAAGTTTTTATATGTAGATATTTATGATTATTTTCTCTCGATTTACAGAGTGAAAGATGGTTGGATCCACTTTAAGACTGAACATGAAAGTTCACCCCCTTTGGAAGAGGTTCATTCGTTTTAAAATTTCTAATTTAATTTTGAAAATAAAGAGCAGAATATCCACCACATTTAAATTTTAATGAGGAGTACAAATCAATTAATTTATTTTTAAACATGTTTATATGATTACAGTGTGTTAAGACCAAAACGAACGATCCAATGATTATATATTTTACAAGTGGAACTAGTGGAAATCAAAAAGCTGTACAGCATACCTACGAACACGCTTTTTCGATATGCATATGTCGACGGTAAATTATAATATCAATTTGTTCTAAATGCTGTATTTTCGAATATTTTGCATCAAATTAAATGTGTGATTTATTTATTTATTTATTCTTTAGATATTTTGTAGATATTCAATCGAACGCTTTGTCGTGGAATCTAACGGATACAGGATGGGGAAAGACAATTTGGGGATCCCTAGGCTATCCCTGGTCAATTGGTGCTGGAAATTTCATTTATAATTCTTCTCGCTTTGATGCAAAAGAATTGCTAAATGTAAAGTCTTTAAGTCCATTTTTCGTTAAACTAGATAACTTTTAAAAATATATAACCCATCTTATATGCCGGAGTTCATTTCCCTTTACACCACTAGGCCCTGGCCAAAGTTCGCAACGGTTTAGAGCGCAAGAATTCAAAATAATAATAAAATAATTTTATATAGAAACAACTAATGAAAGAATTAGTACAATTTAAAAGCTTAAGTAGTGATAAAATACGATGCATCAGTTGAAAAATATAAAAATACATGAATATAGTTTGCATAAACATACCGTGTCCTTTGCCTCTTTCTTATAACGCCGGACATGGCTGGAACGGAAATTATCTGTCCCCTAAATACTAAGTTTTATTATATCAGTATTCCAGACGATGAATTTGTTTTTCACAGCTTTGATATTTAAAAATCTGTAGAATTACTGCAGAATTAAAATTATAAAATTTAGAATCATTTCATGCAAAACTGACACTATGGTACAATCAGTTTGGGGAGCGCTTGCATATTGTGGGCCTAGGGGCACCATATTTCTAAATACATCACGCTTATATATAGTAATAATAATGTCAAATTTAAATTTTACCATCCGTGTGATACACCTCCGAATGTTTAAACATTACTTAAAACCATTATTTTAATGCTAAACAAATAAAATACTATAGTATAAGGAAAAACTCAATATTAGAAATACGAAAACAATATTATAATGAAATCCGATTTATTTTTCGCGTCTTATTAAATCTTTCCTTTTAAATTTCGGATTCATTAAGCTTCTTCTAATTATTTTTATTTCACGAATTATTAATTACTTTAATTTTATTAAACGAAATCATTTTAAAACAGATTTTACAACGTTATCCAATAACTAATTTCTGTGCACCTCCAACTGCTTTCAAGTTCTTTCTCAAAGAGAATTTAGAGAAATATAAATTTCCCCACCTGAAATCATGCACGAGTGGCGGTGAAAGCTTGGTTTGTATTTACCATTTATATTTGATTTGTATATAATAAGATGTGTTTGTAATATATTAAATTACAATGTTAATTAGTTTTAACTTTATAGACAAAAGATTTATTTACAACGTGGAAAGAGAAAACGGGAGTGATGATATACGAAGGATACGCACAATCAGAGACAGTAATGGATATTGGATATTTATTTATTTTTTAAAATGATTGATTGTAATCATATTTAAAGTTCCTGTTAAATCTAAATTTTCAGTCATTGCTGTGTTCGGATCTTCATTGCAAACAGAAAAAACCGGGATCAGTGGGTTTACCTCCGCCATTTCTTCAGTTAGATGTACGTAGGCAATTATCAAAATAATGATTTAATTGCACGTTTAATAAATTATAAATAAATAACACAAAATGTTAAGGTTATAAAATATTAATTAAATATATTGTGTGTTATTATAACATTATGAACTATACATATTTTTCAGGTAACATTAAATTTTATTGTTATAATTGTATCTACGTAGTAATTAAAATGATTGGAGTTGTGGTGTTTCAGAATTTGTAGATTTGCGAATATTTGATAGAATTAGTGAAAGGAAAATCAATTTTCAAATAAATATCGGAATTTTAATAGTTAACGCAGACGAGTGTCGATTATGTGAAATAAACGGGCGGGACAATTTCATATAACCGTAGAGAAAGAATAAAAATTATTTTATTTAATATCTTTATCTTAATTTTAGTTCTAATACAATAGTAAAATAAGATTAAGAAATAGAAATTTAATTAATACGAAATGATTAAAAATAAAAAAGATCTAATTTATTAAAACTGAGAACAAGTCTTTTATTCCAATTTACAACGTGCAGATGAAACTTTTGAATTCTTAAAAAAAATACATAATAGTAAAGTTAATAATAACAACATAACTCAATAGTAGATCTATAGATTGTCAACAATCGTTATTACATAAAACTTCGTAATTTCTGTAGTCTAATCAGTGTACTCTGAAGTGGATTTCGGTTAATCGATTTTTCAAATAATTGATTTTCGGATAATCGTCGCTCCACTGTATATTATAAAAATAAATATTTTCGGCTTAAAACAGAAAGTTTTTCACAGAATATTTAATTACCAGAACCACGGAGAGCGATCATGGACTCCGACGAGAGGGCTCCTGGACTTTTCCTCCTTTTCTAACAGGCGAGAACAAATTGAAGGCGTCATGCCTCCAATTTGTTCCCTCTCTCTCTTTCTCTGTGCTACAAAAATTTTAAAAATTTATTTTTTAGATTTTATAATTAAAATTTTATTATACAAATCTGTATCCGAACCTATCTACAGATCAAGGTCCTAGAACTACAGTTCCAGTTTCTCTCGTCTCTTGTCGCCCATGATAGTTACCAAAACACTAAGAATTCCGTGACCAATATGTCCAATAGTTAATTTTATTAGAAAATTAATTTACTTTATTATTTGTTTTTGCAAATTTAATTTAATTAATTGTGTGGTTTAGTAACTAACACAACCGTTATTAAATTAAAATTGTAAATATTCTCGCTCCTTGTCTGGGTTAACGCCAGTGGCGTAGCGTAGTGGGGGCGGCAGGGGCGGCCCGCCCCGGGCGGCACTTATAGGGGGCGGCAAAATTTCGCAATAAATAATAATATCTTGTAAAAATATCTAAATAAGGGGGCGGCAAAATTTTCCTCCGCCCCGGGCGGCTGACACCCACGCTACGCCACTAGTTAACGCTTTCTGATGTAGCCCAAAATTCGTTGATTGAACATACTTATCACACCTTGTAGGTCAAGTGATGAAACGGAGTCAGTCAACAAGTTCAAAAGTTCATCACTTTATATTAGTTAGTATTGGACCAAAACTAACTAATATAAAATTCTAATAAAGCGTATACTTATGAAAGGGCTACATCAGAAAATAAAATGTATTTGTTACAATACTGCATTAAAAAACACATTTTTTAAATGAAAACAGTGCAGAAAATGTTCGTTATTCTAATGTTTATTAAAACGATACTTAAATGTTACAAAGAATTATTTTTTTATAGATAATAAACGAAAAATACGAAAAAGTGGAGCCTTTCCAAGAAGGAGAAATCGCCGTAAAAGTACAACCAAATTATCCTATTGGACTGTTTAAAGAATATTTGGTAAGATTTATCATTGCATTGAGTTTTCAATTTTTAATGCAAATTAATTAAATGTGTTGCGAAGTTCTTGGAACTATAAATTAAATTTTTCCATCAAAGAAACAGAATTAATCGTTATCTCAATTCCATAAAGCGTATACGAAAAATATATTATTATTTTAATATATAGTTATATAATGTATTTAATAATTAATATCTACAGAATAATCCAGAAAAAACAAAAGAGGTATTTAAAAATGGTTACTATCTTACCGGCGATCGGGGATATAAAGATAACGACGGTTATCTTTGGTTCATCGGTCGTAATGATGATATAATTAGTTCCTCCGGGTGCGTGTTGTTACTATTTATCTGTTAAATTATAATAATATTTGAAGTAAATTGATTCGGTCGTGTTTTATAGCTATAGAATTGGACCTTTCGAAGTAGAAAGCGCTCTTCAAGAACATCCTGCCGTAAAAGAATGCGCTGTTGTGGGAAGTCCAGACCCTTTAAGAGGAGAAGTATATTTATAAATATATTTATTAACTTTTTATAAAAATTAAGATACGTAAACAATAACGATAATTATCCAATCAAATAGTTCTCGCGGAAAATACATTTTTGATTTTAATATGTATACAACTATAGTAAAAATTAAAATACAATGAACCAACGCCAAGGAGTTTATCTTCTTCTTTATGGACTAAGTATTCCATTATTTCTGTATTTTGTATTGTTTTCTTTTTCTTCAACCAGACTGATTACGTCACCAAAACATTTGAAAGGAATTAGTTTGATCTTATTTTTTTATGAAAATAATTTCTAGAAATGCTTTTTCCGCTGTGAAATTCTTCAGTTTTTATAAATTTCTTGAACTTATACAATAGAAATGAAAACACTGTTTTATTCGAATGAGTAAATAAATTTAATATCTTTTACTAAAGAAATTCAAAATTATTAATTTTATATAATTAAATTAAACATTTTTTCTTTTACTTTTTTCGCTCATGTTTACGAAGAGGATGTTTTAACGCTTCGACCATCCGGCCGTTGCAATATTTGTGACGTAATAATTCCTGTAATAAATACAAGTTTGAGATAAAGTTACAGTTACACTAAATTTATTATTAATTATAATTTGATTTTCTTTGGAAAAATATGACAGAAATGCAAGCGAAAGAGAGAATTTTTTAAAGCAACAAGGAAACTTGCAAAAATCTCTATCGTGTTAATGTTTATTTTATGTTATACTCAAAACTCTTTCTTTAGTGTTTTCTTAATATACATTAAATTAACACTCATAAACCTTAAAAGTCCAGTAGAAATGAACAAGGGCCAGGGGTGTTAGAACGTATCATACCGATAATGTTTAACTTCCGATTTACCAAAAAAGAATGCAAAATAAAAAAGTCAGTTCAATTCAATCAATCGGAGTAAAAAATCAATTCAAGTTTTTTTTACTCGTATTCTTTATTGATAATTCTGTCATCAATTCTGAAAGAATTATACATTTTCAGAAGTTCTAGAAATTATTCTTCGATAATTATGGATAAAAATAATTAATATTTCTTTATTCCGATGCAATAGAATATAATTATATTAATAAAATCAACAGTAAAATTCTTTAAGATGTTAATGCTTTAATTTTTATGTTTTGATTAATATACTTTCAAATTTTGACATGATATCGTTTTTATTCATCATCCATTATGGGCAGACAAGAGCCAATTGCAGATCGTGTTTCATTAATAGGGGACATAATTCGGCTGTGTAACGTATTATAAGTTCGTGTCTCGTGTAAAAAATTCAATCCAATTATAAAAAAATTCATATACCGCATTTACAAAAGCGATGATGTCGAATTAATTAATTAAAATCAATTTTTTTAGGTAGTTAAAGCTTTCATAATACTAACTGAGGAATACAATGACGTTGATAAAGAAGAACTGATAATACAGTTACAAGATCACGTTAAAAATATTACTTCTCCTTATAAATATCCTAGAAAAGTAAGTATGAATATTATTATATTAAAAGTTTAATTAATTAACTCACTTAAATTATTTTGCTTTTAGATTGAATTTGTAGAAGATTTACCGAGAACGATAAGTGGAAAAGTACAAAGATTCAAATTACGATTAAAAGAAACACAGAAAAATAAGTTATAATAGCATAATAAATTTTATTTCTTTACTTTTTGCCAATTGGATGGTTTTTAGTAATTAACTTACACTTTCAAATACTTTTAGGAAAGAAACTTAAGTTGGTCTTCTAAATCCTCGGTTTAATTGTAATTTTCCTCATTGATGAAATCTGAATTCGACGAAAACTTCAATTTTTAAACATAGACTATAATGAAATTATAAATGTTTGTTTCGGCTTACTTTCTGTATTTACAGTCGTATTAAACTATACATTATTAATTATAAATCATCTATGTATAGTTAATTTATAATTAAAATTAATTTCGACAATTCATTTCTGAAATGGATCATATTTTTCTAAAGTTAACTGCAACTGAAAAAAGACTACGTAGGCCTTTATTTTGCAAATAAATTATTTTTCGATCAAATCTAACTAGCAAACGATTAGGCTACATCTTCAAGAGGGAAATAAAATTTAATTTTGCTTGTTTGTCGATTAATTGCGTTTCTATTATGTAAGTAAAGATAACGTCATATGTTTATTATGTTTTTAATAGTCATAAAGTTCTTTTCACATTACAGGAAATCCATGTTGCTTACGTTATAGATAACTTTTAAAGTTTTCAATGAACACCAGTGGCGTGCCGTGACATTTGATGATAGGGAAGCTGTGCTTCTGTAAGAAGTCGACTTCCAGGGACAATCGGTTAATTGCGCGTCGGTAATTGTCTAGAGTCCATTCGTATGTGCGTGGTGGCGGAAGAGAAAGACGACAAGTATCTGACAAAACCCGTTTATTTTAACATAAAATAAACATATACTATGTACTAAATAGTTTGCTTTGGGCAGTGGCGTAGCGTGGGTGTCAGCCGCCCGGGGCGGAGGAAAATTTCGCCGCCCCCTTATTTAGGTATTTTTACAAGATATTATTATTTATTGTGAAATTTTGCCGCCCCCTATAAGTGCCGCCTGGGGCGGGCCGCCCCTGCCGCCCCACTACGCTACGCCACTGGCTTTGGGACAATCAACCGTTCGGACGGGACGTCCCGGGCGTCGATGTGGTTCTTCGATTGTCGATCGAAGGTGGCCTCTGGACATTGGCGTTGACAAGTCTGTAAGGCACGGGGAGACTTCGTCCGTTGGCGTCGGGGACACAGTGTAAGTCCGAAATGGCACGGGTTACAGGTTGGCACAACAGACGAGAAACTGTTTTATTTATTTATTTTTATTTTTATTTTTTTGCGCGTTGACACACGGCGTTATAGTTATTCGGAACGTTAACCGAGTGCCAGGTGTCCTCGATTGTCGAGGATTATATCAATCTCCGTTGTTTCTTTCGTCCATTTTGATTGGTCGTTTTCCCTCAATCACGCTTCCCGAGTGGTTGGTCCCTCGTTACTAAGCATAACTACACTCTTAACTGGAGCGCGCAAAAAGTCAAAATCGAAGATGAATTCGATCTTCCACCGATCATAGGACGACTTCCTTCCGCGATTCTGACTCGCAGTTTGTTGTAAACAATGGGTGTCCGACTACAAACGACTTTTACCTATGTTTGTTTTAAACTAATAAATTTTTCTCTAAATTAACCGTTTTTTCGCGTCTTTCGTGACGGGTCAGACCAGTCCGGAACCTCACATTTCCATAAAAATTGTAAACAAATACTGGAAATGACAAAAATAAACAATTTATGTATTTTAGTTCTAAAATACAAATAATACATACATAATACAAATTGATACGATACAAACAATAATAGAAAAACTTGTTTTTTAATTTTTTATAAACTAATTCGGCGATTTTTTCCGCCAAGTCGTTAATTACTTTATCATAAAAGTCGCTGGTCGTCGACTCCATCAACGTATTTGAAAGCTTTTTTCCTATCGAAAGCAACGCTAGCGACCACAATTTTACCTCTGACCGAGTGTTCCTGGCCAATGTACGAATTTGCTTCGTGGTCGAAAAACTGCGCTCAGCAGACCCACCGGTAGATGGTACCGTAAATATTAATGATATTAAATCATATAATTCTTTTAGTACGTCTTTGTTCGGATCGTCATTAATTATAATACTTTTTATGTCTAAGAGTTACTTGTCAATATAGTCCGGACACAAATATAAATATTGCGATTCACTACGTAATTTAGATAAATCAAAAAATTTCCATAAAATTTACTTAATTTAAAGAATTAAAACACGCTTGGAAAAGTTGTTTTTCGTAATATTAAAATTATTAACATCTAAAAGTGATAAAAATTTTAAAGATTTTTGTCTGAAAATCTATCAATATAATTACAGTATAATTAAAAGAAAGTTATAATTAAATATAACTTTGCAAAGAAACGTACATAAAAATAACATTGAATACTCTTTACTTTTTAAATCTTAAACAATTCACTTAGATAGCTCCGTACACATAGAATCATTGGAAGCGTTATAGGTTGTAGCTTCCACCAACTAAACCGGGTGAGATTGGTGCTCTGTAAAGCGCATGCGCAAATACCTATAATCTGGCTGCTTGGAAGCTGACCAGTTTCGACAATACAGCGCTTCCATTTCGCCACTGATATTCGAAAATACAATAGCAATCTTATCGGTTTTTTTCACATGTAGTATAGAAATTTGTAATAAGATATAAAATGTGGTTATAATAAAATATTAATTTTAATTAATTCAAAGTATGTTCAAATATGAAAACAATCGCCCAATATGAATTTATATTTTAGAAAATACAGTGGAAGCGGCGCTTCCACCGCTTCCAATGACGGCACGGCACTGATGAACACGCCATTAAAACATTAATCATTATTTTCAAAAAGTGAGTTAAAATAGCTATTAAATGACGTTAGAATGAGACACCTTCTTCCAAATTCTTATACTAAAACAACAAGCAGGCATGCGGGGCAATCAGGCTAATGATATATGCGTACTGCACATGATATAATCTATATTAAATCTGTCTGTATAATAATTAAAGCTCGGATTTTAAGAAGCAGCACTTCACTTCTAATAGTTTACGGGAGAGATCATAAACACTTCATTTATGTTTATTTCGTGTTTATGTAACAAACAAGCTACATTTGTTTGCACCTTTTTCAGCTTTTTACCTTTCTTAAATATTTAGCTCCATTACCCCCATTAATACCTAATAATAATAATACCTAAATAAGGGGGCGGCAAAATTTTCCTCCGCCTCGGGAGGCTGACATCCTCGCTACGCCACTGCTGCGGCCACACTATCTTCTTGTTTTTTCAATTATATTTATTCCTGCAATTATATGTTATAAATGGCTATTTAAATTTCATTCTAAATATTCGGTCCTTATCACAATTTTACTTTAAAAAGGTTTAAAGTAAAATTGTAAATTACTTACAAAGATTTAATAACGAATTTATACTAATTTTTATTGACAAAATTACAGTGGCGTGCCGTGACATTTGATGACAGGGAAGCTGTGTTTCTGTAAGAAGCCGACTTCCAGGGGCAATCAGTTAATTGCGCGTCAGTGATGGTCTTTTTTTTTTTTTTTTTTTTTTTTTTTTTTTTAACTCTTTCCGCCCTGTGGGCACTAAGAGGGCCTCTTTTAGTAGGCCCATTATGGGTTCGGCCAGGCCCACAATGGGGCGACCGGGTGGTGAGGGACGGGGCCCGACATATCCGAACGGACCACCCCCCGAAAAATTCCTGGGGATGTCAGTGATGGTCTAGGGCAGTGGTTCTTAACCTTTTTATACTCGCCGCCCACCAAATATTTCATAATTTTTTTGTGACCCCCATTTTTTAATAATAATTTATATTTGATAATTTGATAATTTATCTATAATAAATTGATTTATTTATTATTGCTTTATTTTTTATATAATAAATGTAAATCATAATTTTATTATTTCATTATCTATTTAAATAACATTCAAACTTCACAATTAAACATGAAAACTCATTAATTTTTAACAGAAAATAAAAGTAAGAAACATGTCGATAAATCGATCCAATGTCGATGCTAAAACTAAACTAAAACTAAAACGCCCACTTGTGGTAAGGATTTTGCATAACTTTTGCAAACATATTTAAATTTTCAAAGCCTACTATTTTTCGTAATTATTTTTAAAATTCCAAGCATTAATAGTTTCTTAAAATTGCTTTGGAATAAAAGAAGTAAATACTGCGGTGTAAGTAGCATATTTACATTTATTTCTTCTGTACTAACAAAGTTGTATGTAGGAAGAAATACAAAATAAATAAATAAAAACTAAATAGGAAAACTTTATCTTTCTTATTTCACTTTTCAATACGATATTCGGCTTATACATCAATTTTCTTTTGTTATATTCTGAAGGATATTTTGCATAATTTGGCGGCTCCCGGCAAACTTCTTACGGACCCCCAGGGGCCGCGGCCCCCTGTTAAGAATCACTGGTCTAGGGTCCATTCGTATTCATTTGTTCGATAAGCCAGTAAAAACTGTAGACTTCTCTAAATGTATTTTTAATATCACAATTACATTCTGAATCGCTAGCTACGATATAAGGGCTAAAATTAAAAATAAATTATAAAAACTTACTCGGTGAAATAAAATGTGCGATGGATATACATACCTGGTACAATGTATTGTTCGATTGTATTAATATACTTTTAAAGAAAATTATAATTAAAATATAGCTTTGTAAAGAAACGTACATAAAAATAACATAAAATATTCTTTACTTTTTAAATCTTAAAACAATCCACTTAGTCAAATATCTTGATACGAGTAGCTAATGGATGGAACTAGTGACGGTCCAGGTAGGTGTGTAGTGAGTGTGTGCTTGCCAAATCCCGTGGGTGCCGATACCGGTCAATGTCAAATGCCTCTTTTGTCGCATCACTAGTATATCTCAAAGGACGCCACAGGGCTGTTGTAAATTTTAAACGTTTCTCACCGTAGCTGTAAAAATCTAACTATGTTAAACTTAATAGTCATTCGTTTTAATACCAGGTGTACACGGAAATCAGTTTCCCACTGTACTGAGCGAGTGATTGGTTCTGTTAAGCTTTCGTTGAAGTAAAATTCTGGCACTTTCAACAGGATTTTATTTATGTCTCCATTCCCTAATCTCTTAATTATTTAGTCATTTCTTAAGTAGAAATAAGTCGAAACCAGTTACTTTGTACCTGAATATCTGTAGTCTTGGGAAAACAGTGGAAAGACAAAGTTTTATGACAACGGATATATAAATCGTAAATTTAAGGAAAATAAATTCTAGAGCTTTTTTTTTTGTACCATTGTATGTACTGTACGTCTCATTCATTAAATTTGGTTGTAAATGATGCTGCCAAAATAACAGTTAATTTTTAACACTGTACTAGAATTGTACACGTTTTTTCTGCATCCCCTTACAGATGGGACATACTAAATCGTAATATCACCGGTTTAACATTGAAATCCGTAAGTAATATAAGATGGGAGAGCGGAATAAACGCGGAATAAATATATCAAATATTTTAATGGAGTTTTTTTAAACTCCTGTCAACTATACAGAACTATCATAAAAACGTGCCAGTAAACTCCTATCGGTTGGGTTAAGTTATAAATCTAGTCTAGGGTGGGCAACCTTTTTTATAACACGGGCCAGAATAAATTTTACGTTTTTCCGCGGCCGTAGTAGTTAATTGACGCCTTTTTGTGACTCGTAATTTTTTTAGTCTGCAAATATGAAATAAATAAATAAAAAGTTTATACTACATTTATTTCTCTTATCGTTTTCGAAAATTACAAAGAATTGGAAAAATAATTGGATTAATTAGTTATTTTTCCAATTTAATAATCTATTAAAGATCTCGCGGGCCGGATAGAAACTTTTCGCGAGCCGTAGCTGGCCTGCGGGCCGGGGTTGCCCGCCGTTGATCTAGTCTACTCGTGATTCACGTAATCGGGCGAGGGCGGCCGAATATCTAGCAGGCAGGCGGCTAAACAGCCCACAACCGGTCCGGGATATAAAGCTGTACTCTTTACGAGTGTGTCGCTTCTACCAGCTAAACCGGGTGAGGTTGGTGCACTGTAAACCGCATGTGCTAATGCCTATATAATCTGGCTGATTGGAGACTGACCCGGTTTCGACATTCCTTCCGCCACCGAATTATTCGAATATACAATAGCTATCTTATCGTTTTTTTCACGTGTAGTATAGAAATTTGTAAAAGATACATAATGCAGTTATAATAAAATATTAATTTTAATTAATTCAAAGTACGTTAAAATATGAAAATTTATATTTTATAAAATACAAGGGAAGGTCATTGGAAGGAGGAATCGGCGCTTCCATCGCTTCCAATGACGGCACGCCACTGCAAAATTAGAATATTTACTTTGTTCAATCTTTATTACAAATTATGAAATTACTTGGTAACAAAGTCTGCGAGTATGATATTGGCGAAACCCACTAACAGAGGCAGAATAACTTCACTTCGGGCCTTGATGCGGGTCTCCTTCCGTACTACACCTCTAGCCTCTCCAAAAGACGGCCGGATGGCCGAGCGGTAAAGGTGGCAGCCTACCGCTCTGGGGGACCCGGGATCGAATCCGAACGGGTCGAATAATCCCCAGGAATTTTTCGGGGGGGTGGTCCGTTCGGATATGTCGGGCCCCGTCCCTCACCACCCGGTCGCCCCATTGTGGGCCTGGCCGAACCCATAATGGGCCTACTAAAAGAGGCCCTCTTAGTGCCCACAGGGCGGAAAGAGTTAAAAAAAAAAAAAAAAAAAAAAAAGCCTCTCCAAAAGGACGGGATTTCCATTAACAAAAAGTTTTTAGCCCTTGACTGAAGAAAAGAATCACCAGACCTGTGATCAAAACAATTGTTTTGATCTCGGGTCTAGAGTTTGCTTAACCCATTATCGGTACTCCTCCACACACACAATTTATAATTAGGTTACTATTTTAACTTTTTAAGATGGAACATTTAATGAAAAGCTTAAATATTTCTATACATTGCCATCGAAATTTATTTATAAATAATTGAAAATTGTTGTGAATTGTTTGTATATTTATCATTTATGTTTAAGTAGATAAAATCAAGGGGTTTTTTTTATTCCTATGTTTGTATCATTGATTAAAGATCTCTAAATGCGCATTGAGTTGCACTGAAAGTATGAATTTTTTCTAAAAGTTAAAATCGACAATTAAAATGAAGAAGAAAGATTAATAGAAATAATTAGGCGCCGAAGTAGAATTTTCAAATTATTATAAAACTCTGTAAACATGTCTCAGACAGGGATGGATGTAAATAGATAACACTTAACATTTCTTAACAGTTCAATACACTTAACATTTCTTAATAAGCAAAGGTATGGTAGCTGCAAAGTAACTGCAATAAATTACAGATTGAAGAAATTAGCGCTACAGAAACTTCTGCTACTTTTCACAAACTTAAAACTGCAATTTGAAAAAATTGTAGACATAAATTTCCATTGTCGTCCGTTCGTCTTTCCTTAATCTCGAGAACGGTGTTAGATAAATGAAATTGAAGAGCAGATGACGAAACCAGATATGGAAACCTTATGGGCTGAAGGCCCCGATAACTATGTACGAACTTCCAATGAAAACCGGAAGTCACATTATTTCAATTCAAAACTTTTCCCCTGAAACGTGTTACACAGATGGCCATCACGACTCTATTGTTAAAGGAAAAGCATGATGTACAGAGGTAAGCCATTACTAATTTGAGATGGAGAGCCTATATACTCGTATTTTAAATTAAACGAGCAATTAGTTATTGCGAGGATGTCACAATGCCGGGCTGCAATTTTTAATCATATTTTTAATTTGTTTAATTTAAAATATATGTTCTCCATCTCAAATTAGTACTGTGGTGTCTTGCCCAACATACTTTCCTTGTTAGCAATAGAGTCGTGCCGATCATCTATCTAACTCGGGAGAAAATTATCCAATTGAAATAACGCAGCGTACGATTTGCAACGGAAGTTTATATATAATCGGGGCCTCCTGCCCCCTAAGCTTTCCATATCTGGTTTCGTCATTCATCAATCCCGTTCTAAACCCGTTCTCGACATTAAGGAAGGACAGACAACAGATGGACGACAGAGGGAATTTATGGGTATACAATTCTTCCAAATTACAGCCAATAAACAGGGCAACTATATAACTTATGTAAAGGATGAACCAAATATTTTTATCTTTGCGCATTTCTTCATATACTGTTTGCAATTTCTGCCATCACTCCGTAGTATCTGCGAATTTACTGACATTCTTCCCTATCAGACAACGACACGTGATCCATAAGAATATTCTTACATTCCAAATTATAACTGACATTTACCCATCGGTAAATGTTTTGTGCAAATCACCCCAAATTGTTACCTGATCTTAATATAGTAATTTAAATTGCTGGAATTTCTTACAATTATACGATGGACGAATTACTACTGATTAGTAATAATTATAGTAAATAAATCTTCAAGTTATATTTTTATGTCCTTTTAATGTCAGCACTAGAAGGACATATTCTGGTATACCCATTAATTGTAGTTCTATTTATCCCGTTTTAATGTTACTTTTGGATTATCATGATTAGTATGGACGAGTCTCAAATTGATTACAATAAGCAGATTCTGCTAATGAATAACATTTGGTTTAAAGATTGGCCATCTTAGTATATCAGATCTTTCAATTGGCTTTCTACAATTTCCTAGTTTTATGTATTTAAATTAGAATTATAGAGTAGAATTATGTGTATGTGTGCATTAAACGTTTCTATGAAAATGTAGCTAAGCATCTTTGGCATGTTTTGCCAAAAATGAAAAACCAGATTTGTTCAATAAATATATCATTTAAATATTATTATATATACTGTACAATAATAATAATAATTTCTAGTTGAACTTTAAACAAATATAATGACAAATTAAATATCTTTTCAATGAAATTCGAAATTTTTCGGTTTATTGTTTCTGGCTTTGTTGACGTAACTAAACTACATTATTGTTAATCCACACTATTGTTAAATTAACAAAATTAAGTTTTGCAAAACCTGCTTTTTAACAATACAAACTTTCAAAATGGCATCTTCTCAGCCTGATTTCGATGGGAAAGTCAACAAATTAATTGTGGAACATACAGAAGATGACAATTCTATAGTAAGATTGTCTCCAACAAAAATTCAGACACTCGGCATTTCCCAACACGTACGTTTAAAAGGCAGGAATGGCAGAAAAACGGTTTGCATAGCCTTGGCAGATTCAACCTGTCCAATGGATAACATCAGAATGAATGAATACGTAAGAATAAATTTACGAGTCAAAGAGGGAGATATCGTCACAATTTATACCGTAAATAACATCGATTACGGAAAAAGAATTCATGTTCTGCCAATCGAAGATACAATTCCGGCAGTGAATTGTCAACTTTTCGACGATTATCTCAAACCATACTTTCAGGGGGCATATAGACCAGTATACAAAGGAGACTTGTTTCTTATTAAAGGCCCTCGAGGAAATGTCGAGTTTAAAACAATTGCGGTCGATCCCGATCCCTTTTGTATCGTCGCGCCGGAAACAATCGTATATTATGAAGGAAATGCGATCTTAAGAGCAGAAATAGAAAAAGAAATGAATGCTATTGGATACGACGATATCGGTGGCTACAGTTCCCAACTATTACAAATTAGGGAAGTAGTCGAATTATCTCTGAAATATCCAAGTATATTTAACAACATGGGAATTAAACCGCCGCGAGGTGTTTTGATGTACGGACCACCCGGAACCGGAAAAACTTTGATGGCCAAAGCAATAGCTAATGAATCGGAAGCACACTTTTTGTTAATAAACGGTGCTGAAATTGTAAGCAAATTCTATGGGGAATCGGAGAAAAATCTTCGATTGATATTTGCTTATGCCGAAAATCACGCTCCGGCAATAATATTCATTGACGAGATAGATGCCATTGCACCAAACAGAAACAAAGTGGAGGGACAAGTAGAAAAGCGAATCGTTTCCCAATTTCTCACATTATTGGACGGTGTGATGGAAATGAACGGAGTGGCTGTAATTGCCGCCACAAATTGCCCGAATAGTATCGATCCCGCTCTACGTCGAAGCGGAAGATTCGATCGTGAAATATACTTTGGAATTCCGCAGGTAAATGAGAGATTAGAAATTCTTCGTATCGCAACAAGAAGAATGAAGTTGGCCGAAGATGTCAACATAGAAGAGCTTGCGAGAGAAACGCACGGATTCGTTGGCGCCGATATTCACTCTCTCTGCAGAGAAGCCGTATTCCATCAGATAAGAGAAAAGATATGTCTCGATGACATTGAGGATGGACTAACGGACGAAGTTATAAATTCTCTGTTCGTGACAATGAATGATTTTAGATCTGTTTTAAAAAATATTTGTCCAAATGTGCTGCGAGGATGCGTAGTCGAAAATCCTAACGTGTCTTGGGAAGATATTGGAGGTTTAGAAGACGTTAAGAAAGAATTGCAAGAATTAATCGAATATCCGGTAAAATTCGCCGATAAATTTCTGAGATACGGATTGTCACCCGCTCGAGGATTTCTGCTGTTTGGACCACCGGGATGCGGAAAGACCCTTTTGGCCAAAGCGATGGTTTCCAGTTGTGGAGCAAATTTCATCTGCATAAACGGCCCGGAGCTTCTGAGCAAATGGTTCGGCGAAACAGAAGCCAACGTCAGAGAGGTGTTCGACAAAGCTAGAAGAGCCGAACCCTGCGTGCTCTTTTTCGACGAAATCGACTCCATAGCTAGAAAACGCATTAATTACGGCGGAGACAACGCAACGTCCGATCGTATTCTTACGCAAATATTGACAGAAATGGACGGAATAAATGTGAATAAGAACATATTTTTCATGGGCGCCACTAATCGACCGGATGCCATCGATTCTGCCATTCTGAGACCCGGACGTTTAGACGAAGTAATTTATGTTCCATTACCCGATCGATCGGCCAGGAAGAGCATTTTGACGGCTGCTCTGAGAGGATGTCCGCTAGCGAGCGATGTCGATTTGGACTCGGTCGCTAGAAACACGGATGGATTAAGTGGCGCAGATTTAAGTCAGGTTTGCAAAAATGCTTGTAAATTAGCTATAAAAGAGGATATTGAAAATTCAGAAGCAGACAAGGATTTCATTGCCGAGATAGAAATGCGTCACTTTCAAGAAGCAATGAAGAAAACACGACCTTCCGTTAATAGTGAGGATCTTCACAAATATGAAGAATTTCTCTACAAATTTCGAAATCAAAAAGATTATTACGTTTAGATCTAACAGATTGATATTCATTATGGATAAAAATTTTGAGTGATTAAATCTTTATTCTAACTTCATTTTTCGATCTATTTAGTTTTTATTTAATTATCTGAAGTAAAATAGAAAGTTGATTGAAAACGGTCGTTCATTGAAGGCCGAGACGTTTCCTGCGTGAACGTGCTGGTCTGGGATCCGGGTTCGAGTTCGGGTCGAAATCCGGATCTGACAAAGCTTTGTTTGAGGTTTAATCAAGATATATCAGGCCCTATCGACAATTCGTATGGTTTAACCGTACATCTTACCGTAGGAAATACACTTTCATTCCTGTAAATTAAGAAGATGCACTTACTTCATTCAACTTTTTTTCAAAAGTTCTTATAATAATTTTATTTAAAAGTTTATTGAATTGAATTAAAAGTGATTGAGAGGTCTTAAAAGATCTTAAATTCTATTTTTTTTTTTTTTTCGGAATTACGAGGATCATTGATGTGAACCGTTAATAGACAAGGATCTTAACACAAAATAATTTAGAAATACAGTACTTCAAGGGGATAAAACCAAACAAATAATAATTATGGAAAAAGAAACGGGTGAACTAAATAAAGAACGTTATTTTTTGATCTTTAAGACTAAATATCTGCATCCATATTTTTCAGTATAATAAGTCCTGTTAATATATAGAAAGTACTAGTATACAAAATAAATTTTAAATAGAGTTAAAAAGGACACAAAGGCATAATAATTAGGGCAGAAAGAGTTTAAAAAAGCTCAGATTGAAAAGCAGCCGGTCTACTACCTGCATGAGTTATATATATGATTTTTAAACTCTTCGCCCTATAGCCCCTATAGCACTAAGAGGTCTTTCTAGCAAGCCTATTATGGGTTCGTCCGGGCCCAAAAGAGACGGCCTGATGGTAAAAGACGGGGTCAGAGAGATCCGGACGGACCACCACCCGAAAATTTCCTGGGGTTTTTCGACCCGTCCGAATTCGATCCCCAGTCCCCAGATCTATAGGCTGACGTCAAACTTGGCCACCCGGCCGCCCGATAAATTATATTACCGAAATAAAGTTATTTGAATTCAATAAAAATTGACATTTGAATAATGTTTGTATTTTTATCTCATAATGCAGTAATTTAAGTAATATTTGAACTTGTTAATAAATTTCATTTTTGCATTGCTACCATATTACTTATTTTTTAAATGTTTATTGTTTTAATAATATAATGCTAAAAATGAATTTCTAGTCATATATAAATAAAGTTGAAATTTTAGTTTCTTCAGAATTAAAAAAAACAAAAACACAAAAAAAAAATTGTATGTATGAAAAAGTTTCTAACTTCGACAGGTAGAGGGCGATTTGTATAATACAAAATGTCGTACCTGCAAACTGCAATAAGAACTCATAGGCAAAGAGTTTGTAGTTTATATAAACGAGCGTTAAGAACTGCCGATGACTGGTCTCATGACAAGTAAGCCTTTCTTTTTACTTATACGTGTATAAGCAATAATTTAAAATGTAATTATAGAAGTGTTTGTAGGTATGAGTATCAAAGTGAAATAGATGAATGTCCAAATTGTGTATTTTTGATACTGTAAAGCAACTCTTTTCGGAGTTATTTTACAAAGTGAATAAGTTAACAAGTTAAAATCATTGAAATAGATATCCTAGCAGCCAGAGCTGGCAAAGTACAAAAAATGTATTTCAAATACAAATATTTGGTATAAGTTATTTGTTTATTAATAAAAAAGCATTCTATGAATTTTTTTTTAATCCCAACAATACTTTGTACCTTTTACTATTGAATTTAGGTAATAATTTCTGTATTGAAAGAATATTTTATCTCCGTCACTCCTTCCCCACAACAATTATATGATACAAGAGCATCTGGACTTACACCCTGAAAAGTGTAAATTTCATCAAAACAAAGTCCACTAGGACTACACTGGAAATTTATATGCTCTACAGCCCTGTTAAGGTTCCAACTCCCTCACATACATCTAGAATTGTACCAATACAGATGCTATTAATCTTCCTTCCTGTTGTTTGAACAGGAAAAAAGATTATCAAAGTTATGGAAGAACTTTGCTGTTTTGTTGTTATCTCAATTTCTGATAGTTCCTCTTTAGAATAAGTATTTGGTATCACACACATACACAAACACAAACTCTCTCCCTTTGCATTGCATTCCACTACCTTAAGAGAACATAATAATGAATGTGTAGAAGAAGGCATGACTCTTACTCTTGTGCCACAGTGTAGGGATACATGAGTTGAAAACCAGGATTATCAGAAAATTTCAGGTTTTGGCTGTTTAAAATTTATATTAGAAATGGGACCAGGAATACACTGAAATATAGTAAATAAATTATGAGAAGCTATATAAACCTGAAAGGATAATCATTCTTTGTAAAACTAACCTCTTTCTTGGATTGGATCCATTGGCATAACTGAGAAGTACAGTACATGATACATGCTCTCTTGATGATGTAGCCTCTACTGCAAATAGCAGTGCAACAGTAAAACTGCATCTCTCTCCAATTCTGTAATAATGCAATAACAATATTTAAAAAATAACTTATGCTCTCATATAAAAACTTTTTACTTGTGAAATTTATTTTGTATTATATAACTGACATACCCAGTCATACATAAATATTGTCCACTAGAATTTTGCCATCTTTTTCACGGGTGAACCGGCGCTGATATATCTCTCTCCGTTTTTTGATTGACCGTTGGCCAGGTTTACTTCTTCATAAAACATTACTTCTGATGAACATGTCAAAATATGAATTTTCTCTCTGATGAAATAATTGTAAGCATCTAAGCTTTTATATGGTTTTAATGATTTAGCAGTATAAATTCCAGGAGAGTTGATCAGGCAGTTATATATATATATATATATCCCCGTGCATTATTTTTGGCAATGATTCATCTCTGGGTTTCTAGAAAATCTGGAGTTGTAAAATGTCATCAAAGGGATTGGGGAAAGAAACAGTCGGACACAGGTTTAATTTCGATGGATACTGTTTTTTTTCTTCAGTAGGGAGATCATTATAATAACAGCTAGACATGACAATCTTTAAAATTATGGTAGAAACCTTTAAAAATATCTGCTGGAAAATCAGTTTTTATAAACTAAATTCTTTAATTAATAAATAAAGGACTAATCTCACTAAAATTAGAAACAAGCAGACTGGTATGATAAGTCCTTTTAAGATAATCATTCTAGTGCTTTATTAATATTTATTCATAAAGGACAAAAAGTCTTATAATTGTAAATGCTTTAAGTCAGTGTTTCTCAACCTCTAACGAATCGTCGCCCCCTTCGATAAAATCGTTAATTAGTATCGTCCCTTCAATAAAACTGTTATGTAGTATTGTCCCCTTCACTTCAAAAAAAATTTTGTCAATCTGCTAATCAGGACCCCTGAATATTATAATTCCTGCCACAGGACAGAAAAGGGTTAAAAGTGGAAGGAAGAAGATTATAGGAATGCTATTTGTTTAATTATTGTACGATATAATGAATAAAATATCTAATTATTCTTAATATAATGCTTTACTATATTGCCCCAGAAAATTGTTTTTCACCCCCGAAAATATAAATTGTTACTAATCGCCCCAACATGGAAAAATCACCCACCTGGGGCGATATTGCCCCTGTTGAGAAACACTGCTTTAAGTAGTAATAGATTAGATAAAATTGCATATAATACAGAATAAATGCAAGAAATATTCATCAGAATATTTATAAGAATAATAATAAAATTCTAAATAGAAACGACAACTTAGGTGCTACACAAAACATTCCTTGGCAGCTGAGAAAACAAAACAGATAAAGTTTTAAACACATTATATTCTATTTAAACATTGTTTATTTTATTTTTTTTTAAGGTTTAGAAATTCAAGTAATAAGTTAATAAATGCAGAAGTCAGTTTTGAAGTAACAAAGAAATAAATAAAATAGAATCACAAATCTTGCAAATCATATTGTAGTCGGATAATTTACAAAAGAGAAACCTGAACCAGTATTGCTCCTAGATGAACAAAACGATATTTGCAACATGTTTGTAAATAACCTATACCTGTCTATAAACATAAAATTAAGCTATAAAACTAAAATAGCTTTATGGGAAACCCCTGTGAACTTTAACCCACTGATCCAGAAGTTTTGCTGCCACCTCACTGATAACAAGAAAGGCTTAAGTTTAAAATTTGAGCTTTATAGACCCAGTAGTTTTTTTTTCCTCTACAAGCATCTGCAGTGCTGGATGAAGAAAAGAAGAAAATACCATACATCTTTTTTGGCAATTTTTGCAATTTTTAATTGCTTTATAGAAAATCTTGAAATTTTGCACACTAAGATAACAATTATCTTTTGAACAAGATATTCAGAATTACTGTAGATGTTTGGGACAAAGAAGTTGACTTCCCAAAAATCAGCAGCTCTGATTCCTGTATTTATAGTCAGTCTGACTTTTTTACTTGGTGGGAGTCACTCCCATGACTCTCAATAAGAAAATTTTGAATTATTAATATTTATTGGTATTTAATGGTTATTTAATGTTAATTTATTTATTAGACTTTAAATTAGAAATAAGAAAATAAATTGGACTATATTTTTATGTTAAGTTTTGCTTTGAATTGCTATTTCTACACTGTCCTGTATTAAATTAACTCCATCTTTATTTTAAAATTATTTTTTATTTTCCAGACCATCGTTTCGTTTTGCATGTGCTATCATAAGACAGCGATTTGAAGAAAGCAAAAATGAAACTGATGTTAGGAAGGCTAAACAATTACTTGAAGCAGGTGAAGAAGAAGTATTTCAAGCTCAACATTATCAACCTTTTCAATGTACAAATTTTAAATATGGTTAAATTTTATATTCTGAAATTTATAACAACTTTATTAATTAATAATAATACTCAACAGATGCTAATTCTCCTGGAGGTGTAGCACATGGACGAGAAGTGCCTTCTCCTGATTGGGTGATTAAATAATAGATTTATTATATTTTACTTGTTTGTTGTTTAATTTTTATTGTAATGTTATGATTAGTAGAACTGTAATAAAATGAAACAAACACTATACAGTGAAATGCCAGTATAACAAAATTGTGGGGACTATTGAAATATTTTCATTATACTGAAATTTTGTTATATTGAAATATAGTCAAAAATGCAAGGATAAAAGCAATTCATTCATAATAAAAGAATTGCTTACATTTTGAAGTAAATTGCATTTTTGAAAATTTTCTTTTATTTATAAGTATTTATATGGAACCAAATTTCACATTTTTAGAATGTAAGTTATATTAAATACAGAATAAAAATTTATACTCTAATAATAATCATTAAAAATATCACAAGTGAACAACTAAAATAACAGTATAGTGGTACTGATTAGTTGGAATTCTGCCTTTGTAATTGTTATTTCTGTTTGAAGTTGTTATTTTCTGCTAAAATAAGTCTAATTTTTGTTTGTTGGGCTGCAATTTGAAAAAATTGTATACATTGTTGTCTGTCTGTCTTTTTTAATCTAGAGAATGGAGTTACATAGATGAAAGACGAGACAATATGGAAACCTTAGGGACAGGAGGCCCTGATTAACTACATAAGAACTTCTGATAACTACTATAAGAACTTCTGATGCAAACTGAAAGTCGTTATTTCAGTTCAAAAATTTCCTCCATAAGGTGTTAGATAGATGACTAGCACGACTCTATTGTTAAAGGAAAAGTATGATATACAGGGGCAAGCCAGTACTAATTTGAGGTGGAGAGCATATATTTTAAATTAAATACATTAAAAACATGATTAAAAATTGACGATGTCACAATAAATAATTGCTTGTGTTTGTATAATCAAAGTTTTTCAATAAAATTCTGCACTGTGACACAGCATTTCAGTAGGCTGTTAGGCACATGTTTTTGTTTGATTCATTTTTGCACCTTATGTAATATTTTTTTATTTTCTTCCAAAAAAAATTGCTTTCGTGTTTTCATTTTTCTCTATTTTTTCTCAAACTTAAAAAGAAATAAACTGTAGAGTAATAACATCAAAACAAAATCATAACTAAGAATTAAAATTAGTGTTGCCAGACTGTTTGGCATAATATTAATCATTTACTAAAACTGAATGATTTAGGTACTTATAGATTTTGTTATAATGAAACTATTCTTTCATAATGGCCAGAATTTTTATTATGCCAAACTGAAATGTTGATTATAATGATATTCATTAAATTGAAACATTTTTGCATTGAGCTGAATAGGAAACTGGCAGAGGATGCAAGATAAATTTGTTATACTGAAAATTTCATTAAACTAGTGTTTGTTATAATGATATTTCACTGTATACATATGCATCATCTATTACTTCAGATACTATGTCAAGTAAGTCATCAATGAATAAAATTAACTATATTGAGTCAATGAACTAGCAACTATTAAAAGTTTATGATGAAAATTTCTTGTTTCTAAATGATATATTTTTCTAAAAGTTTGCTGCCATTATGCATATATGGTGACTGACCATATAGAACTGTTTTTACTGAGCAACTGCTGCCACTATGTAGTGGTTATCAATACTTTTATGCTGTAAAAAATACATAGAAGAAACTAAGTCTTCATATTTTGTCATATCCAATCACCATGAACAGTCTTCCATTCACTTGCGTGTTATAGCTTCACACCACCCAGGCAAATTGGAATTAGGGGCCCCCATGCAGTGTTGACTTAAGACACTTTTCTTCAATAGAATTTTTTGGGGGAAATATTTTTTTATAACAGATTGGTTTGGAACTTTAGGCAATTGACCTTTTTGCCCATAGGGTAACATGCCACTGTTTCCATTATAGAGATGGTGAATATGATGAAAGTGAAGACATTTTAGTTTCTACATATTTTTTTATTGTATAAATGTCATCAGCCATTTTAATTGAAACTTTTTTATGCTATTTTCTGGTATTAGTGCATTGCTGCATATCAGCTGAACAATGCTTATAAATCTAATTATACTTAGAAATAGGGCTAAAATGTAACATACAGTACTCATACAGACATACCTCACTTAATGCCATTTTTTTCATTATAATGTTGAGGAAAGATACAGTACATTTGTAATTATTTAATTTATTATTGTTGAATTTTCTTTATAAACAGTAAAATTAATTTCTTTGATATGGAAAATAAATCTATAGGTTGCAAACATGATCCAATAAGAATAATGACAAACAAGATATAATTCATTTATTAGTTAACCTGTATAGCAAAACCAACTGTACTGTACTATAGTACTCTTGGTTCTATGTCATTTTCACTTAGATTTTTAGAAACAGCGACATTATCTTTAACATTAAGTGAGGACTTGCTGTATATATAATGTTTTTAAGTTGTAAATTTATTTCTTTCATTCATTAATTTATTCAAAAATTATCCTAAGGTATTTGCTCTTATTAGAAATATAAAAATAGTTGATGATTTAATACAAATTCATCTGATTAGGTTGTTGTTTAGAGTCTTTCAAGCTTTTATTTTGTTGCTATCCAAAAATCTTATTTTATATTTTTTGCTGCTTTTATCAGCCAGCTTCAGGTTTTAAGTATAGAACATCAACAGAATAGAAGAACATTATCATCTAGAATGTCTCATGGATCCATTTGATTTAATATTTAAATATAAAATTTAACATTTAAATATTCATATTCATTTAAATATTCATAACATTTAAATATTTAACCTTTGAGTATCAAATTAATTAAGAAATAAACATAAAATGTAAAGTATTACAAATTATGTAAATATAGATTAATTAAATTTATGCCAGTGTATAATAACATAATACATGAATATTATATACTAAATAGTACCCTGTGCTTAAGGATGGTCACTGTTGGGAATTGACATTTTAGCAGCACATCATCATCCATGAATTTGAAAGTCTGTCAGCATCCTGATGTTTTATACAGTTGCCACCTATGCCATGTTTGTAAATTTCAATAATTTTGGCCTGCTTGCTGATAATAGGATCTTTGGTGGACCTGATTATAAATGCTTCAGCCCAGAACACAGAATTGACCTCTTGTATCAGTGTTATTTCATTTTATTAAAAAATAATCTGGATCAAAAAAGATTTTTGGATAGAAACATTGAATAAATCTTTTTTATTTTCTTATACTTAGATCTTATTTATTTTAAATTTACATAACAAAAATCTTATATAAATTTAGGTTGTAGATTTCTGGCATCCATTAGAAAAGGCTCAATATCCAGAATATTTTGCTCGAAGAGAACAGAGAAAAAAAGAATATGTAGAAAGATGGGAAAGACAATTTGGTAAACCAGATAAAGCAGATTATCATTAAAAATTATAAATTAATAATAAATTTGAATACAAAATAATTAACATACATTCTTTATGAATTTAGAAATGGAAAGTTTAAATTCATTTTAAATGTATTTAGACATGTAATTAGATTGATGTAAAAATAAAAATAAGTTTGATCTTTCAGTCTTTTGTCATAATTGAAATATTTTTTACTGCAGTAAGTTGTAATTAACTCAGTTGTCTTGGATCTCTAACAAAAGATACTGAAAGCACCCATCGGTACACAGGAGAGCAACTACAGCATGTCGGTGCCATATTATCCTAAAAAAAATTTCTAAGATCTCACCCTAACTCAAACCAGATTCTCAAAGTGGCATGCAGAAGCCTTAATTGTCTCAGCTAATAAAAACATTAATAAAACCTTTGTTTTTCTGAAAAAATATTCACCATCAAATAAAAATGATTGGTTGGCTGGTGCTTTTGTTAAATAAAAAAAAATTCTGATAAAATTATGGTTTTTGAAATTTGTGTATTGAAAAATAGAATATTTTTCAATACAAAAATTCAAAAACTATAAAAAATAAATGTTATAATAACAGTCATGTATGCTAATATAAATATTTCATTGACATGGAATTTTTTTGTGCTAAATTGAATGCTACAGACATTGAATTAGTACAATTAGGAAAAAAATTGTCAGTGAACATTTTCAAAATTGTGTACATGTACAAATGATTGACAAAGAAAAAATTGCTTTATCTTTTTACTGTTTTAAGTTAATACTTGTAAACTTTATTCATTAAAGACTAATTTTTCAAAATTATAAATATCAGTTTAATTGCTTATACAGTATTGTAACTAATTTTCCAATTCAGATGAATAATTGAATAATAGATGATACTTAAATATAATTTTTACTAGTGAAAAGTGCTATTTGTCAGCTTAATCATAGTTGTTGAGGAAATAATTTCTAATATTTTGATAGTTTATCAAACATTTTTAATGATTAATTAATGACCAGAGTTGAAATTAGAATTATTAGAAATATTCAAATTATTGATTAATATGTTCATCTAATTTTGAATTCTTAAAAACATTTCTAGGAGGATTCTGAGTTTGAATCTTGAAAAATTTGAAAATTATCCAAGTTAAGAAATTGTGTATTTACAAAGTATTATCCTAAAAAATAACAATTTCCTCTCCAGTTGCTAGACATTAACACTTGTCCTCAAAGTCAGATCTACTTAGCCAACTTGAATATAACATAAGTGGTTTCATAAATCTTGTATGCTTTGTCTTGCCAAAATTTTTTATTATAATTAATCTGTAGAATTTTCCACTTCAATCCATTTATTATAATATAATCTTGTTTAGTATTCAATGTTTATTTTAATCTGTTCTAAATTTTGAAAGTTTTGTATCCATCCTCTAGATATTGTTTTCATTACTATATTCATTTCAAATTTATACATTGGTAAATAGCAAATTAAATGATCAAAATAATTGAAATAATATAATTCAAAGGGAATTTTTTTAAACTAATGTTGGTTATTATAAAGTATGACTATCGTATTAATTAGCGATGGGATCGATACCAAAATTTCTCCAGATTCCGATTCTTTCGAATACTTTCTAAAGTTTATTTTAGTTTAGAAAGATTAACGATTTACATTACCAGCAAGATACATTCATTCATTAATAAATGTCAAGTTTAAGAATGGAAAACAATTGGGAAATCCAGAATCAATCTGTCGAAAGAAACGTGAAATTCTCCATTTGTAAGTGGACACAGGCGCTTTTATTGTGTACTACAAAATAAATTTCTAATGATGTTTCGAGTAAAGTTAATACTGCAACACTACCCCCAAACAAATTACGGTTAATTCCCTTTTACTCAAACAATTAAAAAATTTTAAAAAGCGGGCAAATTTATGAAACAAAAATTAATAAAATTACTAGAACACTTAAATTTATTTTAATTTGATTATCTTTTATGCAAAACACTACTAAAATAATTTCTATAGTTATGTTGCAATAGGAAAACAAGAGTTGCAATTAATATAAGAAAATTGTAATTATTACTGTTATTATTTTCTGAAACATAAGGTTCAATACTAACATAATTTTACTATATTCTTAGCATTGTTGACAAATTTATTTACAGGGTATCATTTGTTTTGCTTTATTTTATAATTTTTATAGTGGTCATATTTTTTACTTACCATTTTAATAAAAAGTTTATTGACATGATTAAAAGAATCAGATTTAATCGAAATCATTTAAAGTATAAAAATGTATTTTTGTTTATTATATATATTTTTAGGAATTTATAACAAGAAAATCAATATTTTCTTCTTCCAAACAATAAAATTGAATATCAAATATTTGTAATCACTGACAAAAATATCAAAAACCAATGGAAAATTTATTGATTGGCACAGTTTACAAGGTTTCAAAAAAGTTGAGATTTTTACCTATAATTTTAAGAAACGTTTTTTGATTTAATAATTGAAAAAGTTTACATAAGCTCCTTATCAATTCTATTTTATTCTATACTAAGAAGAAAATTAAGAGATTAAGCAAAAAAAATCAGTTTTTTTTTAGCTTAAAACGTTTCATATTTTCTGCTTTTACAAGAGTCTCACTGTTAGGCAATGAGGAGCATCTCCAAAGCCTCAATCTGCCATTGTCAAAAGCAAACAAAATTTTTTTTCTTAATTATTGTAAATTTGAAATAAAAAGAAAAAATTTTAGCTTTAATAATGATACAGCTATAGTAATAAAACGAATTGGGTTACTACTATAGAACATTTCCTCTAGGCTATATAATATAATCATGCATTTCAAAATAATAAAGGATAATATATTCTTTATATAGTTTAAAATATAGTTAAAAAGTGTTCCAAATGGAATATTTTTTAACTAGATATAGGATAAAGTTCATGTACAATTTTTTTCTGTGAAGTTATAATCTGGACGTAAATAAATTTGTAAAAATCTAGTTCGTATTTTAAAGCAAGTTTCTGTTCAAAAGAATGCGAAATTTGGCAGATTGAGATGTTTTGCATTAACGTTTCTTAATTTTGCTTATATAATACGACGAATAGAATTCATTTATATCACAATTTTCGACTTTTATACAAATAAAATCCCCCATCTACTTTTTATGTTTTCGATAATTTAGTTCACGTAAGGGTCGATTTTTTTATTGTTTTATGACATTTCGAAGATTGAGGACTTGGCATAGATGTAAAACTACTTCCTCCCCCCATTATAATAAATAAAACTGACACGAAAACAAACACTAAAACTTGTTTATCATCGTGTCAAACAGGTTATCTTTCTAGACATTTTTAGTGTCATCGGGCACGAAAAATATAAAGATTTACTTCTAGATAAAAAAAATTACAAGTCTTTTTTAATCATAAACATTGATTTTTTTTAATCATATCTTACATTAAACGCTAATAAAGATATATAGAATCTCTCAAAATAGAACGTAACAGATCATTGCATATCCATTGATTGAACTTCACAAAAATCTTTGGTTAATGTTACCCTAGGTATACAAAATGGCGGCTCGTCTCCGATTCCAGCAATCAGAAGACAGGGAACAGTGGGGACGCACGTTCTAACCTAACGTAACCTATTCTAATAATTACCATAATTATTAGCAACCATTATTAGAATAGGTTAGGTTAGGTTAGAACGTGCATCCCACTGTTCCTGTCTTCTGATCGCTGGAATCGGAGACGAGCCGCCATTTTGTATACCTAGAGTAACATTAACCAAATCGTTAAACATTTAAATTAAAAAATCCGTATATAAAATCATTATTTTTATTTAAAACTTATCTCTTCTTTATGTGCGAATATTTTATTGTATATATTTTAAGCATAAAATATACATTAATAAAGCGCAAATATTTGGATTAACATGACTATCCAAATATTCTTAGGTTTTAACACTTGAAATTACGAAATAAACATTTAAAGAAAAGAGGTAAACACTTAAATTATTTTTTATTTTGTCACACCTTTTTTAAAATAGCATATTTACAAGAAAATGCGATCTTTACGGACGATTTTTGAAACATTCGAATGGTTAGTTTTAGTATTTATCTGTATATATACCCTGTACAACGAATGAAACGGTTGAGAGATCGAAAACAATGTTCACCTACATAATTGCTGTATTCTTTTCTGCTTACTGTTCACTACTATGCATTTTCGTTTCTGATGAAATTTCGTTCTTTTTTGCAGCTGCAATTCGAATTTCTATAGTTAAATATCCCATCATTCCTACAACGAGTACAATTAATAAAATATACAATTTGACTGTTATGCATAGTGAACTACTGTAGGCGAAGGCTATAATAAATCCCAGAGATTCCCATAAACGGTAATTCGCAAAAGCTGCTTCTTCGTTTTTCGGAAATAATACACCATACAATGCTGTAGGAGGGAAAAAATAATTATTATATTTTAACATAGAAATAATAGGAATGATGGCAAAGTCCATTAAAACATAATATATATATAAACATAGGCCTACATATAATATACATTTCTTATACTTACAATTAATTTGTGTTTGCCAAACGGCATCTCCTAATCCCCAAAATCCAGAGATGACGAAAAAAACTACTTTTTGATCAGGATTAGGGGACCATAGAAACATGAGAATGATAATTCCAACGTTAGAAAGTGCCGTTGCTATAAAAATGATTTTTCTTCCTGTTATTTTAGATAGATGACCGAGAGTCACAGAACCCAGAGCATCCATCACACCAAAACAGATCATTACGTAACCAACGTTGTGTATACCCCAGGAACAACTAACGAAAGCCTATAAAAAATGTAAGAAAAAAATCATATTCAAGATACGAAAGTATTAGCCTATTACTTTTATGAATATAACAAATAGCATTGAACATAGATGCATTAAGGCACAGCAGAGTAAAACCTAAACGGAAAAAATCTTTCAAAAACGGATTTATACAGGTTTTACTGTATATAAAATAGTATAATAATATAGTGTTTCTATATATATGCAGTGCAATATGTAGTATTTAAAAATAGTTTTTGAGAATACATATTTATAAAATACGTTATGAGGAATATTATATAATTTTTATGTAGAAGAGTTGATACAAGTGCTATTTTTATTTTAAATCTTTTATAAATAAACGTATTTCTGTAAACTAAAGTAATTTATGACAGTTCTATCTCCATGTTGAATTATATGATAGGCTATAATATATTTCAATAGTCAGAACAGCCAGTGTAGTCAATATTTCGAAATTTGTGTCAACGTTCTGAATTGTATAAATATGCACATAAATATTCTTGTTTAAAACGAAAAGTATACATAAAAATCTCTTAAGTAACAATATTTTGATGTAGATTTTTGCATAATTTATGGATTTAACTTTTAAAAATGGCTTCGAAATTGTTTTCACCTTTTTGTAAATGAATGCTTTTATAACATAGTTCAAAAAGTAATTTTAAACTTAAATTGTAAAAACATTTGTGCATTTTTCTAAACGTCTAAGTTTATAGTAATTATTAAATAAGAATGGACAAACCTGAGTAAAGTCCCCAATAATGTAAGCCTGTTCAAGACCGCTAAATATCGTTAATGGCACCAGAAGGACTTGATGAGGATTTTTGAGATGCCTCATAGTTTCGATAAGTAATCCGTACGAAGGTTTGCCTTTTCCATCTTCCGATTTTTTCAGGGGATCGAGGAAGATGAAAATAAAGAGCGCTGCTAATAAAGAGCATCCAGTATAAATTCCACAAAGAAGATAAATTTTAAAATCCGATGGTCTTTCGAGATTTGTATTATTACTCGATGATTCCGCAACACAAAAATTAGCACCGCATCCAGATATTAGCGATTCGTTGATCGAAGAAACATTTCCAGGTTGAAGTACTTTATAAGCTATCAAATTTCCCCACACTTGTCCGCTTTGAAATACCATAAAAAATATTCCAAAAAACCGAGTGACTATTGTTTCGACTTTGTTGCCTGTTAACTGAGCATATTCTATCGAGATGTGTGTTAAATAAGAGCATTTTGATGTCCACAAAGGCGCTCCTCCGAGTCCTAAAATGATGGAAGTTGGTATCAGAGTACTCCAGTCCGGATAAAAGTTAGCAGCCATATAAGACGAATACATCAGCATCGACACTATTAACGTGTATTTTAAGGTAAGCAATTTTATCATAAATGTAGGAAGAAACATGCACGATAAAACCAAAGCACCATATATAACACTTAAGGATGCAGTTCCTAGTCCTTTGGCACTGTTTATACTACTCTGTAAATTAGACAGAGACTGGAAAGCTGTGAACAACAACAGAAAACCAAAACTTAAAACAAGTAAATTTTTAAAAATAGATAATTTTTTTTGTCTCTTCTCTTCTTTTGATAATTGAACGGGCTTCTCGTTAATAATTGGAGGCGACGATTCCTTCGAAGGTTCATCGTGTTTAAAAGCGATATTGACGATTCCAACGGGAGCCGCCTGATCTTCTGCGATATGAGAAATTCGTTGTAGTTCGGCCATGGCATCAACTGTTAATAAAAAGAAAAAAATGAAAGGTATAACCTATATAAATTAATTAGAAAATAAAAAAATATGTATCCACAAAACAAACAAGTCTAGTTTTTCATCACAAGTTTACTTTATAAACCTTATATAGGAACGAAACTAGTTAAAACTAAACATAAATCAGATATAAATAGAACGTGATACCTTTAAGTAGATTAAATACGAAGCATATTTTTCATCAGTTTTAACTTATAGAATTAAATACTGCTCGCACTTTTCACACTCTGAGGCTTGTTTATGGACACAATTTGTTTAGAGTGACAGTAAGGCTTAAAGTATTGTTCCCGAGGTTACCACTCGATTTATAGTAAAAACGCTGTATAGTTACGTGGAACGTTAAATATTTTTACATAATATAGTTTTTAAATAATGCTACACTCGAATTATTCGTGAAATTCTGAAACGTCATCATTTTTAATGAAAATATCAGCAGATATTTAATTATATTAAAAAATAAATTATCACGATTAGAAAAACATAAACACGCATTTTAAACAATTCTCAAACACGGAACAATATCTGCTATAAAAATATTAATAAATATAATTAAATATTATCGACTTTTTAAATCGGAAAAATATTTCACAGGTGATAGAAACCCAGATATTCCTGTTATTTCGCTGTCAAAGCATATAGGTCAAAGTCACAGGTACTTCCTAGAAACGAAATTTTCCTATACTTTTCTACAACTCTACGCATATACATGGATTTTAAACGATATAAAAAAAATACAAGAGTTTCCTTAATATAAACTTAACGTCTGTAAAACTAAATTAATATCAATATTTATGAAATTATTATTATTATTATTATTATCAATTGCAAATGCCTGAACTCGTTTCGATTTACCTGTATAATTGAAGTGCTGGTTTGACAACCAGAGAGTAACTTCGCGTCTATATATATATATATATATATATACTATGAAACAATATTGCATTCGTCACTGCAATGACTTTAATAGGTCGTCTATATCCATTTCCGAATCAATTTGTTGCTTAACTTTTAAAATATATCACGCTTTATTCCTGTAACTAGTGGTAATATAAAATAAAAAGACTAACAATAACTAACCTGTAAAATTTATGAGATTTAACGAGATTATCTTTCTGTAAATTCAACAGCGGACATCTTTGAACTTTAATAACTCGGATCCGATAGAAAACTTGTTTGTCACCTTCGTGCCATTGGTCGAGTTGGAAGCAGCGACAACAGGAACGATTTTGTTTCTAATTTTATGAAATTTACAGATTCGAAGATGAAAATGGAATAAACAGAAGAAGTAGTTGTAAGAGTTATGGGTTGGAATTTAGAATACGAAGCACATATTTTGCATACATATTACAGCCTCGTTTCATCACCTTGCGTAACTGTTAATTCAATATCTCATATAAATCAAACCTGAATAAAAACAATTAAAAAAATAACCTGGATTTGTTATTGTTAAAAATTTTCGAGCAACAAACCTTTTCATTAAATATTGTATCAATTAATATATTTGAAATATTTACCAACAAAAATAATAGTTTTAATTTAATTATATTTAAAATATTACTTATAAGTATTAAAAAGTAGTATTGTATTTATTTTAAAATAGGAATTTAATTACTTTAAAACCGTATAAAAATCATTACATAAATCTATGAGAAATTGAAAGGAAATTTCATTTAGGGCTATGAATATTTATAAGTTATCGAATTCTTTCCATAAATTATATAAACAAGATTTTGGCAGGTCACTTGGGTCACGTTCTAGAAACCTCATTTATTTGTTATATCGGCTCATCTCTAAAAAATATAATAAACTTCTAATATATTTTAAAAAATAAGAAGACCGTTTTTATTGGTCATGCTTTTTCGAGATTGGGGATAACCCACTCCATCGTATGCGTAACTATAATGCTTCTACACACACACATATCACAATTAAATTCTATATTTGGTTACGTTTATCGAGTTTCGGGTGGGGAGGATGGTATGGGTGGAACCACCCGAAAAATACTAATAAAATATATCGTCGTAGAACTTAGGGATGTCTTCAAAGTTTCATCCTTCTCTCTTAATTAGAAGTGGATGAAATTTGAGTTGCAAGGTTTGAGGAAATGATACAAAACAAGTTAAATAAAAACGTTTAATAATTTTGAATTTGTAAATATGTTATTAAATTAAATTTATTTAACATATCAACGTTAAATTTTTCATAAATACAATGATTAAATATATTAAATAACATTTTATAAAGTATAAATAAATATCAGTTTTCCAGAACCGTTTTCGAGAAGTTTATTTCATTTCTGTTCAAATAAAGTATTTTGTAATTTGTATACGTATTCGTATTTTATATGATTTTTGTTTTAAAGCAAGCTTCTTCGACTGCTTGTAAAATGTATTCGTAATCATCTATTTAATTATGCAAATACTTTTGTAGACAGTAATACAATTAAACTGTAATATTTGTATCCATTAAATTCGTAAAACCTACCATGTTTTTACAGAATACTTTCGAAAACAATTCCAGTCAGTTTGATCAGCCAGTCGGGAGATTTGCATCGATTAACACTATACGCTTGACCAAAATTTCGTCTATTGCACGCGTGCCTGATTGGTAATGAGATCGGGGTTAGCATGGCCGAGGAATGTGAAACTACGCCCATTTCTTTACTACTAATGGAGGTCTACATCGAATTAGAAGCTAAAATTTCTTACCGCAAAAGACTGATAGACTTTTCAACTATCTGGCTGATCAATTGAAGTCAACGTCTTTTCCATTATGTTTCATATCTTTATGTATTTCGTAAGTGAGAGATGTGAGATTAGAATGAAAGTTTGTGACTGAATCTTCCTAGATAGTACGAATTGACTTCGTTTCATTCACAATCTTCAATTTTTCTCTTTATGAGTGACCCGAATTATAATAAAGGCAAAATTAAAGTTGGCCATACAGCCTATTATTTGATGGCATATGTTATAAATTTAAATTGGCAAGATGGTCGAACGTTAATGTCAAAGATCTGATTTCCTATAATACATGTATATACCTAATGTGGTCGGGGTATTATTTCTCACACGTTGCCCAAAGAGGATTACTCTTTGGGGCGTAATTGAGACGAGCACATACATCTTTAATATGATAATTATTCGCCTCAATCAATACGATCCAATTCTGATTCCATGTTAATTGGACATCTCTGAAATGCCGCTGAAAGAATTTAACAGTCTTTGAAATACCTAATTTTGTTGTGTCACGAATTTTTAGACCTGTCTTGATTTTTTAACCGAAAAGTAATAGGCATAATGAACAGGCCGTACTCGATAACTCGGAATACTAAGTAAGAAATTGGCTGGAAAACGAAGCTAAGAAGTGCTCTGAGTATCTTTGAACGGTTTGCTGAGTTAGCGAGTTGGATTGATCGTGTGTAAAAATGGCGGATAATATAATCATTATTTATATATATATATATTTAGTCCAGCTCTAGCAGCCTTTTTACAAATTGTAAGACGAGACAAAAATAATGATGTCACTAGTAGAAGATTAGCATAGACAAAACATGCGGGCTGAACTAGTTAGAATTCTAGCAGTGGGAAGAATCAAGAAGTAGTTAGAAACGAGTTCAGATATAAATTACACGAATTAATTTAATTTGATTTTATAGAACATTTAATAATACAGTCTAAGTTAGAGTATTAGTAATTGAACAATAATTTTTATATAGTTTTTCTTCAAATTTAAGAAAAAAAAACAGTCTTTCTAGCTAAATATAGATCATTTCTTTGATTTAAAGTAAAATAATCTGTAGTCATTTGGCAGAATATTTCTGTAGGAAAGAATATCAATTCTCGCAAACGCTTGCCTGTCAAAACATCTTTCTTTCACGTGAGCCTTGTTTTAAGCAAGCCCATTTTGGATTCCATGTCCACAATGGGACAGTCGGGTGGTGAAAGACTGGGCCCGACAAATCCGGAAGACCATCCCCGAAAAATTTCTGGGGTTTATTCACCAATCCAGATTCGAATCCGAGTCCCACAGAGCGGTAGGCTGCTACATTATCCGCTCGGTCACCCGGCCTTTATTTCATTACGTTAATTGCATGTTTCGGGACGTTTTCAATTTTTACGATAATAAACAACGTTGTTTAAACTAGAATATTGCTCAAAAATACAGAGAAAATATTTAACATCCCGGAAATATTCGAAATATTATCAACTTTCTTTCCAAAGCCACTACGGAATATGAAATGTTAATAACCTATTCAAAAGGATTTTCCTCAACCACGTAAATTCAATATAAATCTATTGAGTAATTCGATGATTTCAATTAAACTTAGTTTCTTCGAAATTAAAAGTAAAATGTAACGTGTGAATTACACAGAATTTAAGAACGGTTTCCGTAGAAATACCAAAATATGCAGAAAATTCTTCTTAGAAATCATCGATACATTTCCCAGTGTTGTTACCAATATGTTAATGCAACGATATCTATTGTTACATTCATCGTATCGAATTATGAATTGTTTCTTGAAATATTTTTCTCATTTTGCAACACAATTTCGACAATATTTATAAATGATTTCTTTTAAGCTTTAACAATAATATAAACATTTTGAAATAAATGTATACAAACATCTTATTATAGAGAACCATTGAAGACGTATTTACTACACGGGCCTAAGAAATGTATAGGGTCATATATAAAGGAATTTTCCTTTACATATGAATAAACAGTAAATAATTACAATTATACTTGTGTTTTTTTCTTATCAACGTTATAAAGAAACGACGTTAAGTGGGGATTTACTACATAGAATAGGTTTTGATCCCAGTTTAAATATCAAAAATAAACAATTAAAATAGAAACTTGTTAATATTTTTATGTAGAAGATAACTGAAACTTTAATGAACCTAATTGTATAAACAATGCTGAACTATAGGAAAAATTTAATTCGATAGATTCCATTACAAATAATTAAAAAATAAAATAAAAAAATGGAAGCTTAGAAATCTTGCCATAGTGGAGGATTGCTATCTGAAGTTTAAATTATCTGAAAACTTTTTTGTTTCCGATTAAAATTGCCATAAATTTTGATAATTTTGCACCTCTAAACAGCAACCCTTTTTCAGAAACTCTTAAAAAAAATGCATACAAAATAACCCCAAACAACGGCCATTTTTTACGTTCTCGTCAGTGGCAGTTTTTCAGATGTTTGACAGTGTTAATAAATACTCCTTATTTTAAAAAAAATAATAAGAAACAAAAAGAATTAATCTGTATTTAAAATTATTCTGTGCGGATTTTATATTTTGCTGGAACTATTTATTTAGTAACGCATTTTTTATTAATTATGCTATGCAATTAAATTGTGCATTGTAAGTAATTTATTCTAAAAATTGTATCTTATATTTAGAAGGAAATGGTAAATCTTTTAAGAAATGAGCACCAAACAATAAAATATACTTAACAAAAGAGTATAGAAAAAGACTTTTGAAGTCAAATTAGATATATTTTCTGATTTAGTTGCTTCTAATTTTTCTTACAAAACTTTTCGCATTAGTGGCCATTACCACAGTGGAAAACTACAGTTTTCATTTATTTTTTGTAAGCATCTACAATTTTAAATAAAATAACAGGCTGTTGTATGCCGGACCAATTCATCCTGCCTGTCACTTTGAATGTGCCTGCTATAATTTACCTTCTCCGGTGGTAAAGCACAGCAGGAACACATAAAGTGAAGGATTGATTATTCTTTTAAAACTTATTTTATAATAGGAAGTTAAAAACTTAAATCCTACATCTCTAAGATGTAAAATTATTTAGATACAGTATTTATCTCATTGATAAACAGGATAAATTAAAGTCGGTGGATTTATCTTTAAATGCCATTGTTTCTATACATTTCGTTACGAATTGCATGTATATTTTCAATAAATAATTTAATTAATAATATTTATATACACAATATATGAGTAAAACTAACAAATGTATCGCGTTAATAATATAGGGTTTATTTTAAATAGTTTTCGTTTATAAGATCAATGTACTGCGTTTATACGTCATTTCTCTCTTTTTTCTTTTCTTTTTCAGTGTCATTAAACTTTAGTCATGTATAAATCAATTAGGAAATTTATTATTTTTTCCTAGAAATTAATTTTTTAAAAGTATTTCTTTAAAACACGAAACAGATTGGATTGATGGAATAAGGCATGTTGGGGATTTACCAAAGGGCTTTCCAGAAGAACTTTTCGTGTGAAACTGGCCCCTATTTAGGTGTTAAAACTCGTGAGGAAAATCAGGAAACCAGAGTTAGATTTACGTATAAGTAAGCTATATGGAGCCTCCTATTACGAGGGGTCTCGTTCTATTCTCAAAGACAGTATACACACATTCCCACTATTATTTGAAGGAGGAAGTGAGGCTTGTACGCTGTAGGTTAGGGCTACAAGTCTAAATCCGACTCTGTGGAAAATTTTACGTGGCCAGCTTGATAATTAGGCTCAAATCCACGACCGACACAAAATGATGTATGAATATATAGACCTATACACATAAATATTGTTTTCCTTTTATTTTAAATCTTCTCTTTGGTGATTTCATCTCTTCGTGAATGTTTTGAGTAATCAATACGCATAAAGACGCTTGAATATAAATGACTACTGTATTATCAGGTCAAATTATGCATTTATACTACACATTTTTTGTAGGAATTGTAGATGTGGAATATTGGAAATTTACTATTGTTTTGAGAAAATTGAGTTTTTAATACAATTTTTCTTACGCCGTATCTTTGTTTATATTTTCTTTACTTTGATATTGCGAATGAGTTTCGTTTATATTTTAAAATTATTATGGCATTATATCTCGATGTAGTTTATATACAAATGCCAAAATTAAATCGTGCACTGCTGTGACCCGCAAGAAAAATCACTCCCAAATTTGATAATTTTAAAAAAATTTCTAATAAAATATAGCACTAAATACTAATTGAAAGGTAGAAATGTGGTATGTCCAATATCAAAAGTTATAAATTCCTATATTTGTATAAATTAAAATTATAATGACGTATTTTTTAACATTAATCAGACATCCAAATATAAATTGTGATTGTAAGTTAAATTAATAAACTAGATTACGTCAATAAAAGGACAATCATTATAATTAGGCTACCTAACTAGAATTTTATTTCTATCTATTTATTATATCATTTGTTTAATTATAATACAATTAAATAAACCGCCTGAATATAATTTACTTACCTGAAAATAATTAAATTCTATATCATTCCGATAAAATCCACTAATAATAATCTGTATACAAAAGTATTAAATATGTATTTTCACGGAGAGATAAGAATTCAGACTGTTAAATCGTTAAAGATGCCAGAGAAATGTTGTTTTAACTTAATTTTTTGGCATAACACCAAGATTTTATCGGTAGTAGGCCTAAATCCTCTATATAATTTATTTATACTAGTTTTTAAAATTAACATGCTTTTTTTTATTCTAAAAATTTAGTGATTTAACTTACTATGACTAATAAAGTCACACGACAGCGTGTATTTTTATTAATGAAAGTCAAATTTATGTAGAGAAATCGGGATATTTACCCGTGTTCTCGATTAGTTTGCGTATCAATAAAAATACGTAACGATTTATTGTAGTAGGGTGTCATTGGAATAAAACAATAGTTCAATGAAAGTGAATAAAGTAGAGATATTTCAGGAAGAATAACGGGAAATAAGTAAAATTGTAAGCTATATATTAGTGTCTGTAAAATTAAGAGAACTACAATTATTACAAAAAATCTTTAGAAAAGATTCCTCAAACTATATCAGAACTACAATTATTTAAATCTGTTCAGTAAATCAAACACAGAACTAGTATTTATACGTGGCTGATTTGAATCAAAATCCATTCTTGTCGACTTATTTACTGTAATCGTAATAAATGGCAAGACAATAAAAATTCCATTTTTGCATAGTATATAAAGACATTAATAGAAAATAGTTGCTTACAAACAGGGGCGAATCCTAACGAAAATTTTTTGGGCATGCTGAAAGCTATAATAAGAATAACAGGCACTAAACAATAGGCAGAAACGTTATTTGATGTGAATAAAAAAGTATGGACTAGTATAAAGCCCATTATACCTACACATGAAATATATTATAATGAAAAAGTATTAAAAATTTATGATAATAATTCAAATTTTGTGGGCCCTTGACGCTGAGGACCCAGGGCTTAAGCCCTATTAATCTCTATGTAGATCCACCCCTGTACACAATATATATACAGTAGACCCCTATAACACGGGTTCATATAACACGGATTCTTATAACACGGCGAAAAAATTGCTATCGTGTTCATATAACACGCTAAAAAGAGACTCGTATAACACGGTAAAACGTCATCGCCGACTCGTGTCGCGACAGGATTGGTCGAATCTGGACCAATAGCGGATATTGTACAAACCGTTGAGTTTAAACGAGCACTGGACCTACTAAAAAATATTTATTATTCAACGGCCATAAAAATTATATTTATATTAATGATGTCTCCAAAGTTAAGTTATTTTTCTGCGAAAAATTCGCTGATCAGGAAACACGCGCCCGCCGTTCGATGAGCCGCTCCGCGACGAAAATAAGCTTAAGCAATGGCGTCGTCGACGGTGCGCACTCGATAAGTAATCCTACAATTTTTTGTTTATAGCATAGTTTATATGGACTATTCCCAAAAAGTTATACGTGATTTGGAAATGTTGAGTCAAAGTAGTCTAGAATCGATTAACTTTATGGAAGAAAATTTTTCAAACAGCCGTAGCCCCTAACTGCACACGTGCCGGGTTGTGATTGGCTCATGTATTTAAGTGACTCGTACAACACGGAATATATCTACCGTGTTATAGGGGGGTCTACTGTATGCTGACTGGGTATCGCAAGCTTCCGATACAATCCGCCGTGTTAAATGCTTCGAATGACGTCATGCGCGCGCACTTGTTTGCCGCGGAAAATCTCCACACCAGCAAGCGATCGAGTTCTCGCAAGCATCGCACTGACTTAAAACGGCTAGCCGCTAGCTGCCAATGTGAAAGGAAACTCAAATGATAAAAGAGTTTACACATTAGAATAAATTATTATTGGTTCTCAAATAAAAAATATATTGACAGTCAAAACTTTCTCTTAAGCATGCCGCGCATGCTAAGCAAGCCCAGAGAATTCGCGACCTGCTTTATAAAAGTTTTAAAAGTTGTAATTTTTAGTTTTTGTTATTTGATTCTCCAGCATCTAAAATTCTTTCAAATACACGAGTAAAGCGGCTTTAATACAGCAGGGCAAACTGGAACAAAAGAAACTGGATACGTCATTGGTCTCCAACCAATGACGTATCCAGTTTATTTTGAAACGGGCTTTCATTAGCTTGTTGGGACCAATATAGAGCTGCAATTCTCTAATTGTAGACATATAGATTCTTATTTTGGTCGTCCGTCCTTCCTTAATCTCGAGAACGAGTTATACAGATAAACATCGAGACCAGATATGAAAAGCTTAAGGACCGGATGCCCGATTAACTATTTATGAACTTCCGGTCTAGACCAGAGGTCACGCGATTATTTCAAGTAAAATAATTAAAAGTTACAGCCCAGCATTATGACGATGTCACAATAAGTAATTAATTGTTCGTATTAGTACTAATTTTAGGACTAATCGTTAAAATTAAGAAGTAATCCTTTTTACGAATAATCCCGCGTAATTTATCAAATAATAATAATAATTAAACTGTATTATTATTATTATTTTAACTCTCTCCGCCCTGTGGGCACTAACAGGGTCTCTTTTAGCAAGCCCATTATGGGTTTGACCAGGCCCATAACGGGGCGGCCCGGTAGTGAAGGACGGGACTCTACATATCCAAAAAGACCACCCTCAAAAGATTCCTGGAGAATTTTCCGAAAAATTTTCGACAGTTAGGATTTGATTCCGGGACCCAAGAACGGCAGGCTGCCACTTGACCACTCGCCAGTTTAATTATTTTGGATACTTTAACTATATTTAAAATGATTGTTAAAACGTGTATGATGAATGAACAAAGTGTAATACTGTTTAAGGAAATTGATATTTGTTAATTCTTCCGTATAACAGCACAACTATTTCCGAAACAGTTTTATATCACGAGATACTAAATTACGAAAGAGACTTTGAATAGAAGAGGAAGTTCGTCAAACTATCAATAACAAGAACGAAAAATTGAAACGTATTGAAATTTCTCTACAATTTTTTCTATAATCGTTCGAGTGATATTCAAGAGAAAATTTTCAGAAAATAAATTAGACTATTGTAAAATAGGTTAATCAACGAATCAGAAGATACTACACAGAGTGGCTTTGACCTTAGATGCAACGTTCTTGGTGGCAACGACGGGTAATAGACTGCCACTTTACATTAAGTCGAAACCTTGAAGTCTATTTATCTCATCTACATCTAGATTATTTTATTAACCCATAAGTTTGATATTTAGGCCATTAGATAAGTGAAATAAATTCGTAATGAAACAATCTAGATTTATAATAGTTAAATAAAATCTAAAAAATAGCTAGAGAAGATCGCAGTTTAAAGTGGTAAGTGTAGTACTTAACTCTCAATACAGTGGCGTAGCTAAGAGGGTGCGGTAGGTGCGGTCGGCACCGGGCCCCTGGAAAGCGATAGGCCCATAGGGGCCCCAAAATCACAGGAAAAAAAGACCCAAAAAATTTTTCACGGCAATCAGAACAAAGCAAAATTTGGTATTTGGCTGCTCGAGTTGCTGGGGTCCCTATTACACAGGAGAACAAGAAACTCAACTCTAATCTAGTTATACACTACATAAAACATCACACAAAAATATTTTAGTCCGTTTACATAAACAAAACAAAAAAATACCTAACGTTGCTGTATCTTCGGAACTTAACCTGATTTGTCAAGTTGAACCAATGGAGCTTCTGAATTTTAATCATCGATACAAATTGATCGATTCGGTACCGAATATAGAAATCGGTCTCCGAATCTTCTTAACGATCGGAATTAGTGTTGCAATTTGTGAGAGAATCTTTTCCAAGCTGAAGCTAATTAAAAACTACTTTGTTTGTTTGTTTAGTTATGGCAACGCAACACTTGGGCGATCTGCCTTCCGGGAGGTCTTTTTAAGGGAAACCGGCCCTTATTTAGGCGTTACAGACGTGGAAAAAAACCCGGAAAACTCCACGTGGCCAGCCGGTCCGAGCGATGCGCGAACTACCAGTGTTCAGGGTACGAAGACCGCTTGGCCATTGGTGGGCCTTAAAAACTGCCTGAGATTGACGAACCTAACCATTTTATCCATTGAACATGAAGTTACCGATTTCATCGATTTCGATTCTGTTATTTCTGATTTTGCTAGTCAGAGAGCTCGTAAAGTAAGTTTTTAAAATTTAAATGTATCCTAATATTATTTGTTTTACCTCGCACAAAACGGAATAAATTCAAAAGCCGAAATTTACAGAAAAAATTACTTGTTTTTGTTTGGACGTTCCTGATTACCATTACGGAAAAAGGATACCCCTGCCGAAAATTTTTTTTCAGGGTCCCACAAATCTGGTTCCGCACCGGGCCTGGAAAACCCTAACTACTCCGCTGTCTCAATATAACAATATTTTTATAATTGAAGTTCGAGCCAGGTCTTGAAGAGCTTCTTTACTTTCAGCCAAATAATTATTTATAGTGTACTCAGGTCAGTCTGATCCTTACCATACATTGTCGATTTTTTTTCGGACATTATTTTTTGCAGAATATAATTAGTGTTTTTATTATACACCCATACCTCGCTTTACGGCCTAGATACGTTCCACGAAACTTGGCCGCAAAGCGAAAAGCCGTATAAGGAATCAATTATTCTAATACAAATTCATACAAATTCAATGGGATCGGTTCCAAATTTGTTAAATATATCACATGGTTTATCATTCAAAATGCATTTTATCTTTTTATTTCATTTAAATCAAAAATACATACATAACAAGTACATACATTTGTACATAAAATAATAACAGACTCCAAAAACCAACAATAATCTATAAACAAAAATGAAACAACTTCATGTTACATAAAATATGTGTATGTTTACATACATATTTTTTTAAAAAATGGCTTTAATCTGAAGACGATGAAGAAATGGTAACCTGCAGATCACTGTCGTCATCATTTTTCGCTGGTAAGGATGGGCCTGGCTTACAAAAATTGTCCAACGTTGTTTGTCTTGCCTTCTTGTCTATTTCGTTCTTCAGTGATTTATAACAGCTAATGGCTGAATTAATTCCTCGAGAAACTTTAGCGCTACGTTCGACGTCAGGATCGTTTTCAAGGAGGATGTTTATTCCTTGTTCGAAACTGGAAAAAGCTTTCGACAAATTTTTTGATGTTAGCTGTTTGGATACAACAGGCTCTGTCTCTTCATCAAATGCCGGTTCTGCTTGCAACTGAATGAGTTCCTCATATGAAAGGGGTTCCCTATCAGCTTCAAGTAGATCAAGCACATCACGTTCGTTCAAACCTTCAAAGCCGAGATCATGTGCTAGATTAAAAATTTTTAATTTGTACTTACATACATATGTACAGTACTTACGTACCAAAAATGTCCCTAATTGTTTCCAATTTTTCCAGTTAATGTGTAACAATCAGTAATAAATATGTATATGAAACACTCACAGACAAGTCTAAACCAGCCGCTTTATGAGCACACACTGAATAAGGCTCGTAAACAAGAGGAAATAGCAAAGAGTGTGCATCGAGATTGCGCTTGCGCAAGATTGGCAACATGTAGATATATCGACATCGAAAAAAAGTTTTTTTGCCGTTATAGCGAAACATTTTAGGCCGTAAATCGAAAACGTGCCTTAATTGAAGAGGGCCGTTATAGCGAAATGCCGTATAAAGAGCGGCCGTATAGCGAGGTATGGGTGTAGTTATAGTTTGTTTATGAAAATCTTTACAATGAAAAACCACATTTTGACTTTTGTCATGTTATGAACCACAATATTGAAGTTAAAATCCTTCTAAGAGGTAATAAGAAGCTAATAATTGTGGGAAATGGAAGCAGCGTTGCATTTGCCCATCAAAAATAGACAAAGAATACATGACAGTAAGGACAGAGATTGATATATAGAAACTACACCATTAGGATGTGTACAAATTGTGCTCTATATCCATCATTGTGGGTAAAAGAAAAGTATATTAAATCGAACTAATCCTTCGTTCGTTATGTTGTAGACAACTTTATACACTGAAGCCGTAAGTCCGAAGAAGGATTGGAAAATTACCAATCCGAAATGCATAATGTTAAATAGGCGAAATAAAGAGAACTGTTTTTATCTCGGTCTCTATTAATTGTGCATAATTAAGAAAGACGTGATAAATACTACTATTTTCATTATTAGAAGAAACGTTCATAAATTTTTATTTTTAATTATCATCGAATGGCAAAACACTTAATTTTGAGGGTAGTTGATGAGTTTAAAAAAAAATTGTAAATGTTAATAACGTATATCATCTTCATTAAGTCATACATCTTTCGAGATATGACACATGACAACCATCTATCTCCCCCACCCCTTTAATGTTAAGGAGCTATGATGCTATTAAGTAATAATAAGGAGCATCAAAGCTCCTTACACACAAGTTACCATGCAAAAATTTCGTTTCTTATTGACGCCAACACATACAGACAAGGAATATGTTTTTCTTTTTGCGTTCAGGAAATCTCAAAACGTGGAGATTTACAAAAAATTGAGGATCAAATTTGACACGATTCCAATGGTTTCCCTTGTTATGTATATATAACAACCGGGAAAGTAAAATTAAGAATGTTTAGAAATGCATTTAACTTATCGCTACAGAATATTTTGTCTTGTTTAGAAACGTTTAAATAAAGGGTTAAAGTAAAAAAAATGTCTTGTTATTTACTTTCAAAATTAAAAAAAATAATAGTAATAAGTAGGGTCATTTTGACTCGTACCATCTTAGTTAAGGGTTAAAACTCTTCCTTTACTTTACGCGTATTAGAATATTCTAACTCATCGCCTTTACACAACACAAATGCTCCTTGACTAAAAGGAAAATGGCGGACGTGTATTCAATTTTCCTCAAACACGGAATCGCTTCAGCCACTCTATGTACTATATTCTAGCTCGTTGACTACTTTTAATATTTTCTCAACGACAATATTAAAAAAATCCAGCAGAGTTGCTTAACTTTCCCGGCAACATTTAAAATTTTCGTAACAACATCTGCTACGATTATTTATTAAAAAACTATATAGTTTTAATTATTATGAAATGGCGAAAAGCTTAATTTTGAGAGTAAGAATGAGTTTTTTATAAAAAAAAATCGTAAATGATAACGAGCAAAATCTTTATTAAGTCCGATCTACCTCGAGATATGATATACGACACCCTCGATCATTAAGCACCGAGACTTAATGGCATAGTCCCCTAATACACAAATCCCCCTGCAAAATTTCAGAAGTTTTCGACAAAAAGCACAAGAGTTATTAAGCATCAAACAACACGAACAAAATCGTGTCCCCCCCCACACACTAATATCCATGCACACAAAAAACACTCGATTTTTTTTGCATTTCTGGACGTTTCTAGGAGTCCAAAAATGTAGAAATCGTGGGGGGGGGGGGCATTTTTGAGTAATCGCTCCTTGACTAAAAGGAAAATGGCGGACGTGTATTCAATTTTCCTATATTTATATCGCTATACTTTCCTTCTGTTATATATAAGAGCCAGGAAAGTAATAAACTGAATTTCAAATAAGGAACAAGTTCCAAAAATGGACTGGAATCTAATCTAAATTTCTGTTCCCATATTAGTGTGGAAGAGAATTAAGGCTAATGAGGGAAAAAATAAATAAATAAAATTATTTGCAACTCTTAAAAGTTATGTTCTGTGTATTGCTATAAGTACAGGAAGAATCAAGAAAGGAATATAAGTAACCTATTAGAACACTGGAGGCATTTGTGGCTATATATTCCTAGATAAAAATGGTTGGTTTTTGTATTCCTGACCTATCTGTTAAATTTGTCTAAGACCATTGGAATCATCCTGTAGATACTATTATTTTTTTCAGTGCATACCTGTGATTAAAATTACTTGAATATTTTTTAATTTTGTATTTTTGCATTAAATTTGTTATCATTTTGACAAATAAATAAAATTAAATTTCATAAATACTGTATTATGTGAAAATAGTTTAGTATATTAATCCTTTGGTTTCAAAAATAAAATTATTATAATACTGGGCAATGTAATGTGAAGAGCTGCAAATAAAACTATTAAAATAATATATGAAAAATTAATGAAAGTTCTGAAATCATTGTCTGTAAACTTATTTGATAGATTTGTGTAAATTAGACTAAATCCAAAAGAAATAACTTCATTTGTTGTCAATAATTTTCCTTTAATTTGGGCTGAATTTTACAGAGAATACATTTTCAAGTTTTTAATAAAACTTTTGAATATTCACATCAAAATGCCATATTTTTTAAATATATTTTCCATTATTTCCATAGTGTATTTACAAAAGTTGCATTTAGTTACAATTTCTGTAGTTACAAACAAAATAAATTCCTGTATAAAACTCTTACAGGTTTTTTTTTTTCCTTTTATTTTTAAAAAATCTTTAAGTATATTCTGAAAAATTGCAAGAATAAAATAAAGAGTTATACACATTTATAGTTTTAAGAGTTACCATACAATGGAGACAAATAATCAGATTTTCTTGTTTCTGAAGATTTTCCTATATAAATAGATACTTTATTTTTTGGTATTTTGTATTAAATATACAACAGTACTGAAGATATTTTTATAAATTTTTTCTATGCAAAAATTCTCCCAATATTTTGTTTTTAAATTGACAATTTTCTGTTTGTTTCCTAAACAGCAAATAATGTTAAGAATGATCATATTTTTATATCAAATAATTAATAATAATAACAATTCGCAAAATTACACATCTAAATTAAAAATAAACACTGCATTTTTGTATAAAATAATAAATACAAAATACACTTTACATTAATGCATTTAAAGTTCATAGAGCAACATATAAAATTTTTCCAAATTTTTTTTTTTATTTGAAATTAAAGATAGACATCAATTTCTCTAAATGACAAATTATAATTAATTTCTTTGATAAACTGTTTTCAAATACCCTACATAAATATTACCACTATAAAATTATATATTTTTAATAGTTAATTAATATCAGGAAAATAATAATGACTATTAAATGTAAAATATTCTGCAATTTATTTCAAGACATTTTAAATTTCCATAAAATTGTTTATATACTGTTTATTTATATATAATTAAACAATGAAATCTCAATTTAATGCTTCAGAAAGGAACATGCTTTTAATTACAGAGATGATAATTATAAAGATCCAAATACAATCAAACCTCTAAACAATGGACACTCACAAGAATATACAAAATGGCCATTGTTTAGAGGTTGTTTTGTATGAATTTTTGTCTTAAAAAAAATGCCGACAGTTTAGAGATGGTTGTTACTTAATTAAATAATACATTGACATGGAATTATATTTTTTATATTTGAAATTTAAAATGGTGACGTTATATTTTCAATCTTAATATGGGAGATTATTTTCATTCGAATTCTTCAATTTTATTTTTTTTCACATATTAGATATATATTATAGTGAAAAAACAAATGTCTTTAATCAAACGACAAAATATTAATCCAGTTTTTATCAATTTTTTTAAAAAGTAAAATTTATATATGTATAGAATTTACACTATTCACATGTAAAAATTTCCACATAGTTTACTTTGACACATTGTTTTAATAGCCGATAGAACATTTGAATAAAATATTCATTTTATAAATGGAATGATAAAAAAAGTAAAATAGTTGAAAATAAATACATAAAAATATCAAAATAAAACAACTAAATTGTCTAAATAAAACTATTATCAAAATAAAACATGTAAAAGTGAAAATATACAATCTTTAATAAGTACAATTGTGACCATATAAAACACATTTAAATAAATTACATAATTATATATTAGAAAATAGGAAAAATGCAATTATGCTAAATTGAGATTTCACTGTATTCTTTTATTATTACATTCCTAACATTTAAATCTTTTGCATTTATGAAGAAAGTGAATTATAAAATCATTGTCTAACTTCATTATATTAATGAATTAACATTTTGCCCAAAAATGAAATGCAATTTTTAATCATTATTGTTGAATAATACATCATCTAAATTTAATGGATTGCCATTCGGTGGACCAACTTTTATCCAAACACATTTTACAGGCTAATATGTAAAATCTAAAAAGCCTGTCAAACAATACTTGTAGAAAAATTTTCACTTTACCAAAATATCAAAAATAAAATGATTTGAGAAGTTAAATCTATAATACAAAGCAACATTACAAACATTTTAATTAAAATTTTATTATTTAGAACTCAAAATTGTAAAAACTTAATTTCTTCTGTTTTCCTGTTTGATAAATAAATAGATAAATTAAATAATATAAGTTTGAATTATTTGTTTTCAACCTTACAGAATTTAAAAAACGTTTGAGGAAAGTGTAGTTTATATTTTACAACACTTAGATTTTTAAATAAAATTTTGCAAATAAATATTTTATTTAACAAACATTTGTTTATCAGTCCATTAAACAAAAGATCTACATAAATATATTATAAATATGGACAATCGCTTTCTTTTAAATGTAAAACAAAACACATGACCTATGGTAGAACCATGCTTGAATTCAAACCTTAAAACAAATTTTTTTAAATGATTTGATCTGGACATATTGAGCTCTGTCCCTCATTGCCTGGCCACTTCCATTGTGAATCTGGCCAGTGATCAGAGTTGCCAATCTTAAGGGAGAAAATTATCTGAATGGACATTAACACATTCCTTTCTTTAAAAACCATACTTATTTCATATGCATAAACCCTTAGTTTTTCTAAATTTTTGTGACCGTGTAAAATGTTTAGTCCATCCCGAGTGATCGAGACCCCTAGTTTAAGAAGCACTGCTCTATGTCAAAAAAACCTCAATTCTAGACAGCTCACTAGATGGAAACTACTCTGTAATAAAATATATTAATGTAGTACCTATTTTCTGTACAAGTAGAGGCATAATAGCATTTCAACAAAACATTTATTTGTACAAATTTTCATTGCGCATCAATTTGAGCATTTTGTCAGTTGGTCTAAGAGCGGGTAGCAGTCTCGAAAAGTATGAAAAAGATGTGCCTTATAATTGAGAACGTACAGTAATAGCCAATTTAAGTAAACACCTCCGAAAATTTAGCAGGCTTCTAGCTGAGAAAAAAAGACATGCAATATCAATGAGAAGACAATACCTACAAAAATGGTGGTTACAGATTAAATTTTTTCAATAATCAACAATTATTTTGAGAGTAAGGCATAATTCTGAAATTATCATACAAAGCCTCATTACCATACAGGCATTATCATACATCCTACAGCACCTGAAATAATTTTACAAATACAATGATTATCATACAGATGGCAACCCTGTCTGTGATAGGCATAAAAAATAGCTTCTCAATACCTACAGGACAGTACTGTATTATTTATATTACTGCACCATGGATTCAATTTAAACTAAATTTTATTTATCTATAATGGAAATATTTATAAAAATATATTAAACTGGAATAACTAAACATTAAAATATTTTTAAAAAAATGTATATTTCATAAATGAAAAAATAGAGAGAAAAATCTCTAGAATATGTCTACAGAAAAAATTGTTTTTCCATTAAATAATAATATTTTCATTTTGGAAATGAATGAAGGGTGATATAATTCCAGAAATTAAAAATTACACCTAATTTCTACCTAGAAACAGATATATTATTTCAAAATAATTAAAATTTTCCTTTTTGAATTTTAATTAAGTATTGATATTCATACTTTTTATTTGCTTGCAAAATTATAAAATTTGACAATGATTTTATAATACAATTATCTTCATTTCTGAAACAATTTATTTGAATACAAAAACACATTTTCATTAACATTAATACATCTTAAAATGACTTCATACATGCAGAAAATTCATGAAAAAAAAAAAAGACTAATCACATATAATTATTTTATTACAGTGTACTTATTCAACTGTTCAGAAAATTCAGGTTTGTCAAGTATTGACTAAATAAATAACATAGACTGATTCTCAAAAATCCATATATTAGTGCATATTTCAATGGCAGTCATATTTCAGAGATTTGTCACAAATCCCTACTGATCTGAATCATGTTATTGTAAAATTTATTTGTCATAAATATACTTTTTCAGAAGATATAAATATATTATATAATCAACTTTTTCAAATGATCACTAGCATCAACGTATGTACAGTATAAGAAAATCAAACATCAAAGGCACCCTCAATTTCAAAGATAAACTAAATCAAGTCATTTTTTTCGGTTGTCTGAATTTTTGAGAATCAGTTAAATAATATGCTTTAGCAGCTTTCAAATGCATTACCTAAGTTTAAAAAACTGTTTGTATACTTTTAGTATGATGGTAATCCATACTAAAAGGCTGATAATAGCTGATAATAGCTATGATAATAGCTGGATGGTAATCCAGCTATTATCATATATTACCATATATGATAATAGCTACCAATGTTACATAGATTTCAATGTATGGAATCATGGTGATGATTAAATAAAAATTAATAAGTTCTTAGAATTACTATAAGTTTTGAATTTAACTTCCAATTCACATAATTGTTTTGGTTTGGCATGGTATTCATTGACATTTAAAAATAAAAAAAACATGAATTTTTAGGAAAATAAAACTGCGTCAGTGATAAAATTAGTAATCAAAATATATGACAATCATAAATTACAAAATAAAGTTTAACCATAATATCAATGGTCCAAATTTAAGACCACAGTCTACAAAATTCAACAATTCATAAACTAAAATCAAATATTTCATTGACCTTCAATTAATTTTCAGTAAACTCTAATGAACTTCCTGAAAATCAATCATTTTTATATCAATTGTAATTACCAGTTCAAATTTATTAACCCAAAAGTTAAAATATTTGGCATATTTAAATCCACACAATATTAACATTCAATAACTACACGCTTGAAGATTCCATAATTCATAACAAATTACTATAAATTCTGGAAACTATAAATTCAAATTCATGATTGTAACTTATTATTTTAGATTATAAATTTATAATCTATAAAACGTATTAATATTTAAAATTAATTTAAATAATTTCCATCCGAATATAAATTTTGCAATTAATGTGTTCTATGATTAGCAATGTTAATTTATTTTAGAAAATAGTTTATCATTATGTATTTTAGATCTAACTTATTTCTTAATTTTTAATCCATTCGTCCAATGTTACTTTTTATGTGAATATTATAAGTAATTTTCATTTAGATAGTTGTATAATCATATAATACTGAAAAATATCATTAAAAATCATTCATATTGTATTTCTAAAGCAATACAAAATATCATATGACTAGCTTTGTAAATGTTATCAATGATATTCTACCTCAAAGATAAACGGGAATAAGAACATAGTGCATAGTAACACTTAAAACTTTAAGAGCTGGAAAATTCTGAATATAAAAATTTTTAAATGCAGTAATTATATCGTCGTCGTAACTAATAACCAAAAATATTGTAGGTTTCAATTATCAAGTACATAATCACAATAATTCTTAAAAAATTATATATAATATATATATATTTTAAAAAAATTTAATTTGGCTTTTAAATAATGGCACAATCTTATAAGTTTTACATTATTTTTATCTCTGATCATTTTCTGTATACATATATATATATATATTATATAGAGTTAAAATTGGATAACTATTAATTAGAGTTATTTTTAGAACATTTTCACAGTTTTAATTTATGTTTTTACATTTCAAAAATATGATTTAATTTTAAAAATTATAAATTTCCAAAATAATCTATTTAAATAATATTACCGATCTTATCACAATGTAATTTTTATTTTGGGTTTTAAATACTGACACTTAATTTAATACTGTATTTTAATAAATTTTCGAGCCAATATAAAATATTAATTCACCTCCAAATATTTTAATTTTAACTTATTTTTATAATTTCAATTCTGTGTTTAATGAAAACAAATTAATTTTTGTATTATTGCTTAAATGTTTTTCGAATCTTTCTCAATCTACAGTAAGAAATCATTTGATATTTGAATTTACTTTTTAATTGTTTAAAATTGTTTCTTACTCTGGATCAGGCAAAATCCAAAAATTTAAAAGATAGATAAAAATTTATTATTGCAGTCAAAACTGAAAAATGAATATAAATTAAAATTTACTATTAGGAAGTTTTTTTTATTCTAAAACAAAGCATAAATCTAAAAACGAAGAGACGTGTTAATAATTAATATCGACTAGAATTCCATTGAAATATATAAATAACAATAATTATTTTATATACTCGTACATCAAATAATTAAAATAATAACGTTCATTTAGAGTAAATAAAAATAATACTGTCGTCTTTGAAAGGATAATTTATTTCCAATCACAGTTCTTATAAGGTTTGTTTGAAAATTATATAAAATTTTAAATTTTAAATATGAAATAAGATCATGTAGAATAAAAACCGTTCCTTTCTATATAATTTTTTAAAAGTAAAATCGAAACTTGGTAAATGTATTCCACTGTAATAATTTATTAAAAAAAAAATTGTAAATAGTTAAAAAATAATCAGCAAACATGTAATTATTATTATCCATTATGCTAAAAAAATCTTCAATCATTTCTAAAACAATATTGAGTACTATATATTTAAAAATAATACTAAAAGTAATAAATATTGTATAGTTATATTTTAAGTAAGAATAGTTTATAATTGAATAGTCTGAACTTTGGCACGTCGAGTGTTTAACTAAACATGAGATTCCATTACTAGTTATTCTAAGCTTTTAACTAATATGATTAGTATATATCAGTTTTTTTCAATCTTTAATGAGAATATTTTTAAATGAAATTGATGAATTTAAGTTAATAATGCTTCGAAAATGATATGGTTACTCTTATTTTAATAAGATTAAATCTATGGAAATTACATATAATGATGATGTATTCAAATTTAGTTTTCATAATATTAAAATAAATAAAAATATATTTTTATTCATATAAGTATTTTAGTATATTCTTGTGTATAAAGATATTTTCATATCACTATTTTAGCATATGCATTTGTGTAAGTATAGAGTAAAACTGTGAGGAGTAAATATATATATATTTTTGCCATTAATTGTATTTTTTCTTCTGTATTGAGTAATTATCAAGTTTCATTTTTGCTGTCAGTCATTTTTGTGTAAATTTTTATTTAAATTCATTCAAATAACAGAAATTTAATCCAACCTTTTTTTTTTTATTAAAAATAAATAAATAAAATATTCATTCCATATCTTTATACTATTCATTCATTCTCAAAAATAATTATCATCTTCAGAGCTTTACTACTATAATACAGTATTAATATTTGTACATTTCCAGAACTAACAAATAGCAATTATGAAAGTTTACAAAATTTGGCACTCTTCTAATAAGTTCAAATAAATAAATAAATAAGACTGTTATCAAAGTACCACAAGTCCTCACTTAATGTTGTTGATAGTTTCTTGGAAACTGAAGTGATAAAATGCACAATGAAACCAATTTTACCATAGACTAATTGATATAAATAAGATAAAATTTGGTTAATATTGTTCTAATTGGATCATGTTTGCAAACTCGTGCATTTATTTTCCACTCCATAGAATCAATTTTACTGTTTATAAAGAAAATCTAACGATGATTATTGTAAATGATTACAAATGTAGCTTTCCTCAATGATGTTGTAAACAACATTTAAATGAGGACTTGTTGAATATTTATTTATTTTTTTGATTTTAGATAATAACACTATTTTCCACTACTAGAATAAATCATTACTTGAACACAAACAATTTTCATGATTTAAATATGTATGCATTAATAAATGCAAAATAATTTTATATTTTGCATCTTTTTCTTAAGTATACAATTCAATATATAGACTAAATATACATGACTAAACATTTATGGTTAGTCGGTGATAATTCTAAAAATTTCAAATTCCGAACTTAAATTATCATTTTTAAAGTGGAGATTTTTAAGTAAGTTTATTTTGAATCACACTAATCAATATAAAATAATATCAATTCTATAAACTGTGTTAAATTTATGAAGTACCTTTCTTTTAAACAAACTTTGAGTGGAAAAAGTATGTTAGAAAAAATGATATGGATTCTAAAAATATAAGGTCAAGATAAGAAAACAGACAGAAACTAGAACCAGTAATGAAGAAAGCAACATTAGCAGATTATGCAATGAAAAATAAAGTCAAATACTCAGCTTAAAGATGTCAAATGTTTTTCCATCGTGAGATAAAAAAATTATAGAAATGGTGGCACTGGGAATCAATGAATCATCACAAAATCTTCAAACAAGTGGGCAAATATTTGAGAAGAGTATCAAGAATATAATTAAATAAAAAGGATGAAGATTCATCCTTCAGTACGAGGAAAGACTGCACAAAAACAATCATTAAAGATATATTAGCATATTATAATATTGTTCATATTTATATAATGATTATTATGGTAATGAAAAATGTTTGACACAATTAATAAATATAGAAATATTCAAATATAATATGGACTTTGAGAATGGATGAATAGTCTTGAAGGCACCTAGAACAAAATAAATTTTTTGCTCATTCAAGTACTGTATTTAAAACAAAATGAAAATAATTTGAAAAATTAATCAAAGCAAAATCACAACAAATCAAATACAATTTGTATTTTCTATAAGTACATTTCATAGAATTTAATATATTTTTACGAATCTTATGAAATAAATTATAGAAAATAATAATAAACAGAAATTAGGTACATTTTGAATCTAAGTAATAGTTTAAAAAGGATTTTATCAATTTTGTGCTTTTATTAAGTCTAATTTTTGGTATCTCTTGATTTTCCAAGTGTAAATCAATGATTTGGTGATATTATTTTTAAAAAATTTAATATTAAATATTCAATAAGAGTATAATAATCTTAAAGTTACATAGTACAAATCTGATGTTTGACAAATACAGAATTCAATAAGGCATTTTCAAAGATAAATTCTCTTAAAATTTTACTTAATATTTCAGAGAATCATCTTATTGTTTTCAAAATCTTTCGTGTATAAATATATATTTTATGATACTGTGTAACATTTACTTTAAAAATAAGAGTGATCATATCATTTTGGCTGCATCTCAAAAATGTCTTACAATAAAAATGCAATTTCAGGTTCCTTTTCAAAATTACTATTATATTTAAATTTATAAATCCTTAAATAATAATCATTTTCAAATTATACTCTAGTAAAATCATGAAATTATATTTTGAAATCAAATATAGACATTACCTATATTTACCTAATGAAAATAATTAAATTAATTTAATAATGTGCAGAAATATTTTTTGTTAAAATATTCATACGTTACTTTTCTAAAAAAATTGCAAACTGTAACCTTTTATGCAGATTTAATTATAACAAAACAAATTTCATTATTTGTTTTTACAACTATTTAATAATGTAAATATCAATCATGGAACTGTAATTGCTCATATTTTAACAGTTCATTAAAAATAAAACGGTTAATCTCTATTCTTTGGTTAGCTTTTATAGTACTTGTAAATGAGTCAAAATTCTTTCTTCGAAGTGATGACTAGTCGACTTTGGCTTTATTCAATACCGTATTGTTTGTACATTTATTTGATTCGTTTTCCTCCTTTTCGGCGTTGGTGGATACTTTATGTTGAAGATAGGATTCAGACAAATATAATTCAAATTCTTCTGAAACAGGAGGGAGCACACATCTGTCAAGATTTTGGATAATATTTAAAACTAAAAATGCTCACTGCTTTATGAATCAAATGCTTATCCTTAATAGGACAAACTCATTAAAATGAAGTTTAAAGGAGGTTATTTTATTTGTGATACCATCCTATATAATTTTTTAATTATAAGTATATATTAAAAAATCCTTAAATACTTTTCAAACATTTCTATTTTTCTTTCTATAAAGTTTCTTAAAAAAAAATATGACAAATATTGAATTAAGTATTTTTAAATGTGATGTCATATTTTTATTTTAATGTGCTATTTTTCGTGAAATAAAACAAAATATTAATAAATATGTAAAAAAATATATCATCTTATAAGTTGAAATATGTTGCAAAATTAAAGCTAAACAATTACCAAATTAGATTGGGCTGCGTTACTACTACTAATTATTAAATCCCGAGTAATTTGGCACTAAAGGTAGGTGTTAGGCACCACCTCCTATTAAATTTAATAATTATAATTAAATTAATGATATTATTAATATTTATATTAATAATATCATTTAATATATATATATTATAATATATATTAATAATATATATATTATTAATATTTAATAAATAATTTAGAAAATTCTGGAAGAAAAGAATCGGCCTAGAGTGGGATTCAAACCCCCAATTGCCACTTACACTACCCACATCTTTCATCTTTACTAAATTATTTAATAAATATTAATTTAGTTATTAAATTTAATAAGAGATGGTGCCTTATGCCCACCTCTACTGCCAAATTACTTGGGATTTAATAATTATTAATAGTGGTAATGTAGCCCGATTTAATCCAGTAATTGTCTGGCTTTAATATAATTTATTTACGTGAAATTTGCTTCTTAAATCAACTCTAAAAACTAAACCTTGTGAAAGACTGTAATGATTATTTCTGACAAAATAGTTGTATCGTATTAACAAAAACTTAAAATATTTGAAAAAAATGATTTATGAATTTTTAATTGCCATATGAAAAGTCAAGATTATACAAATGAATGTTAAATTCAATAACACTTCACAGATATTTTTGAATTCTTTGAGCTGATATTATTTATTATAGCTAGAAGAGAAAATGAAAGCTTTCTCTAATTAATAATTAGAGAAAGCTTTCATTAATTAAGAAGCTTCATTTACATTTACAGTATCCTTACTTGATACCGTTTTTGGTTAATGTTACCTATGGTTCCAAAATGACAACTCATCTCTGATTCTAGCAAATAGAAGAAAGGAAACAGTGGGGACGCACATTCTAACCTAACCATAATAATTTTGTTGGTATCATAATTATTAGAATAGGTTAGAACGTGCATCCCCACTGCTTCCTTTCTTCTATTTGCTGGAATCAGAGATGAGTCGCCATTTTGGAACCATAGGTAACATTAACCCAGTTTTTAAATCCATAAGAAACCCAAAGCTGGAACAATAATCAACACCTCAAATAAAACCTATGTACTTACTCCAGCATATGATTCAATAAATGCACAAATGTTTTTGGCCCCATTTAGGGCCTTTGTCAGTTAGTATAGCTATTTCATTAAACTCAATCAAATTTGTAAAAATTTAAAAAAACTTCTCAGATAGCATTCATTCTTCAACCTGAAACACCTAAGACCTGACCATGAAGACTGTTATAATATCAAACTGAACACAACAGGAGATGGCTAATGAATAATAATATCACTCTCATTAGAGCAGACAAATGTAAGACAATAATTGTTATGAAAAGATTGACATATGTCTCATTGCTTCCTAAACACATCAATGACATTCATTGTCAAGTTGCTAACAACAATTTCCTTGTGAAACTCCAAAGATTCAATCATATGGGCATTGCTGCAATTCTGGGTGTCAAAAATACAATGGTCAGCTTCCTGGATATCCCAAGGATATTTTTGTTTGAAAAGGTGCACAAACTGAACCAGCAATTATGCCTGTTATTGATAAAGCCAGATCCCCAATGTTCCTTATAGAAAGAAAAATCCATCACCTGGCTGACCACCTCAAATGGTACATCTACACGATAACTAACTCCATTGATATTATCTCCAAATTGCATGACATTACACTAACTGGTAAAAAACACATTATGGTACTTGACTTTAAATCGATGATCCCATCTATTTGTCTTGAGCCCTGTTTTTTGTGCATTATGGGATTTCCTCTTTCTAACATACAAAATGCATGAAAGTTTCACAAACAAATTATTGAGCTACACACTTGTGTTATACTTTATTTTTCTCCTTTGACAAACAAGTTTACATCTGAAAGCATGGGTATTAAGCCCTCTTTCTGGTGATTTATGTGAATTGGTTCTTCAACTTTTAAAGGGGCAGACCCTGAAAAGCCAAACCTAACATCCAAAACATTTTGGATGTTTTCAACAATGATTACGGCATGACTCTTAACTTAGTATAATATAACAACACAAGGGCACACTTTCTAGACATTGCTATTCAGCTTTCAAATGACAAGGTAACAACTCACACTTATCATAAACCCACTCACCAGTTTTTCTTTATACCATCCAACTTGTCTGATCCTCTGTACTATAAAACCATGGCCTTTAGGGCCCTAGTAAATTAAAATGAATTACACACATTGCATTATCACATGAATACAATCCTTCTCTTATTACTGCACTCAGGCCTGCCGTAAGCAGGCGCGCAAGGCGTGCACCGCACGCAGGCGGCACATTCAGGGGGTGGCAAATTGGTATTGCTGGCAAGCTCAGCGTAGATAGTTGTAGTTAAACAGGGGCAACATAATCGATATTGCACACGGGCGCTCAAACAGCTAGCGGCGCTGCTGACTGCACTCACATGAATTTATGAGTGTGGAACAGCCAATGAGGCACCAACAAATAGGAAGATTACAAATCATGCCATCCTTAATTATGATCATCTACTCCACTGGCTGTGTACCAAAATAGCAAGATTCAAAACTAGCTCTTGGGTATAAAAGAAGCCCACTGTATTATGATTGTTAACTAATGATAAAGATGCTGTAGATGATGAATGGGCCCTGTGTGTATCAAATCCCTTTAAATGATGGCAAGTTCAACAGGCATCTCATTTATATTGGCTCCACATATAGATCCCACGGGGCTAGGATTTGCAATCATGAGTATGACATCTCCAAAAACAGATGTGTCACTATGCTGGCCCAATTCACCTAAGAGCCAGGTATCCCCACATTGGTGAGATGCTAAACCATATAAAAGATCTTGGATCATTATGCACTTCAGATGGCTGAAGCAATAGAGGTTATGGTTTCAGATACAAGCATTAACAGTGATAACTAGTGTGATAACCACAAGCATGGCAGTATATTCTTTTATCATCCTTAAGCCTTAAGAGAATTTTATGTGATTTTACATTAAGTAAATTTTTGTTTTGATCTCCAGTAATTTTGAATATGCATCCCAACCTGTACGAAAACATTCCTTTTAAATTACATCACACCATCAATGGAATGTTCTTGTAGAACACTAAGAACATTTTTAACTTTACAAATTTTGTAGAGTTTGATAGAATGGCTGTACTACCTGAAAAGGTTCCTAAATCAGGCTGAAAAGCTTTGTGTGTTTATTGAGTCATGTGCATGTAAGTACTGAAGCTTCCTTTTAGGTAATTTTTATATCTAATTATTTAAAAAAATTCTAAATACAGTAGTGACAATTATCTGAAAGACATTTCATACATCTGGAATTAGTGCTCTTTGAAGTTTTTAAACATTAACAAATTGTTCATGGTCTTCTATACCTCTGCTATAGAGCTACCTTGTCAATTTTAATTTTACTATTATTTTTATTTTGAATTCAAAGTTTCATCAGTTCTTTGTAGATTCCAATGAAAAAATTGTCTACTTTATTAAAAGTAAGTACAAGTTTTTAATTATTTCCAATCATCCATATCAACTCAGTTACAGAATCCTACCGGGATAAAATCCTGTCATCCTAGTTTCCTACTAAAGGAAAAAATATACCGTATTTTACGGACTATAAGACGCACCTTAATTTTTAAACAATTTTTTAAAAAATAATACGTATAAGACGCACCTGAATTTTGGAGGCAATTTTTTGAAGAAAAAAGTGCGTCTTATAGTCCGTAAAATACAGTATATAGTGTGTTCACTAACACTTATCCAGGTGCAAAAGAATTCTTTTTAGCATTGCATGAGTGTATGCATAGTCTGTGTTACATTAATTCTACAGCAATGTTTACAATAAAATAAATTAATTTGTTCAAAAAATAAAAATAATTAGTTTTATTTTGTAGTAGTATATATGTTAAAAATATCTTGGTCTTGGTGTAGCTGGAAAGCACTTTTGGAATCTATTTGCTGCTTTAGGTGCATTTTATCTCATTTCTTCATAATATATAATCATTTCACAGTATGAATATAAAACAATGCTGCAAAATTGCTCTACCAATTAGTAGACTGCATGACATTGGCTCTATTATACGCACTATGCATCACCACTTGACTTGTAAAGATCACATTTTTAATTTCCATTTTGTTCTTAGGTTTGAGAAATTTATGTATTGCCATAAAACTTCCATGTGATTTATACATAGTTCTTTTTGAATAAATTAATTTATTTTTAGTATAAACAGTACAGAGAAATTAAGGCATCATAAACTATGAATATACTCATGAAATGCTGAAAAAATGTCCTTTATACCATGATAAATGTTAAAATGAACATCCTATATTTTTTCTTTGATAGGAAACTATGATGGCAGGATCTTGTCTTAGGAGGAATTTATCTAATAAGATTCTGTCTTGGTTGGATTTTGTCTGATTGAATTTTGCAATGACATTATTCTTATGCATTAAATTTCCATGCCTTAATTTTATCATCATCAAAATAAAATTAAAATTAATATTTTTGCTTTATTTAAGGTATTTATCATTTTACTCTACCAAGTGTGGTCATTTAACCAAAAAACTTGCTAATCCAAAAGTGTCCTGTTACAATGATTTTGGATAATTGACACTACTGTGTTTTAATGTTTACATCAGACTATTTCCATATTTGTAAATTATAATTTAAAACTTACTATAAACAATAAAAGCAAAATCCTAAACTGTTATCTTCACATTACAGTATTATATATTTTATAAAACAAAACAAACAATTTAAAATTACTTTGGGAATGTATTATTTATTTTCTCTTTTAGATCAAAATCATAAATTTTTTTTATTATAAATAATATTTTCATATTACTAAATTTAAAAAAAAACTACTTACATTATCACAAATGGGAAAATTTTTCAGAATATTTTTAATAATATATTATTATTATTATTATTATTATTATTATTTTACAAAATTCTTCTTAACTATTATTAAAAAAAAGTGTGTCCATGATATTCAGATATTCATTTTATGAACTTAAATATATGTATTTTAATCAAATATGTTTGTTTAATTAAAAATAATTGAGTTACATTAAGATAACTTATTGTGAATTATTTGATGCTGATAATAATTAGATTTGTAGTTACATTTTTTATTAATTATATAACTTCATTAGTTAGTTCAAATTTTTAATGTTTTTGTAATATAAATATAATAATATTATTATATTTTTTTGTACATTTTATTTCATCTTTTTTGTTTAAATTATTGTTAATATTTAATTTTTAAAATTTCTTTGTTATACTTTTTGAAATTTTAATTTTTTGAATTCTATTAAGAATTAAAAAAATCCAGAATGAAATATTTACTAAAGAAGACAAGTACAGGTAGGCCTCCTACAACGCGGTAGATACGTTCCTTGAAAATACCGCGTTGTGGGAAATCACGTTATAAGAGACACCAACTTAATACAAAAACTGGGATTCAGTTCTAAAAAGAGAAAAACTGCCTTTTATGGTGTAACATTTTCATCATTTTTTAAAATTTATGTACATAAAAAGCTTAAATAAAATTCGACATCGTATAAAAACTAAAAAGATTATGATTTCAAGTCAAAATCAAAAAGAAACATAATGTTATGCTCACAAATTCAGTCCAAATCGTCACTTATTACAGTTGTTCGAGAATGTTTGACTGGCCTTATTTCAAGATCTGAGCTTGTTTCATCAAGTTCCACTGCACTTATGTGATCCGTTGCAATTTTTCTGTTATGTGAAAGATAATTCGTTTCTAAATACCCTAAACCGCGTTGTACGAAAATTTCCGCATTGTAGGAGGCCTACCTGTACTAAATTGTAGTCTTACATCTTTTCTGACTATAAAAACAAAATTAAGTCATAGCAAAGCTAATATTTTATTCTATTTATAATAGTTATTATATTATTGTATTAATTTAATAATAATAATAAATTAATATTTCAAAACATTAAAAATTTAAACTAACAAATGAAACTATGTAATTAATAAAAATTGTTACCACAAATCTAATTACTATCAACATCAAATAATTCACAATAATTTGAAAACTAAAATTGTAAAAGTTCTATTGATAATTATTTTTATTATAAAGAACATCAATAATTTATCATAATCTAATTCAATTATTTTTAATTAAATAAACATAATTGTTAGAAAATTATTTATAAACTATCTTTATTATAATAACTAAGAAATTTCAAATGAGGAGAAATTATATTTTATCATAAAAATTACATTAATTTAATTATGACATTCATGTTTTAAAAACTAATACATAATTCCTATAAAAATGCACAAAATTAATATCAATATCAAGATACAATTTTTTATTATTTGAAAATTACGGTAAATTTATTATATCTTAATTTAATACATATATATTTAAAATGAAATGTAACATGCAAAGTATAAAAATCATTTTACATTTATATTTACAGTTTTAAAAAATTCAGTAGTCCATTACCTTTACATGCTTAAAAATGAAAGAAGTGAATGTGAATTAAAAAGAAAAAATTTATATTATTTTTCAAAATTTAAATAAAAATTAAACATTTTAATATAACTTAATAGTGTAGGACTCACATTTGATTAATTAAGCAGTGGCTGTGCAAAATAGCAAGCAAACTTTAAACTAATATTTCATAATAATTTAATAAATATTTTATTTTCTAATCAGTATTATACTTGCAAAATTATTATGATTACATTACTTCTTATTTTTTATACAAATATAAATATAAAAATTATATTTAAAAATTTAATTATATAAAGGTAATTAAACATTGATTTAAAAATTTTGTTTTAATCTGAATTATGCTGATTTGTGATTACAGTCGACTCCGCATAAGTCGACACCTGGATAACTCGTCACTGGTCGGTTACGTAGTAAATTTTTTGTGGTCCCGGCCGACTTACATAGGCATTAATGTTATTAACCTTCTAAAAAACTCGGTTTACTCGACATCGTTTAACTCGTCACCACTGGATAAATCAACATACTTTTTCTGTTTCACACTTTTTAGAATTCTGATAAGTCGACTCCCCTGCTGAAAAATGAGTTCACTCCACACAGCTTATTGTACAGTGTGAACTCATTTTTTCAGGAGGGGCATCAACTTATCAGACGTCAAAAAAGTGTGAAACAGAAAAAGTATGTTGATTTATCCAGTGGTGACGAGTTAAACGATGTCAAGTAAACCAAGTTTTTTAACATTAATAACGTTATTGCCTATGTAAGTCGGCCGGGACCACAGAAAGCTGACTAATTAACCTACAGTGACGAGTTATCCGGGTGTCGACTTATGCGAAGTCGATTGTATTTCATTCCATAATATATTATTTTGAATTTCAATTTTTATAAGGTTATAAATTGATAATGTTTTTTATTATTTATCAAAATTATATATTGCAAATGCAAATTATAACCTGAACTTAATAATTATCAAAATATAGTCAATTGACTATTGTCAAGCTTTGTAATGTAAAATAAATTTTTCTTTGCAATATTTGGTAAATTATTAAAAAATGGAATAATTTAAACTTTATTTTCATGGATAAGGTTGACTGTATTCAAAGATTTTCAGATTAAAACAATTATTTTAGTTTTTCTTCCAATTTATTGAATGAACCATAAGTTAGACACCATAAGAATATGTATGAAATTGCAAATTTAAAATTTTCTAATAAATGAATATAACGAAGTTTTGTTGAATGGTCCTGATTAATAGATTTTATAATCTTAATTGAGGAAATTTTAAATTTTGAAACAAAAATCAAAGAACACCAGTATGATGCCAGGAAGTGGTGCAATTCTGCAGCTCTTTTTGCATTTGAAATTTCAAAGGACAATGTCATGTTCTGTGATGAAGTAAGTATAAACATGTCAATTGAAGATCCTATCACTCGCAAACAGTCTAAAACCATTGAACTTTATAAATGCAGCATAGAAGGTAACTGCATAAATCATTTTGATACCAATGAATTAGCAAACATATGGAGGATGTATTGCTATCATAAAGTCCCCAATGGTGACAATCTTTATGCAAAAGACATTATTTCAAGATATTTGTTCAATGCAAATTGTTACTATTTACTTTATTACCAATTATAATACTTTAAATTTTACAGTTTATTAAGCTGCAATTTCAAAAAATTGTAGACCTATAAATTCCCACTGTTGTCTGTCTGTCTTAATCTTGAGAATGCAGTTAGATAGATGAAATTCAAAACCAGATATGGAAAGCTTAGGGGCAGGAGACCCCAATTAATGTAAATGAACTTCCAATGCAAACCAGAAGTCATGTTGTTTCAATTCAAAAATTTACCCCTGTAAGGAGTTAGAAGACTGCATGACTCTGTTGCTAACAAAAAAAGTAACAAGGAGCAAGCCACTACTAATTTGTGGTAAAGAGCATATATTTTAAATTAAATAAATTTAAAAAATATGAATAAAAATTGCAGTCGGGCATTGTGATAGTCTCACAATAAATAATTGCTCGTTTTTTGATTAATTTTATGTTTGGTAACTTTATATTTAAATGTTAAACATAATGTGACATTGTACATTGCAATGTTCCATTTCATTTATGTTTTGAAGTTAGAACCTGAAGAAGACTCAATAAAAGCAGATGAATACATTTGTTACAATGAAATACTTTGCTAGATTCGCTTGTAATACCATATGAAGTTTGTGCAGCAATTTTGCAAGAACTTGTAAACAATTTTAAATAAATCCATAAGAATGGAACAAAATTATAGAACATTTTATAATGTTGAGATATCATTTCAGAAAAATTGAAGTAATTTTTCTGTATGTTGAGAAAAACTTTAAATAAATACAATTATTTAGTTTTGCTAAATGATTGTTTTGTTTTATTATATTCTATGGTGTGAAAATTATGATTTATTTTAAATATATAATGTATTCAAAATTTAATTAGTTAATGAAATAAATATTGAAAAACTAGTTAAAGTTCATAAAATTATTTACAAAAAAACCAATTGTATTACTATTTGATTATAATAAGTAAAATAATATATAGTTTTAATAACTAGCTTACTGAATGAAACTGTTCCTTTGTGCTCAGGATCTAACTTATGGAAGACTGAAGTTGCAGCTGTTTTTGTTAAACCCAACATTAACCATGCAAATGAACAAAATGACTGAAGATCTATTAAATCATCTCTAGAGCAAAACATCTGAAATTTTCAAATTAAAGAAATAAAAACTTGTTTAAAACATTACTTTTTATAATTATAATTAACTTTATATTTTTTTTAATTATAAAATTTACTAAAATAAATATTTTATGACTTTAATGTACCTTAAAAGCTTGATCTGCTCTTTCTAATATGCTTGTATTAAAATCTAGCATTAAGAGACATGCAATATATATTCTTACATCAATCTTTCCTTCATTTGCCTAAATAAGAAAATGAAAATTTAATATACTCCAAATAATAATTCTTTCATATTATCAATTCTTTGAAAACTAATATAATTTTTAAAATATTCTGCACATACAGCAATAATTTCTTAAATTAAAAATTTTATAATAATCACAAAAACAGATGTTAATAAATTAACTTTTATGTAAACATATAAAGCTTGTCAAACATAATTGCATAAGTACCGTATTTACTTGGGTATAACATGATCTTGCATATAGGATGGAGTGTGACTTTAGAGATAAAAATAAAGAAAATTAGATTTATTAATACAATTCTAATTTTATTTCCTTTAATCACAAATAAAATATTATCAAATGCATGTATTAAGGCAAACGTGGTTGTTTGCCTTAATACGTGATGAATGGAAAACAAAACCAAAACATTATAATGCGCATGAACAGAATAAGCTTATTTTTAATGATTCAGAATGTGCTAACATTCATTAAAAATAACAATTTAACTAATATTAAATAATAATTAAATAATCATTGCTAAATAACCCGTATTTCATTAATTATTTTATAAATAACGAGGAACTATTTTCTGCGGATGAATGAGATGCAATATTGTTTTTAATTGATGGACATAAGATTAAACCAATGAACTAAGGGGGGGTATGTCTTAATTTGTTTACAGTAGGTGCCAACTTACAATAAATAAATTATAGACCTATAATAACAGAATGAACTACATATGGTCCACAGAAATTATTGCAAAAATGCAAAGAATCCTTTGCTCATGCATATAGGATGACCTAGATTTTTGAAAAGTGAAAATGAATGAAAACCTAGTCTTATATGCAAATAAATATGGCATATTATATTGTATTAATAAATACAGTTATTTATAAATATAAGCAGCATTACAGAAATTAATAAAATACATTAAACCACTGTACTAAAATTTAATTTATAAATAAAAAGATATTTTTAACATCACTTTTGGAATTTAAATTTTATTCTATTATTGTATTATTTAAGCAAAAACATAAAATGCAGTCTTAAAAAAAATCACTTATTACTATTGCAGAGTTAATAATTTATCAATTAATTTAAATAGATTTATCAAAAATATAATGTGTTGAGATTCAAATCTTATTCTTGCCAAGTGATATAGTACATCCCCTGTGTTTTAGACCCTTGGGTTACACTAAGGACAGCAATAAATTGAACTAAGTGGTTTTATGTATGCCTTGTGCCTTTGTTTGTATATACTTTAAGTTATTAAACAACATAATGTCATAATTAAAACACTTTTACCACTAGCATGTTAATTTACAAAACTAGTATCAATAGCTTCAAATAATATATTTTAAGATTATAAAATAATAAATCATATGACAAATTAAAGGAAAAAAAATGAAAAACAAGGTAATTTAATTTTAAGTAATAATAAAATAAACCAACAATACAAATATCATTGATTATAATAATTACTCATCGATAGAATAATTTTAAATGCAGTAAAAACTGTAAAAGCCAGAATGTGAATAGGTCAGAAACCAGGATGGAAACTTTGAATATTTTTAAGTAAAACAATTATTACGTTAACCTAACAAATGTTCTCTGAAAGCTAAAACCTGTGAGACATTGACAGAAAGGTAGAAATTGTGCTATTGCAACCCAAATATGGGAAACTATAGACACAAAAGCCAGAAATTTGGGGACTCTGTATTTCTGCTTCAGCACAGTGCAATTTATCAGAAAATAAATCATTTTTTTTAGATGTAAAAAAAAAACACTTATGTTCTCAGTCTTTTGTTTTCTTTTGCATTATTTTGAGCTTTAATTTTTTCCATGAAACTGATGATATAAACCTTCACAAAATTTTTGGGATTGACAAACTAAAGAAGACAATGATGGATATGGTAAAGAAGACCAATTAATGTAAAAGCCTAAGCCCCATTTTTTTTTAATTTTTTCTTTCCCAGTGGGCACTAAGAGGGTCTTTTTAGAAAGCCCACCCTGGGTTTGGTTAGGCTCACAATAGGGCAACTAAGTGGTGAGAGATAGGACCCAACATATCTACCACCCAGAAAATTCCTGGGGTTTTTTTTTTTTTTTGATCCACCTAAATTCAATCCAGGGTCCCTAGAGTGGTAGGCTACCACCTTAACTGCTTGATCAACCAGCCATCAGCAGAGTCTTTATATCTAAGTTTTCAGCTACATAAAGGTTTCAAAAGAATTTGGAAAAGATAAAAAAAACTAAAACTCAAGTGTATGGCAATGAATGCATTCACAATAGGCTAATACCCTGCCTAAAAAATACCACTGATCAAGGCTATGTCATCTGGCAAGACATGCTCACAGTTTATTAGGCTCATAACTAGAGGATTTGATCCCAGGATCCTGACCACTTTTCAGTCCAAAAATTTTCGGGATTAAGTTTTCCTGATCCTGGGATTTTCGGGATTGACATCATTTTAAAAAAGTTGCAAAACAGACTGCATGAAGTTCCAGTGCCCTTAACAGAATTGCTTGCCTATCATTTTAATATAAAATACAAGTTTTATTCCAAGCAAGCAGCACAAATTTACCTAGCGGGCTTGCGATACTTGCTTGGAATAAAACTTGTATTTTGAACTAAAATGATAGGCAAGCAGTTCTCACTAGGTTACCTGGTAATATACTTCATTTTTGTATTTTTGAATTTTCACGGGTGCCAATCAATTTTCTGGCACAGTTGAGAGCACTGTACACCAGAGGTCATGAACCACTCAAAACACAATTTTAATTCACAGATCTTTATTTATTTGCATTTCAAATCAGAGTTTGTACCGATCTTTCCTCAGTATAGGTGTACTCTGACAATTTTGATTTTTTTCTTAATAACCTTATATCAATCACAATAACTATAACCTTTAATATAACCTATAATCTTACATCAATGTAAGGTTTGTACCTTAGTAACCTTACATCAATGTAAGGTTACTAAGGTACAAACTCTGATCCAAAATGCAAATAAATAAAGATCTGCAAATTAAAATTGTCTTCCAAGTGGTTCTTGACCTCTGGTGAATGTTGGATTGGAAGGACATAACAAATTTGTTTATTTGCCTACAAACCCCTTTTTGGCGGTTACAAATATAAAAAAACTTACATTAAAATAAATAATGAATTTTAAACAATTTTGAAATTTGTGCAGATTTTTATGATACACACTTACATGAAATCTTTATAATATGTGCAGACATCATCTGTTACAAATGCAATTTGAATAAATATATGTAAATCATCTTATATATATATATATATATATATGTAAATGTTAACCTTTCAGCAGTGGGAGAGTCAGGTATGGTTCTATCCCTTAGTAGTGGAGAATATACCCGAAAAATTTTTAAAGTATTTTTTCACGCAATTTTTCTCATTTCCGTTTTAGAAAAAGTATTTGTAAACAGTTACGTCTAGTAAAGAAAAGTCTTTTTTTATTGTTACATAATTCATTTTTTATGTGAATTTTTTTTTTGCGGTAGTTTTTGGCTAGATTCTGGTGATATCCCCAAAAGAATTTAACGTATATATACGTCCCTCACCACTGCCACACGATCGCCCTCGACATATATATACGTCCCTCACTGCTGAGTGGTTAATCTCATAAAAGGAACAAGAATCATTTTCAAGGCATTTGTAGATGAGTAGAAAAAAACTGATAAGACTAAATCCTGTCAAGTAGCAGAAAACCTACATGATATGAAAAAACAAGATAGTTCCATAAGTTCCAGCTTTTGCAGACTTTACTGTAATATTTTTTAAATTAGTATTTCGATATAAGATATAAAATTAAAAATTCAAAGAATGTTATCCTGAATCTTCATAAAGATTTTGAAAAATGATTACTTTTATGCTTTATATATTAATATAAAAAAATTATGTAGTTTTGTTATAATTATTAAAATAATATAAATCAATTACTTACTTGATCCATGACATCAAATATATCTCTTAATGTATCTGATGAAGAGCTTTCCAAGAAATGAGAAAATTCTTGAAGTGTACAAATTCTGTTTTCATCTTTTAACTTTAACTGAAGTTTTTTCACTTCAATTCCAATATCTGTGAATTTCAATCTGCTCAAAATAAAGGACAAAACTTAATACTTTTTAAATCTTAATTTTCATTAATTCATAATAATAAAAAAATAAAAATACAGTAATATTGATTTTTACTAATAGTTTCTAATATACATTAGTAAAACTAAGTATTTGTTAATCATGAATACTAAATAATATAATTTTTGCACATTTATAAACTAATATTAATATTTAATCTATCAAAGTTAAAACCATTTGTTTTAATATTTTCTATTAAAAAAATATAATTTTTTATTGATTGTATAAAGTAATCAAAATATTCTTATATAGCTATGAAAAAACTAAGAAAATAATTTTTCTTTTTATATTTTTCAGTACATGTATGAGCAAAAATTATTGTGACATTGTAACAATGCCAGGCTGCAAGTTTTAATCATGTTTTAAATTTATTTAATTTAAAATATATGCTTTTAATCTCAAATTAGTGGTGTCTTGCCACTGTACATCATACTTTTTCTGACAACAATAGAGTCATGCTATTCATCAATGTAACTCCATTCTGGGGAAAATTTTTGAATTGATATAACATGACTTCCAGTGCAAATTGAAAGTTCATATATAGTTAATGAAGGCCTGTTATTGGGCTGCAATTTAAAAATTTCAGTCCAATAAATAGATATTAGATGATAAATTAAATACCTTATATTAATAAATAATTCTCAGTAAGATAAGTATTCATATCATTAAAACAGATCAACTTGGCATGTGAAAATTCTCAATTGTGAAGAAATTAAATAATACATGATTGTCAAGAATTGTATCTTACCCATGTTGATGTCTATATTTCACTAATTTTACCAAAGCAGGTGTCTGAGGTATTTTATTATCACCATTCCATTTTATAAATTTGAGATCATCAAATGTGTAATAGGACACGGGAACACCTAAAGCTCTGAAATAGTTATTTATAAAAATCATATTGTTAGTTATAATTTTAAAAAGATTAAATTGATATTTAATTATCTAATAGATTTAAATAAAATATATTATTATTATTTGCCTTAATCGAAAAATTCTAATTTCAATAGATAATAGCTAATTAAATTTTAGAATTGTAATTATTAATAATGCCGTAATAGTTGAATAATAACAAATTATTATTATTATTCAACTATGGGGGGGCACTCTGCTTGTCATGGCAAATGGTGACTTTTTGACTACACCTGATTTCATAGGAGATTATCTAGTTTATTTCGATTTTCTAGTGTTTGTTTATATAGTGTTTAACTTAAATGTTACTCAATTATTGTTACTAATGGCTGGAATTGAACTGAATCCTAGACCTCTCCAAAAAACTCCAACGAAAAGAGGTACCCCTCCAATCAACTGTATTACGCAATCTTCACTCAATACAAAATCTTTAGAAGGTGAAAATAAGTTGATTTCAGAGTATACTCAATCACAAAGAGGGGAATTGGCAACTTCGTTAAGTGAAAACCTTACTTTAAATCCTGAATCTGTAACTTCAAATCTGGAATCATTAGACCCTTCAACTACAGTCCTCTGGACGAAGATAATTGAACTCATCACTTTAAATAATGAAAAAAAAGAAAATCAGTTTTCTTTTATTTGTAAAGAAATTAATACTATTTATAATGAAATAAGTGATTTTACGGGTCAACTTCACTCCATTAAGATCAGTAATGAAAAACTTGAATCCAAACTTACAAAACTAAGAAGTGAGAAAGAGTTACTTCAATTTAAGATTGACGCACTGAATAATAAATTAAACAATAATAATTTAATAGTATATGATTACTCAAAAATTTTTTCTGATGATGATAATGAGGATATACTGAATTTTTTGAATCATACATTAAAAATTCCATCCAAAATGGACAAAGACATAAAATCAATTTATAATATCCCCAACTCAAAAATTAATATTAAATGCTTAACTTTAAAATTGGTTCAATTGCATAATAATATTATGATGGCCTTTGGAAAGCAAAAGCAAAATAAATTATTGGGTCCATGGCAAAACTTAAATATATCAGCCAATTTGGTTACTGATTCTCAAATGAGGAAAAAAGCTCTATTACCTTATTACATTGATTTAAAGAGTTGAAATGTACAAGTTAAACTATGTAATGATTTTCTTCTAATTAAACAGAAGAAAGTTACATATAGCTTTTTATTAAAACAATTGGTTTATGCAGAGGATTTTTTAGAATATTATATATACTTCATGAATAACTGTTTTCTCCCAATCTCCGGATATAATAAATAATGAAGCCAATAGCAATAAAATTCAGGATAAACCTCAGTTAAAAATTGGGATTCAGTGGGAATTGTAATGGTTTATTGAAAAAAATTGATAATATTGAATTTAAATTTCTATTAAAGAATTTCGATATAATGGGTTTAACAAAAACATGAATGACCTCGATAAAGGATGGATTTTTTAAAAATAATAATGAATTTAATATAATTTTGACAGTGGCCCATAAACCAGTTGACCCCGGTCATCTATTTGGTGGTTTGACTTTATTTATTAAGAAAAAATTGGTGAAATAAAGAATTTGCAGTAAACCAATAATTATATAACAGTCTTAATCCAAATTACGAATTGGGATTTGCAGTTGCCGGAAAAAAGGCTAATTGCTATTATACTAGTGCATATTCCACTGGATCAACTCCAGATTTTACAAGAAGTTTTCAAATTTATTGAAAAATGGATTAATCTTACTTTTTATGTTATAGTAATTGGAGATTTAAATGCCAGAATAGCCCAAAAATGGATATAGAATACGAGGGTCCTAATTTATTGATTCAAAATACCCGTAAATCAAAAAATAAAAAATATAACAAACTAGGAATTCAGCTTCGAATATATGGATCAACTACAACTATACGTATTAAATGGTAGAATAAAAAATGATTTTCCGTCCGAATTTACTTGCTTGACTAATGTGGGATGCTCAACAACTGATTTAATAATATGTTCAGAGTTATTTACAGACTTATGTACAGAAATTCAGGTATTAAATTATGACTTTTCCAACCATTTTCCTATAAGAATGTCAATTCAAATAGCAAACAATCAACAAATTAAGAAGGAATCAATATCACATGAAATAATTCATTATAATTTCCAACAATATCAACTCTTGATTGGTAAAAGAATTAAATATTTATTGAATTACGGTCCACTGGTGGGAATTGAATGATATTTTCGATTTGAATTAGTAATTAAAGAATTTATACAAATATGTAATTCAAAATTTAATAGAATATGCAAATTTAAGAAGCCATGGTTTGATTTGGATTGTTATAAATTAAAAACGCAGAAGAATAAAGCTTTAATGCAATTTAGAAAAAGTAATTCAAATGAATCTCTTAAATATTATAAACAAATAAAAACATCATATTTTAATTTAATAAAAGTTAAAAAGTCAAATTATTTTAAAAAACTACAACAGAGAATGTTAATAAATAGAGATAATCAACTATTTTGAACAACAATTCATAACTTGGAAGAAAACTCACTCCGAACGACATCCAGATATTGATTTTTCTATATGGTCTCACTATTTTAATAGATTTTCAGTCATAGAAAACTTACCATTTAATTATCAAACATCCCAGATGAATGATTTATTGGACCCATTATTTACTTATGATGAATTAGAATATTCAATTGGAAAATTAAAATTAAAAATCAGTGCTAGGACAGGATTTAATTACTAATAAATTTATAAAATTCTTACCTCCGTCCAAGAAGCACTTACTTCTTGATTTATTTAATTATTTTTATAATTCTTTAATTTTCCCACCATCATATAACTCTGTTAAGTTATTAATGATTTATAAAAATGGAAATAGACTATCACCAGAAAATTATCGACCTATCGCATTTTTATCATCCATAAGAAAATGTTTCACATCCATACTTGTGACTCTTTTCAAAAATGGACTACAAATCAAAACTTAAATTCGACATGTCAATTTGCATTTGTTAAATCTAAGGGCATCAAATTGGCCATATTCCTGTTAACTTCATTAATTCAAACTTACCTAATGAAAAAATGAAGAAAAATTTATGCGGCATTTATCGATATAGTTAAGGCCTTCGATTCTGTATATGTTCCTGCTCTGGTTAATAAATTAAAAATATTAGGGGCTGGTAATAAATTTGCTGATGCTATTATGTATCTTTTCTCTTCATATAAAATCAATATTGCATATGGTAATCAATTATATCCTGAATTAATTATATATAAAAGAATTTTACAAAGTGAGCCACTTTCACCATATCTGTTCAACTTTTATATTAATGATATTGACAAGTTGTTTTTAAACGATTCAGAAGGTATATATATATATGTTACAGTAAAAATATTTTACTGTATATATATATATATATATATATATATATATATATATATATATATATCAGGTCAGTCCATAAGTTCGTGCGCATTTTTATGACCTTGAGAAAAATCTTGTTTTGCTGTTAAAAATGTCAGTCTAATGTGATAATTTTTACATCGAAGTGTTAAATTGGATCTCATTCATATAATACTGTTCAGAATTGTGAACATTTCAGTTGTTTACTTTCGTTAAAATGGAAGTAACCGACGAATATAAAAGACACGTTTTATACTTTTTATTTTTAAGTGGTGAGAATGCTACAAATGCAGCCAAAAAAATTAAAAACTGTACATAATCAAATCGTAATTAGTTCAAGGACTGCGCAGAAGTGGTTTGAAAGATTTAGAAACAACGATTTTAGTGTGGAGGATAAGGCTCGTACCGGAAGATCCGTCGACTTCGTCGACGGATCTTCCGGTACGAGCCTTATCCTCCACACTAAAATCGTTGTTTCTAAATCTTTCAAACCACTTCTGCGCAGTCCTTGAACTAATTACGATTTGATTATGTACAGTTTTTAATTTTTTTGGCTGCATTTGTAGCATTCTCACCACTTAAAAATAAAAAGTATAAAACGTGTCTTTTATATTCGTCGGTTACTTCCATTTTAACGAAAGTAAACAACTGAAATGTTCACAATTCTGAACAGTATTATATGAATGAGATCCAATTTAACACTTCGATGTAAAAATTATCACATTAGACTGACATTTTTAACAGCAAAACAAGATTTTTCTCAAGGTCATAAAAATGCGCACGAACTTATGGACTGACCTGATATATATATATATATGTTACAGTAAAAATGTTTTACTGTAATATATATATATATTTATTACAGTAAAAACCCGTTTTTAGTGAAAACGCGTTTTAACTAGTTGAAACTAGTTTTTACTGGATGTCATTGTTATAACCCATTTTGTCTAGTTAAAACTAGATAAAAAGTTAATGTTTGATTTTAATTTTAACTTTTGACATTAGTTAAAACTAATTTTAGCTACATAAATATGTTTGGGAGGAAATAAATAAAGTGATGATTGGGATTAAAACATTTGTATTATTTAATACGATATTTATTGAAAATATTGGTCACACATCTGTGTTATTAACATTAATTAACCCTTTGTCCCTGAAGGCACCGATTGATCGGTACCCTGGCTTTTTAAGCAAAACTTTGAAGGTACCGATTCATCGTTACTTTGGTAAATATTGATTTTTGTAAAATTTATTAACAACAGATATAATCTCGTTCGATATGAAGTGAATAAAGTATAATAATTCATTATATTAGTTGATAGCAGTATAAAATTTTGATTTCAAACAAATGTTTGATATAATGTGCGATAATTTCACAATGAATAAACATACATGCATAAGTGTTATATCGAATTGTACAAAACAATATTCTACATCTTTCTGGCTCAATGCCAGCAAACAACTATGTAACTAGACAATGTTAATTGTCTAGTTACATAATTTGTAACATTTTTCACAAAATGTTACAAATTATCAAGTTTGTGTGTCAGTTCTGATATATATTGTTTTTCTTTCTTATAAATTTTTCTAATAAAATGCATTGAAAAATATCGTATTTAAAACTAAAGATACAGTATTAATAAATGTAAGTGATTTTTTTTCATATAGATATAATGATAATTTGATTTTTGGTGAACTTTTAAAATAATATCGCCTGACTGACCTATATTGCCTTGGAGGGATGGCAAAATAAACGTAAACAAGATGTTGGGGGAAAAGGGTTAAAGCGATACGAAATTCATCATACACTATAGGAATGTGTTAGCTGAATGACCTTGGTCGAAACAGTTTTTACTAAGCCATTTTGTTAAAACCCGTTTTGTTAGTTAAAACTAGTTTTAACTCAAATTCATTTTTGACTAGCAGTAAATTCTAGTTTTAACAATGACATCCAGTAAAAACTAGTTCCAACTAGTTAAAACGCGTTTTCACTAAAAACGGGTTTTTACTGTAACATATACATGGTTGAACATTTCATTATATTTTATATGCTGATGATCTGGTTTTATTGGCCCCAACCAAAGTAACTCTACAACACAAGCTTATCAAAATTAATGACTACTTGAACTCTATATTCCTATCGATAAATATTACCAAATCTAAAATAATTATTTTCAGAAATTACATTAAATTATTAAACCAAGAGAGTTTTTTTATTTAAATGGTCAACCTTTAGAATTAGTTAATAATATAAAATATCTAGGTATGATTTTTAACTGGAATGGTAAATTCCAGATGCATCTGAAATATCTTAATGTAAAAATCAATCAATTAATTAATAATACTCTTTATTTAAGTGCAAGTTTAAAAATTTCGAATTTAAAATTGCATATGACAATGTTTAACTCAATTATTATGCCAGCCATTTTTTATACCAGTCCAATTTGGGCCATTGATCTATTTCATAATTTGGAAAAATATCATATTATATTTTTACACAAATTATATAAACTTGAACGTATAGCACAGTCCTAGGCTATGCTATACGATCAGAAACTAACAGATATCAACTATTCCCATTCTTTATGAAAAGATTAATTAAATTTTATTACCATCTACTAAACACAAATGATGATGATGTTAAATTTTTATATTATGTTATGAAAAATGATAATGTTAATAAAACAACATGGTGCTATATGTTTAACAAAGTTTTACAATCATTTGGAGTATCAAGTACATTATCTGACAATTCGATGGATAACTGGAGACAAGCTTATTCTATACTAATGTATTCAGCTTTTTCACATTCAATAATTGATGACCAAAATTCAATTCTGAACTCAACATATTGACCATGGTATCTGCATACTTTAAATTTTCCTACACAATTGAATATTATTACTATGAATTCAATTATAAATATTAAATGTATTTTAATTCAACTAAGGCTTAACCAATACTCATTAATAATAAATAATACATATATTGATTTTTCAAGAGCCTGTTATTGGTGTGGATCCAACGATTTCTCTGCAATTCACTTATTCGGACTGTATGGCTTTAAAAGACTATCAACAAAAATTTCAAACTTTAGAAATAATTTCTATAAAAAAGAGACAAATTACAGAGCCATATTATGTAATCTATCAAAAACAAATATGTATAAAATTGTCAATTTTTTTACTCAAATTGCTAATGTATTAAAACATTGTTATACGAATTGATTAATTATTTTTATTGTTTATGTATGAATACTACTGTAAATGACTTGTTAATATTTAATGTTATATACATAAAATAATCACTCCCTTGTAACAAGGTTTCCTTATTAGGAATAATGATGATGATGATGATATATAATAATTAAATAGTTGAATAATAATATTAATAACAAAAATAAAATAATTCTGCTTGTAATCTCATCGAGTTCATCATTTTCACAATTTATTAATTCTGTTATAATTTTAACGAGTAACTAACACAAATATAAATATCAAGAAGACAGTAATTTTTGATTAATAAATATTTTTGAATCGACAAATCAGGCTTCAATTTCAGATCCAATGTTATGAACAAAAATTATTTTGAACACTTGAATTCACTATTAAACAATGAAAGTGACATGTGACATCATGCCAAGTATGATTTAAATTTATTAAAAACTTTTAAAATAAAATTTAAGCAATATTTTCCAAAAATATTTAAATTTCAGAAGTGAAATATTAAATAATGTTAACAAAAAGTTAAAATAAAAAAACAAATAAATAGACTAGTTAAAGACTTGGGTTTTTAAGTGATAGCCTTAATCTAAACTCATTTATATGGAATATTATACCACAATTGGGAGGCACATGGGTTTGATACAAGCAATGGCTCTTATAAGATTCATTGGTCTGGATGATTTTGCATAACTCCTCATTTACAGAAATATAACCCATGACTGTTAATTAACAAACCTAAATAAATAGCATAATCAAGTATAAAATTTTTGTTCTTGATAGAAATTATGCACAATTAATTAAAAACAATTACACACTTTCAGAATTATAAATTTATTGTAATATCTAAAATTAAATGAAACTTAGTATCTTTGAAAATAGATAAATAAAGTGAAGTACCACTTACTTCCTAAAAATCTACTTTAATCTATTCAGCACATTAAAAATAAACAGAATGCAAAACTGAGAGTTGTATGCATTTAAAATTATAAGATGTTTCAACATCAGAAAAATTAGATCCAAGAAACCTACAGAATATACTATAAATATATTTTGTACTGTACATGTTTATATTTCTAGCATGTTCTATACATTTGTTGTTTTTAATTTTTTTTTTAACATGGAAATAGTCTATGTTTTAAATTCATATGTTTGATTCTTACAGTTTTTCATTCTTTTTACTAATGTGCTGAATATGGCACAAGTTGAATCAAAAATATTATAAGTTAAATATCTAAAATAATAAATTTAGATTAGTTTTCTTTAAGCAAGAAGTATTTCCTGTTATTTATAATCTTGAAAATATGTGAATTATTTTTATTTATTTATTTATTTATTTAAAGGTGAAGATAAATTTTAAAGCCATCAATATATTGTAAAAAATTAGTGTGTTCATTAATATATTGTGAATTATATCAACTAAAAAAAATTTCAAAATATATTCTTACTACAAAAATCAAGTACGTTTTAATGAAAAATATAATTTATGCATCAAAAAAGCTTGCAAGGACTGTTTCATAACTTTGCTGGCACTCAAACAGGAGGTTAATGAGACCAGGACAGGAAGTACAATCATTTTCAATTATACTATATTTAAATAATAATACCCCATCTGTTATGAGATTTTTATTCAAAATTAATTTTTATATTATTATTATTATTATGTTGGGTTAAGTGAGATATATTCGGTTAACACCGGTGGCTGTGTACTATGCCGGACCAAAGTCAAGGCATAGTAACCAAAACAGAAATTAAAGAAGTGTATCAGTGTGTGTGTCTGTATTGAGGAATTTTCTCACAATATGACATGTATTCAATATAGTGGCCTTCTGTAGTGTGATGTATGTGTTTCTATTCAATTCTAATGTGCCTAGGCTTTTGTGTAGTGTGTGTGGTATGACACCTGTAGAGGAGAGAACAACAGGTACAATAAGCACCCTATCCATCCTCCACAGATGCCTTATTTCCTGGGCGAGTTCTGTGTACTTGCTAATTTTTTCAGTGCATGCGTTTTGTATATTGTGAGTGTTTGGAATGGATATGTCTATAATGTATGTGATTTTATTGTGTTTGTCAATGAGTGTGATGTCTGGTCTGTTGTAGTATATTGTTTTATCTGTGATTATGGCTCTGTCGTAGTACATTTTGTGCGTGTTGTTTTCCAATACTGTCTGTGGAATGTATTTGTAGTATGGCTCGTGGATGTCTACTAATTTGTGTTTCTTTACAAGCTCTTGGTGTATTATATTTGCTACTTGATTATGTCTGTGTAGATAATCTGTCTGTGCCAAGAGCTTGCAACCAGAGGTGATGTGTTGTATAGTTTCTGGCATGATGTGACATTTTCTGCATGTGTCATTTGTGAGTGTTGCATCTTTGAGTATGTGTTTTCTGTAGTTTTTAGTATTTATGACCTGATCCTGTATGGCGATCATGAATCCTTCCATCTCCCCAAAGAGGAATCCCCAAGCTAACCAGCTGTTTGACGCAGTTTTGTCAACAAAATCCTGGGCCAGATCATAAGGATGCCTGCCATGGAGTGCCTTTCGAGCCCACGATTGCTTAATGGTGTCTATGCTTTTTATATGTTGTGTTGTGTCCATATGATGTGGTAAGTTTAATGGTGTGTTATTTGAGTCTGCTAGAGTTACTGCTTTATGTAATTGTGATGTTTCTTGTTTTTTATAGAAAAACTCTCACAGTGACTGTATTTGTTTGTAGTGAAGGTTAACTATGTCAATCAGGCCACGCCCGCCATCTTTACGTGGAAGGATTAATCTTTCTGTGGCGGATTTAGGATGATGATGTTTATGCTTAGTAAGTGTTGTTCTTGTTTTCCTTTGGAGTTGGCTCAAGATCTGTGTGAGTCCAATGTATAACTCCAAAAGAATATGTGAGTACTGGGATGACATATGTGTTTATTGCTTTAACTGTGTGTTTTGCATTTAACTGTGTTCTGAGAATAGCATTTAACCTACTTTGGTATTCTTTAATTAATCTTTGCTTTATTTGTGTATGTTCTGTTAGTTTGGCCTGTTGGAATCCTAAATACTTGTAGAACTCGCCCTCTTCCATGGATTCAATAATGTCTCCATTTCCAAGCGCAAAATCTTCTTTCTTCAGGATTCCTTTTTCTATGTGAACTGTTTTGCATTTATCTAGGCCAAATTCCATTTGTATGTCCTTGGTGTATGAGTGTGTGATTTGTAGGAGTTGATAAAGTTGTTTTTGTGTGGATGCATAAAGTTTTATGTCATCCATGTACATGAGATGTGACAGTGTAAACTGTGTTGTTTTTTCATGTCTGATATTGTAACCATATTGTGTGTTGTTTAACATGTTGGATAATGGGTTCAGGGCTAAGCAGAACCAGAGAGGACTCAAGGAATCTCCTTGCAATATTCCTCGCCTAATAAAGATTTGGTTTGTTTGTATGGAAGTGTTACTAACCCTGAGATGTAGTGTTGTTCTCCAGTGCTGCATAGTGTTTTGAAAGAATGCAATGAGTGATGGATGTATTTTGTACATATGTAGAATATGTAGCAGCCAACTGTGTGGAACACTGTCGAATGCTTTTCTGTAGTCTATATAAGCCATGTGTATGTTTCTGTGTTGTTTGTGTGCTTGCCGTAGAATGACTGAATCTATGAGTAACTGTTCTTTGCATCCCTTGTGATTTCTACGGCAACCTTTTTTGTTGTTCTGTTAGAATGTCGTGTTCTTCAATATGTTTGTATATTTTGTTTGAGATACAGGATGTCAATAATTTGTACAGTGTAGGGAGACATGTAATTGGTCTGTATTGTGTGGGGTCTGTGGTATTGTTGTTTTTAGGTTTCATGTAGGTGATGCCCTGAGTAAGAAAATTTGGCATGTCTTGTGGATTGATGATAATGTGTGTTAGGTGTTTAGCTAGTTCCTGGTGCAGTGATGTAAACTTTTTGTACCAGAAATTGTGAATGTTGTCTACACCAGGTGTCTTCCAGTTGTGTGTTCTGTTGACAGTGTATTGGAAATCGTGTATGTTTATTTCAGCACAGGGCATAGTTGGTATGTTGTGCAAGTTTCTGTTCTCCTCCTCGATCCAGCCTGCATCAGCATTGTGCGTGACAGCACTGGACCAAAGAGAAGACCAATATGTTGTGAGTTCTTCTTCTGTTGGTGTGCCACTGTGCTGTGTATCAGTGTTTGCTTTGTTATTAATTTGTCTGTAAAAGAGTTTTTCATTGTTTGTATATAATTTATTTTGTTGTTTTCGTAGTGTACATGTTTTGTATCGTTTGAGTCTACGTGCTTTGGCAGCAAGTTTTTGTTTTAGTGTATCAATGTATTCTGTAATGTGTGTGTTGTGATGTTCGTGTTTTGTGTGTTTTTATTTTCTTGAAAATGTTTTTGAGCTGTTTCCTTAATTTGGGTGTTATGTTGTTTTTAGTGTATTGTGTCAGCCTGCCTAATTGCTGTCTAATGTCATTTATTTGTATTTCTATTCTTCTCTGCCAGGCAGGCTTGTGATAGTATTGTGTTTTCTGTGTATTTGTCTGTGACTGTACCTTCAGTCCATGGTGTGTCACTACTGTGACTGCCCCAGCATAAACTAATGTATGAATGTCTGCGAGTGTAGAAATTGAATGAATGTAGTGTGGTATTAAGTGAGTGTTTACATAATTTAGTGTTTTTTCTACTTCCTTTGACGTGTTTATTTTTGGTATTCGTGGTCGTTGTGTGGGATCTGTGCCTGTATATTTAGTGAGTGTTTCCTGAAATATAGGTGAGAGCGTATTAACTAAATCCATGTCTATGTTATCAGTGATGGATGAGGAAGTGTCTGTAGTATCATTAGTGGTACTTGTTGTGTGTGTGTTATTATCAATGCTTGTTGCTGGATTATCCTGACAGGTTACATGATCGTCATTAATGTTAGATGTTTCTGTCTGTTGATGTATTTGATCAGCAACCTATTGTTTGATAAGTTCAAGTGTTGTTTGTGGAATAAGGTTGTTGTGTATAATTGTTCTTTTTTGATCAACAACCCTTTGATTATTATTGATTATTATTATTATTATTATAAAAAGACAATGTTAATTTTGAGGATAAGGTAAGTTTTTAAAAAATTTAAATGTAAAAAACTAAAAGGGTCAAAATTTGACTGATCACCACATCTCTATATTATATTCTATAACATCTAAGAACGTAAAATTATAAATTCTAATATATGAAATAATAAAATTTATTACTACTTACTGAGCCATGCAAAGCTTCACATTCTGAGCAAATAGTCTAGGATTCCTTTTCTCAATTTCATTAGGTTTATATACAGGCAAATACTAAAATTGAAATAATGTAATAAGTAAATTATATATGATACTAGAAAACATTTAGAAATTATTTCCCACTATATTAATAAACTCTTCCAATACAAATTTAATAAATGAGTGCTAGAAACAATAAAATAAATTAAAAAGGTTTTAATTAAATAAAAAAACCTTAATAATAATTTGATTACAACTTATAGATAATAAATAATTTGAAGAAATATGTATACTGTTATATAAAAATACTGCAACATATTCTGTAATTACAATTTCCATTTTCCAACAGCATTTTTGGTATTTATTATACATGTTACAAATGTAGATTTACTGTATGTTGCTATATAAAAGTTGTTTAATTTTTTATACTTATTTGATAAAATAGATAGTATGGAAGTTATTTTTCATAAAAATTTTAATAATTTTTGTAATTTATCATAATTATATATACATTTATGGAAGATTATTATAAATATTTTTCATATTTATAATTTTCTTCTAGTTAATTAACATTTTTTTTACATAAAATATTGAATATTTGTATTGATGTTACTGAAATAATTTTCTATGGGATATTTCAAAAAAGATAAATTCATCTGTTAAAAATTTATTTAAAAAAAAAAAAAATTAATGTAAAACTTAGTCATAAAATAAAAATTGTACAGATGACTATAAGAGTATTATAAAAGAATTTAATTTATTTTCTTAAAAAAAAATAAATAAAATAATGATGTAATTCCTGATGATGATTACATGATATAATGATATGACCATATAATAAAAAATAAATACAAATGAAAAAAATTTGTATTATTTTAATATTAATTTTATTGCAACAAAACAATATTTAATAATAAAAACACGAACGATACACTAACAAACAAAAGAGATACAGTAGAGAGTCGTAAATCTAAATCAATTGGGGACTGGGGTTGTTCGGATTAGTGATTTGTTCAGATAACCAATTATGTACGAAAAATTATATTAACCTGTCCGATGTTCAAATTTTTCTCCGTTGCGTGCCGCTTTGTGTTGAATTTTTGTCGATTTTAAGCCTAACGAAAATGTTTATAATAATAATCAAGGCTATTGTATCGATAAAAATTAATTCTTTATTTTGTACAAACAAAATAAATATATTGAAAAATATAAAAACATGAAAATTATAGTTTAAAAGTAAATCTAGTATCAAAAATGTTCGATTCAGCACGACACAGTTCGACTGAAAATCGTTTGAATAACTGGCAATTCAGATTACCAGGACTCGGATTAATGACTCTCTACTGTACTGATAATTTCAGTTGAATTGAAACAACTAGTTGATGAAACATGAAATACTATGCAAGAAGCTATTGACAGGAACTATTAGGAAAAAATAATTAGTGATAACACTTAAAATAGTAGTAATAACTTTTTTGTTAATTTTATGTCCAAATGATAACTTTCAACACAAAAGTATTCTCCATAACATGTCTCTATTTATGATTATATATAAATATGAATAACAAAACAGTTATAAATTCACTATGTTAAAATGTAAAATATAATAAAGTAATTTCAAGATAATTATGAAAAATTTTTATAATTTACCGTATATCTCGGCAGATGAGGTATAAATTTTTGTCAAAGTTTTATAGTTTTAGCATATATCTGTCCTATAAGATGACCCCCAAACTATCAATGGCCTATGAATTTAGTTTAGATCAGCGATCATCATCTGGATAATAACACTGTATAGCTTATATGGAATTATATCCAATTCGTAATTTTTCAAATAAACAAATTTTATTTTCTTGCATCTGGTAGCTCTGCCTTGCTATTGTTGCAAACATTCCCACTGATTTGGGCATTCAGGTAAGGACCTTGATTATTCACAAAAACGTCGTATGGGCTATTCTATTTTGTGCACATACCCTAGTTTCTGCTAGTAAATAATTACAGTTTGTCCGTTTTTGTATAATGGTTTTATTTATATAAATTTCAATCTAATTGTTTTTGTATCTGTCCTATAAGATGACCCCAGATTTTGGGGGCCTTTTTTTTATGATTCAATTATCATCTTATCTGCCGAGATATATGGTAACTTCATTTTTTATTGAAATTTACAGGATAAATAAGGTTTTGGTTACAGTTTTTGCATTTAATTTGTTGATATCTCAAAAAAACTTTGAGATTCAAAAAAAGTTGGAACTTTGAGTTACAAACTAGAAAAGGAAAAATTCCTTCTAAATTTTTTATTTAAAACATCATAAATTAAAAAACAAAACGTTTTATAAATAAAAAGCACTTCCTTTAAGTCTTCATTTCAAGAAAAAAATTTATAAAAAAGCTCTTCATTTATAAAAAAAGTTTCATTTGATATTCTTACCTCAATCTCACAATAACTTCTAAACTGGCACAGTGTTAACCATAACAATTTCAACCTAAAATAAAAGAAATTAAGATTTGAAATATTCATAATTTTATTTTAATGTAATAAATCAAAATTTCTATTTTTTATTATATTTGGATTTCTTATGACTAATGTTAGAGCTGCAACATAAAGCCCAGAAGTAAATTCTTTTTGCTCTGACAAAGTTTCAGCAAAAAGAATTTACTTCTAACAAAAACCCTAAGATGGTGCTATATGGCTGTGGTTCTTGTGTGTTATGTGATTAAATGATCTAGTTATACATTGCTTATGAAAACAGTTACCCGTATTTTACGAACTATAAGACGCTAGGGACTATAAGACGCATCTGAATTTTGGAGACAATTTTTCAAAGAAAAAAGTGCGTCTTATAGTCCGTAAAATACGGTATTTGTTTGAAATGGAAACATCATTGGAACAAGGGGTATGCAATTAAATTGTGTGTATTTAAGGAAAATAGAGTCAGAAACATATGCTGCGCCAGACTTTTTGAGATTAAAATGATAGCATGGGAAAGTGCTTTTGCTGGCACAAAGCATTCAATGAAGAAAGAGAGTTGTGCAACATTGTTCTTGTGAGGGCAGATCTTCAACATCAACAACAGAAATCATGATTTGAAAGTCTGCAATCATCATCAAGGAAGAAAGTAGAGCATCATTACAGCAACTGCTACTGATTCTAAGCATTCCCTACATAAAGCATGCAATCATGCAATCAAACATAAGTACACATTTAGGCCTTACTTGCATTTGTACTCACTGAATTCCAAAACTGTTGACTCCTAAATAAATGCAACATTGAATGATGTGTATGGAACTGAAAGCTAGATTTTGCTTACAAGGTGAAAAAACTTTCTGAAAAACAATCACAGCAGATGAAGCATAGCTGTACTATTATGATCTCATCATAAAAAAAACAAAGCAGTGAATGAAAACAACTTTCTTCATCACCTCTAAAGAAAGCAAAAACTGTTAAGTTGACAGATAAGGTAATGAATATTGCATTCTTTAATCACAAGAACATTCAATTATACAAGCGCTAAGGTGGCTTTTCTTTTTTGCTAGACTTATTATACATTATTATTATGGATGGTGATTATTGATTAACAGGTTACACCTGTTAATCAATAATCGCCATCCATATTTTATCTAATGTCACAACTCCTGCATTTCTCATAATCCAATTGTAACACAAGAGTTGAAAAGGGACATAATTGTCCAAAATGCATACTCGAAAAAATAAAAAGTTTTTCTAAAGCTTGTCTTCCTTTTTATTCATGGTATAATAAGCATAAGAACATTGTTTTCCAGAATTTTTGGAACATGATAATACCATAAATGGCCTTTATTACTCAAATGTCTTATGCCACTTGTGACATTATTTTCAGAAAAAGTGATTACAGTGGAATCATGGCTTCAATTTGCATCATGATAATTCAAGGTCATTTATTATTGTGAGACGTAAGATGTTTTGGACAAACACAACATAGTGTTTGTCCCAAACATCTCACGGTTAGGTGTGTGAGTAGAATGGAGAATGATTACCACAATCATATACAGTAGAACATCAATTATCCAAATGTCAATCAACCAAAATGTCAATTCACTGAAAGCTTTCCAGTCAGCAAATTTAAATTTCTGCTGGTGTTCTGGCGCTGCAATCTTTGGCTATGTCTTGGGCTACACCAATATTATTTTTGTTGGTGTGCGTGTTTTAGCTGGCAGCACTGGCGCGACCATGAGAGGGTACTTGAGGATGTGCCAAGATTTGAACAAATTTCAACATGGGATAGGTTAATATATTTTTTTGTACATAATCGGTTATCCGAAAAATCAATTTTCCAAACAACCCCAGTTTCCATAATTTGGTTTGGATAATCGATGCTCTACTGTACTCCTAATTCTGTTCCATATAACTTTTGGGTCTTTTAAGAATTCAAGAAACTTATGAAACATATTACTTTAACATTTAGTAAATATTAAACATATACAGTCAAACCTGTTTTTATGCGCTCTTTTTATGTGCGATTTTTATTTGTGCGATTTTTTAATGCAAATTTTTAATTTGTGCGGTTTTTTTTGTGCGATTTTTTATTTGTGCGGTATAGTTGGCGACTAGTCTCGTGCGATTCGTCATGTCTCACGTTGACTTATTATAGCTAAATAAACTTATTATAGCATAAATGCACTTATTATAGTAATATTATTGCATGAATATGCGAAAAATGAAATAATTTACTTTTTAAGTCAACAAAACACCACCCGGACAAAAACATGTAAAACAGACGATAGACCAGACGATGCAGTCAAGTGCTGACATCTGTTGTCAATAAATTCTATATCGTACGGTTTTGAGTTATTTTCTATGTGAGACTTTTTTATGCGGTCCCTGTTGACCGCATAAAAAAATATTTTTTTAAATTGTGTTGCGAAAACTATTATTTACAGCCATTCGTGAAGTTTCATGAGATTTTTTTTATGCGTTTTTTTTAATGCGGTCCCTATCCCCCGCATAAAAACAGGTTTGACTGTATATGTTTAATACATGCTATAACATATTTAACTAAATAAATATTAAAATATATAAATACAGTGAGTGATCGGTTAACGAACAGATCAGTTAACAGACACTTTTGCGAAAGATTTTTATGTTCGGACAACGAACACATGATTGGATAACGAACACCTTACAGAACAAACACAAGAAGCAGCGATGTAAAATAATGAATACCGATTGGTCTTCCCTTGTCTTCAGACAACAATTCGAAACTTTTCGGAGTGTGGGAGACGTCGACATCGATGCTCAACATGGTATATACTGATCAGATAGTATTCCTCCAAGCTTTGAAACTCTACCTTGTAATTCCAGCCTTTTATTTTTCTGACAAAAACAATTCTTTTATAGTATTTGCAAGACTGTTGGGCAGGCACTCATTTAAGTTTTGCATCTGTTTTTCTTTTCAAAAGGTGAGAGTATAATAGCAAAGGTAGAGAGTGGGCAGAAAATGCCTAATGTTGATGGACAGTATAGCTCGAACAGGTCTACAGTTGGCCACAGTTCAATCTTATTTAAGAAAGATACAGTATAATCAAGAAGACTCAAGAAGCTAAAGGAGTAACAAAAATCACATCTGAGAAATAAAGAACATTGAAAAGATCATAATGGAACTGATCTGACGACAGAAGAACACCAAGAACTCTTGAATGAAGAACACCAAAAAACTTGGCAAGATATGTTTTCTTCTGAAAAAAAGGATTAATGCTGATATCTTCTATTAAACATCTTTTGAAGACGTGGGAGGATGTCAGAACAATGGTCTTAGAATGGCATCCAAACCAGGTTGAGGCTTGGGGATTTCTACAATTACAATGTTATTAATTATTACTGAAAAATCCTGAAGAAGAGAGAAAAGCAATTGACATTAGATAGATTCTTTAACTCCCTCAAATGGAAAAAACATGACTAATAAAAATGCAAGACTGTATGTATGTATTTTTATTATTACATATAAATAAACGTAGTAAGAAAGTATATTTTTTTATTTTTTGGGATCTCCAGAATGAATTACAGTAGAGAGTCATTTATCTGAATCAATTGGGGACTGGGGTTGTTCGGATAACAGATTTTTTGGATAACCGATTAGGTACGAAAAAATATATTAACCTGTCTGATGTTGAAATTTTTCTCCATTGCGTGTCGCTTTGTGTTGAATTTTCATCGATTTTAAGCATAATGAAAATTTTTATAATAATAATCGAGGCTATTGTAACGTTAAAAATTATTTCTTTATGAAAAAAATAAAAACATAAAAATAATACTTTAGAAGTAAATCTAGTATCAAAAAAGTTCGATTCAGCACGACACAGTCCGACTGGAAAGCGTTCGAATAACCGGCGTTCGGATAAACGATTCTCTACTGTAATTAAATTCCCATTAAAACCTATGGTAAATCGATAATCGGTTAACGAACAATTCGGATAGCGAACAAAATCTTGGAATGGTTTATGTTCATTTACTGATCACCCATTGTATAAATAATATATTAACAAATAATATTTAATATAATATATAAGTTGTTGTTTATGGTTATGTGTAAATTTATTTAATATTAATATAACATTCGAGTGAAATAGCAATAGTTTCTATAGTATAGACATAATGTGAAAAAAATCATTTACTGTATTAAGGATTACTTAATTATGAAAGTTTGGTTTTCATAAAAATTGCTTGTTAAAACAATTGTAACAAATAAAATTGAAACATAAAGCATTAAGCATCTTATAAAATTAGAACTATATAGTTATCAAGCAAAATTAAAATAATCCAAAATGAAACTAGAAATTTTGGCAAACTTACGCTCCAGGTCCTTCCCATGTCCATGTCATTGTATCCTAAAATATAAGATTTAAGATTTAGTTTAAAAATTATGATTAAATTTTATATACCCCATATGCTAATAAGTTCTGATACAAATTTTGTCTTAGTTTTTCATGCATTTGATACATGCATCATTTACATGTATGTGCTGTATTTTTCAAATTCTATGTAAGGTAAGCTGCAATCTTTGTTCTATTAGACATGAAAGTCCTACAAAAAAACTACAGCTTGAGAAAATCTAACTTAGACACAAATACCAGTTAAAAACTTTGATGAGTTTACTGAACTTTGACATTTCCATCCATTTAAAATGTTAGTGTTTAGTAAACTTGTTGAAGTTTTTTAACTGGTATTGGTGTCTGAGTTTTTCTTAAGTATACCCCTTTCTGTGTGGTGGATATATTCCAAAGAAAGCCACGTAAAACAAAAAAAATTGCGTAAAAAAGTACAGCACATGTATCTTGTAGAAAATGCTTGCTAGGATTCACAACTTCAGTGAAATGAAAAAAATAAGCAATTTACAAAAGAAACACTAGGTTTTTTTATTGTAACATCATTTATCATTAACATTATTTGCATGTAAATATAGTAAACAAAAAGGTAGCATATGAAACATAAAATCAACATATAATATTCTCTGATGTACATATAGTACTATACTGTGCTTTAAAAAGATAAACGAATTATTGATTTCAACAAAGAGAAACTTTTTTAACAATAACTCAATTTTCACAAAAAGTTAAATTTATTTCAAATAAACTGTATATTTTGCATAAAAAAATTGATCATGTAAAAAAGAGGATTAGTTTCCTTTTGTCAATTGCATTATTTAAAAATAATGTAAAAATACACTGTAAAAAAAGGATAGGTTTATAACTAGTTTTTAAAGTGGAGACTATTCTGTAGCTTTTTCTTTTTCTTCAAGGAATCAAGAAATCAAAAATTTTCTATCTGCTAAAACCTGGGAATGGTACAAGAAACTTTGCATACCATTAATATTATAAATAGCTCTTTTTCAGGACTTATGTATTATAAAATATGTGATTAGAGAATAACAGATTAATTCCAACCAAAAACACCATACAAATAATCAGAAAAATCTAACCAATGACCTTAGGTTTGTGAATTGGTTTTAAAAATAATCTCTGCACAGTAAACAACTATATAGCTATAGATTAATGGGCAGAAAATTAAAATTCTTTATATAGTAGAGAGTCGTTAATCCGAACCCCGGTTATCCGAATCACCGGTTATCCGAACGCTTTCCAGTCGGACTGTGTCGTGCTGAATCGAACTTTTTTGATTCTAGATTTACTTTTAAAGTATAATTTTCACGTTTTTATATTCTTCAATATATTTATTTTGTTTGTACAAAATAAATAAATAATTTTTAACGATACAATAGCCTCGATTATTATTATAAAAATTTTCATTAGGCTTAAAATCGATGAAAATTCAACACAAAGCGACACGCAACAGAGAAAAATTTGAACATCAGACAGGTTAATATATTTTTTCATACATAATTGGTTATCCGAACAAATCACTAATCCGAACAACCCCAGTCCCCAATTGATTCAAATGAACAACTCTACTGTATTTTGTGTAACCAAATGGTTAATGGAAAGTACTTGATACAAAATATATGGATTTACAATTATAGATTACATGCTTGTAACTTAGTGATTGTAACAGCTCTCCTAAAAAAGTTATTTATAATGCTCAGATAATTAATTTGCATACCATACTATTAAGAGGTAACAACAAGAAACTAGGAAACTAACAGTATTGAGTACTGACTAAGAAATGGTTGTCCAAAGAATAAAAACTTCAGGAATGCTTAAGGCTTTGAAGAGCAATGGCCAATGCCAAAAAAACTGGCATTATAGACAAGACAAACCATTCATCTAGAACTGAAAAAGGATCAAGCTTAAAGCATGGTACCTACCATGTATTGACACAGGCTCAAAAGAAAAAGCTGATTTGCTGATTTTGCCTTTTGCAGAGATACAGAGATGTAAAAATATTCTCTTCATAGATGAAAAATTTTTATTACAAAGAACACATTTAACAAACAAAAATGGCAATGTTTATGCCAAATCAGTAAAAGAGACACCCTTGTATGTATGGAAGTCTCAAAGAGCTCAAAATCCTGAAAGTGTGATGGTTTAGGCAAGATTACTCAACAAGGAAAAGCAAAATTTTATTTTTTATCAACAGGGTTAAAGTGAGTGCCAGGAACTATAAGACAGGGAATCTTCAAGCAGTAGTAGAACAACTAAACTCTGTTCAAAAATCAAATTTGGGCTTTTCAGCAAGACTCGGATCTTTATCCACAGTGACAATACTAAACAGGATTGATTAAAATGTTCCAGGTTTCATTTTAAAGGAAGAATGGCCTGTTGCACCATCTGACCTGAAACAATTAGATTAAGAATAATATGGTTAAATTTCAGCTGAAGGTCTATGTTAAATTCCAAACAAGTACCAAGGCTCTCAAAAACAACCCTTCTGTAAGAATTTTTTTTTGGGCCTTTCCTATGGAAAGCATCCATACCACCATAAAAAAGTGGAGACTAAGGATGAAGGTGAACACTAAACATTAGAAATGCATGTTAATTACCATATTATCTAATAGTTATAAAAAATGTTTGTTATAATATTACTTTTTAATAAACTTGAATTGTATAAGTTATATTTATACCAGAACTTATTGATAGCATACTAGGTGTAAATAAATTAATATCAGTGATCCCATATTTTATTTCAAATGATGCAAATGTAGTATTTGAATATCAAACTCACTCCAACAGTATTTTCTCCTTTTTTTTTTTTATACATACATATCAAAATCTAAACACACATACTGTATTATACACACATACATAGGTATAACTTTCACTCAATACAATAATAAAATAAATAATATTGTGACTATCATTTATTCTATTATTTAAACTATATAAATAATTTTGAAAAATACATTTTAAAATTTAAAAAATTGTCAAAACCAAATTTATGCTTTAAACTTATAAATAGTAAGCCAGTAACTACCAGATTATAATCAGGCTATTGTATTGTAATTACGAGGGTCATTCTAAAAGTAAAGAACGTTTGTCTCTCTAGATATTTTTATTTAAGATAATGAAACAAAACTTATTTTACAACACACATGATACCTTAGCTATTTTTCTGCATAGTCACCATACAAATTTAAACATTTGTCATAGCGTATCACCAGCTTTTCTATGCCTTCTGCACACTCAGTTACTGCCAAGTTCTTGAACCAGTCATTAACGGCCTCTTTCAATTTGTTGTCACTCCATAGTGATTCCCAATCAAAAAAGTCTTCAATTTGGAAAAAAAATAGTAATCACTCTGAGCCAAGTCCTGGCTATAAAGAAAATGTTCAAAAACTTCACACTTAAACTGAAAAAGCAAGTTCTTCGTCAACAAAGCAGCAATAATGCACATCTGCATGTTGCTGGACTTTGAGCCAGGACTTGGCTCGTAGTGATTACCATCTTTTTCCAAATTGAAGACTTTTTTGATTGGGAATCACTATGGAAGTGACAACAAATTGAAAGAGGCCGTTAATGACTGGTTCAAGAACTTGGCGGTAACTGAGTGTGCAGAAGGCATAGAAAAGCTGGTGATACGCTATGACAAATGTTTAAATTTGTATGGCGACTATGCAGAAAAATAGCTAAGGTATCATGTGTGTTGTAAAATAAGTTTTGTTTCATTATCTTAAATAAAAATATCTAGAGAGACAAACGTTCTTTACTTTTAGAATGACCCTCATATTTTAAATTAATTATTAAATAATTTGTCACTAGAGGAGGCATAAAGTGACAAAAGTGCTATCTCTTATTAGATTTAATAATTATAATTAAATTAAATAATTTAGAAAATTCTGGAAGAAAAGAATCGGTCCTGAGTGGGACTCAAATCTGCAATTGCCACTTACTATGTAGATATGTGGCGAGTTATGCTACTGAGCCTCCAGTCCCATTCCAGGCCAATTCTTTTCTTCCAAAATTTTCTAAATTATTTAATTTAATTATAATTATTAAATCTAAATTTAAAATTTTAATATAATCCAGTAGTTGTTGCCTTATTAATTATGTTCCATACATTGGATTAATTAATTATGTTCCATACAGTAATATTTTATAAATTTATAAAATATTACTGTAACTGTAATTGTTGTATTTTTATTTACAAAAGTATAAGATAAATTTCAACTGTAATAACAATTGGAACACTAATTACATTAACAGCTTTGATTTTTCTTTAGGCTACTCTGTCACTATTTTGCAAATAAACAGATTAAAATCTCTAGCAATAAAAAAAATCATATTTAAGCTTTTATTAAGCTTTAATAAAATAAAAAGAGGTCACTATTAATATATAGTCAATGTTCCTGTGATTTATAACAGAAATTTGATTTTTTAAATTAAAAAAAAATTCTCATTAATGGAATTTAATAAAATTTATTTTTATTTTATTCTTTACTGTTTATACCTTAAATTACATGTTGATTTTAAAAAAAAAATCTTAGATTATTCTTAAATTCATATTTTTAAATAAGATTTTAAAATAATTTTAATTCTTTCAAAATTTTATTTATTTGAATTGAGTTATGTGAAATAATTTACAACTGTATTTATAAAATATAAAAATTTGGTAATATTCTACTTTTTAAAATTCTGTTAATATTTTATATATAATGAAAATATGATATAAACATTACCAATTTATTAGGATATCTAATGCAAACTGGTTGAACTGGTACACCTGGATAAAATGCACCTAAAAACAATTTACAAAGAATTACATTATATATACATACGTTATGCATCCACACCACAAAACCTCACACATATATAAATATATATTTAAGTAATCTTGATAATATTCTGCATTATTTACCTGGCTTAAAAGAAATTAAGCATTGTCTGTTAGTACATGTTCCTTCTGGAAAAATTACAATTTGTTCCCAATCATCATCAGATTCAGCTCGTTTCCGAATTTCTTTTATAGTATTTTGACGAGACATTGGATCATTCCTTCGTACATAAACTGGTTGAGTATAATTTATCAATTCTGAAATAAAATATTTAATTTTAATAATGAGGACTTTATTCAACAAATATTAATTTCTAATATAATTATATATTGCATAATAAAACATAATAATTTAAATAAAATTACATTAAGCATACTTTGATATTTCATAATGCTGCATTTAACATTTATCAACACATCTAGAAAACAGTCAATAACTAACCAACTCATAATTCAGTTTATATAATTAAAATATTGAAACTATCACTATATACACACAATCCAATCATATTTTTTAATACCCCAATGTCCGGAAAGTAGCTAATTCAAAGAAAAATAGATAACATTTAAATAATAGGGACATAAATCAACAAATATTTCTGTTTAGACTTCATATATATTTTTTATCATCTTAGCAAAATGCTTTCTTCTATTATTTTATTATACTATGGCCTATTTCCAAAAACTTTTGTATTCTTTAAAATCTCATACAAAGCTAATATAACTCTTTAATTATATGTTTTCCTAATTTTTTTATTTTCAAATGTTAAGTTTTCTATAACATTTGTAAATAATAAACAAATAGTATTAATACTAATATAATATCAAATAAAGTTATTAAAAATGATATAAAATAACAAGAAAAATGCTAAATTCAGGAAACCGAAACAAATTTTTTTAAAAGAATGAAAATGTTTGAATAGACTATCATCAGCTTCAAAATTACAATAAAATTATAATAATGCTATAAATTAATTAAAATATAAAAAACAAAACTAATTAAATCTATATATGTATATTATGGATAAAGTGATTAATACAGGCATTATGAATAATGACCAACAAAATCAGACATTGTAATAAATTTCAATAATTTATCAAATTGACCGGTTATTATGAATACTCATACTCATTAACAGGGGGTGAAGGCTCAGGTCTACTCGACTGGTATTGCCTGAGTGTGAAAGGAGAGATAGATTAAGAGCATAGTAGAAGGTCGAAGGTGAAGGAGAAATGAGATAGAAAAGGAGATGAAAAGGGGTAGTCTCGTGGCACGCACCGGGAGATATAATTAGTTACAATCAAAATAATTTTACAGAAAAAGGTATATGCAGTGTGATACAACTGGTGCCTTGTGAAGGGCAAAGTAGGGTAATCAAATAGGAATAAGAGGACATGTTTGACAAAAGAATAGATACATCACTTCCCGACAATAATTTTCTAACAGAATCCCGACAAAGTCCATTTTACAGTAGGCTGGTCAAAACCGATTTACAGAAACCCCGACAAAGGGGCGCCACGCCCAAGGGAAATAGCCCGGGCAGTGGGGCCACCAGAAGATGAGGCAGAATACAAACTTCATGAGGATGAACTTGCAGAGGTCCCGGCCAAAGTTGACTATGAGGATGTAGAGGCGGTGTCAGGCTGGTTTGCAGTAATGCCGGAGTAGGTCATAAGAGGGAGGTTGCTAACAAAGTCTTTAAAAGAGTTATAAAGTTTTCTGGATGCAAGGAAAACGTTAAGCCTACATGGCCAATGGTGGCCTTCAGCATACACAATTTTCCGTAGGGGTTGGTGGGCTGTTGAATACTTAGGGCAGGTGAAAATTTGGTGAAAAGGTTCATCATTTTCCTTTATGTCACATGTGCAGTTTGGGTCACATTTGTTCAAGAAACGGTGCAGATAGGCCCGAAAATTGCCATGGGCCGTAAGGATCTGCGTGATGGCATGATTTGTACGGAGAAAGTTGTTCTTCATCCGATCATCAATCCGGGGGATGAATTCGTGCGTTAGCCTTCCAGAGTGGCTAGTATCCCACTCCTCCTGCCATTTCTCTATGAGGATGTTGTTCATAGTACTATTGATAGTTGAGGAAGGGATAGCATTATAGTTACACTTGTTTGTGATTTTGTGGGCCTTTTTTGCCAGATCATCTGCTTTATCATTCCCGTAGATATTAGAATGTCCCTTAATCCAGATAAGATTTATTGTCATAGAGGTACTAAGGTTTTCCAAAATTTGTAAACTATTATTAATAATTGGCAACTTCTTGTTGTTGTTCTTTATTTGGTGGAGGGCAGTGCAGCTGTCTGTATTGATGTTGATGGTAGTGCCTTTTAGGTTGTGGTGATTCTTTTTGATGTAGTTTAAAAAAGTCAGAATTGCTAACAATTCGGCTTGGTTAACTGAGCAGTGATTGTTGAGTGTGAGTGCTGATTGCCAGTAGGTATGACTGTTGTTGTCCTTGACGTAGACAGAGGCTCCGACCGCCTTTTCTTTATTATGAATACTGCTATCCTCTAGTCAGGCAAAGTGATAATACGTTGAGGAGTGATCATCCGACATATGCTAGCCAATCAACACTCGCATCTGAGTTGCACATGTGTATTGTGTTTAGTACCGAATTTGGCGACGGTTGCAACTGTTTGTGCTCTCGACGGATTCCTCCAGGAGGGGAGCCGCCGGCAAGCCACCAATTGTTTAACGTCACTAGTTATTTATTCACGGTAGTTCTTGAACACACATATCAATAACTAGTATGTATCAATATCTAGTGATATTAAACAATCGACGGCCTGCTGGCAGCTCCCCTCTAGGAGAAATCTGTTGGAAGCACAAACAGTTGCAATTACTTTTAAAAAAGAACATGTAATCTTTTAAAACTAAGTACCTAAACTAAAATTTTTACCTATGTGCACCATTATGGTGCACATAGGTAAAAATTTTACCATTTAATTAATATAGTTAATAGTACTTAGTTTTAAAAGATTACATGTTCTTTTTAAAATACTTTGAAATAATTCACAAAAAACAAATATTTCTAAATAAAATAAGTGAAGTATTTTTAAAATCAAATGTCGCACAGTTTAAAATTTGGTACTAAATGCAATACAATCAGCAACTCAGAATGTCGATTGGCTAGTGTATGTTGGATGATCACTCCTCAATGTATTATTATCACTTTGCCTGATTAGGTGATAGCAGTATTCATAATGACTGGTCAATTTGATAAATTAATCAATATTTATCACACTGTGTGCTCTTTTTGGTCATTATTCATAATGCCTGATTAATCACTTTGTCTATAACATACAGTCGACTCCACATAAGTCGACACCCCAAGGAGAAGTGGAAATGTGTCGAGTTATCTGATGTAACGACTAAAGAGAAGTTGGAAAAAAACCACAAAACTACAATTAGGAAAATATAGTAGTGCGTTAAACCTACTGTTTAACGCACTACTATATTTTATACTATACAATACAATGTATTGTATAGGCTTACAATACATTGTGTCCTCCATTTACAATTACTCTGTAGATGAAAAACTGAAAAATTTGTCTAGTGTTGTTTGTTTTGAACACTTAACTGTCTCAACTTTCTTTTTCAACGATCATGAACACCTTGAAAACATCATCTTTGCAACTGTCAATTGTTGGCAAGTAATGTCTAAGGATTCTTAATGCCTCTAGCGTGAGAAAATGCAAAATTGGATTCTGGTGTGACGTTGATGTAGATTGTATATTTTCTTTTTGTTTATCTGTTATTATTTTATACATAAAAATACATAAAATGTTAAGGCATTTTTATTAATATGTATATACAGTGAAACCTGTCTATGGCGACCACCCACGGTTTCTTCAAAAAGTGGTCTTTTAAACAGGTGGTTGTCGAATACAAATAGTGCTGTAATACCATATTTCTGTACATATTTTGCGCACTTTTTAGCCATTTCTACTAAACAAAAACTCAAGGTAAGCATTTATAAGCAATTTTTTCAATGATAGAGCTATATTGGTATTGTATTTTTTCTTATCGGATAACTCGATTTACAGGAGTCAAAGATTTTATGACAGATTCAATACCAATAGTTTAAAGATTAATACAGTACTTGCATTTTCTTGATTATAATGCACATTTTCTTTTTTCTGAGATAATTAATTCAAGTTGTTTCACTTTGTTTGCTCCTCAGTTATGTGTATTACGTCACTGATATAAAAGCGTGTGGTATCTCTCCATCGTTTTGGTTTCAGTTAGTTTAATCTTATTTTAACTTCAAAAATACTGTATTTTTTAATTTTTAATATTTTCTTAAGTACAACAAGAAAAATTATTTTTTGCCCAAACAATGTCAGACTCATCTGCTAGTAAAACAATATAATGTTAAATACAGACTCCCAGCCACCCACATTATATGACCTTCAACAAATATAGCTCCCTATGTATTGATTCTGCTTCCAGATAAAGTTATAAAGAAATTTTTAAATAAAAAAGTTATAATCGTAAGCATCAATGAATCCATCTACTAGAATGGCAATCCATCTACTCCTTAAGGCAGGGGAGTAGTATCTTTTGTCTTTTTTTATTCAAAAAACCCTCTCTTGATTCCACTTTCAGATAGAGCTCTAGCATTATCCGGATGTGGCACCAATACATGAAAAGATGTTTTTGTTCACAATTACATAATGTGAGTTACCATGAGTCTGCATTTAACATTACATAGTTATATTTAATTTTTTTTATTTATTTCATATTTTAATTTATTTTTTATTAAGCTTTAGTATAATTATAATTTTCTTGTTTTTTAAATTAAAAAAGTTTCAAATTCATTCTAATAAACTTTTTAATTTCAAAGCTGATAATATTCTTTTAAAAGAATGAAAACATTTCTGAGTAAAAATTTGTTTTGTTTCCCAAATTTAGCAGTTTTCTTAATATTTTAAATATGATACCAAATCCAAATGGTATTTTCGTTAAAAATGATATGATACTTACTTCCAAAAAATGGAGTCTGTTCAGTTTCAGCTTTTGCAACTACTGATGGGCCACCTAACAAAATTACTGGTAAAACATCAAATACACTGGAATGAGGTGCTAAGGTAATAATAGGTGCTTCTTTAGCAGAAGCCTGTTTTCCTTTGATAGTTATCCAATGCCATCCACCCAAAAGAAACATGAGACGTAAGACTGAACAAATGAAAGGTTTCAGATAATATCTGAAATTTATAAAATCAAAATAAAATTATTGTATTTTAATTTATAAATTGAAAATATATTAATCTTTATTATTATCATTTCTAATAATTAAAAAAGAAGATAAATAGGTTTCAGTTGCCAGAAAGTTTTGAAATTAAAAACATTTTCAGATATATGTTGTCATCAGTTTCATTTCTAAATTCTAATATTAGTTTAAATTGAACACATGAGTTTGAAACAATAGAATATTTTATCACATAATCAAGAATGTAGTTAATAAAACAAAAGTTTATGACATTTTCATTAAAAAATTATAAAAACTTTTATGAAAAAAATTTCAAATAATTATATTATATATTTTATATTGTCTGTTTTAAGAGTTATTGCTGAGATTTTAAGCAATTAACTGTAATCTTTTTAGATTACAGTTAATTGTAAAAATGTAAAGAAAGCAAAAGTCAAATTAAAATCATTTATACTAAAAATATGCATGAAATATTTTAAAATATAGGGTGGTTATAATTAAAGTTGCCCTACTCAGACCTGTCTAGAGCCCATTCTCATGGACATATTTTGATGAAACTTGGTATATATGTTATAGAGACCATGGAGAAAAGGAAAATGCAGAAAAATTATTAGTTCGAATTTCTTTTCCCCATGGTCCCTGTAACATATATACCAAGTTTCATCAAAATATGTCCACAAAAACGGGCTCTAGACAGGTCTGAGTAAAGCAACTTTAATTATAACCATCCTGTATAATAATGAAAAGTTTCATAGCTTCAATTTGTTTCAAATAAAAATTCCTGAAAATGATGTAAAAATACTTATATTATAAATATGTTAAAAGTATTCAGAAAATTTTAAATATTCATCTCTAATCATTTTCAAAATAATCTTCAAACAAATTAAAAATAATAATAATAATAATAATGAAAATAAAAAGTAATTCAATGTAATAAACTATGCACAAGAATTAAGTAGGCCTATTTGGCACAATTATCAGGTCAGTCCATAAGTTCGTGCGTATTTTTATCTACAAAAAAAGCAGCAAAAGATTTTAATTAAATTTTATTTCAATCTATAATGTATTCACCATTATTTTGTACAATTTTTTGCCATCTCGATGGTAGCTTTTTAATCCCGTCTTCGTAAAATGATTTCGGTTTTGAATCAAAATATTCAGAAATAGCCTTTTTTACAGTGCAGACTAGTGCAGAGAGAGCATCGTCGTCGAAGTCGACGGATCTTCCCGTACGAGCCTTATCCTCCACACTAAAATCGTTGTTTCTAAATCTTTCAAACCACTTCTGCGCAGTCCTTGAACTAATTACGATTTGATTATGTACAGTATTTATTTTTTTGGCTGCATTTGTAGCATTCTCACCAAATAAAAAGTATAAAACGTGTCTTTTATATTCGTCGGTTACTTCCATTTTAACGAAAATAAACAACTAAAATGTTCACAATTCTGAACAGTATTATAGGAATGAGATCCAATTTAACACTTCGGTGTAAAAATTATCACATTAGACTAACATTTTTAACAGCAAAACAAGATTTTTCTCAAGGTCATAAAAATGTGCATGGACTTATGGACTGACCTGATATAAATAATCAATTAGTCAATTGTTCAAAAACAATAAATTAATAGATTGTATATTGATTTTTTTTATCATATTTGACAGAATCAGTCAATTCTGGTAACTTTTTATTGTATTCCTAGAAGTCTGTAATAATTGGGCAATTGCCAAAGATTGGGGAATGTCTCTGAAAGTTTGCCATAAAATTTATTGTTGTAAAGTGTAGATTTTTATTGTAATTATAAATTTATGTGTTTGATATGATTCTGTTTTAAACCTTCCAAATTTTTTGAATGTAAATTGCTAATATTTTGCATGTAAATAAAATTAATAATAAAAGGTCAACTTACATTCAGGTCCTAATATTTTTCAAAAAATAAAGATTCCAAATTTGGAAGTTAACTTAAGTTTGGTTCATATTTTATGAGAATAGAAAAGAGAAAAGAATGTATCTCTTCTCTTTTCTATTATTCCCTTCCCATTAACATTCATACTTCAAAACAATGAAAGAAAACTAAGCATATATTATTGATACCTGCAGTTTAAACTAAAGCTTTAAACACATATCTGTTGTAAAGTTTTAAAAACAGTACATGTGGATAATTAATTCAAAAAGGAAAGAGAAGAGATTATTATAACCTTATAAAATAAGTTAAGGAAAATGATTCTGAAATAAATTTTTTAATATTTTAAGTAAATTTTAAATATATACAGATGTAAACATAATCTTTATTCAGATTTGATATAATATATAAATGATAAACATGATTCTTCAAAGATAATTCTGTTTTAATTCTAATCATTTCAATTTTATCAGTCTCTGTGTTAAAGGATGCAAATGTGTAAGATATCAGCAAAAAGAAAAATGGAATTCTGTCAACTTTTCTTCCTAAACAACAGAAAACTGAAGTAGGTCACTAGTAATGCATGAAGTGTTGCACACTATTCAGTGTCATTTCTCTTCTCTTTTCCATTCTCATGAAGTATGAACTAGCAGTTATATTTGGGATCAACCTAAATTCAGGCTAATATGGCACATTTCTTATATGATTTTAAATTTATTGTAGAACACCAATGATTTACCTTAGCAGAAACTTGTCATACTTAATACAAACAACACTATAAACACCAAAAAACCAGCAAATAAATACTAAAATTTACTGATACTAATGTTTTCATTTGTTTAAAAAAAGGGAATAAATGTTTTATGGTTATTTTAATTATAATTTAAAATTTATCTTTCTATGTAATTGCATATGATTGCACATCTCAATATTTGTATTTTGATTATGTTTAAATGTTTGAAAGATGTTCTGCTTGATTTTCATTGAATGATGCCTGATAATGTTCATTATAAACAAATGAAAACATTAGTATGAGTAAATTTTAATATTTATATGCTAGTTTTTTGGGGTGTTGTGATGCTATTTGAATACTAAGGATACTGTTTAGACTGTATATACTGAAAATCAGCATAAGCCATCAATGCTAAACATAATTGGTTTTCAATAGAAATTATAAAACATTTTTTAAGTATACATCATCATGAAAAAATTAAATATAATTTAATTACAATTATTACAAACATAAAAACAGAACCAACAGAACTTTTATCAGTGAAATTATGAGGTAATAATGCAAAAGTAAGTTTTTAGTTGAAAATGTTACTATGGTAATGAATGTTTGTGTTCTCTGGAATTTCTTTAAAATTATAAGTGTAAGACTCTTCTCTTTTCTTTCTATATGGCAGTATGATATATTATAATAGTACATAGTATAAACTGTAAATATAATATAAACAAACAAGAAAATTAAAACTTTATAGAAAGAACTGAAAACAAAGCATAAAAATAATATAAAAAAATAAAGAAAAAATTGTATATTTAAATTAAATAACATTCTTAATTAAAAATAATTTTGATTTATTAAAGAAGTAAAACAAGAAGCTAAAGATAATTAGAGAATAATCCAAAATACATTTATTGACTATTACATCAGATTAAATATAGTAATTCAGAGATGGGAATTACTCTACTAGTTTGTATCAGTCTGTGTAAAGTCTTCAATATAATATTTATCTATAAAAAGTAAATCTATGGATAAATAGGCTGATGATTATCATTGCATACAGGAAGTATTATTTTCAGAAAGATTATACAACAACATTTGTTTGTAATGTAATAAATTGATAAATTTCATAATAAAAATACATTAAAGAATACAAAAAAAAAATTGTTTTCATAATCTGTCCTCTCACAGTCACCATTAACAAAGTAAAAGAAAAAAAAACAACACAAATTTTTACTTAAAGAGATAACCTTTTATTTGAGATTGTGAGAGGATAAATTGTGAAGACAAAAAATTTTTCATATTCTTGAATGTAATCAAACATTGACAAAAAAACCTTTAAAATTCAGCTTTTTATTAACTAATCAAATATTTTCGACCATCAAGCTAAAATAATACAAAAGATTCAGGACAAAACACCTTAAATATGCAGAAGCATGGCAAATACACAACCAGGAAGGACAAACAATAAACTTTAGAGAATCGAGTAAAGTCTCAGCAGCATGAAGAGAGAACATAATCTAAATACTTTAGTATGAAAATGGACAAACGGTTAAAGAATTAGGCACAGTTGTGGTACTGTTTTAGTTATTTATTTATGTATTTATTTTATTTTTATTCAGTTATTTATATATCCTAATATATATATTTGTAGTATATACTGTATTTTTATTTACGAGCTTGTGCACTAGACAGCTATGAAAATTCAAATGTGCAATATCGTTAAATGTTTTTCCTCAGGAAGGTCTTCCAAATGGCTGACAACATTTGATTACTTAATGAAAAGCTGCATTTTAAAGGTTTTTTTTTGTCTATGTTTGATTATTATTTAACTGCAGTTTGAGAAGAATGTCTTGAATGTACTTTTACTATGTAAATTACTATCAACCATTTTTAATAATTTTGATATTAAACTGAAATTTATTAAGTATTTAATGTAAAACAAAGTATTTAATTGTATTTATTTAAAACAATATAATATCTTGAATTATTATAATTATTGAGTAAGTATTTCTTTGCTTATCCTTCAACTAAGTTTAATTGACAGATGAATCAACCAATTCATTTAAAATAATCATAAATCATTATTTTTCATATGTTTGACCTTATATTTTAATTTAATCTTTTTCCATATCAGAGGTTTTGCACAATTCATGCCGACAGACCTGCTTATTATTCATAAGAGCTTTCATAGCTATGGAATTATACTTGGCTTAGATTTTAAAATTTTTAATATTTAAAACATTATATATATTATATATTAAGATACCTTCTCCATCCACTCATTGGTTTACTTTTCATGTCTTCTTTAGAAATTCCAAACAAGCCAACAACAGCAAGAAACCAAGCTGATGAAAGAAGTATTAGCATAAGAAGTAATCTAATCGGTAATACAGTCACAGTCATAACCACAACCTGTCAAATATATTTTATAATAATTAAATCATGATATATATTCTGAATATAAACAAGTAATTATTGAAATTAATGTCTGAAACTGATTTTAAATAAAAAATTCACTTCTCAAGCAATATATTTTAACAGCATATTAAATGCTTAAATGAACAGAAATATTTAAAAGTATTAAAAAAATTCAAATGTGTCTAAATATTTACATCTAACTATAATTTTCTGAAAAATATAGTATGAAAAATTAAATTGTATTTTCATAAACAAACCATTGATACTTTTGCTTGAAAATAGAAAAATATTGATGCTTTATTAGATATATACTTTAATGTTTTTAGAAATGAAAGTAAAATATTTTAAAAGTAAATAATGATAATAATTTACTTTCTAAAATATTAACTCATGATTAAATTTCTAGAACTGAAATTAAAAATTATATTTTTAATAATGGCCGTATAAATTTTATAAATATTAATTTTAAATTTTATTACATGAAATATTTTAATAGTAGAGAACAAGACAATTGAGTGGACACATTATCTGATACTCATCTTAAACTGTACACAATTTTATCAAATTTTTCTCTTAAATAATAACTATATAATACAAAAGAATGTCCAAATTATAACTAATATTACAATAGCATTATTTAAGCTATATGTGAGAATCTAGGAGCTGTTTTTCTATAAATTTTAGCAAATGGACGAGTTATAACCACAACCTGATTATTTATTGCTTGATTTATTTATTTATTCCATCTGTTCCAAGCAGATGTTAATTTAACTGTCAACAATCGACCAGTCTTTGACAGAACTAGTCCCTTCCCCACTCTCATCAACCTAAGAAAGTATTGAAAATATGTTATGACAATTAATTGTTAAAGTGTGAGAAAATTGACATTTAACTAAGTCCACGGAAAAATTCTAAAAACAATCGAAAGAAATAAACCTTCTAATCGATTTTGTTTAATTCCCACCGTCCACTGATGACACATTCAGAGTGTCATCACGACCAAACATCTGGTCACGAGACCAAATTCCCGCACCAAAGAGGGATATAACGGCCATGCAAGGAGCATCTGTCAATGCTGTGTCATCGATACTAATTTATTCTTTTTTATAAGCGAGGTCTAACTCACTGAATTTTTTAAATTATTCGAGAGAACTGTGTAATTTTTGTGCTGAGGAAGAATCTGTGAATGCTTGGCATGTTTTGGCTAAATGTGGGTGTCTTAATAGTATTACGTGAAGAAATTTTTGGCTGTGTTGTTTCTTCCAGATCTTTATTTCTTAAAATATTATTGAAACCATGTTATCAATTTAAAGTGTTTTGTTTTTAAAGAAATCTGTTGACCTTTTATTCTAGGGGGCGTGATTCCTCTGCTATAAATTTGGCTTTATTGCCGGTGTTGTTTGCAAGCATCTGTCAATGCTGTGTCATCCATCGATACTAATTTATTCTTTTTTATAATAAATAAGTAGTAGTCAAATGACACACAAATCACAAAATTTTCATAGGATAACATGTATGACATATTCTAATCACAAAAATTTCAATTCCCATTCAATATAATGTATGACACACACTAATCACAAATTTATTTCCATTCAATATAATGTATGACATATTCTAATCACAAAAATTGTTAAGTAAATAATTTTTCGGACTTACCTTTTCAGATTATAAGAACTGCGATTGGTGGGATTTTGATATAAATTAATTTTTAAGATATGTTAGAATTTATTTTAATGCCAGGATCGGTCATGGAAGCATACGGTTTTATTATTACCTACGACGGCAACAGAAATTATTCTGTTTCTCCGCGTTTGTACAAGTCACTCGATAGCTGCATTGCTACGGTAAATAATTTTTCTTTCGATATTCCTGATAATTTTCCTATTGTTTTGCGTTATTTTAAAGTTAACGGAGAAATATGGAAAAGAGATGGAAAATTTGGTTTTGTAATTGTGGATGATGATGGAAGAATTAATGAAGTTAGTAATAATTTATATTATTCATTCGAAGAATGTTCGGATGTTATGAGAGAAGTTTATGTTGAAAAGAATAAAAAGAATATATTAATATTTAGAGAGATAAATTGCGGATTGAGACATTATAAATTTACTAAAGTTCATAAAATCGATTGATATGTATTTTAAACATCCAAGTAACTGTATAATTGCGGGATCATCGCAGCGTGGAAAGACTATGCTAGTAAGAAAAATTATTCATTGTAAAATTTATGAAAAACAGTTAAAGAAAATTTTATGGTGTTATTCTGTATATCTACCATTTTTTCGAGATGAAAAAGATATTACATTTATGTATAGCCTACCTGAATCTGTGCAAGGATGGGATTTAGTAATAATTGATGATTTGATGCACGAACTTAGTTCAAAAATTGCATTCTTGTTTACAACAGAGTCTCACCATTATAATGTAAGTGTGATCTTGATAATGCAAAATCTGTTTCCGAAAAATAGAATTATGAGAAATATAACTTTAAATACTCATTATTTGATTTTGTTTAAAAATAATCGTGATGAAAGTCAAGTAAGTTGTTTGGGAAGGCAAGCTTTTGCAGGAAAATGTAATTTTTTTATGTATGCATATAAAAAAGTGACAGAAAAGGATTTTGGTTACTTGTTATTAGATTTTCACCCTAAAACAGACAAGAAACTTTCGGTGCGGAATTCGTGTTTTCCAGATAAACAAGGTATTTTTTGGATATACTTACCAATAAAATGAAGAACGTAAAGAAAAATTATCATATGCTGGCACTTTTAGCCAAAACTACCCCTTCTCAATGAAGAGCAATACTGAAAGGAGCTACTCCCAATCAAGTTAAAGTTTTGTGCGAAATATGCAATAATTTGCAGAGAGGAAATATACCCGCTAATGTTCATAAATTACAAAAATATAAAAAAATAATTAGAAAATTAAGTGAAAAACACGTCTCTTTTAATACCAAGAAAAAAATTTTGGTTAATCAATCTGGTGGATTCCTTCCCCTTCTACTGGCACCGCTTTTTTCTATGGCAGGAGGATTAATTGGTAAAGTAATAGGAAAAAAAAAAAACAAATGGCAAAACAGATGGCTCTGGTTCCTCCCGAATTGTTAGTGGCGTATCAAATTAAACCTGAAATAAGAATTGGAAATAATATTGAAGAATTACTCGAGAGTACCGATTTATTTGACGATAGTAAAGTTAAATTATTAAGTCAGTTGATTTTGAGATATCAGAGAACAGTCCATAAGCCGAAAGAGCCAGTCAGAGTGTCTGCTGTACGCGATGAAAAACCACCGGAACCACCCGAAGAAAGACCCGACGCTGACGATAACGGTGAGGGCGCATTTATTAAACAAATAACTATATCTGTACCACAGCTATATCAAAAATACATTCCTCATTTAATCGACAAACTGAGACAAAATGATTACAAATGGAATACAAAAGGTGAATTAACAGTTAGGGGCACTCCAGTTGCAGGAAGTCATATAATTGATCTGTTATCCCATTTAATGAGAAATTGAAAAACACTGCTTTCTCCAGTCGGTTTTAACGTGTTTTGGGAAGCTGTAAGAAAGTTAAATTTTCCTAGAGAGTGGATGGTAAATAAAAGTTTGGCAACTCTACCCGAAATCGGCAAAAAGCCGAGATATCAGCCAATACAAGTTGAAAGTCCTGAAGAAATTTTTTCTACAATTTCTCCAAGAGTATTTTACCAGTGGAAAAAGTCATCGAAAAAGAGGAAGAAGAGTCCCGAATGGAGAAACTATTGAAATCAATATACTATAACCCTAAATCTGCATCATTCGGAGAAGTGAGTAAACTAGTTAAAACTTCTAATTTATCAAAATCTACTGTCAAAAAATGGTTGTCTTCTCAGCCCGCTTATTCATTGCATAAGGTGACTATATATGCTATATATGCTAGGTGACTATACCTATTCTCAGAAAGAGAGATTTGGCAACTGTGACGAAATTCTCATTTCTGAAGACTCGTGTGAAAAAGATGACGATAATTCGGGAACCTCTACCTTATCCAATTCTGGAGACAAAAAATAATAAAGAAGGTTTTGCTGACTCTAAATATTATTTTGTAATGGTTTAGGTGATTATTTTGTACCCAAATAATGTACCCAATATATATTGGTTTAGGTGGTTGTAATGTACTCAAATATTTTAATTTTGTACTCAAATAATGTACCCAATTTTCATTTTGTACTCAAATAAAGCAGCAAATAATATTAAAATGTTTATTTATTTCTTTGTAGACAAAGAACCACCCCCAATTGACTGGAAAATTTTCTCATCTTCGTCTGTAAACGAAGACACAATAAGACAATTTCACAACTTTGTTCACTGGGACACAATTAGTCAACGAGGCAATTTATCTCTCCGATTTATTTCAGATTACGCAAATAAATTAAATTGGGAGCATATATGGAAAAATTACAAATTTTCAACCACATTTATTTCAACTCATCTTGATTACACAAAATGGGATTTATTTTGCCAATATCAACAATTAAATGACCTTTTCCTTACAAATTATTCAGACCATCTTGATTGGAATAAAGTCGCTGAATTTCAAACTCTCTCAAATGATTTTATTACCCTTGTCATACATGAATTTGATATAAAAAAACTATTAAAATACCAACAATTAAAAACATCAACTTTACGTAAAATAGAAGGGCACCTAAACTGGATTTTTGTTTCTCGTTATCAAAAACTTGACCAAGACTTTATTGACAAATTTCAAACTAAATTGTCTTGGTGCCACATTATAAAATACCAAAATTTAACCAGGGAATACATTGTTAGCAATCACAAAAATTTATTCCTGTACCTAATGTCAGAAATATGTCTCAGTTTAGAAAAACTGAGAGAAAGATACAATTATTAAATGTTTTACTATATCCAATTTCTCTGTAATGCAAAATAAAAAATCTTTCAAAATAATTTCAGTATTAAATTATTTCAATCACTTCGTGATAATAAAACTTAACTTGCCAAAAAATAAATATAATTTACTTGATAATTTGTGAAATAATTTACTTAGTATACAGATAAATTTTAACACAATTTATATCAACCAACTTATATTTACTTGACAAAATAGTTTAAAAAATTATTTACTCGACAATTTTGTGATTAGTGCTACCCATACATTATATCGAATGGGAATAAATTTGTGATTAGTGTGTGTCATACATTATATCGAATGGGAATTGAAATTTTTGTGATTAGAATGTGTCATACATGTTATCCTATGAGAATTTTGTGATTCGTGTGTGTCATTTGACTACTACTTAAATAAAGTAAACAAAATAAACAATTTGCTTATTTTGTTTACTTTATTTTTTTTATTTATTGGTATTTTCGTATTTTATTGACAGATGCTCCCAAATGTTAAACTTTAAATATTACGTTGTAATTTTAAATCTTAACCTATAATTTAAATGATTACTTATATAATTTATTATTGTATATTTTTGTCTGTAATTTTATGTTCTTTGTATTTAAGCATTTTGTTTTTGGGAGAAGGTATTGCTCCCTGCATCAAGGATTGTATCCAGTATGCATAATAAATAAATAAAAATAAAAAATAAAAATAATGGCCATGTACCCGACCTTCAGCACAGATTTCACCAAGACTCCCTTCCCACTACACTCAAGGCAGATTTCCCCATAGATGAGTGATCACTAACTCCAACGCAATCAGTCCCTAAGGAATATCTTTAAAGTTGTGAATTGTGCAAGTGTTGTCCCAGGCCTCCACAGACAATTTACCACCTAGACTGTAAAGTCCACTACTGAAAAGAGGTATGATGATTAACAGATTGATGTAAACTCTTTCTTAGTCTGTTAGTCCAATAAGCAGAATGCGATATCGTAGAATCTTGTCTCAAGTTTGTAATCTCGTTGTTTGTATTCATTTACTTATATTAAATTTGTTGATTTTTACAATGGTAGCTCTTACTCATGTATCACAGACCCCTATTGGCATGTCCAGGACATCGGCATGAATGAGGACTTAACTGTCCCTGACGTCAGAAAAAAGGTTTAGCGTGTTACTCTCTAAACCCCGGCTTCTCACATATATATGTTACCATGAAAGGCCAAAATTAGAGAATGTCAACATTCTCTAATTTTGATCTTTCACGGTAAAATATATAAACAGCTGGAAAAGTAATAATTGAAAAATAAATAACATTCTTAAGCTATAATTAATTAATAATTGACAATATGTTGTGATGTAAGAAAAGATCTCAAAAAGAAAAACCAAAAAGTTCTTAGAAAAGGCATGTAAAAAAGAAAATCAATATTTGAATTATCTTAAATTATAAAACTATAATTCAATTAAGTTTTTAAAATATTTATTTCTAAATTTAATATTAAATATTTTTGTTCACTTTTATGTAATTTAATGATAAAAAATAAATACCTTTATTTTATCATAAGTTGTTAATTCTAACTTATGTATAAATGGATTCAAAATTTCAGCAGAAATAGCTGTAGCCTCTTCAAAGATATTTGTCGTCATATTAAATGTTCTATATTTAAGAAAACAAAAAATATTATATTATTTCAATAATTCATAAATTATCTAAAGTAATTTGCTTCTGAGATTTTTAAAGCAACATGAAAATATATTTTATAATTACAATTTGTATCTTAAAGTTTTTGTCTGACTTTAATATTTAAATAATTTTTTAAGTATTATATTATATTATATTCTAAAGTGAGATTAAATGTCTGTAGTTATAATAATTATAAAATAAGAGCAGATATACAGTAGAACCTCTATTATCCGGACTAATTGAAGATGAAGGTAGTCCAGATAAGGAAAAATCCGGATAATCGAAAAAAATAATAATTGACAGTGCATATAGCAGACATGGGCAAATGCGGCTCTTTTTGAGTTACATGAGGCTCTTGCTGAGTGTTAATTTCTGTTTTTTATTATATTTATATTATATAATAAAATCACGCGCTTTACCATACTATCCGCCACGACAGTACAGAACTGCGGCTCCCATGCATTTTGCAAAACCTACATTTTGGCTCCCACTGAACTCTTGCTTGCCCACCCCTGGCATATAGTATGAATAATTTTTATTTGTCTAGATTTACATATAGCTTCAATATTAAATTATTTTTTATTAAGAAATTCAATTAAAGATTTTTGTTTAAAGCTAGCTGTTCTTTTTGAAGCTGCTAAATTGCGAATACTTTTAAGACATATAAGTTGTCCTGAGTTACTCTCTTCTTAGCTCTCAAACCACTTCATGGCGACATCTAAGCAACGAAAAGCTTCAGAATGTGTAGGACCAATATCTCTTACTTCGCAAATCTCTTCGTCTTCTCGATCTTGTTTATCTGAGGCAGATATTTCTTTAATTATTTTCTCATCATTCAAAATTTGGAATCTAGGATCATTTGCATCGCAATTTAACCACTCAGTTACATCTTCTTCGTCACATTCGGCACATATTGAAATTTGTGCTATTACTTCCGCAATGTCTCTTATACCACTTTCTACTGTTACTGGAATTTACTAATGGTCTTTTCAAAATTTTGTTCAATGCATTCCATCATGTACGTACATTAACAGTGTCACAATTTGCCAAGTGCAAATCAGCAAATTCGTACAATTTTTGTTTATGTTGAACAATCCAGATAATCGAAAATCCAGATAATGGAGGTTCTACTGTAATATACATTATAATTCTATCAGGTATATAGATTATTATTCAACAAAATAATGCAATTCAATGCAAAATGTTAGTATAAAAAAGTTAAACAAAGATTTATTCATTACATGTAAGACAAATTAAATATAAATTAAAAATTAATAAAAAATTAGCAACATGAGATACGGAATTAATATAGCCAATTAGCAAACAATACAGCTCAAAACAAAATTTGGTTTGGGCTGAACAAAATTTGGTACTGGAAAAATTTGTTGTTATTTGGTTATTTATTGAGATTTAAAACTTCTGATACAAATTATTTTATATACAGTAGAGCATCGATTATCCGACTTAATTGGGGACTGGGGTTGGTCAGATAACTGAAAAGTATGAAAAAATACATTATTAGTATAATGCAGAGGTTCCCAATCTTTTTCGGTTTGCGGCTCCCTAAATAATCAGATTTTTTCGCGGCGCCCTTAATACATCTACGCCCTAAATTTTTTGACTTTCTTCATCTATACGCCCTAAATTTTTGACTTACTTGAAAAATTGGAAAACTTTCCTTTTCAAAAGCGATTATCCATTTAACAGCGAAAAATTAAAAACAGATACTTACTATTTTCCTTGGGATAATATAAAATATCTAATTTCAACTGTTTCGGTAATATCTATATTGAGACTGGACAACCACCATGTGGTTAGGTTAGTTGAAAAATAAATTAAACACGAATTTTAAATTCACAAACAATTTATTGAACGTTTATTGTTGATTAACATTATTAAAATTATTAATGGGATGGATGGGCTTGATGTTCACTACACAACTTCTCAAATCTCGGAATAAAATTGGATATGGCGACCCTCATTTCTTGTTCAACGTTAATTTTCGAGCGATATTTACTTTTTATTACTGCGACTGCCGAAAACCCAGCTTCGCACAAATAGGATGTTGCAAACGGAATTAATATTCGTAGAGCTTTACCACTAAGCAGTGGATATTCCTCTTTTACTGATATCCAAAAATCAGAAAGTTCCATGCTACCAAATTTTAACTTTAAAGTATTATCGCAAGACAAGTCAATAAGAGATTCTTCTTCTAAAGAAGTAAATTCAGATGGAGTCTTGGCTCTAAATGGGTTTTGAATCCATGTAAATTTATCAATATCTGCTTCAAAGTATTTTTCAAACTTTTTTATAAGCTCTGATCAACTTTGATAAGCTTTCTGATTTATAAGATCAACAAAAATGGATTTTATATTGCAAGACAAATTAATTTCATTGGAGGTTACAAACTGGTGCAACAAGGGAAAACAATCACTGATACACTCTTTATTAATTTTTATTTTCCATAGCTGTAATTTTTTTCTGAAAGCTGAAATCTTTTCTGTTTGCTTTAAAATGTGCATATTGCGTCCTTGTAAGGAGATATTCAACGAATTTAACTTTTCAAAAATATCACATAGATATGCGAGTTTAATCAAAAAGTCTGTTTCCACGAAGTGTTTGGCATACTCATGTTTTTCTTCTTCAAGGAAAGCGTATATTTCTTGCCGTAATTGGAACGTACGAGACAATACACCTCCGCGAGAGAGCCATCGTGAGTGGCAGTAGTACAACAAAGATGTGTATTCGGCTCCCATATCTTCACACATTTTTTAAAAAAATCTTGCTTTCAGTGGCCGAATTTTTATATAGTTTACTATATTTACTACACGTTCTAAAACTATATTTAGTGGAGGACTCATATACTTTGATGCCAGTGCTTCTCTGTGAATGATGCAATGGGTCCAAACTGAATCTGGAGCTTTGTTTCGAATAAGCGCCTGCAATCCTCCATAAGAGCCGGACATTGAACGACCACCGTCAGTACAAACACCAACGCACTTTGTCCATTCTAAATTATTTTCAACCATAAATATATTCAGGATCTCGAACAAATCGTGAGCCTTTGTACTTCCAGTAATACTTTTACAAAAGAGAAGGTCCTCAACGATTGAATTACCATCTAAGAACCGTACGTAACAAATCAAGTGTGCATCCTTATTATTATCTGTGGCCTCATTGAGTTGTAATCCAAATTCACTTTTTTTTTAATTTTTCAATTAATTGTATATTAAGATCCTCCCCATGTGCTGAATTCTGCGACTAATGGTATTGTTAAACAAAGGGACTTTTGAAAGCAGTTTTCCCGCCGTCTCGCCAATCATAATGTTTACTAAATCTACAGCAGCCGGTAGAATGAGTTGCTCTGCGATGGTATGGGACTTTTTACACTTAGCAACTCTATATGCAACTTTGTATGATGCTAGCAAAGCATTATTTGGTATTGACATATGTTTAAAAATGCTGCCTTTTTGTTGTTTTAATTCAATTAACTTTTTGGTAAAAAAGTCGCGAGGTCTACCAACAAAGTTAGAATGGTTGGTTTCTAAATGTCGTTTTAACTTACTTGGAAGCATACATTCTGGTGCCAAAACTTTCATACACAACACACACTGTAGTCTCTCCTTATCATTTTCGTTTATTGATGTAAAGCCAAAATCCAAATAACTGTCACGACGTTTTCGCCTCTCGAAACCCTTGCCACTTGTTTCTGGAACATCCTCTCTAGATTCAGCACTATCTTTATTATTCGAGTTTAATAAGAATTTGTCCATTTTTAGGGTGATCAGAAAAATAACTTTTGAAAATTAACTTAACCACCACACTGTTAAGTTAGTCGTTAGTCCAACAAACAAAAACTAATGCAAACACTAAGATGGTGACAACGAATGAACAGAAATCCAACTTGGTACTGCGTTATTCACGCTTAGCGTCTAGCTCCACACCCAAGCTTTAGTGACTAAACCACTAAAGCATGGGTGGGGAAAGAAAACAATGAAAGACTCGAAAGTTGCTAAATTCTTGGAATTTTGTCAGCATACACGATTGTTGGCGCAAAATTTCGAGAATTGGAAATTCCAAGAAAATTGCCGAATTGTTTAATTGAATATTTCGCGGCGCCCTTATGACGGCATCTCGGCGCCGCGGGGAGCCGCGGCGCACACTTTGGGAATCACTGGTATAATGTATTAGGCCTGGTTTAAATACTAGCCTCCCTTTCATGGTCGAGCCAGTGCTGCTAGCTAAAACATGCAAAAATTTAACAAAAATAATATTAAAGTAGCCAAGACATAACCAAATACTGTAGCTCCACATCACTAGCGGACATTTGAATTTGCCGACTAGAACGTGGTCGGTTAATCGGGGGTCGGATAATCGATGCTCTACTGTATTTCATTCTAACTAATTAATGTAAAAATCTTATCGGTTTAAAATCAATACAAATAACTTTTATTAAATTCTCTAATTTTTGACAATATTTAGTTTTAAAAAGCTTAATACTTATAAAGTTTGTGTACTTTTGTTAAAGCGATTACAGCTTTAACAAATATACACAATGTTTATTTTAAACATGTTTCATTTTTAGTTTAAGATACTTTTATGAATGTTTTAATTTTTATTCAAATTACTGAATATTAAAAATGCTGTTAAAGGCTATGATTATTCAATAATTTAAAAACAATTGAAATATTAAAATTCTTAAAATGTTTAAAAGTTATAATTGACTTTCCTAAAAATATTGTCATTTGTTTCAAAAAAAAAAAGGAATTAATTTTCAAAGTTTTCTATATCAGCACATTTTTCTCATAATAATTTATTACTTCAAATATATAAATTTGAACTTTGTTATTGTGTTTTCAGATAGTGTTAAAATCTTATAAATCTAATTTAAATTTTAAAAAAATGATTTGATATTATTAAGAATAGATTTCATTCAAAATGAAAAATAGTTTTATGAAAAACTTTTGTGTTTCACTTGAATTTCTGCCTACATAGACTTACTTCTTAAAAAATGAAATAATTAAATTGTAAAAAAATAACATTTGTTGCTAATATACAATAATAATACTTTATAGCAACATTTAAAAATCTTAGGAAAAAACAAATCTGTAATATCTTGAGCTAAATATATCTAAAAATTTATACACAAGCTATATTGAAAATGTTGCCAAGTATGTTAATTTGGGAATAATGCCATTTTCACCAAAATTTCAATAACAAGCCATTAATATAAAAAAAGTAAAAACAACACAGTGCGGTGTTAACAGTTAACATTGCACTTGGAGTGTTTTTACCTTTTTATGTGATATTTGGCACAAGGTTCAAGCTGTATTGTGCCATCAATATGTCTGTCAAGTAGCATATATTTCTTTAAATGAAATTAGATCTATTATATATGTTGTTTCTAATTAAAATGAAAATAAATCCAAAGTTAAAGAATTTAATATCCTTTCTTAGAAGGAAAACATTTTGCATGGTCCAATGGGTTTGTAACTTTTTAATTTTTCCTACTAGATGACATCTTTTTCAAAATAAATGTTTCTAAATGACAAAAAGTACAGAAGTATATTTTCCATTAAAGTTTTGAATTTTGGCATAGAGATTTATTAATAATTTAATTTTTTTATTTTATATCAATTTTTGTGTTAGTCACAATTTTATTTCAGTCATCAATGACGATATTTATAAATACAGGGTGTATTAAATCCTTATTAATATTATTATTATTATTTAATTAAAAAATTTTATATTAAATAAATTCTGTAAAGAAAATTACTGTCTTTAACATTACATTTTCAATAATGAACACTATCATTTCATAGTTTTATGGGAAATTAAGAGCAAAAGAATTCAAAATTATTTTAATGTAAATATTTTTAAAAAATGAATTAACTATTGCAATGCATTCAATAATGACAAAATTCATGCTTCATGTAAAATAATTTTTCCTGAATATTAATTCACTCAGTCTTTCTTTTTCATTACTGTCTCAAATATAACCCTACCTTAAGAAACATGAAAGCTTTATTTTAGTATTTCTCAAAAGTATTTGACATTTACAAAACATACACTTGAAATGTAAATACTAGTCAAATATCTCCCCTAATTCTGGAATTTCTTGTGAACAACACATTTATAACCTATTTAATACTTCTTGCATGAAAATAATAGAATCAAAATGTCATCTGAAATATCCAATATATTTTTCTATAATGCTTTCAAATTATTTTTATTTATATATAGTATCATTTTTTAAATAAAGGATTATGAAACTTAGCACCGTATTTGTAAATAAATAAATAAATTTCTGCTAATTTCAGGAAGTCATCTTTTTATTAAATAAAAGAAACATTTTTAGTCAAAATCTGACCATCTGCAGCTTAAATCATCACTTTTCAAATAACTAATTGAAAAATGAATGTAGCAAATCGAATGAAGTACTCAGCACTCTGCTCTACATTGCATTTTATTTTAACTAGTATATTGAAAGAATTCATTGTGATAGAAAACAGGTAAATATTTCATTTAAAATTACATTGCAATTTTGGCATTTTTCATGGCATGGTTTATGTATAGATCATGAATACAATTCTATTCATTGTTCACGAAAACCTTCAGAATCAAAATACATACCATTTTTTACATTTCTAACTTCAAGTTTTGTATATTATCCTTCTCGGAATCAAAACAAAAAAACAAAATAAGCTTTTCAAAATATATTCAATAATCTTTATACAGGCATAGTTAAATGTTTCATATGATGAGGAAATAATGGTTTTTACTAAAATTAATTTTAGAAAAATCATTACTTCTTCATAAATTATTCTATCATCCTTTATGACAGCAAACCATAAAAAGCTATTTTTATAGTTTGAAATGTAATTCTACCAAATGCAATTTTAAAGTTTAAAAAACTTTTTATATTTAGTATTATAAATATGAAAATCATCAATATGATCTAAATATAATCATATTAAAACAAAACAATTATAAAATCAATTTTAAAATTTAAATTTATAATTTTATAAAATCAAAACTGTTCTTAAGTTCTATGTCTAGAGAAAAAGCAAATTTAATCCATAATCCAAAACTAATTCCAAAAATATTCACATACAACAATAATTAATAATATTTTGCTTTTGAATTGATTACAGATAATAAATGTAACTGATGTGAAGCAACAAAATTATTTTACTAGAATAAGAAATGCTTTAGTATAACATCATGACTACCATGCAAATGTGAGAGCACAGATGTGCATTCTCACATTCAGATGGTGATAGCATCAAGGAATGTAAAGCAAGAACTGAAAGAAGGACAACAGAGTTGGAAGCATAGCTTCCAACTCTGAACAGAAGAAGAAGAGGAAAGAATAGAAGTACAAAAGAAGTTAAGCATAAAGGGGTTAGCTGGTGTGTTCTCAAATTGAATGCAGCTATATTAGAACTACACTCAAACCTGTTTTTGTGCGGTCTATTTTTGTGCGATTTTTTATTTGTGCGATTTGTTTTGTGTGATTTTTTGTGTGCGGTATATGAATTTCAATCAAATTGGTATACTGCACAAAAATAATTGCACAAAACACATTGCACGTATAAAAGACCGCACAAAAACAGGTTTGAGTGTAGATGGTATGGATTGGAATGCTAAACAGTTTACAAAAGCAGAACGGCAAAGAATGAACTTTTATGACGATGATGTAAAATTTATGAAGAACAAAAAAAAAAGACTTACAAAGCAGATCACACTAACAAGATTATTCTTCAAAGTTACAATCAGGACCCTACCCGTACAATTTCTTCCATTCCTTTGCAGTCATCTCCCTTACCCAGCTACACCTCTACAGCTCCCAATAACCCTACTGATAACTCTTATAACACTAATGACCTTGGACCACTCAGGATTCAACTTTTTGAAGGATTCAATGACTACAATATTAATTTGAATGCCTTTTTTTAAATGAATAAAACTAAGTTTTTGGTACAGTATAACATTTTAATAATTTTTGCTGATTGTATTTTTATGTTCTGTACGCTGTAAGAAATGCAAATTAAAGCAAAGTTACCAAATTGGAGTCTCCTTTAGACTGTTTCTTTATCAAGAATAAATAAAACAATTAAACTCCTCATTTTTTGGCCAATTCCGTTAATGACCTAGTCATAGGAACAGAACTCACGAGGAGTGCCTGTATCATCAATTTTACTGTTTTATTAAATAATCAACAAGTACACTGTATTTACCAATCAAATTACTTTCACTTTTTCCCAAAAATACAGTAGAAGGCCTACTGAAAAGATGTGAACAAAATATCTGAATGCTCCAAAATATCTGAATGCTCTGTGACATATAGTACAGTAGTTATTTTCTATTAAATTTCCTTGCAATAATTTACAAAGATAGAAATGAAGTATATGTGCTACAACAACTATTTACACACAATAAATATCCTAAACAAATTTACTTAAGGAATTCCATAATTTTCCTTTTATTATTCATCTAGATAAACTGATTAGTGTAATTTATTGAGTTAAAATTTTCAAACATTGTACACCTATAAATTCCCACCAGCATTCATCTGTTTGTCTGCCCTTCCTTAATCTTGAGAACAGAGTTAGATAGGTGAAAGGTGAATGAAACCAGATATGGAAAGTTTAGGGTAGGTGGCCCTAAGCTTTCCATATCTAATTAACTATATACAAACTTCTAGTTCAAACCGAAGTCACATTATTTCAATTCAAAACTTTTCGAAAGGAGTTAGATAGATGATTGGCATGACTATTGCTAACAGGGGAAAAAGTATGATGTATGGGAGCAAGACATTACTAAATTTGAGAGCATTGTGACAAATAATTGCAGCCCAGCCTTGTGAATATGTCACAATAAATAATTGCTTGTTGCTAATATACTTTATCAATCAACTATATTTTTATCTACTACATCTCTGCTCAGGAATGGGTTTAGGAGGAGCAGGGTGCAGTTAAACCCCACTTCTGACAGTTTTCACAAATACAGCTGGTTACATCAGGTAGTAAAAAATTTAAGGCATATTGTTTTCTTTCTGATCTCACTCTAACATTTCCTGGATCCACTATTGTCTATGTTTGATGTCAGTCACCAAATCTACCTATTCTCAGTTGGCTAATATAAGATAATTATATTGGTATAGGTTACAAAAATCATTTAACTATTTACTGGTGTTACATTCAATCAAAATAGAATGTATAACTGAACAGCATTATGGTCAAAAATTGTTTATATTATCTGCTTTAATTATTTTAATTTAAATCTTAAACAATTCCAATCATATGACTATACCAGATATTTTTCTGTAACTTTATTATATTATTATTAAAATCAATTATAATTACTATTATTTTTGTTATGTTAATATCACAAATGTATAGCACACCTTAGTCCAGAAAAAAAAAGTATTTTTTGAGAATTGGTAATATATTAAAGTGCTCTAGTCACAGTGATAATAAATAATCACAGATTATATCTGTCAAAAGTTTGATAGCATAGATAACTGGAAATACTTCTCTATTTTCCAGTTGCCCAATCTAAAATCTTCAGAAAGGATTGAAGATCCAAATTATATTCAAAAGCATCATTTTTGAAATAAATTAATTAAATAACTTGTCTAAAATTAGCCAAACATATTATATTTATATTACTCACAAATTCTGGAGGAATCATTCTTCCACACATACAACTATTAACATCAATTTCATATGATCAAAAATGTTCGACAAAGTTGAATTAAAACTTGCTGGTTTTAAAATTAAGGTTAATAGCTGTATGTATTGAAGAGTGTTTTATGACAGTGAAGATACAGATATAATGCCAAAATTAATTTCATAGCTAATCAATTACCTCATCCTAGATTACTATTGATCAATGAAACATTAAAAAACAAGAGCGATGGCCACTATTATTTAGAACAGCTGTGGCATTATTCACATCTGGAGTTTTTACTCAATGTTAATATGTTATGTGCCATCATGACCTGTGCCTATTACCATCAGGTTCTTGAAGATGTATAGAAAAACCAAGGAAAAATGATCTAGTTTAATTAAAAGAGCTATCCTAATTTTGCAGAACAATGTATAACCCTGTACAGCCCACTTGACAACTTGCAAAATCCAGGAACTGGACTGGAAAGATACTGCCACATTCCCTCTACAATCCAGACTATATTCCTATTTTCATTTTTCAACCTCAAAAAATACTTCCTGAGCAAGCAACATTTGATGATACTTTTCAAAAGAATGTCTGATCTTAGTACAGATATGCTGACAAAACCTTTATGCCACTAGTATCCAGGCTAAGTTTAGGCAATGCCCAAAGATATGTTAGAAAGGTGTATTGATGGTTTATTAAAGAGTTGATTCTGAGAGTTTTTCATTCCTGGAGTAAAACAAATTCTGGAAGATTTCACATTTTTTTTAAATCTCAGCAATATAAAAATGCTATCTCCTATTCTTTAGTCTGTTTTAATATATATGCATAAAGTCATCTTGTTAAGTAAATATAAAAGAAACAGGCCTCAATTTGGAAGTCAGAGAATTTAGAAACTTTTGCCAAATTTCATAACTTGCCCGGAAAATTTGAGAGATTTGATAATCCTAATCCAGGCATTGATCAAACTCTGGAATACGTTATATCTCTGAAGAAGGGTATTATGTAGAGAAATAAATTATACTTTTCTTTCTTACTTATTCTTTCTTCATTCTGCCTGTTTCACTTAGTCAAAAGTTCATTTGGCATGAACAACTCTTGTGCATTATATCTTAATGTTCTTTCTTATTTTTGTAATTATAGTTTTATTAAATTCTTTATCAAAATAAAATATCAAGTACTCTCTAAAAGTACTGAATACATCTGTTTGTTGCTGAATTTAGTTGTAAAATATGTATGCATTTTTCTAATATAATCAATAAATATTGTGATATGGGATATAGTAATTGAAAAAAATTAATGAACCTAAAATCTTTAAAAACAAAATACTAAAAACTTATTTATTACAAAAAAATTTACTAATTAAGGATATCTGGAAAAGATAATAAATTCTATTATGATCACTTATCATTGTTCACCTTAATCATTAATTGAGTAGTTTAAAATTCTGTTTTTCTAAATTCTATTTGTTATACATAATGATAATCTAAATTAAACAATTCGATGACATCACTATTAATATTCTTTATTGATATTTTCTACTATAAATTATAGATAATATAATATACAGTCAAACCTGTCTATCTCAAAATCCTCTTTACCTCAAAATTTATTTTTCTCCCTGCATTTTCAGTCTCCATTCAATATATTTTCCATGTCTATCTTTAGAATTTTCTCCCAAAATCTCTATATCTTGAATTATGGACTGAAGTGTCAATGACAAATTCAATGTTCAGTGACTACATTTTGATAGCAAAAACTGTAATTGAGAAACATCTCTTGCAATACAGTACTGTACACAGTTGCAATTAAAACAGTGTTTCTCTGATTAGCTACGAATTTGACTTGCATCTTATTGGTTATTATTCCAAGTGACATGTTATAATGGATTTTAACAAACTTTTCTTGACCAATGTTTTTTTTTTTCTTTTGACAACATTCAAGTTTGTGATGGTAACATTAAGAGAAGCAAATGACTGGTGTGAAAAGAAAGTTGAATATCCTTTCGATTGAAGAAAAAATGAAGATCTTAAATTTTTGGACGGAAATCCTCAGATGAGAAAGAATGAAGTTGCCAAGTTTGTTATTCCATCAAGTACTCTTTCAACAATGATAAAAAATAGAGATTCAGTAGAGAGAAACTTTGAAAACAACAAGAAAAAAGTAAAAAAACAAAATCAAAAATGTTCTTTTCCAGAAACAGATGAATGTGTTAGAAAATGATTTGTGCAATGTTGTGGCCAAGGAGTTCCTCTTAGCAAAATGATGTTACAAAGGAAAGCTGACGATTTTGCCTAAAGACTTGACCATAGTGAATTTAAAGCCAGCAACAGATGATTTGAGAGCTTTAAAAGTAGACACAATATCATCTTCAGGAAACTTTGTAGTGAAAGTGCATCTGTGCCTCAAAAGTGTTTGAAAAGAGTGGACCAAGGAGCTCCCTTCTCTTGTTCAAGGCTACGAGCAAGTGGAAGTCTTCAATGCAGATGAAACTGACCTTTTTTCCAATGTTTACCCAGCAGAAAAGCTATATTCAAGGAACAAGAGTTTTGAGGTGGGAAACAGAGTAAAGTACACATGACTGTACTCTTAGCAGTTAATCAAGTGAAAAACTTCTACCATTGATGATTCATTGTTTTGCAAAACCCATATGTTTCTCAAAAGTGAAATCATTTTCCTATAATGTATAAAGCAAACCAGAAAACTTGGATGACAAGTGAAATCTTCAGTGACTGGCTGTTGAAAGGAATTGACAAATCTAAGGGTTTAAAAAAAAATTATTCTTTTCATAGATAACTGCAATGCTCATTCCAACCTCCCTACTCTAAAAAAAATATCACTATAAGGTTTTTGCCTCCAAACACCACATCTAAGCTGCAATTCCTTGATTAAGGGATCATTTAAAGTTTCGAAATGGGATACAGAAGAGAACTGGTTCAAAAACTTGATGGCAATACCCTTCCCATTATCAATGTTTTGGATGCTATGAGAATGATAGACTATGCTTGGAAGAATGTTACAGAAAAAACAATCAAGAATAGTTTTCTAAAAGCAAGGTTTAAGCAAAGAAATAAGAGGAAGAAGAGGAACAACAACACCATTGACATGATGAAAGACATAGAAACCAATGGCACAAATTCAGAAGAGTGGATAATCATCAAGTATAAACAATCTAGACATTCTATTTGAAGAGTTTTTGGAAGTGGGTGTTCCCTGGTAACATATAAAATGTTAACAGATACAAAGATCATGAAATGTGAGAGGAGTTTCTGACAATGACAAACTAAAGTTATTACCACAAAAAGCAGCAGAAAAGGCGATTGAAATGATGAGAACTTTCGCTGAATTAGTCAGGATGCATTCGCAGCTATTGCTTATCTTCAAAAAATTGTTCAGTCAAAAAAGTCAGTCATCAGAAATTATTATTTTTGCTAATGTATATCAAAAACATTTTATTTTTACCCAATGCAGGTATATGTTGTACAGTACATGCTATTGAATTAATAAAATACTGCACCTCAAATCAAACTTATTACTGCATATGAACCTCTTGATCTCAAAACCTGTCTATCTCAAATTTTTTTTCTCATTCCCCATGAGATTTGAGATAGACAGGTTCAACTATATATTAAAGAAAGTTGTTTCAATGTTTACTTTTTTGTTTTTGAAATTTTTAAGATATTGTAGTGAGTATGGTACCAGTAAAGATCGGTCTCACAATTGGTGAGGGAATGCAAGGGCCGTACAAGAAATAACACTCGAATACTAAGAAGGAAATATTAAAAACTTTATATATATAAAAAGAAAATCGTATAACAGTCAAAATCACTAGTATACTAATTACAAAAATAAAAAAAACCCGCTTATTCTAACAGTATATATACATTATGTAACAATGATGCGTACATGCTGGACGGACCAAATTTCGTTGAATATTGTTCGATCAGAAGAAGAACCTCACAACAGGCATGGCGTACTACACACTCTTATGGGTTATCCCCCTTACCGTAATTCTCTCAGCAACCTTGATTACGCTATGGGTAGACTCTCCTTGTGGATGCACACGGATTTTCCCAAGACCTCAGTCCAGCCACTATCTGTCCTTCCTTGCTTACCTCCCTTGTCCAAGCTTACTCACTCCTGTATCAGTCCGCTGGCGTGCTTCCACTCTGACCCTGGCAAAGTCTCAAGAAACAAAAGGTGCTCCTGCATGTTCGACACTCCTTTTTATATCTTCCCGTCATCCAGGGCTCTTAGCCAGTCACGTGAGGTTGCCGCAACCAACCCCAGACCAACGAGTGTTTGCCGAAGATGGAGGTACGCGGCAACGGAAAGTTTTACACAAAAATAACGCGACAAATGTAGGAATCCAGCGCAAGGCTGATCCCGATACACGCGAGAAAAATAAAGGTAAAAAAAAAATGTACATATACAAATTAAGCACTACAATATTTTCAGTTCTAAATACTGACTAATGTCATTCAATTATTAAAACTACTATAAAATACAGCTCCTTTCTTAGAAAAAGAAAAATGCTTTATAGAAAAAAAGCAAATAATTAATTAAAATCCAAAATGTTTTTAGATCTGTAGACAATCTTCAAGGAAATATAATATTAAAACAATATTTTTTTATTTATCTCTGTGCTCTCCAAATTGCTCCTTATCAAATGGACTAAAAAGTATAACAATGACAATTAAATATGTAGCCTACAAACCCAAATATTTCATAAAACTATAGTATACACACTAAGTGTTTCTTCATTGAAAACCGATAAATAAGCAAAAGAAATGCGAAACAGAATTAATTATAATACAATTAAAGTTTAGAAACAGCACTACAAAAACTATTTTAAAATCCAAACTTTAGGTACATCATTGTAATCAAACATTTTCAAGAAAGTTTAGAATTTTATGCTTTAATATTGCCATTTTATATATTCCAGAATTATTAGTAATTGTTAGCAAAATATTAGTAATATTCCAAAATATCTCCAATTTGAATCCTTTATGCAGTAAATGACACTTTTGTATATTTTGATAATTTGGTAATTGTAAATTAGAATTAATCTTTGTTAATAACAAAAACTTTAGTAAACAAAAGTGGACAGTTGACAATTTTATAATATTTATTATAAAAATTAATTTATTTTTATAATAAATTAATTTTTATAATAAATATTAGAAGAAATACCTGCAAGTTTTTAATATTGTCAATTAACAAATAAATTGACAACATTAAATAAAATAATTGTTCTTATTTAACTATTTGCATGTCAGCTTACTGAAAGTCTAAAACAAATTATTACAATTTATATGAATTTTATATAATGTCATTTATTTGAAAATATGTTCAATCGATTCATCAAAAACCAAACATATAGTGACAAATGCTATATTATCAAATTACCTCTTTACTTAATTATCTAACTGTACAAATAACTAAATAATTTCCTTCTTATGCATCTTAAGATCTTTCTATTTTCTTTTGTAGTTTTTTATATAAAATATTTCTGGGAAAATTTATTCAAGCTACTATACTTAGAATTTTCTCCAATTATGTAATTAGTCATGTACTATTTAAGTTGTTGGCATCTGCTGTATTAAACCACAAAATTCTTAAAACTTTTTATAAATCTCTTTTCCCACATTGTTTATAATTTACTTAGCTTTTTCTCCTTAATTTTGATTTCCTTCTCTAGTTACTTAAACTTTAATTTCTAATGTATCAAACCAAGGATATTAGTGATTCAAATAATCTATAGTAACAAATCAAATACAGTTTCAAAGCAATAATTAAGTTGTTCTATCTCAGTTTTTAAAATATATTTGAAAATCAAAGTTATATTTGAATTTAAGTTAAGATCTAATTACTCACGATTTTACAAATATATTCTCAGAATACAATTAAAGATTTTCTAATGCCTCACCAATATTAAATGTAGAAAAATTTCCTAAGCATGATAAAATAAACACAGTTAACCTGTATTATCTGTGTCCACATTATAAAATTAATGAGTTTAATTTCATAAAATACAATGTAATTTTATAGTCAGAACTCAACATATTTCCATTTTCTTACAATTGTTGTTTCTGCATAATTGTTTTATATATACTGGGTATTTTCTGGGAAAATGAAATTGAACTCCGCAGCATAGATTTGTCTGTTTCGACTTCTTGCGAAAACACAAATGTGGCGATATGCTTCTAACATTCTGTCTAAAGTGGTTTAAAACAGGCAGATTCTGGGATGATATGCATGTCCAATGTCATAACTGACAAAAATATCAAGAAAAAAAAAACTAAAAACACCCACATGTATGGCTAGCAGCCTACCAACTCCAGCGACTGATTAAAACACACACACATGCAGCAGCAAGCCATGCAAATTAAACATCAGTAAAGATAAAGTTAAAATATTATAACAGAGATCAATGTAAATTGACAGCAATCAGAAACTCGATAGACATGTTGCTTGCAACCAGCGATCGGCCCATAGATTATAATTTGATGAACTTTAACCCCAAATATCTCAGCCCAAAGATCAAATTTCAAAATTCCAGCTTTGTCGTGATGCTGGCTTGCCACATTGTACATATTTGCAAAAAATCATGTTTAGTGGTTGTATGGTTTCTTTAAACTTCAAATCACAGACAAAACACTTTCTGACTTATGCAGAGTTCTGCTTAATTAGAATGACAACATATAAAATCTTTGCTTTTTGTTGATTGTGATTGACATTCACTTGAGTGTTGTTTATATTTAAAAAAATTTTTTTAAGCAGATGAAAAGTGTTTATGGAAAAAAGCACTATGTGACCACATATTGATGCCTCCACTTGGGTTGCAATCCTATATTTGGGAATTGCTGTTTTACACTACTGTGTTAATGAGTGTAAAATGATCCAAAGCTTAAAACAGATGTTATAAAATAAAATAAATTGTTAAATAAGATTATCATTTTTGTATACCTTGCATAGAGAATTCCAGCAACATTGTCAAAACTTTTGATTAAAATTTTGACAGATTGCTTTTGGTTAATGTCAGCATTTTTGCCCGTGACACTAGCTTTGTTCAAAATTACGGGTTGAGAGCAGCGCCGTAACTAGCCTTTTATGCGCCCGGTGTGAGTTTCGTAACTATGCCCCAAAACTATGACCCAAAACTTGGTCCAGGTCATTTCTGTGCCCCACCCAGAGTGTGCGTCCTGTGCCTGGGCACTGCTGGCACTGCCCTAGTTACGGCACTGGTTGAGAGCTCTGCATAGTATTTAGAAAAACTTCCATTAATAAAAAAATTTTCAATAACTTCTTTACATGTCAAAATTGCATGATTTAGAAATGATAAATTGAACAAAATACTTTTTTAAATACTTAATAACTAAATACTTAATTGATAAATAAATACTTAATATACTAAATACTTAATTAATTTTAAAAATATTTTTTAAAAATGTAATTTTGAATGAACTTTAAGAAATTTTGAAGTTATGTTTCCATGATTTAAATTATTTTTACTTCTCGTATACTAATAAGAAGTACACTCAAACCTATTTTTGTGCGGTCTTTTTTTGTGCGATTTTTTATACGTGCAATGTGTTTTGTGCAATTATTTTTGTGCAGTATACCAATTTGATTGAAATTCATATATTGCACACAAAAAATCACACAGAACAAATCGCACAAATAAAAAATCGCACAAAAACAGGTTTGAGTGTAAAAATATAAAAACTCTTAACTTGTTATTCCTGAGAAATTTTTTACTTATTGTTTTCTATTCATTATTATTTTTTACTGATATGCTAATAAATATTGCTTTCACTGACTTTTCTAAACATGTGGCTTTAATTTAAAAACAAAAAGATTATATATATATTATTATTATTTATAATAGTTTATATACATCTATTTAATAATTACATAATAATTAAATAGATAATTATGTAATTATTATTAATCAAAATTCCTTGAAAAGCTTCCAAAACATAATTTAAAAATCTAATAAAGTTTAATTGTTTATAAAGAAAATAAGGAAAAAATATTGATAATTGATTTATTTGAGACTATATTTCCTTTCATTTGTTCAACTGTACTGACTGTTTAATTAAAAATCAAAATATATAACATCTGTTTCCTGAAGGAAAATTTATTTTTGCAATAGAAATTTATATAATCAATTTTCAGATCAATATTGATAAAGAATTATTCAATTTAAAATAATTTTAAAATTATATTATCCAGATATTTTTAAGATTTTTATTTATTTTCTCATCTCTTAGATAAGATCAAACACATAAATTACTATCTAATCATAAAAAATTCTAAAAGGACTAATTATGATTAATTGATAAATTTTATGATGCTTATTCTAATTATTTACCGTTATGTGGATAAATATAAACAGGTTACAAACATAAAACATTATGTAACCTTGCTTACAGATAATATAATATAACATTAAATGAATATAAAATTTTATATTGTATGATAATTATCATCGTTTTAAAAACATTAGCAAAATCAATACTTATAGCAAAAACAAGAGAAAGATTGATAAAGGGATGGCTTTTGTACAATGACAGGATTATGATCTTTGTCAATATCGATAAATATGCATGAAAAAGAAATGAAATGAATGTGCCAAATCTTTCGAATGCGTGTTAAATTTGAAATAAGCAAAATAAATCATACCTAAACGTAGAGAATTTTAAACTCCCATACGATATACGACGAGACGTTTGTTGTGATATTCACTGCAGCGATGCTTTGTCCGTTACAAACAATGATACTCGCTGCGATTCTTGTAAAATCCTACTCGAAAACTTGATATATGTAAAAGTAATACTTAATATTTGACGAAATTAATAAAACTATTGAATAATTTATCTCTAGAAATAATTAATAGAGAGAGAAAGAGACTATTTTTATCTATCTTTGCGTATAGAAAATCGATTAAACCAGTGCCCGTACCGAAAATTGCCGGCATATCAGCGTGAATAGAGGAAATAATTCCTGTACGGGGAAGAAAACATCTCTTTAAACGTCTTGAAGATGACGTTAACTCGACGTCATTTAACTAAAGAAAAAATTCGGTATAAACCACTTACGGAGTACGATGAAAATTTACCTTATGGCGGTAAAGTTGTTTTGGCAAAGAAGAAGAAGCCCGACAGCTGGGCAATCGTCGTCTTAGAGGTGCAGTAAATTCTAACTTTACTAAAATTAACGCAATCCCATGTCTCTTTTTCTTTCAATTATATTTTACAATTGTTTTAAATGTATTTACTCAATGAAAATTATTTAGTTAAACATAACAATTATTTAATTTGTTAATTTTATTATACATTTAATGAAATAATAGTGTATATTTCACTTATTAATGCTATTATTTCCTTATTACTCAATTATACGTTCCTAATTATTAAAATTGACATATTTTTATCATAATTTATTATGTTTCGCGATAATAATACATAACGCGCGCAACACAATAAAAAAATAAATTATATGAACGTACATAAATTTTATTTCGATTTTATTTATATTTATTTATAAATAGAAATAAATTTGCAATATATTTTAATATGAAATCGAATTTGGTTAATTAAGATTTAATGTGACTACTTCGTTTAAATTAATTTTTTGAAATTATGTCTTTTAAAATTAATTACAATTGAATATTAGCAAATTATTTATCAAAGTTTAACTTAATGAAATTTATTAAAATTAAATTTTAATTAGTAAAATAATTAAATCGTTTATATATAATAATATATAATATACACAGAACTATGCATTTTTTATTATTATTAAAAATTTTACTTTGTTAATGTCTTCAAACAAAAAAAAACTACCAACATTTAATATAAATAACTTTTAAAAATAAACAATAATGTCTACTTATTACTTAGAATGGTTAATGTTACCTTAGGTGCCAAGATGGCGGCTCATCTGATTCCAGCAAGGCAACAGTGGGACGCACGTTCTAACCTAACCTAACCTAACCTATTCTAATAATTTGGTTGCTAATAATTATGGTAATTTATTAGAATGTGTTAGGTTAGGTTAGAACGTGCGTCCCACTGTTGCCTTGCTGGAATCAGAGACGAGCCGCCATCTTGGCACCTAGAGTAACATTAACCCTTAGGATAATATATATATATGAAAAAAATAATCATTTTTTTATGTATATTACTAATTTCATTCTAATCATAAATTTCATATTTTATGCATTTAATTCTAATTTAATCTGAATGCATTAAAGTAATGCTTCAATATCTAAAGTACAATTTTTTTTAAATTATTTTGGCTGAATACATAAAATTTTAAAATTAAAAACGATTTGTTAATTGCAAGTTATCAAATATGCCATATTAAGTAATATTCAATTCCCCTGTAATAGTAATGTTTCTGCAAGACACTATTACATTGTTGGAAAATAAACATAACTTTTTATTGTCACTCATTATTTTCAATGTATTCCAAATTTAAATATAAGGAAATTATTTCGATTTTAAATATAAATTATCATATATTTTTAGGTTAAATTATAGAAAAGAATTAAACTTTTTAATTAAAAAGTTAAAAATAACTTCAATTTAATTTTGCTAATTATTTCCTTATAAAATGATTTATAAAATCAATACAGTAATAGTATTTGGGAGAGAAAATATTTCCAAAAATGAATTCATAATTGTTCTATAAAAATTGTTTTAATCAAAAACCTATGACTTTTATTAAAAATAATAAATATTTAAAGGAAAATTAAAAATATATTTTATATTATAAATAATAATGTTTGATTTCAATTTTTATTTCTTATAATAATTTTTAAACGAAATTATTTTAATACAAAAAAAATCTGTATGGTATATGCATTCTAGTAATTTGATACACACTTTTTAATTGTATTGTTTCAGCATAATACTGTATTAGTAAGTCGCATTTAGAAAATGAAAATGATATTTATTAATAAAAAATTTATATTTATTTTATTGTAAATGAGATAATCTATTAGATAAAATTACACAAAAATCTAATAATAAACCTGTAAATGCAAATCTTTATAGTATTAAAAATCTGATTTTTAAAATTTAACCAAATTTATTTTTATGACATCTTTAACACGTACAGTTCTCTGACTATTTTTGGTCACAATGATCTTGGTACCCTTGAAAATAGGCTGGAAAGCCCAAAGGTACTATGGTTTAAGTGGAAATATTTTTATTTTCGTCTTCAAAAAAGCAGAGAATTGTACATCTTATAAATTTTGTATGCATATAGAAATCACATTTTAAATATCACTAGAAAATAAATTGATATTTAGTTTCTCAAATATACAATATTAAAAACTGTTTAGCTTACTGTTATATATTATTCATGTATTTTATTTATTATTTTTAACTTTAATACATATTTTTCATCTATATAAAGATAAAAACATAATGTAATATTTCATTTTGCAGATTAAATTTTAGATAATTCAGGCATGCTATGTTTATTCTTGGCTTCATTCACCATGGCAACTTAATACACTACACTTATGTGTAGGCTTACCAGACGTCCCATTTTGACCGGGATTGTCCGGTTTGACAATGTTGTCCCAGTGTCCCGGCCAGTTTGTCATTTTGTCTCGGTTATTTGGTAAAATTTTAAAAGTGCCGAATATACAAGAAGTAAAAATAGTGCAGCCTCAAGTAAAATAGTGATTTGGGAACTAAATAATCCCCTCTGTTACAGTCACTGTTGCCAATCTAAATATTTTGTATCTACATCTAAGTACTTTTAATGTTGTCTAGATATTTTTCCCCAAAATTTACATAGTCATTTTGGGGAGCCTTTATCTCGCGAAGGGTTGCTGGTACAGGCATGACTCCTTTGACTTTTTTGTTCTTATCAATATGCTCTATAGCTCTGTTAAAGTCCCAATCGCGTCATTTGGAGCTAGAATTGTACCCGATTTATTTTGTACTGTACATTAAATTCATTTAATCTCTAAAATGCCAAAAAGAAACCATGTTTTTACTGATGATTGAAAAAAAGTCTGTGATCATATTGACACAGTGAAATATGAATGGTGCTTTTCAGAATATTCAGTAACTCATGGTGTGCATTCAAACATTAAAAATCACTTGAAATGTGTGAAACATAAGGCAAGCAATAGGAACTTTTAAAGAAAGTTCAGACTAGTGATAAATATTAATAATAAGATATGTTTAGTTGAGTTATTAAGAATTGCTTTTAACTTATTGTTTTTGTTAACACCTTCTTTATTCAGACTTTTCAATTATAGGTAAAAATGCTATTAGGCTTTATTTTCTGTTGTGAGTATTTTCTCAAAATTGTCCCATTTTGAGAAAAAAATATTATGGTAAGCCTACTTATGTGTATCCTATGTGCATATAGGAATTATATAATGTGCTCCATTAACAAAAATAATTTCCTTAATCATTTTTTTAAAGTTAATTTAGTTACAAATATTTTTTAAATTAAGAATATAATTTAATTTTTTTTACTTAATATAAAAGACTTTTATATTTAAATTTGTTTAGATTAAAAAACATTAAATAAAATTAATGTAATTATTATTTTATGATTATTTTAACAAGAATTTTATTTTGAAAATATAAAGATGTATTATTTTGTTATTTAGTGTAAATAAAATTTTGTTTTAAATTTTTTCCTGAAACTATCACAATAGTATTATAATTCAATTAATAACAAAAATAACAATTTAATTTTCATAAATAACAACATATTTTTGAGACAATAAAATAACTCACAAATCAGTTATTTAAATTATATTCTTACTTTATAGCAGAACATCTATTTAAAATTAATTATTATTTTATTTAAATTAGTAACTATTAGTGGCTATTTAAAGTTAATACTTATATACCGACAACAATAATACAAGTATTATTTGATCATCTAAGTATTCTTTTATTAAATTTATAAAAATGAGCTTTTCTAATAATAAAATAGTTTCAAAAATGATTTTCAGTTTAGATTTTATAACACTCGTGATAATTAAAATGATTTTATAGTAAAAATTGTTAACATTGACTATGATAAATTGTATGCTAATAATTTTATTAAGCTGAAAAATAATTTAGATTGAATTTGCATAAAAATTTTAAGTAATAGTCATTAAATTTAATGAATAATCCATAGATTTTTTTTTTACTATGATTATTTAATTAATTATTTTGATAATGCATCATTATTAATGTAATAATTTTAAACTAATTTTTCATTTGAATTTGGTATAAAAATATATCATATTTACTGAAACGAATGTTGTATTGCGAATAAATTCAAAATTGTAATATTCGATGAATGAATGGTTTATTAACAAACTTATCTCTTTTACAGTTTTAAAATTTTGTTGTAATTAGGTCTATATTAATAATAATAGATTTATTTAATAGATATCAGCCCTTCTCCTGGTAAGCGGTCTTCTCTACTACACATATTATTATTTTGATCATATGCATTTTCATGTTACTCACTTTTATGCTAAAATTGGCCATTCTTATGCACAACATGCAATTGGGCAAAAATATTTAGATGGTAAGTATCAGTGTTGATGTTATTTTAAAAGTTTTTTAAATTTTTATTAAAACTAAATTTTTAATTCAATTATACATCTATGTTTTTGAATTTTTATAGGCAAAGGAGTTGAAAGAAATCACACAGCTGCATTCCAATGGTTTAGGTGATTTTCATATATAATTGTAATTTATTTTCAAAATAAGTATATTTAAAATTTTTCAATTACCAAGTATTTTAAATATATAAATTTTACAATCTGTTATTAAAAATAATTTATCAAAATTATGTTGACACGCAGTTCTTGTTTTATGCAAGAACTACGTGTCAGCAGATAATGTATAAAATAAATTTTGCGTAAATTTATTTTATACACCCCAAGTACATTGTGCTTCACCCCAAGTAGTCCTGGATGATTGCCTAGACATTTGTGCAATGATTTACAATTAATAGAAAAACATTAAAATGTGTTTAAAATGTTTTACTTTAATGAAAAGCATTTTAGTCTGATGTTTCTGAATATACAAAGCAAAGTTTTATTATAAAAATACATGCAAACCAGGGTGTACACTAACCTAATAAATGAGTAGCATTCAGTAGTTCTAGTTCTCTTTGTTCAAAATGTCAGAATCTGAAGAAGCATATTTATTAATAGCATTAGATTAGAGTATAAATAATTAGAATTACTTTTGCATTCAGCAATTAATCTAATCGAGCCATAAAAACATAAGTCTGTATATCATCTGGAGTAAAACAAGACTTAACTGGTTTTTCTTGTGTATATTCATTGATAAAAAGATTTCATATTCAGATAGAATTGTCTGATTACTACAAAACTCTGTATACCAGCTATGTCTAGACAATCACATAAATTATTACAGATGTGGTCTAATTGCATGTCATGTAATGCCACTAGATAGGCCAACCATCCTTCATTGAACTATAATATCCTCCCATCCTCCTTTTATCAATTAACAATCACACCAGAGGTGGATAAAACGAGTAAATTGCTCTGAGCTCCAAGGAATTAGGAGCCTTATACAATGTTTTTCATTTACTTCCTTATTACTATAGGCTCCCAATGTGTATTTTGCCACAGATCCCCATTACTCTGTTCATAATGTCCATTTTTATTAGGGTAATTTTAATTGTTTGTATTTGTTTAATTTTACTTTATTATCTCCAAAATATTACCAGAACACAACATTCCAATATTTTATGTTTTCTTCTAAAGTACCAATGACTGAGTGCATAAAACCACTGAACACACTGGTAGTTGGTTGTGGGTAGCTGCTTTATCCTCGTAGTAACCCTACAGCAAGAGTGCCTTAAAATCACTATCCTAATATCCTATAAAAAGACTTGCAGAAGCTTACTATGTTCAGAATTTTCAGTATATCTGTTGTTTGGAGGTCTTCAAATACCAGTCATATCCAATGGTGTGCAGTGACATTTGATGATAGGGAAGCTGTGCTGGCCCTGGATAGAATCATTGGAAGCATTATATGATATTTTGGTGTGTAGCATCCACCAATTAATCTGCATGAGGTTGGTGCTCTGTAAAGCGCATGCACAAATGCATATAATCTGGCTGCTTTACATTTGTGGTTCTCAATCATTTTGAAGTTGGGGAACACCTAAAGTAAATAAACACGGGTGACAAGAACATATATGTGTGTTATATTCTCTTGTTGAATCACTCACCATGTGCATATCCTACACATGACAGTAACACATGCCATTGTCAGGACTGTTGTGCCATTGATTTTGACATAATTTGCTGCAGCGTCCATGTTGTTAGAGGGGTATTCGGAGTGTCTGAAGGAGTGGCATGGGTTGTAGATGAACATAGTGAGGTTCTTGATCTGTTTGGCTAATTCTGCAACTTGGTTCTTCAGGGTGGAGATGGCAACAGGGTCATGTTCTACTGCAGTGGTTCTTAACCTTGCTGGAGGTACCGAACCCCATCAGTTTCATATAAGCATTCACCAAACCCCTTTTAATTGGAAAAATAAAATATAATTTTTCAAATTCAAAACATAGGTATAATAGGTGTTCTATTAGGAAATATAGGCATATTTCCCAATAGAACACATGTTATGTAGCATTAGTTTTCGAAACCAATACGGTTTCTACATCACGATGACGTCAGGTGGTTGACCTCCGCCGAACCCCTGAGACTGACTCGCCGAACCCCAGGGGTTCGGTCGAACCCAGGTTAAGAACCACTGTTCTACTGTTTGGATGTGTGCGGGAAGACTAATTCCATTATTTTGTTGGCCATGGCGGACAGTTGTTGGAGTTTTTCATTTGATGCAGCTAAAATGGCCTGTATATTGTGGAGTAGTCTCAAAAGCCAGAGGGATTTCAAGAGATCTTTGCTGAAATGGTTACCAGCCAAGTTGCGCATCCGTGTTAACAGGAAGGATGGATGTTGGTCTCCCAGCTCCAACCCTTGAAGAAGTGTTCTGATTTTGGAGGACTCACTCTCTGAATAGATGTCGATAAGATGACCCTTTAGCATAGCAAATTTATTCTGGTTAGGTGGGTTGACGATTAGGTCATGCACCAAATTTAAAATTTCCGGCTCTACTGCAGCAACAACATGTTTAAATTTCGTGTTGTCGATGGTTACATTGGTAATGGAAAATTGCACTTCTAATTGTGTGAACCATAAACTGGGGTTGCTTTTCCAGAAAGGTGGAGGTCTGATCGCAACACGTGCTATATGATGGTGATCATTGTTATTTTCTGCCTCAGCCATGATTTTAGTGTAGTTGTGGCAGTGTGAAGGCGATTATCCATAAATGATGTGTTGCACACATAGTTCAGCAAGTGGCGAAAGGACAAAGAAAGATGGCACATAAAGGCACATGGCACAAGAACAAAGAAGAATGGCAAGTACAATACCTTTCCATTGAACAGTCGACCATCAATGAAAAAGATCTGTGGTTACACTTTCTGAAGGTCAAGCTGTATGAGTAGACAGTTCCAAAAGAGATGAAAATCCAACGTTTGTATCTGATGCGAATGGATGGAGTTTTCATGTCGTACTGTAGAGTCCTTCATTGGGTAGAGGGCACCATAAATCATATATCATGTTCGGGTCACCAGTTTGTAGCACTACTTTGTACTTGATTAATTATGATACAAAAAAATCAAGGCTACATACAAAAACTTAAATTTATTATGTACATGAGATATGGCATGATTGTACAAGTCGAACATAGAGGCAAGAACACGAGCGTCTAGAGCGAGGTTAGGTCAAAGGATTAGGTTGCCAGTTTGTTAAATTCAGGGGTCCTCCTGGTGGCAACTTTTGGATTTAGGACCAAAGCTGTCGCCACAATACACATAACATAACCTGTCCACTAGGATCAAGGAACATGAGTAGGATGTATGTGCACTACATCCTTAGTTACCCTTTCCACTATCCCTGAGAACACTTCAAACCTCAATGAAGCAAAACTCCTCAATCACCAGGAACCAAAACATGGGAAATATTATTGAAAAGTTAATTTATAGATAAGCTAGAAACTAACCATTTTTTAAAAATAAGCCAGGATGATTAAGTACAAATAAAGAAAAAAATATATTTCTCTTACAGACAATACATATAAAATATGTCTTTTTATCCAGGCGTCCTTTCTCACGCAAAAAATCCTTTTAAAAATTGTAAATTATTTTTTAAATTGTGCTGCCACCGCTAGAGGGAAATATTGGACTATTTTACATTGTGAGGCGGACGAGAAGCCTCAAATGAAAGGTCGACTCCACCGTGGAATTGTCTTATCCCTCAACTGTGTGAGAAAGGACGTCTGGATAAAAAGACACATTTTATATGTATTGTCTGTAAGAGAAATATATTTTTTTCTTTATTTGTAGGAACTAACCACCTCTGTAAAAATGATAAAAATGCTCATTGTCTACTCATCAGTATGGAAGTACATTATATGAATTATGTTGCAACTGCCAACAAAAATGTCAATGTATTCAGTTTATTTTATTTTATTTGTTTTATCTTTTATGTTGTTATTATTTCTATTGATATTTGTATAAATGCTTTTATATTTAAATTGAAATTGCCAAATTTCACTATGTGTGTGTGTAAAAACTAAATAAATTTAAAAAATTTTTCAAACTTGCTTCTCATTAATATTAATTTATTTAATGATATTATATATTATTGAAATAATGATAATTTTATTCTTTTGCAGAAAAGCAGCAGATCAAGGTCATCCCCATTCAAGTTATAATTTGGCAGTAGGTCATTTACAAGGATTTAGAACAGATGTAAAACCTGGGTAGGTTTTATACAAAGTCCTATAATTAAGCAAATTAAAGCAATCTTAATAATTCATAAACAACTTTATAAATTATTAAGATTAATTAAAAAATAGATCAAAAAGCAAATAATTACAATTATTTAGAATGTTTATTTCATTTAAAACGAAACATATTTGTTATTTGCATAAAAGTTGTGAAAGTGAAATTGTATATAAAGAAATTAACATTTGATGAAATGTTCTAGAATAATAAATCATACTCAATATAAAAAATTCATCTGATATTATAATTTCTAATCAAACAGTTTTTTTCCTCCTCTCTATAAAAGAAATTGTGATGCATTGTCTATTTTTAGACTACGTACCACATTTAGACTAAGCATGTTTGATGTTCAAAATTAATGTCAAAGATTTAAGAATTTTTGAAATTAATTTTAAATCCAACTGTTTTGCCAAAAACAAAAATATTTCTGACTTCATTACTTATTGTATCAATTAGTACTGAGATATTTTTTATAGAAGATAAAATGATAAAGCCAGAATCATTAAATTTTTAACAATTGAACAATCAAGTGATGACAAAATTTGTAGATTTAGCTTAGTTGTCAGAATGATATCTTGACAAAAAATTATGGTCACCACATTCTCTTTTGTATATTTTATATAAATAAAACAAAAAAGGCAAATCCTCTGAAATAAACACATAAATGGAACAGTTTATATGCAGAACTGTATTTCATTTTTTTTTACATGGTTTTTTACAGGTTTTCATCTTTTATTTCTTGAAATGATCAAGGAGAAGAAAACGGGGGGGCTATACTTTGACAAATAAAAATTCTAGTCATAAAATAATTTAAATTAGATGTCATCTTTCAATTATATCTAGGACTTAGGAAAGTAATTTAGAAGTCTTTTGTTTGGCCATGCAGAACTGTTGAGTAAAAATTTTTTGTTGTTTTGAAAACAAAACAATTTAGAAGACATGTTAACTTTTAGCCTAATTGCAAAAATATTTGTCTTTGTAATATTTGACCCTACAGCATTATAAGCACATTTGAGCCTTTAGTCTCTCATATTCATTCATTCAACTTAAAAATTAACCCAAACAAATCTGCTGCAATATGTTCATTTATCTGCAATCCTCATCATCTAGCTTTATCCACAGGTAATTGTTGCATACCTTATACCCAATCTGTTAATGATCTTGATATTTTATTTGATGGCAAATTAATATACAAACATTAGATTAAAAAAATAATTAAAGTTATATTTATAATATTAGATGGGACATAATGTGAAGACTGCAGCTCAATCTCTTCAAAAAAATTTTTGCATTTGCTATTGTTTTTATACAGTACAAATTTTCAATCTTTAATTGTTTACTGTTTACTTGTGATGTACTATCCAAGTTAAGATATATAACTGCTGAATTACACAAGATTTTACATATCATATAATAAACTTTCCCTATATTGATTCCACAGAGGTGGCTTACATGAGAATAGGATTTCTTGATTGTTTTTTTTTATTAAATTAACTATTTTGAATGTATAATTTTTATAAATATTTTAATGGTATTATACCTCCAGATGGAGTGGGTCTTCAGGTACAGATTCAAACCACACACAAAACCTCTTGTCTGCATATCTATAGACTAAGACTATGTAATGCAATATTCTTATTTTCTTTGCACTGTTCATTCTTCATCACTTCATCTGAATTTTTTTTATTAATTTTAATAAGTTATGTAAACAAAGGTTTTGCCATATTTAATTTATTTAATATATTGGTATATAAAAATAATTAAAAACTATTTATTTTTAAATGTTTCCCCCCCATTACTTGTTTTTTTTTTGTATCTTTCACTATAGTTCATATTATTGCTTTTATTTTTGAGATTCTTGTTTCGGGACCATGTTCTTTGAACCATTATCTTTTGTAAATTCACTGAATAAATGTATAATAAGTCTTATATGAATAAGAATTAATTAGGGCAAGCTATAAGTTAAGTTTCCAAGCAAGATTTTAATTATTACATTAAAATAAGACTTGAAGTCAGCTAAGTAATTTAGGATTTCATTCAGTTTATTATCCTATAACATATTCTTTTTAGTTTTTCTTACATATCAAATATGTTCTCAGATATGAAATGAATATGATATTGGTTTAAAAAAAAGACTGTGCAATGTAACAGATTTTTGATAAAAAGGTGTATCATGCATATTTTGGTATAAAGCTTGGATGACTCCCACATCAAGTTTTTCAGGTGTTTTGAATAACTGAAAAAATGGAGTCAAGGCAAGAAAATCTGCTGTATTATTCAAATTGCTTTTTGTCTGTTGTCTTATTTCCTGTTTGTGCTAGCGCACTTTACCTACAGACCTTTTCCTATTCAGTTGGATAAGTCCATCTATAGGAAAAGTGCACTAGCACGAAATGTAGGAAAAAAGAAAATCTCTCTTCATTTACTATTCCAATGATATAGCAAGAGTCAGCAAGTCATGAGAAATGTTATTTTTGTTTGATCACAACCATAAAGGGCTACAATAGGAAAAAACAGAAAGTAGTGTCTTTGACTTCCTCTGCTGTCAGACCTGTACTGCATAGTCCTGATTTTCTTGTATTATCACTTCCTAGATTATTAGATTTTTTTCATCAGAATCAGAAGTTTAGTTATAGTGAAGTGAAAAGTCTTAAATGTTTTATTTGAAGAAAAAGGAAAATGATGATGTAAGAAAATATTAATTCTGTTTTTATATTTTTATTTCATTAACTCTACTTTCTATTCACACAAGTGATTTATAGGTCTAAATAAAATCATTGTGAGCTCCTTATTCAACTGTTTTTTTATTACAAGTATTAATATTTGCAACAAGAAAACATGACCTATACCTATATATATATATGTATATATATATAAAATTATATTTTTGATCTAAATTAATCTTTTTGTAAGATTCTAGTCAAAGCATACAAACTTTCTGTCAAGGATAAATTAGGTTTTGTAATATTCATACAAATATATAACTAGGAAGAAAAGCAAAATGTTTTAATTAATTCTTACTGTATAAGTTTTGTATTTTTATTTAAATATAACAATTACTTAAATATTTTCCTTCTTTAATTATAATTATAGAAGGAAATGTCCAAATAATTCAATTTATAACTGCTATTGTTTATTCAAAAAAATATTTTATTTATCATTGATTATTTAGACAATCACCATTCTTTACAAAATAATTGTTTTATTTTGGTAGGGAAAGTAAAACTGTTTATAAAAAATTATATGAAAAAAACAGAATTATTTCTAAAAACATTTTTATATCATTTGCTAATAAATTGGAAACCATTATAAATAATGTAACCATACCTTATTTCTTTATTCTTAGAAAAATTAGGTATATTATTGAATTATTATTTTTAATAATTTTTATTTTTATATTCCTTATTGATTAAACTTTTCAGTAAAGCAATGAAGTCTATTTTTTAAGCTACTGATGCAATTAAATTTTTCTATATTAATATTAAATTAAAAATAATTGTTTTTATATATCTGAGTCAAATATCAGTTTTTAATTAAATATTTCAGAGAAGCACATGATCTCATCAAACATGCTGCTAAACATGGAGTAGAAGAAGCTCACGAAATACTTGAAAAAGTTTGTTCCATTGGCCATTGTGATCACTGATACCAGGATGCCTTTATAAAAATTATTTTTTGAAATAACAAACAATGAATTTTATAGGCCATTGTTATAAAAATAATTTATGTATATTTTGTAATTAGATACTGTTCATGTTCACAAATTGCAAAAGTATTGTATTAATTTTAATTTAACATCTATATAAACTGCATTAATAAATATTAAAATATAAATATTCTTTCATATTTATTAATATATCAATTGAATTTTATTTTGTATTGTTATGTGTACAGTACAGTATGTACTGATTCAAGTATAAAAACAGAATAGAAGACATAAATCATCTATTAATTAAGAAATTACATAGTAACTAATATATCCTAATTAAAGATTTAGAACAAAGTTGTCACATATCTTAAACTTTTAATAAGCTATATTCATATACAATTATTTTTTTATGAATAAACAAAAGATATCAACCAAGACTAATAATAGGAAACAAGCGAAAAACAAAAAACGTAGCCTAATATAGGGCAATTATTAGCCTACTATTTGAGGAATAAATAGCTTATTGATTGGGTTTTCATAAGGTTATACCATTGTAATTACTGTGAATCCATTAACAATTTCATAACAGCTGTAAGATGTCAAAGTTTACATAAAGAATTAAAATATACACAATCTGTCATTAGTAGAATTTCTATATTGTTTATCGCTCAAACTGGGACAATTTTTAATAGTAATGAGAAATGGACCTGAAAATGGCTAAACTTATATTACTTTTCAAAATTAATTTATATATTGATCAATAAATTAGTTATATTAAACATTAATTGCAAACGAATTTTCTTAGATATAACAATATGGTTACAGAAATCATTTCTAACTTGATTATTTTTTGTGCATTAAATGTTATTGATGAGGAAATAAATGACTTAGAGGGTATCCTCTTTTAATTAAAGGAGGTATGTGGTTGATTGCTTTCTTTTGTACGACAATAATAAAATACTGCAGGTACAAAATATTGTGATTTATGTAAATCATGTTGATGAAGAATTAAAATTTGAAGTAGAGGAGGAGAAAGAGATTTTTAATTATCAGATCTAAATAATGAGTTGCTTAACTTTCCCAGCAACAATATTTAAAACTTTATGTGATGCCATCAGTTAGAATATGTTATTTAAAAACTTTTTACATTATTACTTATTATAAAATGGTAAAAAGCTTAATTTTGAGGGTATAAATGAGTTTTATAAAATGCAAGTACAGAAGGGACATTTGCATATGTGGTGTGGCGGACTTACCATTGGATGCGTTTCATATTATTGCTGTTTGTTCTTTTTTGTCAAATTACGTGAGGAGACTTTTGGGGTTCCCAGTTTTTCATTTAATCAGTTTAAAAAAGTTATTTCTGATTTTGATTTATTCTTTAAGGTATTTATTTTCATAAAGAGGGTTAAATTGTTTATTTCATAATGTTTATTGTATATTTGATTTCGATTTCTTTTTATTGTTTTTTTAGGCTTAAAGCGAAAGCTGTGCTTATTTATGTAAATTACGTCTTGGGGCGTGGTCTGCCTACTATTTAATCTGTGACTGCTTGGGAGACTATCCAATTTTCTTTTGAACAATTGGTTTGAATTGTTGTTTTTTCTTTTTCTAGGTAAGTTTTAGCTCTGTTAGTTGCTAATTTCTTTCGGATAGTTCTCCCAAGTAGTTCTTTAAGTTTTATTTTCTGATTTGGATTTAGTTTAAAATGATAATTGCAAAATTTATAAATTATTAATATGTTATTACAATTGATGAATATATCTGTGAAATATGTTTTGTTATTTTATAAGATTATGTATACTTTTGTTTTGTTCTATCCCCGCATCAGGGTTTTTGTACCAGAATGCTTTAAAAAAAAAAAAAAAAAAATGCAAGTAAAATCGTCATTAAGTCCAATCCTAGTCAAGAAACGCACACAACATCACTTTATCTTCCTAATCCCTTTGACAGCCAGATGGCCAAGCAGTTAAGGTAGCAGCCTACTGCTCTGGGGACCTGGGATAATCCAAATGGGTCAAAAAATCCCCAGGAATTTTTCAGGGAGTGGTCCATCCAGATATGTCGGGCCTAGGGATTGCAATCCAGCTGGATTTTTGCTGGACCAACATAATTTCAGCTGGATCCAGTGCAGATGTATTTTTGGTGCAATAAAGTGTTATCTATCTATTTATCCAGCAATTTATGGTTTTTTTAAAGAAATAAAACAATTTTTTTAATACTTAAGAAACTTTTATTATTCAGACTGGTCACTATAAATCAGTAAAACTTCTTACACATTTAGGTAGTAAACTTAACTTTGTTTCGGTTTAACACTTGAGATAGAGATAATTAACTTTAAATGTTTAGTTAGATTATAATTATAATGTAATCTTTAAGTTAAATAATAGCAAATGTAATTCTACTAATTAATTTGTATTAATATATTATAATAATGTAATGGCGGATAATCAATGGGTAAGTGGCTATCAGTCTTACCAGGTTTCTTATGTAGGCTCTAAATATCAGTCTAGTTATTTATAAGTAATTTAATTATTAGTGTTAGTAAAGTAGTGAGTAAGTAATTAGTAGTAGTCTAGTAGTTAGTTATTATTATCACAATCATGAATCACATACATTCATATCATCATATATCTAAGATACTGGTACTCATTAATTTAATTAACTAGGTAGTGTCAGTTTCTCACTAATTTTCACAATAAAATTGCCTTGCCTAGCCTACTAACCACTTATAGAATAAAAGTTAAAAACTCTTATTTAATAGAATTAGAATAGAAGTTATAAAATATTAGTCTTGTCTTGAATAAAATATTTTAAAGAATTAAATAAAATTAAATCAATCACTTCTGTTATTTTTTTGACTTTTCTGGAAGTAGGATCTCAAGAAATAAATGGTTGATGGTGCTGTCTCCCAACCTACTTCTTAATGAATTGCATATCAGTGGCGTGCCGTCATTGGAAGCGATGGAAGCGCCGATTCCACCTTCCAATGACCTTCCCTTGTATTTTATAAAATATAAATTTTCATATTTTAACGTGCTTTGCATTAATTAAAATTAATATTTTATTATAACTGCATTATGTATCTTTTACAAATTTCTATACTACATGTGAAAAAACGATAAGATTGCTATTGTATATTCGAATAATTCAGTGGCAAAAGGAGTGTCGAAACCGAGTCAATTTCCAATCAGCCAGATCATATAGGCATTGGCACATGCGGTTTACAGAGCACCAACGTCACCCGGTTTAGCTGGTGGATGCTTCACACATAAAGCTTCTAATTTTATATCCCGGACCGGTTGTGGGCTGTTAGCCGCCTGCCTGCTAGATATTCGGCCGCCCTCGCCCCATTATGTGAATCACGAGTAGACTAGATCAACGGCGGGCAACCCCCGGCCCGCGGGCCAGCTACGGCTCGCGAAAAGTTTCTATCCGGCCCGCGAGATCTTTAATAGATTATTAAATTGGAAAAATAACTAATTAATAGTTATTTTTCCAATTCTTTGTAATTTTCGAAAACGATAAGAGAAATAAATGTAGTAATTAACTTTTTATTTATTTATTTCATATTTGCAGACTAAAAAAATTACGAGTCACAAGAAGGCGTCAATTAACTACTACGGCCGCAGAAATAACGTAAAATTTATTCTGGCCCATGTTATAAAAATGGTTGCCCACCCTAGACTAGATTTATAACTTAACCCAACCAATAGAAGTTTACTGGCTTGTTTTTATGATAGTTCCGTATAGTTGACAGGAGTTTTAAAAAAAATCCATTAAAATATTTGATATATTTATTCTGCGTTTATTCCGCTTTCCCATCTTATATTACTTACGGATTTCAATGCTAAACCGGTGATATTACGATTTAGTATGTCCCATCTGTAAGGGGATGCAGAAAAAACGTGTACAATTCTAGTACAGTGTTAAAAAATTAACTGTTACTTTGGCAGCATCATTTACAACCAAATTTAATGAATGAGACGTACTGTACAATGGTACAAAAAAGCTCTAGAATTTATTTTCTTTAAATTTACGATTTATGTATCGGTTGTCATAAAAATTTCTTTCCACTTCTTTCCCAAGACTAGAGATATTCAAGTACAAAGTAACCGGTTTCGACTTATTTCTATTTAAGAAGTAGTTAAATAATTAAGCGATTAGGGAATTAGAAACATAAGTAAAACCCCGATGAAAGAGCCGAAATTTTACTTAAACAGAAGCTTAACCGAACCAATCTCTTGCCGAGTATAGTGGGGACTGATCTCTTCATAATATTAGATGTAATAAAGACAGAAATTTTTCCAGTTCAATGAGAGTGACCGAAAAGTTGTAAATTTTGGAAATTTTCGTGGACACTTGGCCCTAAAACGAATTAGTTAGAAAACGAACGACGGACAATCTGTTAAGTTTAACATATTTAGATTTTTACAGCTATGGTGAGAAACGTTTAAAATTTACAACAGCCCCGTCGCGTCCTTTGAGATATACTAGTGACGCGACAAAAGAGGCATTTGACATTGACCGGTATCGGCACCCTCGGAATTTGGCACGCACACACCTACCTGGACCGTCTCCGATTTCATTCATTAGCCACTCGTAGGGAGCTATTTCACTAAGTGGACTGTTTTAAGATTTAAAAAGTAAAGAATATTTTGTTATTTTTATGTACGTTTCTTCACAAAGTTATATTTAATTATAAGTTTCTTTAAAAGTATATTCGTACAATTGAAGAATTTTTTGTACTAGGTATGTATATTCGTCACACGTTTTGTTTTACCAAGTAAGTTCTTTTATAATTTTAATTTTAGCCCTTATATCGTGGCTAGTGATTCAAAAATTTATTTTAAAAAAGTTTTGGCTCGAGACCATATAATGAAAAAGAAAACATTATTAAAAGAGAAAGACCAATGCCTAAATTAAATATAAATACGTCGACAAAAAATTTCGACATTTTGACGATAAAATTTATGACGAATGACGATTCTTTCGTAAAATTGAAGCAATTTGGAAATCAAAATAGAATAGAATTTAACAATGGTAGACAATACAAAATCTTATATATAAAATTCTCGTGTCACAATGTTAGTTACCTTACTCCTCCGAAACGGCTTTACCGATTTCTACCAAATTTTATATGCATATTCAGTAGGTCTGAGAATCGGCTACTATCTATTTTTCATACCCCTACACCATTTCCCCCTTTCAAAAATATATTTATATATGGATTAAGGCATTTATGTCCAACAGATGGCGCTAACTTCCGACAACCTAAGTTTGCTTTTCTGTGAGAATGGACTGAAGCAGATCATTTTCTATCTATCTATATAAATAAAATATAACGTTCGTTTGTTCCTACCGATTCCTTTGAAATTTTGACACAACGTTGCATTCGAATACGCACGTGTTTTTATATAATATACATGTCGAAATTCCCCCCAGTGGGGGGAGATGGACGGGATTAAGGCTTACCGTGAAGAACTCGGCTTCTATTATACTATTTTACATGCGGTTTTTTGCGTTTTTAATTGCGTTTTAATAGGTTACGTCAACAGAATATACACTAAAAAGGGATTTTTCGATATTCCCCAGCGGGAAAAGTGACGGGATTAAGGCTTACTGTGAAGAACTCGGCTTTTATTATACTATTTTAGATGCGTTTTTGATTGCGTTTTAATAGGGTACGTCAAGAGAATGTACACTGAGAAGGGATTTTTTAAAATTCCCCCCACGGGGGAATTGTTATACATTTATAATAGAACATTTTGGCAACAACAACGCGTGGCCGGTCAGGTAGACATAAAATAAATATTGAAAATTATAACGAGATACTTACGATTAATAGGTATATCTAAATTAATAGATGTTATATGTTTTTTCTCGAAAAGAGAATTGGCATTTAGAGGCGTAGGGAATTTATTGAATCTAATAAGAAATTTCGATATAATTACCTCTGTTATTTATTAAGTACGTCAGATAATCTATTAAAAATACATTTAAAGAAGTATACGGTTTTTACTGGCTTATCGAACAAACGAATACGAACGGGCCCTGACGCGCAATTAATTGATTGCCCCTGTAAGTCGGCTTCTTACAGAAAACACAGCTTCCCTATCATCAAGATGTCACGGCACGCCACTGAATCAATTTAAGGTGGTAAAATTTAATGCAATGTACGACCATTTAGACAATTGTGTAAATGTTTAAAATACGTCTTTTAGAGGTTTATTTATTTTAATATATGCATAACTTTTTTCTCACAACTTTTTATTTTGAAATATTACTGAATTAGTTTTATGTAGTATTAAATTCTGTTTTAATAAATTTTGAAGGTAAGTATTTATTACTATTATTATTATTTAATATGTGTGATTATTGATTTTGAGACATTTGCGCTTCACAATGAAAATCTTTGTTAACACATAGTTCTGGGAGTTTAGGATTGTAACAAGATATGCCAAGGTTCGGGAAAACTGATTTTTATAATGAGTCTCTTATTTTTTTCTTAAATTTAACAGTTAGACATAAAAAATCGGTAAGATTTAACAATTATTTGCATGGTTTATATCTATCATATGAGAAACAAAATTTTAGAGAGTTATAGAGTTTTCGAGATGCTATATAATTTATTTCAGAATTACGAATAATTTACTTAAAGTCAGCAAAAGTTTATTACTTCACTTACTTGCAGAAGTATGTGATGTTTTAGATATACTGAAAAGTTCACCAAAATTTATTTTTTAAATTTTAACAGTTAGACAAAATATATTCTCGTACTATAAAATTCTCCTGTAGTAACTATTAAAATAATTTATAATAAATATTGTTTTTCTTTGTATGACTATATTTCATTGAGTTACTTTAATATAAATTAGATTTCAACTCTCAAAAATTTCCAAATGGCCTGCATTAAAATTAATACAGTGTATTATTATGTAGTTTTTGATATAGACATTATCTTCGTTTGCAATTTTCGGTAATAAACGAGGTTAAACCTAGAAATATAGAAAATCACGAGTTGAAAAAGCAAAAGTTTGCCTTAGACCAAAAGTTTGGCTTAGACATTTTTCTAGATAAAAGTAAATCTTTCGAAAATTCAAAAGTTTAACATCAATTTATAAAGGTGATAGAATTTTAAAGTATATTGATGAGTTTATAAAATATGAAACTCAGATGAACCATGTTATTCCACAAACAATTTTTGAAATTTTGCGTTATAAATTTTATCAGCTTCATTCTATAACTATTGTAGTAAAAAAACCTGTCAATATCCTTTGAATTTAAGTATAAATAGAGCTGTAATTTTTTGATACAAACAACAAAACTTTAATGTTATATTATTTTAAATTGCTGTTTTAAAAATTATTATTATTATTGCGAATCAGCACAATTAAACTAAATATATTAAACTTTGCCTTAATTAAAATAATTTTATTTTAACAACAAGATTTATGATTAGTATAGCTAAAGAAATTTCGGTGTTATATTATTTGAAATTGTCGTGTTTTAATTTACTCTGACATTAAGATAAATTTGATAGCTAAACAAAATATATTAAACTTATTGTTAAAATAAAATTTATAATAAACTGTTCAAATGACTTATAATTCCTTCTTTTCATCTGTAGATTATTTGCACGGTTTATATGTATCATATGAGAAACAAAATTTTAGGGAGTAGGTGCGAAGTGATAGAGTTTAAAAGTACTATATAACTTATTTCTGAAATACGAAAAATTTTTGCCGACTTTACGTAAAGTAATTACTTCACTTACTTGTAGAAATATGTCATGTTTTAGATAAACTGAAGGGAAAAGTTCAGCAAAATTCATTTTTATAACGAATCTATTTTTTTAAAAAAGTTAACAGTTAGACATAAGAATTGAGCAATTATTTGTAGGGTTTATATCTATCATGTGATAAAACAAATTTTTAGGAATTACAATCAGAGGTTCGTTTTCTTGGAGTTTAATATTCTTTAAACTCATTCTTAATTATATTTAAATAAATACTCAGCAATATAAATTTAAATGTATAGAAATTAATTAAAATGATAATATTATTGATAATAAGTTAATATTAAATAAATAAATGTAATCATATTATATATAAATTTTTAAAATATATTTAAAACTAATCTAATTGTATATACTATAATATATAACTAACACAGATAGTGTTACAATTTTATTATGTTTTTAGTTAGCTTAAGTAAATAAGTTGTTTTTAAAATAAACCACCTTATTGTTGTAAAATTTATTCTTAAAGTTCGTTGATATATAATAATTTTCATTGAGGTGAAATGAGTTTATAATAAAAAAAAAATGTATATAATCACAGTTTCATTTTATAAATTTAATATTTTTAATTAGAGTTTATCAGTTAAATAAATATTATTTCAAAGATATTATGGTTTAGTATAAATCGTATAGTAATTTAAAGTTTAATAAGTTAGATCACACAGTATAAATTTGATTTGAAGAAAGACCATTTTGTAATATTATTTTTATCACTATTGCTTCTGTACAATTTGAGTAAAATTTTTGTAATATATCTTTTACTTTCATTTCATTATAGTAACTAAATTTTGTAAATTTTAAAAACAAGTTTCATTTCAATTCAATTACAATATAAATTTTAAAAATTATATTTTTATAGATTTCACATTAACAATTTGATAAAATGGATGAAATAATTGAATATAATCGTGATATAATATCAAAAATAGGAAGACGAAACAACATTTGGTTCATCAATCAACATTCTATATGGTCGTAAGAAATGTTTATGTATGAAATCTTTTCGTTATTTTCTTATTAAATATAAAATAATATTAATCCTAATTTTTATTTATATAAAATTACAGAATGACATGCCGATAGATTTTGAAGCATTTCAACTTATTGACTGTTGGCCATAAAAACATTAAACAGTGATATACGAGTTATCCTTGACTTCGAAGCTTTCACGATTCGAGACGAAAATCTTCCATTCAACACCTTATGTAGACAAATTGGGTTTGTAGCAAGACATGCAAACAATTTTGGGTAGATGGATTTTTATAATAAATTCATTACATTTCTTTATCAAATTAAATTGGAAAAATAATGCTTATTATATATAACCGTTGTATTACTATTATTTTAATATAAAAAGTAAATTGTAATTTAACTTATTGTTAAATACAACAAGATAAAACTAAAATGTAATTGATTATAAAACAACCATTACAACCATTGTTCTGTTAAATTTATTAATAAATTGTATTCTACTAATGTAAAAATGTACTTCCCCTCAGGAACAGGGAATTTTCCTACTGCTAATCAATTCATCACTTTTGATAATTTATCACCACGAGATAAAAAAATCTGTTAAATTTGGAAAATTTTTTACACGAACTGCATTTATCATATAAAAAACATAATTTTGGAAGTTGGGAATGTCATATGAAATTTTATTTAATTTATATAAAAAGTACGATATAATTTATTACAAGGGAGAACAAATTGAATTTAATTGTTTAAACTTAACCGAAGCAATATATAACATAAAAAATTCCATCATTTGACATTGAAAAGTTGGGAGTACCTAAATCCTCAAAAATTGGACAGATAGAAATTTTCATTTTTTTTAAGTGGAACTACAATTATTTAGACATCGAACTTCTTTGGTGTCTAAGATTGGATAATATTTAAAAAAATTGTTATTACCACAAATATTTTAAAAAGAAATGTTCTTTTTGCGATATTCTATTTTACGAACAATTATTAATTAAACAAGTAAGAAATATAATTTAGATAATTATTATATTGAACTATTTCTGTATTTTATTTTGTCTTATTGCTAAATGTTATTTTAAGTTGTCGCGTTTTAATTGATTCTTTATATTAGAACAAATTGTAAAAATTATTAATGCAAATTCATTTTATAATAATAAATTTAATAATTAGAAAGAATATATTAAACTTTGCCTAACTGTTACACTGTTACAAGATGTTACATGAAAACTAAAGAAATAAATGAAAGTGAAAAGTTTTCAATTAAAACTAAGAAATGAGTGAAAGTTTTCTAAATAGAAACTAAGAACAGATTGAGTAGTTTTTTGAGAATAGAATTATTTATAATTGTAATTTACCCGAGAAATTTCTGAACTGAAAATAATTTATAACCTGAAAAAAAAATTAAACACAACAAATTATTTGTAATCTTAATTTAATGGACATCTAAAGTTAATTTTGTGATCAAGATTTCTCTTGAAAAATTAATTTACTTAAAATTTGATTGGAATAAAGTTGCCAAATTCCAACCTCTTTCAGATAATTTTATTATCCTCTTCATACATAAGTTAGATATAAAAGAAGTTTTAAAATACCAAAAATTAAAAACCACAACTTTAAGCAAATTACAAGATTACTTAAACTGGAATTTTGTTTCTGGTTACCAAAAACCTGACCAACAATTTATTGACGAGTTCCAAAATATCAAAAATTAAATCGAGAATTATCATCAGCCATCGTGAAAATTTATTCCTGCACTTACATGCAGAAATATGTCTTACTTTAGATAAACTGAAGAAAACAGTGGAAACACTTAAATAAACTGTAACCTAAAAACCTTTTCAAAATAATTTCAATGTTATATTATTTTGTGTACCCGAATATCAATCAAGAAAATTAATTTCAGTATTGATAATAAAACTATTACACGACAAATTATTTATATCCTGAAAAATTTTTTGTAATCTTAATTTACTCGAAATGTACTTAAATTATAAAAAAATTATTAATTAAATTAAATAATAATTCGTAATCTTACTCGAAAAATTAATTTTGTGAATTTCATGAGCTGTATTTTTCATACAAAAACTATATATTTCAAATGTTGGGAATTTTCGTAGTAAGGTATATGAAATTTTATTTAATTTATATAAAAAGTACGATCTAATACAAGAGAGAGCAAATTTAATTTTTTAAACTTAACCGAAACAATATATAACATAAAAAATTCCATGATTTGGGATTGAAAAGTTGGGAGTACCTAAATCCTCAAATATTGGCAAAAAAATGGGCAGATAGAAATTTTTATTCTCTTAATGCAACTACAATTATTTAGACATCGAACTTATTTGGATGTTTAAGATTGGATAATATTTTAAAAAATTGTTATTACCATAAATATTTTAAAAAGAAATGTTCTTTTTGCAATATTCTATCTTACGAACAATTCTTATACAAAAAATAGCTATTTTCAAAATGAATACATTGTATAAGTATTTAATAAATAAGTAAGAAATATAATTTAAATAATTATTATATTGAACTATTTCCGTATTAGAACAAATTGTAAAAATAATTAATGCAAATTCAGGAGATTTAACACCTGATTAAACACGTTCTAAGAATATTTCTTAGAAAAATCCTTTTAAAAATGCCGTAAACTAAATTTTAGCTGTAAGAAGTAGCGAACTCGGTTTAATTAGCTTAAGTTTACAGGTGTTTAACACGTAATTGAGCAGCTCTTGTATAATATATTATCCAGAAGGGTTTTTAGATGTTTAATCTTACAAAAAACCGCCATAAAGTTTAAAAAAAATCACCTTATAAAAGACGGTTTCCACACTAAACCCCTACTTTCTTTATGCTAATTTAACACGTGCTTGAACATTCCCCTGTACAAATTAATCAAATATTTTAAGAGAAATGTTTATACAATATTCTAAAAAATATCTTTTTTTGGAACATAAATCGCATAAAAAATATATCCTTATATTGCTATTGAATTGTTTCATTTTTGCATAAACTGTAGGGGCAACACAGTTATATTGAGTGAAAGTGTATAAGCTAGAGAGACCACATCTGCTGGAGGGGATTATTCCCCGAATTCCCTACATTCTGATATTTAAATAAATCACATATTTGTGTCGGATGTTTGAGTCCAAGTTTAATTCGAACGAACCAATAGCTTAAGTTAAGGATAGTTAAACAAGTGATAAAGCCTCCCCTTATATAAAACATCGACATTAAACATATAAAAACTCTTTTAAACAATATAAACTTACATAAAATATCTAAAAATTCATTCTATAAATGCGCTTCACCCGTTAAAATATCCTTTTACTTTATGATGAATTTAAAAAACTTCAACACGTGATAAAGTCTTTTCTATCACAATTAAAATACTCCGTTTTTCCTCCTCAAGTAAATCGGATTAAAATAAAATAAAGATAAAGTTTTTTAGATAACTCTAAACATATTAAATAATTAACATAGAATAGGAGTAATTTAAATTAGATATTTTTAAGTTTAAATAATGCTTCAGTAATTGTATATTAAGTCAATCAGATAAGGTTTTAGCGTAGGAAAGGGCGAATCACTTATTTATTTCTTTATTTGTAAAGTCAAATAAATAAACCAGATATGGGAAAAAAATAATCAATTGTCTCATAAAGGATTTTGGGAACCCACAGATAGTGTAGCGATCAAATTCTTTCGGATATTGTCTCATAAAGGATTTTGGGAACCCACAGATAGTGTAGCGATCAAATTCTTTCGGATATTTTTAATTTTTTGCCTGTATGGACCATATGAAACATCTGGTCCTGCTATACACCTTTTTCGATTTTACGCTTCAAGGACTCGAATTCTTGGAAATTCTCTTCGATTTTACTAGATTCTAAGCTGTAATTTAGATTCTAGACACTAAACTAAGTGAATGTTTAAAATAATAATTTAATTCACCCGAAATTAATACAAACTACTGTAGATTACTTAACAAATTGGCATGAAAATAATTGAAAATTTACGAATATTTCGCGACTAAATTTGTAAAATATGAATGTTAATAGTTAATAAAATATGAAATCATTACCTCAATTATTTTAATTTAAGAATCACGCGAGAATTTTTTAAGATAAATCCAAGTTACAGATTAAAATTTATGTGGACTTGACACTAGAAACAAAGAAACGAGCGAAAAAGTCACGTTTAAAATCTATAACAATTCGACTTAATTGTAATTTAAAATTATATAAATTTTTAGAAATCTTAATTACTAATTAAATTCTAATTAAAATACGGAATAAAAACGTTTCCGAATTCAACAGGAACTGTGAAACAAGAGGCTCGAACACCGCATAAACATTACCAAACTGACTACTTTACAACAGAAGGAATTGCTTAAATAATTACAAATTAGGGTTTTCAATTAAAATGCAATATATATCAAAATAAAGCTTAAAGAATCCATTTTAAGGTGTCCGAGGCTCTAATTAGTAGAAACAATAATTTAATTAAGAAATCAGTCGTTATACGGGGGCACCAGGTAAACATTTTTAAGTAGAGGAGGAACGCTCTTCGGGTCCCTTTTATAGGGGGAAAAAATCTTAGAGTTTAGTAGTTTGTTTGGGAACGTATATTTTCTTAAAATTGAAGCTTTCCACTATACAAAGTGGCCTAAACATTTGTTGACTGAGATATTAACTACGTCGACTGACTTTTGAGCCATCCTTTACATCTCGGTTGATAAATTACTGCTGCTGCTCCAATTGAGTCTGCATCACAGTATATATACATGCTGCTTCAGTAACATTAATGCAGTTGTAGATCTTAAGTGGATGACTTACTATATGCTATAAGCTTTAGAAATTGATACTATGTTAATCAGAGCACTATTAGTTCTTAAAATATTTACTATATTGACACTAAAGAGGGATATAATGGTGTAGAAGTGTCTACTATAGTAGCGATTTATAAAAAGTAACTACTGGACAGTAGCTAAAGGTTATTTAGATGTTAGCTACATCAGTAATATTTTATACATGTTTGCGGTGATAACATGCATAAAATGAATGTTGTAAAACACTGATAATCATATAAAGATGGCTAATTTCATTACAGATTCTATTACAACTGCTGCTTCACTACTCGGTTACCAAATGCTGATTTTACAGCAAATAGAATAGGATAACAGGAGCTTCTCTTAAGGAGACTACGCAGAGTTGCTTCTATAAGACATTTTTTACATATATTAGTAAGAAATTCATTATTTAATTAAGCTTTTACATTAATCAGATTAGTAGTCAAGCAGGAACATGGCTCTACTAATAAGAGAATTACTAATTGTGATTAGATAACTCTTTCTGTTCTCATTTTCTGTATGTCACTTCACATTTTAATTGATATTAGACTCTTATATATGTATTTGAATAAAACAAGACAAAACTTTTAAAATAAAAAATTTTATTTATGAAACATAAAGATAAAGATGACAATTCATGGCATACATACATTTTTCTATATAAAAAGGCATTTTATACTTATTTTATACCTTGTATATTCCATAAAATTTTTAAAATATGTAACAATAACATTAAAAACAGGACTTTTTTCTTTGGAGATAAATAGGATTAGTTGACTGTTAGTTACATGCACACTTTCTCACATTATTAACAAAGTTTAAACATTAAAAAACTTAAAAATTTCTCTTTACAATTTTAATAATACTTTATCAGATAAAGTGTTAAAAGAGTTAAGCTTTCATGAAAGACAAAATAAGCAAACCTCTTCACAAAAACTCTAATATTTTGTGAAAGATAAGGAAATGGGTCAAGAATTTTCAAGTTTGGAATGTTAGAAGTGGTTTAATTCAATTATAATATAAGTAGCTTTATAAATTAGGATAAAATGACCCTCGTAAATTTGGAATGGTGTAAAGAGTGCACTGTTTGAAGGTTGTAAAAATCTGTTTTCAAAAAACATGATGTATTTTAGCAATCATTTAGCTTTTTTGGATGGAATCCTGCAGTTTATTTGTACTTTATAGTGTTTAAAATAGTCTTTGGAATTATTTAAAATCTTTTTTTACAGTTTCTGATGAAAATATAACAAAGCATTGGTTATATTTTCACCAGAAATAACAATAACAAGAACAGGAAAAATGTCTCAATGTTTAACAAATGACGAATACAAATCACTGTACTGTTTTAAAAATATTGCACATACCCCTATATGCTTACAAATCTATTGAGCTTAGCACTGATTCTATGTTTTTAAGAATTCATTTATAGAACAAAAGTTCTCTTAATATAAATATTCAGTGTAGTCCTAGAAGAATATGTATTGCTAGCAGTTGTAAATTTTTAAGAAAGGATTTAATATATTCTTTAGAATCATACATAATGATAAGTTATAACAAGTAATTTATAGAAGAGTTAGATTTATGTATTGTCATCTCAAGTCTCAAGACTTAGGCTATTTAAAGAAGTCGGCATTACACCTTTACAGTATAGAAAAATTATCGATAAAACAACTAAAAAAATTAATAGTTAGATGCTACAAAAAAAGGTTACACTATATTTTTTTAAAGGGAAAAATAAATGCATAGGAAATGCTATCTGCATGGAGATTGAGAGCAACAATCTCCATGTAGGTAGCACTTCTTATGCAGACTGAGCTATTTTCTGACATGTTTTCCAAATACCAAACTGTGTAAACATGAAAAGAAACAGCTTCCTATGCAAAATTTGCATAAAAAGCTGTTTTTTTTTATGAAAAACTACTAGTTTTCTATGTAGAAAGTTATGAAAAAAAGCAAATATTTAGCAATAAACTTTAATTTCAAAAAATGCAAAAAGATAAAAGAAAGAAAAACATTAATCAAATTGGAGACAAGTCTGTCCAAAAGGGATCACCATTTATTTTGCGTTTCAGACTAAAAACAACACATATGGCGACAGGCCTTCCTTTTTAGGCTTCATTTCGCCAGTAGTAAAAAAGTCCTTTAAAGAAAACACAAACATCCAGTTAAAACTAAAGGAGTCGGTGACATACAGCCGTCACTCTTTAACCATCCGGCCAGTGGGTGTTTCCGCTTTTTATCTGCTTAAACTGGCGCTGGAAAATGCAAATTTTGAAGCTGCACCCTGGCGACGGTACTTTAAAATTTCTTTTAAGAAATTTTAAAGTACCGTCTTCAGGTTTTTATTAAGGTTTAAAGGTCGCCAGGTAATAGGTACTTTAAAATTTCTTTTAAGAAATTTTAAAGTACCGTCGCCAGGGTGCAGCTTCAAAATTTGCATTTTTCAGCGCCAGTTTCAGCAGATAAAAAGCGGAAACACCCACTGGCCGGATGGTTGAAGAGTGACGGCTGTATGTCACCGACTCCTTTAGTTTTAACTGGATGTTTGTGTTTTCTTTAAAGGACTTTTTTACTACTGGCGAAATGAAGCCTAAAAAGGAAGGCCTGTCGCCATATGTGTATGTTTTTAGTCTGAAACGCAAAATAAATGGTGGTCCCTTTTGGGCAGACTTGTCTCCAATTTGATTAATAATAATCTCGCCATTGGACGGAAAAATCGACGAAAAGAAAAACATGTTAATACAATTGACGTTGACTAGAAATACATAAGAAATAAGGGGTTAAAAATCTACAATAAAAAAAATATGTTAAAAATGTCTGAGGGGTGGAGGTGGGTTGGGGTACTGTCCCGAGACTAGCCAATCGAGAGTTTGGTTGTATCCTTCAGTTGCTGGATTCTGTTGTTGCTGTAGTGAAGAAGCGTAAAACGGTGGCGACTGGTTTTGATTATTATTTATACAATTTTCTTGAGGTTGCTCCTCAACTGACGAAGGGAAGTACATTGGAAATTGGTTTTCGTCATTCGTACTGAAATCCCAAGAAAATTGTTGACCCTGGAGTTCTGGATACACAGGCAACTGATAATTTAAATTTTGTGATTGTCCGTTCGTTTGCCTGTACTGACATGTAGTGGTCGTCGTTTCACCGGAATACACGCAGCTAGGTGTGTTTGACTGTTGTAGCTGGACGGATTGATATTGGGCTTGATTGCTTGGAGAGGCCCAACTGTAATGTCCAGCCCAACTACTGGCTGAACACGACGGCGTTACTATACCGGAACTACCGAAAAAATTTGAAATCGTCGCCAGACTGCCGGAGGATGGAATTGCAGGAGGAGGAATAGAAATTGGCAAATTGGCTCTTCCTTCTCCTGACGTAGGAGCGCTCTGCATCTGTTTCTTAAATTTCATTCTTCGGTTTTGAAACCAAACCTTAACCTGCTGTTCGGTCAAATTCAGTTCCATAGCCAATCTGCTTTTTTCTGTAATAGCCAAATAATGACTCGAGTTAAAAAGTCTTTCCAGCGTTAATAATTGTGCGCTGGTAAAGGCAGTTCTTCTGCGTTTTGGTCTACCTAAAAGCGAAAAAAAAACAATATATATTAATATAAACTCTAGAATGACTTTAAAGTGTGTAATTTTAAACTATGCAAAACTTCTTTCACTCAAGTACATGATTATCGACTTCTGTACAGCAGTAGGCCTGCTGTAGAACAAGCATATATATATATATAGGGCCTTTGCACTTCATCAATTAATAATAAATTTAAAAAAAACGAGGCTTTTAACCAAGTAGCTGATTTAGCTTATATATAAATAAAGGTTAACTAATTAAGTAATTATTTTTTTTAAACAAAAATTGTTGGCAATCAACTACAAAACACCGATTTAATTCTTGAAAACGATTAAAAATTTAAATAAATTGTTGAAAAATGATTTAAATCTAAATGAAATTAACTGCTGAAACTGATTAAATTTGAATAGAATTAAGAGGCGAAACCGATTAAATTTAAACACAATTAAATGGCGAAATCGACAAATTTAAACACACGTGCTGAAACTAACAAATTTGGATCGAATTAAAAGATGAAATCGAAACATAGACACAATTAAGAAATGAAATCGACACATAAACACAATTAAGTGTGAAGTTCGCGAATGTGGTGCACAAAGAAACTGGAATAAATATTTACAACAGGATCTTTTATTCGCGTATATAGATACAGGAAGGATTGTGGGATGCCAGCTATAATATCTCTATCCCCAACACAGGTGATATTAGTACGGAACCCGACAAAAAATATAATGACATAAGCTTCAGGTCTCGTGACGACTATTCCGATACATAGATAATTATCTTACAAAGAGCGATTACAAACATATATAGACCTTAATTCTAAACTTATAATTAATTACAACTAATGAAGAATGATAGAAGAATTTAGGACAATAAAATAACGGATAGGAGAAGAAAAAAAAGAAATGGGTACCCAACTATTTTGGCGCTAATGCGATGAGGTGCATATAACGGTACATATAACGGTGTATATGACGGATTTCTTCTTAATCACGAAACAACAGTCAACGCTTTCACTACACATAAAGTCCTCTTTGTCTTCACCCACGTGGTCTCGAAGACGCATTCGGGAGCTCTCTTTTTCTCGTCTTTCCTCCTTCAGCTCTGACTTAAAAGTGACTCCTTTGTCTTAGTTCTACCCATGAGGGCTGCGTACAGTCCTATTGTCCATAATGGGGTCACCTATTGTTAAGCCGTTAAGCACCGGTCAAGAAAGGGTTCCAGGAAGTAAAGATAATATGAATAGGAAAGAGAAGAAAAAATATATTCTAAGTTAAAATAAAATATAACTATATATTACACAAATGGCATTTAGCCACATAAGATATAAAATCGACACATAAACACAATTAAGGAAAGAAATCGACGTATAAACACAATTAAGAGATGAAACATGCATATTTAAACATAACAGATTAAACAAGCAAATTTAAACACAATTACGCAATGAAATCGACAAATTCGAACACTACACGTGTAAATTTTAGCCGAATTAAGCAATAAAAATCAACATTTCTGAACACGATAATACGCTAAAACCTTTAAATTTCGAACACCGATCATTAAACCGCGACAGAAAATTTAATAATAATCAAAAAATAACAACGAAAAAGGGTAAAAAAACTTCGACAGTCTCATTTATAAAAACAAACGAAAGGACCCGAAAAAAATAATAAAAAAATAGTAAGAAAGAGAAAAAAATATAAAGGCGATAGAGGAGGAGCGAGAGAGGAATAAAAATCGCAAAGTTAAATTATGAAAGTTAGATTTTTAAGAAGGAATTTTTCAATTGAATGGTGACATCAGCTGGTGAAGATTCGTCGTCCAAAGCACTGAATATTCAAGCACGAGGAAAAGCGCAGTTTCCAGATGCATCTGACAGTCAGCCAGAGACTGAGAGAGAGAGAGAGAGAGAGAGAAACTAAAAAGAGTTTCTGATTTGCAAAATTATTTCATTATTCATACAAGCGACAGCTGGTTTCCTATTTTACTACGCATGCCCCCGAAAAGTGTGCTGTGGATTGTGGGAAATCCGCGCTGTTCCAGAATGTAGAAGGACCTATTAATCAAAGGAATCAGCTGTTGCTCTCGTGAACAGTGAAAAATGTCATTTGTCACGCCGTGTGCGATGCTCTTTCTGCCAGATGACTGATGATGTTGCAGCGTTAAGCTCCTCCATCCAAACACCTTTAACAGTGATCAAACAATCAATCCAACAATTCACTATAAGTAAAATAAATAAATAAATAAATCGGTCTAAATATATGCGAAGTGTAGGTTGGGAATGATGCAGGGAATCAGCTTCAGTGTTTGTCACGTGTCAACTTGTCACCCCAGTGAATGTCAACATAACACTTCATTAAACCATCGTTAATTATCTCAACCATCCTCTCGGCAAACATGTATCATAATGAGAGTCCCCTTTTCTACATATTGTTCTACGTTTTAGCCTGATAAGCGGCCTATAGGCATGCATGTGCGACTAACTTGAGCGGATCTACATCTCCAGCTCGCCCTCTCGATGTGCTTTTATCGTCAATAGAGTCTTCAAAGCTAACTTTGTAACATTAATTCTAGTGTTAGTAATGAGGTTACCGGGATCTAAATTTGTTTAAGTCCTTCTTCACACCTCCAAGATTATCTCGATATCATTAAAATGACAATATCTGGTAAGACGACCTCATATAATGGGGTTGAAAATACGCACTTTTTGCATCTCTATGAGATAAACGTGTTTTTAAAGTATTTTACGGGATTTATTAGCTGTCTTCTGTTATAAAGAAATTATTCTAAGTGTTGTTTAATAATAAATGGTTACATTAAAACTATTAACTCGATGGTTTTCTAGTTATAAACCTCATAAATATGATTCATAAAGTGCACTTTCTCGTCTTCAACACACAAACTGTTTTAAAAGCAGTCTAAAAGACTTATAAATCATTTCTACAATGTAAAGAATAGTTTAGAAGTGTTTTTAATACTAGAATATTTAATTAAAACAAGTTATTTAGTTATTAATCTTCATAAATATGATTTTAAAAAGCCACCTTTCTTAGCTTTGCATCAACCTAAAAAATGGATTTTAAAGTGATGTAGAAAGTTTTTAGAATTATTTTTTACATTCGGACAATAATTTAAGGGTTTTTTTTGTTAATAAATGGTTCCATCGTAACTATTAGTTTATTAGTTATGCTGCTAGAAGCATAGTTTAAAAATAGAAATTTTACCAGTTGTACAATGAAGTTGCATATTAAAGTAAAAATATTTCCAAAAGAACCTCTTAAATCATTAAAAAATAGTGGTTTACAATTGTCCAGAACACATAATTTATGATAATTACACGTTCAAAGATCTCCAGAACCCTAAACAAATTACAAAATATCAAAAAAACCTTCCAAAAATGCACTTAAAAGTCCAGTTTACTTCGAAAAAATATCAAGAATCTCTTTACAAGTTACAACATCCTAATACTGTAATATCATACTCGAAAGGACCCTCAGGACATTTTATCAATCGAAAATGAAAAGCGTGTCCAGTTTACTTCGAAAGGACATCGAGAATCCTCGTCCAACTGACAAAATTCAATAAAAATCTCGGAAGAAACGACACGAAAGGATCCTCAGGACTTTCTATAAATCGAAAATTATCAAAAAAAATGTGTGCCTTACGCCCAAAAACACCTCTAGAACCTTCGTACAAGTCGATAGATTTTAATAAAACCCTCTAAAAAATACACTCAGAACTTCCGTATAAGTCTCAAATTACCAAAAAATATGCCCGTTTTGCCCCTTACAAACGACGAAATTCCCGCAAAAACGGATTAAAAGCCAAGCTATTGTGAAGAAAAGGGCCCACTCATACAATTTGCCTACGAGTTAAATAGCGTAGACAGGACGAACATCAACCTTTACAACCCACAAAAATCCAGATGACACTCAGTCATCGGGATGCTAAGGGATGCCAAAAAGCGGCCACTCAACACGAGCACACAAGAGAATAATTCCCATAGCAACGTCACGTAAATCGGGTTGCATATATCACGAGTTCGTGAATTGTTTAAGATTGATCACTTCTTAGACGAAAAGTGGCTTATTGGGTAAAGGCTACTTTGATTAAAGTTGTTTTTCAACTTGACAGATTATCGTAATGTATATATCTGATATGGTTATTTATTGTCCTTATTAATCATATTAAAACATTCTAGACGACAACGGAGAAAATTTTTTTCCGTGTTCGACGTAGCGGCCGCGTTTCCTGTAACCTCGAAACGGAGACGCGCGATTTTGCGTTTATGACGTGAGAGGGAGCTCTTTGGAAATGTGACGAAATGTGTTGGTGCCGAAATCGTCGAATTATGCAAATTTCGTTTGCAGGGAGTTTAGAAACAGTGGTGTGTTGCATGTTCAGTGTTGGCATCGAAATTTTTTTTTTTTTACAATATCCGTTCTTTCCGAATTGCTAAAAAGGTAATGTATATTTTTTACGAGTAAAAACAAAAAGATATTGCGTTTTTTCTTGAAATTTTGTGCACGTCATGGGCGACGTTAATTTGAGTTCGAAGGAATTCTGGGCCAAATGTACTACCAGGAAGTTTTATAAAATGATGGAAACAGATTATTCGGAATTGGGATTGAACCGGGCAATTGATAACGCATTTAAATTTGCTGTCAAAATAGGTATACAGCAGATAGAATCGCGGTGTTCTACGTGCGAATAAGACATGCAAATTATATTACAGAAGCGAAAGAAACGAATGTCTTCTTAGATGCAGTTCGTGTGCAGTTAAATATTCAGTGTACGAAGGAACTTTTAAAAGCAAATGTAGTCGTCTGTTCCTCGGGATGCATCTTGTCATTCATAATGGCACTACCTATGTCTAGAATGTGGTGCGACGATTTCGGCTTTAGCATGCGGGATATCTCGAAAAGCTAGTATAGAACCCGAGACAGTTCCGCCTGCACCCGTTCAAAACATCGATAATAATAATAATAAGAAGTGAAAGAAATCAAAGAAAGGTCGGGATAAGAAAACGTCAACCACCGCGAGTAAAAAAAGAAGAAATAAGAAGTCATCGACAGTAGCAGCCGACGCAAAACAAGGGGGTAAAAAAGATCTATAATAAACGAAGATCAAAGTTCGAAAGTCGGGAAGAAATGTAAAAAAGGGAAATGACAGACAATCAACGTGAGTAAAAAAATGTTTTTTTCTATTAAAATAGGGTTTACAGTAGCTTATTATAGTATAGGAGTTACTAGGTCGCGTTATTACGATACAGTGCGCAACGCGCAGTCTCCATAGAAGACCAAGATGGCGACCGGAAACGCGTTAGCCACGTCGAACGCAGGGTAAAATAAAATTCCCTGTAGCAGTCGTGAATGTAGGGAAAATTTTCCCGTCCGCCCGTTTACGAAATGTAAGGAAGAATAATGCCCTCTGGTCCGCCAATCTGCCCGGGCCGCCCCGCGCGCCCGCCGGAGCCCGCGCCGCCGCCTCGCGCGGCGCCGCCGCGCCGCGCGCGCCGCGTGGCCCGGCGCGGCCCCGCCGGCGGCCAAGGGTAACATAACCTCCGTAATGTATATATCTGATATGGTTATTTATTAAATAATAGGGTCTTGTCCTTATTAATCATATTAAAACACAATTAATTACGTCACAGTTAAGGATTTCAAATTGCCCCTTGGCACGATATCGATGAATTGTGCCTCTTTACGGCTGTTTCGGTGCTCTGCACGTGTCCCGGCGGCTTACCGACGTCTCCGACGGGCCCTTCTAGGCCCTACGCGTGTCTGAGAGACCCTATAATTGTACCGAGAGTAGCTATGAAACAGGCTGAAGATTCTAATGTAAGGCTAAATAAATAGGGTTTTAGCAGTATAGGGCCATCCTAGGCCTTATAAATTAGCCTAGGCTTACTAATTTACTTTCCATAAAACTTAATAAGAGACGATTCTAGATGCAGTGTTTCTATAAAACCTTATAATTGAATTATTTGCGTTGTTTTGAGTTGTAGCACGTTCTAGAGACTTGTCAACGTCTCAGATAGGACCGTATAGGCCCTGAGAGGCCTTATAAGTGTACCGAGAGTAGCTATAAGAGGTTAAAGAATCTAATTGTAAAGCTATTTTATCATATAAATATGCCTTTTAGCATTACACTAGGGCCTTCGTAGGCCTTATGAATTAATCTAACAACACGTGGCTTATTTGTAAGAGACATTTTTTAAATATGTCTTTTACTAAACACTTTTTGATACTGAGACAAACACTTAGCATTTATTAATTTATTTATGAGGTGGTAACACGTTCTAGTGTTTTAACAATGCCTAAAACTTCTAGGCCTTACATTGCTATAAAATATACTTATAAAGAAGTAAAAAGACCTGCTGCCGATGGGTTTACACTACACAGGCTTTTAAATATCTCAAACAAATCATTCTAAAGCCCCAAGTTTTTATAAAGTGTATTTACGAGGCCTCAAAATTATACCTGTTTATATTGTCGTTATTACAATTTAATTCTAAAGCCTATTATTGCCTGATCATTTTTAGATATAAATCTAACGTGTTTCTATATGTAAAACCTAACAATACAAGCGGGCCTTTCGAGGCCTCGTCTTGCAATTAAGTCTACTTATAAGCTATTCTAGCAACAGTTGATTTATAACAGGCCTTAGATATGCAAGGAGACTTCCTAGATTTAATGCCCTATCTTCAAGATCTAATAACGTGAGGCCTCAAGAACCGCATATGACTGACTAGACAGAGATTTTTTTCGATACCACGTGTATATATAATTATAGGAGACCTCTTTGTATAGAAAGACCCTCAATAAGGAGTCTTTTAACTTCTAAGACCGTTTAAAAGTTTGTAGGCCCTATACATTATAGAAAAACAATCTAAATAGACGACTTTCTAATTATAGGTTAACTAGAGGGGTCTTTCTCTATATAAAGGCCTCATATGACTGTCCAATACCTTCCATACTTAAGAGGTGATTTTATGAGCTTGTAATGCGTACAAGGTCTTGTAAGCTCAATGTATAGCCGAGGGGGCCTTCTAAAACGTGAGTAATTCAATTTTCTAGGCTCTAGAGGACAAAAATGGCGGATATTTTTTCCATGATATAGAGACATTATACACTCAAGTTCACATACATTCGAAAGAAACTGTGTAAAAAGGATTCTATTTCTAATATCTTTGATTTAAAAAATAAAAACAAGGATAAAATTTTCATTTATTTTAGTTCTAAATTCTTTAAACAATCTTTAAATTTATTATTTATTTTGTTTTTTAAAGGAAAAATAAAGGAGGAAATAAATATAAAAAGGAACCATCAAACAAAACAAGACGTTTCCTACATCAGATCGTCTAACAAAATCAGACAAGAATCGTTCCACTTGGACTGCTTTTAGATTTATTAATTATTATTTTGTCTGAAAATATCACTAAAAATAAAAATATTTCTATTTTTATCTTTACTTTACAATGGTTTTTTAGTAGTTTACAGCGGTAGAAATACCTTAAAAAACCTCCAAACCTTCAATTTTTTAACGTTAAATTCGCATAAATTTGAGTTTTTAACACCCGGATTATGGAAAAAATATTTGATTATTTCTTTGGGCACATTAAAGAGCTTAAAACATAGAAAATTCTATATTTTTTACCCGTTAAATTAGCCTAGAATAAGGGGTTTAACACGTAGTTTATGGAAAGAATTTGCTTACAAAATGAGATTCCCCCCATTAAATCTCTAAGTCTATGCTGTTCTAACACGTGGTTTATGGTAAATTTTCGTGTATTTTAATAAAATATCCTTTAGAAACGTTTTTAGATGTTAAACTCTTTTAAATTTAAGCTAATTTAACTAAAAAAATAGCATTTTATAAGCCGATTTTTTCTTTAAACAGTAAACGTCTAAATATAATTTGTAGGCATTTAATGTTGCATAAAGTAGTAAAAAATTTGCATTTAAAGTATAGGTTTGTCTCTAAATTTGCATAAAGTTTAAAGGAATTTAACATGCGATTGAGCATCCCCTTCCTTAAAAATTGAAATATTTGTTTTGGAAAATATTATAAGAAATAAATTATTTAGACGTTCAATAATATATAAAGTGCAAGAAGGCTTCCGCGAGAACATTTTACCCTTTTGTTTAAACACGAATTTAGGAGATATAACACCTGATTGAACACGTTCTAAGAATATTTCTTAGAATAATCTTCTTTAAACTGACTATTCTAAAAACTGTTTGAGAAGTAGCAAAATCGACTTGTTTTGCTGTTAAATTAGCTTAAGTTTAAGGTGTTTAACACGTAATTGAGCATTCCCTTGTATAAAATATTATCCATAAAGGTTTTTAGATGTTTAATCCTACGAAAAACAGCCGTAAAGTTTTAAAAAATCACCTTATAAAAGACGATTTACACACTAAACCCTTACTTTCTTTATGCTAATTTAACACGTGATTGAACATTCCCCTGTACAAATTAATCAAATATATTTAGAAAAATGTTCTAAAAAATATCTTTTTGGTTTTTTATGTAACATAAATCGCATAAAAAAATATATATTCCTTTAATGCTATTGAATTGTTTTATTCCTGCGTAGACTATAGGAGCAACACAGTGATATTGAGGGGAACCGTATAAGCTAGAGGAGCCACGTCTGCTAGAGGGGATTATTCGGCGAGTGTACTGCGAATTCTGTACATTATAGTTAAATAAATCACATATTTGTGTCGGACGTCTGAATCTAAGTTTAATTCGAAGGAACCAAGTAGCTTACGTTAAGGGCAGTTTAACAAGCGATACAGCCTCCCCTTGTATTAAACATCAACATTAAACATATAAAAACTGTTCTAAACAATATAAACTTACACAAAATCACCCTATAAATGCGCATCACCCGTTAAACCTTCCCTTACTTTATTCCGAATTTAAGAGTTCAACACGTGATGGAGTCTTCCCTTTCACAATTAAAATACTCCTTCCCCCCAAATAAATAAAATTAAAATTAAATAAAAGATAAATTTTTCAGATAATTCTAAAAATATCAAATAATTAACATTGAATAGGAGTAACCTAAATTAAAAATGTTTATATTCAAATTATGCTTTAGTAATTGTAATTTAAGTCCATCAGATAAGGCTTTAGCGTAGAAAAGGGCGAAACACTTATTTATTTGTTTATCTGTAAATTCAAATAAATGAACCTGAAACGGGAAAGGAAGTTACCGTTAAGACAAAAAGCCAAATTCCACAAATTTCTCTAAACAATTGTCTTAAGACCATGTCTGAGCTTTTAGCCTTAGGGGCAATTACAACCGGCCAGGTGTTGACCTACTTAACCTTTGTCTTTGCGTGAGAACATGTTTATCTATCCCCCACAATGCAAATTCGAACGTTAACGTCCATCCCACACCAAAAATTTGGTGGGAAAGTTTGACCTTCCGAGATCAAAGGTTGAGGGCCAAAAATAGAGAATTTTTGGCATATATATATATTTATAACCGTCTATAAAAGATTTTAGGAACCACCCGAGGGGGTGTCGATCAAATTCATTTGGATATTTTTAATTTTTTGACCGTCTGGTCCACCTTAAACCTTCTATACACCTGTTCGATTTTACGCTTCAAGGCGTCGAATTCTTGGAAATTCTAGTTCGATTTTACTAGATTCTAAACCGTAAATTTAATTTTTAGACAGTAAACCAAGAGAATATTTAAAATAATAATAAAAATAATAATTTAATTCACCCGAAAATAATACAAATTATTGTAGATTATTTAACGAATTGGCACGAAAATAATTCAAAATTTACTATTATTTCGCGATTTAATTTTATAAAATATGAATGTTAATAGTTATAAAATATTAAATTATTATCCTAAATTTTTTAAATTTAATAATTACGCGAGAATTTTTTAAAATAAATTTAAATTACAGCTTAAAATTTACGTGGAATTGACACCAGAAACAAAGAAACGAGCGAAAAATCACGTTTAAAATCTAAAACAATTCGACTTAATTGTATTTTAAAATTAAATAAATAAATAAAAAAATCTTAATTACTAATTAAATTTTAATTAAAATACGGCATAAAAACGTTTCCGAATTTATTAGAAACTGTTAAACAAGAGGCCCGAACACCGCGTTAACGTTACCGAACTGACTACTTTACAACAGAAAAGATTGCTTAAATAATTTCAAATTAGGGCCTTAAATTAAAATGCAATATATCAAAATAAAGCTTAAAGGGTCCATTTTAAGGTGTTCGAGGTTTTAATTAGCAGAAACGATAATTTAATTAAGAAATCAGTCGTTAAAGTGGGGCACCAGGTAGACAATTTTGAGTAAAGGAGGATTTTTTTTGGACGGAGGTTACGCTCTTCGGGTCCATTTTATAGGGGAAAAGAATCTTAGAATTTAATAGTTTATTAGGGAACGTAAACGAGATTCGACAGGTAGTTACGCTAGAAAGCCACGACTGGGGTTTAAGATATATCGGCCAGCTCTTGGTGATAACAAATGGCTCTGTCATAAAGTCTAGTCAGTTAAGTCATTAGGATCTAATGGACGTAACGGGTCCTAAAATCGACCGAACGATCATTTATCTTACCTGCACCGTTTTTCGAGTCTTGCGAGCGACGAGAATTGTCTCATCCACCGTTTCCTGAAGGTCCTGCTTCCATAATTGTCAACTTAATGGTCCAAACTTTTAATGTAAGTCGTGTGTTCTTCGCTGATTTAACACTGAACACCACGTTGCTTTGTGTAGGTACTTACACAGTACTTAAAACTATAGCCGTTATGACCGCCGGTCACCTATGCAGCTGTTTACACACCCCCTACTGAGATCCCTCGGGTGTGGTTATTCTTCTGTTGGAGTAGCGGAACTGCATCACACTTGTGTAGTGTGTATCTTCTCCTATGTTTGCGCGTGTTTGATTAGTTTCTTTTTATTTTTTTTTATATTTTTTTTCTGATTTTTTCTTTAATCTTTTGTTTCCTTCTTCCTTAAGGGGACTCCCTCACTTCTAGCAATGACCAAACGAGAGGGAGAGACGATGCGAATCGGAAATCGTAGTCCGTGAAGTGGGTTAGCTTTGTGTTTCCTGAAAAAATATGTTTAGGGAGATAAAAGTTTTATTAAAGGACCTCCTGTGCTAACACGTTGCATCACTGCCGTTCCATCATTTGCGTGCTGCTATCGTTTAAAAGACACATTAACGGGCATACTTTTACCGAAGACCTCACCCTATTTTCGACTCGTCCGCGAGGTTGAGGCACGAATTTTAGAAGTTCAAATTGATAAAAATTGCAATATTTAATAATAGAAAGTGAAGGGGAGCATCTTAGTAAAGAAATAGGATACTTTTAACCACGTTCTGTTTGAAAGATAGAGAATTTTTAAAGTAATTACAGTTGAAATCCCAAATAAACAGAAGGGGTGCTTTCGACTTCGTTCTTTCTACAATTTTAACGTAATTTAACGCCGAAAATTAGATTAAATCTACCGAAAATTGAAGCTTTCGACACAAAAAAAAAAATTGGGAGAAACCTCTAATATACAAATAGGAGAATTCATCCTATTTTATCCCTATAATCATAAAGATAAGCTGTCGAGCAGTGGCGTGCCGTGACATTTGATGATAGGGAAGCTGTGTTTCTGTAAGAAGCCGACTTACAGGGGCAATCAATTAATTGCGCGTCAGGGCCCGTTCGTATTCGTTTGTTCGATAAGCCAGTAAAAACCGTATACTTCTTTAAATGTATTTTTAATAGATTATCTGACGTACTTAATAAATAACAGAGGTAATTATATCGAAATTTCTTATTAGATTCAATAAATTCCCTACGCCCTCTAAATGCCAATTCTCTTTTCGAGAAAAAACATATAACATCTATTAATTTAGATATACCTATTAATCGTAAGTATCTCGTTATAATTTTCAATATTTATTTTGTATTGTCTACCATTGTTAAATTCTATTCTATTTTGATTTCCAAATTGCTTCAATTTTACGAAAGAATCGTCATTCGTCATAAATTTTATCGTCAAAATGTCGAAATTTTTTGTCGACGTATTTATATTTAATTTAGGCATTGGTCTTTCTCTTTTAATAATGTTTTCTTTTTCATTATATGGTCTCGAGCCAAAACTTTTTTAAAATAAATTTTTGAATCACTAGCCACGATATAAGGGCTAAAATTAAAATTATAAAAGAACTTACTTGGTAAAACAAAACGTGTGACGAATATACATACCTAGTACAAAAAATTCTTCAATTGTACGAATATACTTTTAAAGAAACTTATAATTAAATATAACTTTGTGAAGAAACGTACATAAAAATAACAAAATATTCTTTACTTTTTAAATCTTAAAACAGTCCACTTAGTGAAATAGCTCCCTACGAGTGGCTAATGAATGAAATCGGAGACGGTCCAGGTAGGTGTGTGCGTGCCAAATTCCGAGGGTGCCGATACCGGTCAATGTCAAATGCCTCTTTTGTCGCGTCACTAGTATATCTCAAAGGACGCGACGGGGCTGTTGTAAATTTTAAACGTTTCTCACCATAGCTGTAAAAATCTAAATATGTTAAACTTAACAGATTGTCCGTCGTTCGTTTTCTAACTAATTCGTTTTAGGGCCAAGTGTCCACGAAAATTTCCAAAATTTACAACTTTTCGGTCACTCTCATTGAACTGGAAAAATTTCTGTCTTTATTACATCTAATATTATGAAGAGATCAGTCCCCACTATACTCGGCAAGAGATTGGTTCGGTTAAGCTTCTGTTTAAGTAAAATTTCGGCTCTTTCATCGGGGTTTTACTTATGTTTCTAATTCCCTAATCGCTTAATTATTTAACTACTTCTTAAATAGAAATAAGTCGAAACCGGTTACTTTGTACTTGAATATCTCTAGTCTTGGGAAAGAAGTGGAAAGAAATTTTTATGACAACCGATACATAAATCGTAAATTTAAAGAAAATAAATTCTAGAGCTTTTTTGTACCATTGTACAGTACGTCTCATTCATTAAATTTGGTTGTAAATGATGCTGCCAAAGTAACAGTTAATTTTTTAACACTGTACTAGAATTGTACACGTTTTTTCTGCATCCCCTTACAGATGGGACATACTAAATCGTAATATCACCGGTTTAGCATTGAAATCCGTAAGTAATATAAGATGGGAAAGCGGAATAAACGCAGAATAAATATATCAAATATTTTAATGGATTTTTTTTAAAACTCCTGTCAACTATACGGAACTATCATAAAAACAAGCCAGTAAACTTCTATTGGTTGGGTTAAGTTATAAATCTAGTCTAGGGTGGGCAACCATTTTTATAACATGGGCCAGAATAAATTTTACGTTATTTCTGCGGCCGTAGTAGTTAATTGACGCCTTCTTGTGACTCGTAATTTTTTTAGTCTGCAAATATGAAATAAATAAATAAAAAGTTAATTACTACATTTATTTCTCTTATCGTTTTCGAAAATTACAAAGAATTGGAAAAATAACTATTAATTAGTTATTTTTCCAATTTAATAATCTATTAAAGATCTCGCGGGCCGGATAGAAACTTTTCGCAAGCCGTAGCTGGCCCGCGGGCCGGGGGTTGCCCGCCGTTGATCTAGTCTACTCATGATTCACATAATCGGGCGAGGGCGGCCGAATATCTAGCAGGCAGGCGGCTAACAGCCCACAACCGGTCCGGGATATAAAATTAGAAGCTTTATGTGTGAAGCATCCACCAGCTAAACCGGGTGACGTTGGTGCTCTGTAAAGCGCATGCGCCAATGCCTATAATCTGGCTGCTTGGAAGTTGACGGGTAGGAGGCTAACAGCTCAGAACCGGTCCGGGAAATAAAGTTAGATGCTTTATGTGTGAAGCATCCACCAGCTAAACCGGGTGACGTTGGTGCTCTGTAAACCGCATGTGCCAATGCCTATATGATCTGGCTGATTGGAAATTGACTCGGTTTCGACACTCCTTCCGCCACTGAATTATTCGAATATACAATAGCAATCTTATCGTTTTTTCACATGTAGTATAGAAATTTGTAAAAGATACATAATGCAGTTATAATAAAATATTAATTTTAATTAATGCAAAGCACGTTAAAATATGAAAATTTATATTTTATAAAATACAAGGGAAGGTCATTGGAAGGTGGAATCGGCGCTTCCATCGCTTCCAATGACGGCACGCCACTGGGAGAATGTAAGTAGCACGATTGACCTGGGAACAAGCAACATTTTACAGCCCAAGGTTGATAGTATAGCTAGCACCTTGTTCAACTCCTATGATATAAGAAGACTTTAGCTTAAAGCAGTTTTCTAAAGCCTGGACTCCACATTACCTGAAAACAGAAACTCAGAAACGGAACTGAAACATACAGCGTTTTCATTTCAGTTCTGTTTTCGTTTTACCTTGACGCTACTAGCATCGAAATGAACTTTACGTGGAAATGCGCCATCTGTTGATCAGTTCTGTAATTGTCGTAGAGTCGAACATGGATGACGCTACGGATTTCGTTATGCTTTCTCTGCATTTATCAACAACGAAATTGTTAATAATCTTTGAATTATTTACATTTTTTGTCGTGCAGACATCTGTATTTTCTAAATTCTTCGATGAATAATTCCAAATCTATTTGTTTCTTCGTCCTTTTCGCTACACTTTCCGCCATTACGACAACAAACTACACGTGACTACGCGTCACAAATCCTTGCGTTTTTATTGGTTGCAGCACGACAGAAGCGCAGAACGAAAACGGAAAAGTTAAATAATTTTTAACTCTGCTTTCAGTCTTGTTTCTGTCCAACTGAACGTTCCAAAACTGAAAGTTTCGTCAGTTTGGCTTTCCATTTTACGATTACGTCGCGGATTCCGGTAATGTGGAGTCCAGGCTTAAGGAATCCACTCCAGATTACATGTATACACAGCGCTTTGCAGAAATTGAACATTGTCAGAAGAATTCAATTCCTTTTACACTGATGGATCTAAATCGGATGACTACGTTGGTTCAGCCTTTGTCTGCCAGGATGAAATCGTGGCAGAACAAATTTCACCGAATTCTTCTATCTTCACTGCAGAGCTCCATGCTATACACTTAAGCTTGGATCCACATTACCTGAAAACAGAAACTAAGAAACAGAACTGAAACATACAGCGTTTTCATTTCAGTTCTGTTTTCGTTTTACCTTGACGCTTAAGAGGAAATGAAGAGTTGACGCAGCTGCAAAGTCTGCAAGTCCTTCGCAGCATATAATGCCTACTGTAATGCCAAGGCATTATATTATTATTATTGTTATTATTTTTTTTTCGCGTTTTTATAATTACACATGTCGTGTCGGGTTTTTGTTTTTGTTATTTACTTATTTTTGTGAAATTCCGTTTGCGTGTCGACATCGGGTTTTGGTCGGATGTTACCCGTCGTGAACGTGATTGGCCAGTGGTCTAGACCACGGGCCTTACGTCATGCTTAATGACAGCTAGGATAAAAGGCCAAGAACGCTTTCGTAGCCAACTCGTGTCTGACGTCACTACTAGCGGTCCCTTTCTAACGACTGTTTCAAAGCTCGTCGTGTTGAACACGCTGGTTTTCAGTCTTTTGTTCTTCGAATTGGACTTATTATTTACTTTAATATATTTATACTTTCACCATACTTTCTAGCTAAGGTTTTTTCAGGATAAACGATATGCCTCGAAAGTGTTGTGTACCAGCTTGCAAAGGGAACTATGCAACAGGACCAAAAGTTAGTGCTTTTAGTTTCCCTTCAGATGAAGTTTTACGGCAGAAATGGATATCTGCGATTCATCGAGACAACTTTGTACCTACAAAACAGTCAGTGGTGAGTAATTTAATTCTTTTTTTACCTTTTAAGATGGAATAAACCTCATAAGCAGGCCGTTTTTAACTGGTAAACAGTACTTTAGAATAGCTTACTTTGTTTTAGCTTTGTAATTTCTTTTGTTTTAGCTCATAATGGTAAGTTTGTTTGTTTAATGAGAGAGAGATTCGTTTTAAATTGCTTTGTTCATAAAAATTTATGTCAATCTCTATCTATATAAATGCTTTTGTTTTAGATATATTTAATTTTTAAAACATTTATATGGAATCACTATTCCAGCAGGGAAGATCCAAATTAGAAATTAGCAAGTATAAACCAAAGCATGTTCTGCTTAGTCTATACTATAGAGAATATGCAGAATATGAATACTTTAATATATTATTATTTGTATTTATAAACATGGAAGTTCAGAAAGTACCATACAGTACATACAATTAGGAAATGGAAATGTATGAATTAGCATTAGTGACTTTAAACATTAACAGGAATTAACACAATGCTTACTTTCAGGTATGTGAATTACATTTTCACTCAGATGACATTGAACGAACCACAAGTATGTATGACCCAAAAGTGGAAAACTTCTTACTGCACCATTAGATCGGCCAAGAATTAAGAAAGGTAAGAAATATTTTAAAATTAAATTTTACTGCATGTGATTGTCACAGTGATTTTTTTTTATTAATCAAGTATCATTTGTCACCTGATTTATTTAAACTGTTACTTGTTTATTTTTAATAGGTGCTGTTCCTTCATTATTACCAGGATGTCCTTCATATTTATCCAAGCCAGCCAGTAAAAGAGAAAATCCAGAGGATCGACGACAGCGCTTGGAGAATGCTTTCCTTAGTAATGCAATGGAAGAAAGCATGGAGTCGTATGCTAAACTAGAGGAAAAGTTCACTTTCACTACTTTTGAAGAACTTCAGACCAAGCTAATTTTATGTGAAATGGACAAAAACTGGGTTCGCATTCCTAAGGATAACTGTATATGCCTGATTTTAATTAATAGTGATTCCTACCCTAAGGTATTGTGTTGTGCAATAATCGAAGAAGACTTAATGGTACGTATTTTTGCACAGAATGTCGTTGTTACATTTCTTGGTAACACTAAGGTGTCCACAAAGATAAGTAATGTAAATGAATTAAGTGATATCCTAAAACTTGCATATCAGAAGTTTTCTGGAGTAACAGATGATAGTCTTATTGAAAATATAAACACTGTTGACAACATTTTAAAACAGATTTCAGAAGTACTTCCAGAGCAGGAAGGTAAAATTCGATTTTTAAGAGAACAATTATCGTTAGTTAAATGTACTAGTACACAGCTAAGATATGAATGGGATACTGTGGTTCTTTGGTCTCTTGTGCATTCTATTAGCCCACATGCATATAAATTTTTGAAAAGCAGTAGTGTGTTGACAATGCCAAGTCCAAATACTTTGGTTCGTGTTTGTAGCCAACTTAATACAAATCCTATACGAGAGCAGTATTCCCAAAACTTTTTAGGTTACATATCTAGGAGAGTAAATACATTGAGTGAAGAAGACAAAAGTATTCTTTTGCTAGTTGATGAGATACATTTAAAATCACAATTAGACTATAAAGGTGGAAATATAGTGGGTAAATCTCATGACTCTGCTAAATGTGCCAGTAGTGCATTTGTTTTCATGATTCAAAGTTTGGATTCACAGTACAAAGATGTATGCCACATTCTTCCAGTTAAATGCATTCAGGCTAATGTTCTTTTTGCACTAATAAGAGATATTATTGTAAAACTTGAATCACTTGGATTTGAAGTTTTAGGTGTTGTTGCAGATAATAATGCAATTAATAAAAAAGCAATTTCTTTATTTAGCAACCCTCCAGATTTTAAGATTAAATATGATCATCCAGTTCAAAACCCAAATGAAAGATCATTATATTATTTCTGTGATACAGTGCACCTGTTAAAGTGTATAAGAAATAATTGGTTCAATAAAACAGATGAAGCTCTGAGCTTTCCAGATTTCAGTGAAGAGTTGAAGGGAGGCATTGCATCTGTTAAAGCTTTAAAGATGCTTCATCTGTTAGAAAAAGACCAATTATTAAAATATGGTAGTGCTTTGTCACTAAAGTGCCTCTATCCTACTTCTATTGAAAGGCAGAATGTGAAGTTGGCTATTCAAATATTTAATAATAATACAGCTGTAGCTTTGAGACATATGGGACCAAAAAACAGTATTGAAGAATGGGAATCAACTGCCATATTTATTGAAATAATATATCAGTGGTGGTGTGTGGTGAATGTGAAGACATTTCTTAAAGGTCAGAGGCTAAGAAATCCACTACAAGAACCAGTAACTGCAAATTCAAAACATATACTTGAATTTCTTAATTGTTTTCTCTTGTGGCTCAACAACTGGAATCTTTTAAATGATGATAAAAAAATTAACCAGAGAAACATATACTGCATTAAGGCACACTACAGCTGCTCTTATTGATTTTTGTGATTATTGGATTAATGTAAAAAAAAGAAACTACCTTCTTCTTGGTAAAATTCAAACAGATAGTCTAGAGGACAGGTTTGGCAAATACCGTCAAATGTGTGGTGGAAACTATCACATATCCCTCAGACAGTTATTTGAAACTGAAAGTAAGTTGAGGGCACGAAGTATATTTTCATTAATATTGAAATCTAAGAAAAATGGTAATATACTTATAACTAAAGATGATATCTTTGTTGAATGCACTGCAAATGTAGAGGATATTGAAAGTATTGTTGTTCCTGATTCTTTAAATATTGTTGTGGAAGAATATGATTTTGAAGAGATAGGAGAGTGTACATGGCCTGTTCTTCATTACATTGCTGGCTACTGCTCACATCAGGTCATTAAATCTGTAAACTGTGATTACTGTAAAGTCTTTTTAACCTCTGATGATAGTAGAACAGAAGACATTAGCTTAATACTTTCTATGGATAGAGGAGGTTTAACATATCCAAGTGAAGATGTTGTTTTGTGTACTACTTATGTTTATGTTACAACCCAGAAAATGATATCAGAGAAGGAAAAGTTATTTCTAGAGCAGGGCAATCAAAGAGGCATACTGATGAAAGCAGCTTTAAATAATCTGTCATCTGATTTATTTGCTGGCCATAGATGTGTAAATGGACATAGTACAGACTTGATAATTAAAAAAATTTTACTGTGTTCTTCAAATATTTTGCTAAAAAATTATGCGAAAAAGATCAATGATATTTTGAAGCAAAAGGATGTTACCACCTACAAGCGTCATAAACAAAACTGAGGTACTGTATTTTATTTACAAGCAAAGTGATTCTGTATAATGAGTTTTAAAGATATTGTTATTTTAGATCTGTTATGTTTATTTTAATAGCAGTCTCATCCTTTTTGTTTGTGTTTATGTATCTAGGTATGTATAAATAAATGTGTGTGTATAATTCTTATGTAATGGTGAATAAAAACTAATTTTAAAAATAAAATCTCAATTTTTTTATACTTGTTTTCGATTATTGTTTAACTAATTTTATGTAAGTATTCTGCTTTGTATAATAATGAATTTAAAAAGTGTATACAGTATTTGTAATTTTTTTACTTAGAATTTCCTAGAAGTTATTTGATTACTACTATAAACCAACTGAATTTAGTGTACTTTCCGTTAATAAAATATTGAAATATTTATCTGTGTCATCTTTAATTTTATTTCACTTTTACATATCAATGTTTAGTGCAACTATGCCAACTGCATTTTTATTTTCTGGAAATTGTTTTAATTAAAAACGAACGAAGGAACGATATCATTTACGACGTACTGTACAGTATCCATAACAGCATCGGCCGCATGCTGCTACGTCATCAGTGTCGTTTGGAGGCTTTATTCCTAGGTGGCGTTGGCCTTACGTCATGCTTAATGACAGGTAGTATAAAAGGACAAGAACTTTCGTAGCCAAGGTATTTTCTCGTCAGATTCTGCTTACGAGGGTTCGACGGCAAATCGATAGAAGAATCCCGGACCACTAGAAGAGGGACTATCCGTGAGGGATCAGGAAGGATCGGCAGAATCCAATTCCATCTGAGGCAAGAGTGTTTTATATTACTAAGTGAGGAGGAATAAGTGTTAACGAAGTAATAAGGAACTGACTTAAGATCTTATTTTCGATGTCACACGCGATATTTAATTAATGTATATAGAAACATATGTATAGTATATATATTCTTAGTTTGTAAGATTTTTTTTTTATCTTTTTGAGTCCTCAAATGATTCCTTTGTACATTTAATTATAGACAATCATTATAATTATATGTTAGTTTTGAATCTCTAGTATTTTGTAAAGTCCTTATTTATTGTTCTGATTGTATTTACCCTCCAAGATATAGCAGCAGACTCAGGTCTACTAGCTTTGTTACACTACTGCCCAGCGGCGTAGCGTAGTGGGGGCGGCAGGGGCGGCCCGCCCCGGGCGGCATTTTTTCACAATAAATAATAATGGTTCAAATTTTTACAAGATATTATTTCATTTCATATTTTTGTCGCACCTACGAATCGAACCGATTGAAATGAGCACGGAATTTTTCATTACTTATTCTGTGACGAAACTGGGGAATCCCCTTTCTTTAAATGAATGTATAATAATGACATCTTGCTCATTGTAGCGACTGACAACACCGTCTGTACTGACTTGTAGGGATTCCCCGCATTTTATTTAACGGGGCGGCTGACACCCACGCTACGCCACTGCTACTGCCCTAGGTGATTTGAAGGTAGTCATTAAAAAACGACTAGCAGAGAAATGGCAAAATGTGTGGAACGGCCAAGTCCACAATAAACTACATGAGATCAAACTTACGATAGAAAATTGAACAGATAACAAACAGTATGGCAGGAGTTGTGAAAGCCTTACTGTCCTTAAATCCTAATATTGTTAATTGTCTACTTGGACTTTAAATATGAGTGGCATGTGTACTTTTTTTCTGTATATAAAGAAATAATTCGTAAATAATAAAATCAAATTTTAATGATTGAAAATTCAGAAATTTTGCATTTAGATTCGCCGAAACGAAGCGTTATTTCTATTTAAAATTATTCATTGAAAATTTTGTTTACGTCTATTTTAAATGATGCGACCATCTCCATTTAGTCGCATTTTTTCAAAGCGCACTTCGGACAGATCAACGAATGTCCACGTTTCTTCTTGTTTTTCAGGCGCTTTAACAGTCCGTTGGGTGCGATCTTTTTTTGGCACATTGCACATCGAATGATTTTCGCATCAGCAGGTGTACTCTTGTTGGGATTTTTGGCAGCCTGTTCGCATGCTGTCCTGTGCTCGCGTAGTCCGGATAAGAGAGTTGTTTCCTCACACGAATGGCAGATGGCGTAATGTGTGGCCATGAGTTTCTTCACTTCTTTTACCCGATGGTCTCTCCTTTTAATTTTGCGTATCGGAGTTCGACACATCGGACAAACTTTTCCGGTTTTTCTAACACTCTCGATACATGTCTTGCAATACAGATGGCCGCACGTGAGGGTGACCGGGTCGATGTAAACATCCAGACAAATAGGACATCTGACGTGTAAAATATCTAATTCTTCTGCCATTTTTCGATGTGGATTTCCAACAATTGGCCAAATTATTATTATTCTACAATACAAATTGTTTGGATTGTTTATTCGTTCAATTATTTCGTACCCAATCATTTTATAATTTAATTTAGATGCTCATACTTATTAAATTTACATCCTTTTTATACAAGAAATGCATTATCGTGTCGAAGTGATCCTATTAAATCCCGTTTAGCCTAATAACGCTTTAAAAATTTCCTACAAATCGCCTTTTTCCCTGACGGGGCAGACAAAACACAAAATTATATTTTCCTATTTTTATTTATTTTTTTCTTTTATTGAAGATCTGTCCCAGCCATTAAACTCGTAGAAATTCGTTCCGAATGTCTTTTTAAGACTCAATGTTTCACAGTAACAAAAGCGCAGTGACAGCATTTAATGGGTACAGTTGAGACACACACACACACACACACACACACACACACACAACACACACACACGTGTGTGTAACTCGATTCTGGTTACACTGATATTCGGGAACCCTCTCTTTCAGTGGCTTGCCGTCATTGGAAGCGATGGAAGCGCCGATTCCACCTACCAATGACCTTCCCTTGTATTTTATAAAATATAAATTTTCATATTTTAATCTACCTTGCATTAATTAAAAGTAATATTTTATTATAACTGCATTATGTATCTTTTACAAATTTCTATACTACATGTGAAAAAAAAAAAAACGATAAGATTGCTATCGTATGTTCGAATAATTCGATGGCGGAAGGAGTGTCGAAACCGGGTCAGTCTACAATCAGGCCAGATTATATAGGCATTAGCACATGCAGTTTACAGAGCACCAACCTCACCCGGTTTAGCTGGTAGAAGCGACACACGCATAAAGCATCTAATTTTATATCCCGGACCGGTTGTGGGCTGTTAGCCGTCTGCCTGCTAGATATTCGGCCGCCCTCGCTCGATTATGCGAATCACGAGTAGACTAGATCAACGGCGGGCAACCCCCGGCCCGCGGGCCAGCTACGGCTCGCGAAAAGTCTCTATCCGGCCCGCGAGATCTTTAATAGATTATTAAATTGGAAAAATAACTAATTAATAGTTATTTTTTCCAATTCTTTGTAATTTTCGAAAACGATAAGAGAAATAAATGTAGTAATTAACTTTTTATTTATTTATTTCATATTTGCGGACTAAAAAAATTACAAGTCATAAGAAGGCGTCAATTAACTACTACGGCCCGCGGAAAAAACGTAAAATTTATTCTGGCCCATATTATAAAAAAGGTTGCCCACCCTAGACTAGATTTATAACTTAACCCAACCGATAGGAATTTACTGGTATGTTTTTATGATAGTTCCGTATAGTTGACAGGAGTTTTAAAAAAATCCATTAAAATATTTGATATATTTATTCCGCTCTCCCATCTTATATTACTTACGGATTTCAATGTTAAACCGGTGATATTACGATTTAGTATGCCCCATCTGTAAGGGGATGGAGAAAAAACGTGTACAATTCTAGTAGTGTTAAAAAATTAACTGTTACTTTGGCAGCATCATTTACAACCAAATTTAATGAACGAGACGCACAATGGTACAAAAAAACTCTAGAATTTATTTTCTTTAAATTTACGATTTATGTATCGGTTATCATAAAAATTTCTTTCCACTTCTTTCCCAAGACTACAGATATTCAAATACAAAGTAACCGGTTTCAACTTATTTCTATTTAAGAAGTAGTTAAATAATTAAGCGAATAGAAAATTAGAAACATAAATAAAATCCTGATGAGAGCCGAAATTTTACTTAAACAGAAGCTTAACCGAACCAATCTCTTGCCGAGTACAGTGGGGTCTGATCTCTTCGTAATATTAGATGTAATAAAGACAGAAATTTCTCCAGTTCAATGAGAGTGACCGAAAAGTTGTAAATTTTGGAAATTTCCGTGAACACTCGGTCCTAAAACGAATTAGTTAGAAAACGAACGACGGACAATCTGTTAAGTTTAACATATTTAGATTTTTACAGCTAAGGTGAGAAACGTTTAAAATCTGCAACAACCCCGTCGCGTCCTTTGATATATACTAGTGACGCGACAAAAGAGGCATTTGACATTGACCGGTATCGACACCCTCGGGATTTGGCACGCACACACCTATCTAGACCGTCTCCGATTTCATTCATCAGCCACTCGTAGGGAGCTATTTCATTAAGTGGATTGTTTTAAGATTTAAAAAGTAAAGAATATTTTGTTATTTTTATGTACGTTTCTTCACAAAGTTATATTTAATTATAAGTTTCTTTAAAGTATATTCGTACAATTGAAGAATTTTTTGTACTAGGTATGCATATTCGTCACACATTTTGTTTTACCAAGTACGTTTTTTTTATAATTTTAATTTTAGCCCTTACATCGTGGCTAGTGATTCAAAAATTTATTTTAAAAAAGTTTTGGCTCAAGACCATATAATGAAAAAGAAAACATTATTAAAAGAGAAAGACCAATGCCTAAATTAAATATAAATACGTCAACAACAAATTTCGACATTTTGACGATAAAATTTATGACGAATGACGATTCTTTCGTAAAATTGAAGCAATTTTCAAATCGAAGCGGAATAGAATTTAACATTGGTAGACAATATAAAATAAATATTGAAAATATAACGAGATAATTACGATTAATAGGTATATCTAAATTAATAGATGTTATATGTTTTTTCTCAAAGCAAGACTTGGCATTTAGAGGGCGTAGGGAATTTATTGAATCTAATAACGGAGATAATTATATTGAACTTTCTTATTTATTAAGTACGTCAGATAATCTATTAAAAATACATTTAAAGAAGTATACGGTTTTTACTGGCTTATCGAACAAACGAATACGAACGGGCCCTGACGCGCAATTAATTGGTTGCCCCTGTAAGTCGGCTTCTTACAGAAACATAGCTTCCCTATCATCGAATGTCACGGCACGCCACTGGATTATGGCTCTGTCGTAGTACATTTTGTGTGTGTTGTTTTCCATTACTGTCTGTGAAATGTATTTGTAGTACGGTTCGTGAATGTCTACTAATTTGTGTTTCTTTGCAAGCTCTTGGTGTATTATATTTGCTACTTGATTATGTCTGTGTAAATAATGTCTGTGCCAAGAGCTTGCAACCAGAGGTGATGTGTTGTATAGTTTTTGGCATGATTATTATTATTATTATTATTATCATCATCATTATCAACTCGTCTCGATGATATATATAGATATAGATATATATATTGTTTGTGCAAAATAAAAAAATAATTTCGGACGATACAATAGCCAGGATTATTTTTTTTTTTCAAAAACGAGAAATTTTCATTAGGCATCTACAAAAATTCAACTCCGGGCAACAGGCAATGGAGAGAAATTTCGAAATGGGATAGGTTAATTTCACCGAAAATGCATCGTGATGACCTCGTGGTCGTGGTCGTGGCTGGCGAAGTTTGAACGATCGCGCTCAAATCCAGCGACACTAAAGAAGACCGGAGACGCTCACTTTGATCCCATTCAGTAGTGAGTCTCCGAGACATAGTGCTGTCCCAAATACGGTTTTGCCATTTTACTTGTTTTATTTTTGTTTATATTTTATATATGCCTATATATATGCCTATATATAAAGTTAGACAAACAAACCATTTGACGTGGTGCATCTTGGCCTATGTGGCCTTTGTGCCAAAAACCATCAACCAACCAACCTCAAAGAAATTTGCCAATTCGTACAGTTTAGATCTTGGCACTTTCGGCATTACAAAACGGCGGGAAAAAATATTAAAAATGCAATCTCGTAGATTTGTGATATTTGGTATTACTATTGTACAGTACATCACAAATACATAAGGTGCTAAATTATTACTGTACTTTATATTTAATAAATACGTTTATACTGTTTTCTGTAAAAAAGAAAATGGTTATTATGAATTATGATAAGAAAAGGTTTCAAAAATGGGGAATAATGCAGTAAAATACTTAAAAAAGGAAAAAAAAATGAAAAAGATGCAAACAAATGTAGCTTGTTTGTTACATAAACACGAAATAAACATAAATGAAGTGTTTATGATCTCTCCCGTAAACTATTAGAAGTGAGGTGCTGCTTCTTAAAATCCGAGCTTTAATTATTATATAGACAGATTTAGTATAGATTATATCATGTGCGGTACGCATATATCATTAGGCTGATTGCCCCGCATGCCTGCTTGTTGTTTTAATATAAGAATTTGGAAGAAGGTGTCTCATTCAAAACCTCATTTAATAGCTATTTTAACTAACTTTTTGAAAATAATGATTAACGTTTTAATGGTGTGTTCATTAAAAACTTTAAAAGTTATCTATAACGTACGCAACATGGATATCCTGTAATGTTAAAGAACATTATGACTATTAAAAACATAATAAACATATGACGTTATCTTTACTTACATAATAGAAACGCAATTAATCGACAAACAAGCAAAATTAAATTTTATTTCCCTCTTGAAGATGTAGCCTAATCGTTTGCTAGTTAGATTTGATCGAAAAATAATTTATTTGCAAAATAAAGGCCCATGTAGTCTTTTTTCAGTTGCAGTTAACTTTAGAAAAATATGATCCATTTCAGAAATAAATTGTCGAAATTAATTTTAATTATAAATTAACTATACATAGATGATTTATAATTAATAATGTATAGTTTAATACGACTGTAAATACAGAAAGTAAGCTGAAACAAACATTTATAATTTCATTATAGTCTATGTTTAAAAATTGAAGTTTTCGTCGAATTCAGATTTCATCAATAAGGAAAATTACAATTAAACCGAGGATTTAGAAGACCAACTTAAGTTTCTTTCCTAAAAGTATTTCAAAGTGTAAGTTAATTACTAAAAACCATCCAATTGGCAAAAAGTAAAGAAATAAAATTTATTATGCTATTATAACTTATTTTTCTCTGTTTCTTTTAATCGTAATTTGAATCTTTGTACTTTTCCACTTATCGTTCTTGGTAAATCTTCTACAAATTCAATCTAAAAGCAAAATAATTTAAGTGAGTTAATTAAACTTTTAATATAATAATATTCATACTTACTTTTCTAGGATATTTATAAGGAGAAGTAATATTTTTAACGTGATCTTGTAACTGTATTATCAGTTCTTCTTTATCAACGTCATTGTATTTCTCAGTTAGTATTATGAAAGCTTTAACTACCTAAAAAAATTGATTTTAATTAATTAATTCGACATCATCGCTTTTGTAAATGCAGTATATGAATTTTTTTATAATTGGATTGAATTTTTTACACGAGACACGAACTTATAATACGTTACACAGCCGAATTCTGTCCCTTATTAGTGAAACACGATCTGTAATTGGCTCTTGTCTGCCCATAATGGATGATGAATAAAAAACGATATTATGTCAAAATTTGAAAGTATATTAATCAAAACATAAAAATTAAAGCATTAATATCTTAAAGAATTTTACTGTTGATTTTATTAATATAATTATATTCTATTGCATCGGAATAAAGAAATATTAATTATTTTTATCCATAATTATCGAAGAATAATTTCTAGAACTTCTGAAAATGTATAATTCTTTCAGAATTGATGACAGAATTATCAATAAAGAATACGAGTAAAAAAAACTTGAATTGATTTTTTACTCCGATTGATTGAATTGAACTGACTTTTTTATTTTGCATTCTTTTTTGGTAAATCGGAAGTTAAACATTATCGGTATGATACGTTCTAACACCCCTGGCCCTTGTTCATTTCTACTGGACTTTTAAGGTTTATGAGTGTTAATTTAATGTATATTAAGAAAACACTAAAGAAAGAGTTTTGAGTATAACAAAATAAACATTAACACGATAGAGATTTTTGCAAGTTTCCTTGTTGCTTTAAAAAATTCTCTCTTTCGCTTGCATTTCTGTCATATTTTTCCAAAGAAAATCAAATTATAATTAATAATAAATTTAGTGTAACTGTAACTTTATCTCAAACTTGTATTTATTACAGGAATTATTACGTCACAAATATTGCAACGGCCGGATGGTCGAAGCGTTAAAACGTCCTCTTCGTAAACATGAGCGAAAAAAGTAAAAGAAAAAATGTTTAATTTAATTATATAAAATTAATAATTTTGAATTTCTTTAGTAAAAGATATTAAATTTATTTACTCATTCGAATAAAACAGTGTTTTCATTTCCATTGTATAAGTTTAAGAAATTTATAAAAACTGAAGAATTTCACAGCGGAAAAAGCATTTCTAGAAATTATTTTCATAAAAAAATAAGATCAAACTAATTCCTTTCAAATGTTTTGGTGACGTAATCAGTCTGGCTGAAGTAAAAGAAAACATTACAATATACAAAAATAATGGAATAGTTAGTCCATGAAGAAGAAGATAAATTCCTTGGCGTTGGTTTATTGTATTTTATTTTTGACTATAGTTGTATACATATTAAAATCAAAAATGTATTTTCCGCGAGAACTATTTGATTGGATAATTATCGTTATTGTTTACGTATCTTAATATTTATAAAAAGTTAATTAATATATTTATAAATATACTTCTCCTCTTAAAGGGTCTGGACTTCCCACAACAGCGCATTCTTTTACGGCAGGATGTTCTTGAAGAGCGCTTTCTACTTCGAAAGGTCCAATTCTATAGCTATAAAACACGACCGAATCAATTTACTTCAAATATTATTATAATTTAACAGATAAATAGTAACAACACGCACCCGGAGGAACTAATTATATCATCATTACGACCGATGAACCAAAGATAACCGTCGTTATCTTTATATCCCCGATCGCCGGTAAGATAGTAACCATTTTTAAATACCTCTTTTGTTTTTTCTGGATTATTCTGTAGATATTAATTATTAAATACATTATATAACTATATATTAAAATAATAATATATTTTTTGTATACGCTTTATGGAATTGAGATAACGATTAATTCTGTTTCTTTGATGGAAAAATTTAATTTATAGTTCCAAGAACTTCGCAACACATTTAATTAATTTGCATTAAAAATTGAAAACTCAATGCAATGATAAATCTTACCAAATATTCTTTAAACAGTCCAATAGGATAATTTGGTTGTACTTTTACAGCGATTTCTCCTTCTTGGAAAGGCTCCACTTTTTCGTATTTTTCGTTTATTATCTATAAAGAAATAATTCTTTGTAACGTTTAAGTATCGTTTTAATAAACATTAGAATAACGAACATTTTCTGCACCGTTTTCATTTAAAAAATGTGTTTTTTAATGCAGTATTGTAACAAATACATTTTATTTTCTGATGTAGCCCTTTCATAAGTATACGCTTTATTAGAATTTTATATTAGTTAGTTTTGGTCCAATACTAACTAATATAAAGTGATGAACTTTTGCCCTTGTTGTCTGACTCCGTTTCATCACTTGACCTACAAGGTGTGATAAGTATGTTCAATCAACGAATTTTGGGCTACATCAGAAAGCATTAACCCAGACAAGGAGCGAGAATATTTACAATTTTAATTTAATAACGGCTGTGTTATTTACTAAACCACACAATTAATTAAATTAAATTTGCAAAAACAAATAATAAAATAAATTAATTTTCTAATAAAATTAATTATTGGACATATTGGTCACGGAATTCTTAGTGTTTTGGTAACTATCATGGGCGACAAGAGAGGAGAGAAACTGGAACTGTAGTTCTAGGACCTTGATCTGTAGATAGGTTCGGATACAGATTTGTATAATAAAATTTTAATTATAAAATCTAAAAAATAAATTTTCATAATTTTTGTAGCACAGAGAAAAAGAGAGAGAACAAATTGGAGGCATGATGTCTTCAATTTGTTCTCGCCTGTCAGAAAAGGAGGAAGGGTCCAGGAGCTTTCTCGTCGGAGTCCATGATCGCTCTCCGTGGTTCTGGTAATTAAATATTCTGTGAAAAACTTTCTGTTTTAAGCCGAAAATATTTATGTTTATAATATACAGTGGAGCGACGATTATCCGAAAATCAATTATTTGAAAAATCGATTAACCGAAATCGACTTCAGAGTACACTGATTAGATAACAGAAATTACGAAGTTTTATGTAATAACGATTGTTGACAATCTATAGATCTAATATTGAGTTATGTCGTTATTATTAACTTTACTATTATGTATTTTTTTTTAAGAATTCAAAAGTTTCATCTGCACGTTGTAAATTGGAATAAAAGACTTGTTCTCAGTTTTAATAAATTAGATCTTTTTTATTTTTAATCATTTCGTATTAATTAAATTTCTATTTCTTAATCTTATCTTACTATTGTATTAAAATTAAAATTAATTATTTTATTTAATATCTTTATCTTTTTATTCTTTCTCTACGGTTATATGAAATTGTCCCGCCCGTTTATTTCAGATAATCGACACTCGACTGCGTTAACTATTAAAATTCCGATATTTATTTGAAAATTGATTTTCCTTTCACTAATTCTATCAAATATTCGCAAATCTACAAATTCTGAAACACCACAACTCCAATCATTTTAATTACTACGTAGATACAATTATAACAATAAAATTTAATGTTGCCTGAAAAATATGTATAGTTCATAATGTTATAATAACACACAATATATTTAATTAATATTTTCTAACCTTAACATTTTGTGTTATTTATTTATAATTTATTAAACGTGCAATTAAATTATTATTTTGATAATTGCCTACGTACATCTAACTGAAGAAATGGCGGAGGTAAACCCACTGATCCCGGTTTTTTCTGTTTGCAATGAAGATCCGAACACAGCAATGACTGAAAATTTAGATTTAACAGGAACTTTAAATATGATTACAATCAATCATTTTAAAAAATAAATAAATATCCAATATCCATTACTGTCTCTGATTGTGCGTATCCTTCGTATATCATCACTCCCGTTTTCTCTTTCCACGTTGTAAATAAATCTTTTGTCTATAAAGTTAAAACTAATTAACATTGTAATTTAATATATTACAAACATATCTTATCATATACAAATCAAATATAAATGGTAAATACAAACCAAGCTTTCACCGCCACTCGTGCATGATTTCAGATGGGAAAATTTATATTTCTCTAAATACTCTTTGAGAAAGAACTTGAAAGCAGTTGGAGGTGCACAGAAATTAGTTATTGGATAACGTTGTAAAATCTGTTTTAAAATGATTTCGTTTAATAAAATTAAAGTAATTAATAATTCGTGAAATAAAAATAATTAGAAGAAGCTTAATGAATCCGAAATTTAAAAGGAAAGATTTTATAAGACGCGAAAAATAAATCTGATTTCATTATAATATTGTTTTTTTCCTTATACTACAGTATTTTATTTGTTTAGCATTAAAATAATGGTTTTAAGTAATGTTTAAACATTCGGAGGTGTATCACGGATGGTAAAATTTAAATTTGACATTATTATTACTATACATAAGCGTGATGTATTTAGAAATATGGTGCCCCTAGGCCCACAATATGCAAGCGCTCCCCAAACTGATTGTACCATAGTGTCAGTTTTGCATGAAATGATTCTAAATTTTATAATTTTAATTCTGCAGTAATTCTACAGATTTTTAAATATCAAAGCTGTGAAAAACAAATTCATCGTCTGGAATACTGATATAATAAAACGTAGTATTTAGGGGACAGATAATTTCCGTTCTAGCCATATCCGGCGTTATAGAGTCAAAGGACAACTATATTCGTATATTTATATTTTCAACTGGTGCGTAGTATTTTGTCCCTAATAAGCTTTTAATTTATACTAATTCCTTCATTTGTTGTTTCTATATAGAATTATTTTTTCATTATTTTATTATTATTTTGAACTTTTGCGCTCTAAATTGTTGCGACACTTGACCAGGGCATAGTGGTCTAAAAGAAAATGAGCTCCGGCATATAAACTTGTTATATATTTTTAAAAGTTATCTACTTTAGCGAAAAATGAACTTAAAAACTAACATCTAAGCATTCTTTTGCATCGAAGCGTAAAGAATTATAAATGAAATTTCCAGCACCGATTGACCAGGTTAAAAACATGGAGACCCAAACTGTCTTTGACCATCCATGTATCCGTTAGATTCCACGACAAAGCGTTCGATTGAATATCTACAAAATATCTAAAGAATAAATAAATAAATAAATCACACATTTAATTTGATGCAAAATATTCGAAAATACAGCATTTAGAACAAATTGATATTATAATTTACCGTCGACATATGCATATCGAAAAAGCGTGTTCGTAGGTATGCTGTACAGCTTTTGGATTTCCACTAGTTCCACTTGTAAAATATATAATCATTGGATCGTTCGTTTTGGTCTTAACACACTGTAATCATATAAATTAACTTGTACTCCTCATTAAAATTTAAATGTGGTGGATATTCTGCTTTTTATTTTCAAACTTAAATTAGTAATTTTAAAACGAATAAACCTCTTTCAAACGGGGCGAACTTTCATGTTCAGTCTTAAAGTGGATCCAACCATCTTTCACTCTGTAAATCGAGAGAAAATAATCATAAATATCTACATATAAAAACTTAAATTTCTATAATAAATTGAAAGTTTATATAAACTTTCTGAATTGATTCTTACTTATTCTTTTCAGTGCAAAGAATTTTAGTAGTTAATGAAGGGCAATCTTTAACAATCTAAAAGATACAATGAATATCATCGATTATTATTTATTTTAGAAAAGTCGTTAAAAGTTTATATATTATGTGTAAGCTATACATCTTAAATATCAAGGTTGATCAAAGTTTGTCACGATAGGAACTATGTCTCATATCAGAAACGCGAGAGCCGCGTTCTATATTGGGATGGTGACAAAGTGGTGTTCTAACGAACGATATCGCCCGTCCGCACTCCTCGCGTCACACAAGATTTGTTGCAGAAATTCAAGTGGGAAGTTTTGGAACATCTATCGCACATCCAGATCTGGCACTAGTCGATTGTTACTTGTTTCCGTAGTTGAAAGGACATCTCTGGAAACAAGTTTGATAAGAAGGATAAGATTCAAGACGCGGTTGTTCCAAATTTCAATATTATTATTTATGACCGATTTTGGTCTGTAGCCTTCTTGTATTTAGGAAGAAGTTAACTTCTCTGATCTATTTGAAACAAATTCAGTGCACTTGATAAACAACTAAGAAAAGTTTTGTCATGTTGATTAAATATAAATCTGGCTATAAATATAATGATTGGTTTAAATTATAGCAATTTAATATTGTTTAATTTTTGTAATAAACAAGTAGAAAATATATGTAAGGTTATACTTAATTCCGTATTATATCATCAGCATATAAAATTGTCTACTACTTTAGGATCACCTCGAATATATCATTAATAAATAAGTTATATAAAACCGATAATAATACCGATCCTTGTCGTAAACCGAGTGTAGTAACAAATAAACGTAAGATTAAAGTATCTATTTTTGTAAAGTACTTATCGATAGTAAATAATAAACTATATCCTCATAATATAGCACATGTGTAAAATTTATACACTGTAACCAGGGCCGGATTTGCACACAAACTAAACAAACTGCAACTTAGGGCCTCGCGTTTATGAGTCTACAGCTTAGTCTCGCATTTTTTTACGAATCATTCGATAGATACGAAGAGCTTGTTATATGTTATAGCTTAAAGCCACAAGTCAGTTCAGCCATGACTATACCTGATCAACTCTTTCCGATGTCTCTAAATCTGCAACTATACAATTAGCTTTAATGCTATTAATTCTATAAAGAATGTCTTTGCTCCTTAGTTGGATAGTTCCTGGAGAAAACACAATTCCTAAAATAAAATATGATATATTTTTATATTTAAGATATTTAAAGAATTTATTATTTATTGCAGGATTCTGAATTGTGTTTTACCTAATTGAAGAGATGCTAAAACGATCAGCCACCATTCCGGTATCTTCGGCAGAATAATGATTATTTTATGGTTTCTGTTTAGTCCGCACGATCTTAGAACGTTAGCTGCTCTACAGGAAAACATCACAATGTTTAAATAAATAATAATATTACTATTTATCGTTTTAACGATAAAACAAATTAATTTTTTAACCGAAAATTGGAATATGAATTTAATGATCGTAAAATTATAATCGATAATTGTAACTGACAAAGATTTAATTAATGACTTGAAACCGTGTCGCGCTTGATTCTTGTTGACTACGAACACAATATAGTGCTTACGACGATCACTTGGCTTTTCTTCTCCCTGTTATTTAGTTGATTAGTTATCAACTACACAATATAGTTAGCACTATATTGTGTTCGTAGTCAACAATGACAAAGATTTGTGAACAGTTACATTTTGTTATTTAATACAATTTTATATATACAGAGCACATCAAGAGGAAAGGTAAATACTTCGGAAAGTGAACGTTTGGGAGTAGTAGGCTACGTGAATAACATGAATATATAGATTGATTAATAGGTTAATTAAAGGCACAGTGAATGTTTTGTCAAACAATAATATAATGTAGCAACTATGGTTACACCTGATAATGATTCATGACATGATGGAGTATGTTCTCGAAATAGACTCCCTCAGCATCGATACATTTTTGAGCACGCTAGCAAACTGAGTCCTCCTTCAAAGCGTGTTCCAATTCTCATCTATAATAGTGACAGCATTTCTTGTCCAGTCAATCAATTGATCACGGAAGACTACTTTTTCTCGGTACACTTCAGCCTTCATCCAGCTCTATGTACAACTCGACACGATCTGCGGAGTAGAATCTGTGAAAAGGACCTCGGTACATACACTAAAGTTTGTGTATTTTTCTCGGAAACCGTTCGTTTGCAGATGCGGGCTTTCGTGAACTTTTTCATTCCTCTTAGATGTGAAGAATCGTCTCCTAAAATGTTTACATTTCTTCCTGATAAACCCTGTATTGATCATTTAGACCAGTGATTCTCAAACTTTTTCGATCCACCGCCCCCTTTGTTTCATAAAGTTATACCCAACGCCCCCCGTGTGAGAAAGGATTGGAAATATTCTTAGGAAAACTTTTCTATGAATCTCACACTTTGTGCCCTTACCGTACATTGTTCTCGACATCTGGAAACCATTAAATGCAATGTTTCCTCTTATCCGTTTGACAGAGGAAAGGGAACTTTTACCTTTGATCACCGTTCAGTACCCTGCCTCCAGCGCCCCCTAGATTTATTCAACGCCCACAAGGGGGCGTTATCGCCCACTTTGAGAAACGCTGATTTAGACTAATTCATGCTTCATTTATATCAGTATTTTATTTAATCTTTAATTGGACTTAAAAGAAATTTTTTGTTAAGAGTCAAATGTTTAGAGCTTACTTTTCTGTTTGTAGAACGATTTCTTGAAAATTCCATTTTATATCATTGTTATTTTTATCTACATACCAAAATGCAGGCGGTCCTTTTCTTTCTAAATTCTGAAAATATGCACAGTGCATATATACTGTGTATATGTTGTAATTTTAAACTTTTTATTTTAAAAATTTTTTTATAAATTATAGTTAATAGAATTAACACTCGTAATGATAAAATATTAATGAGATAATCAAAATAACCATCTATATTCAAATGTCTGCTTTAGATTAATTATATAACCTAGTAGAAATATTTTAATAGAAAGATTATGCTTAGAGATTGAGCGTAATTTAGATTTAGTAGGAAGAATTTAAAGTAATGTTTACCTAGAATTATTGACATTAATTTGTATTAATAACTTTATTTATACATTATCATGCTGTGTTCTTCTAGAAGAATTAACATGGAAAGGACCACGTTTCCGAATTCATCTTCGCGCAAAAGATAGCCTATTTGTTAGCGAAGTTATTATGGACATTTTAAGGAACTTATAACACGATATATCCTTTAATACAATACGATTTGATTTTATGCGTAAAACATGGATTTATAGTACGATGATAAAACACTCGTGAGTTATATGAACAGCATCATTCTACTACATGCACGCTTAATCGGAGTGTTTAGTTGTTTAGTAATTTTCAAAATAGCTGTTCAATAAAAACCTATTCTAGACATATATCATATCATAAAGGAAAATTTATACGAGTAATTTTTTAATTATCCTCTCCATTAATAAATTAGTAAGTTGATAGCTTTGAGAAGTGTCTCTCAAAAATCAGAACAAATTGGAATGATAATATATAGGCCTAATACTGAATCTTAAACTGAACATACAGAATTACTGAAATTTAAAATTTATTTATTACAGACAATACATTTTGCGATAATCTTAAAATTAAAGGTTTTAGGCTAATTAAAATATTACTGAACTGTTACTGTAAACTGTATATAGCTTGTATAAACTCAACGTAATCATTCAGCACTAAACAGTATTTTTTTTCCATTATCACATGTACTTAAATCCTATCGAATGATATTTATATCTAATCGACACAGATTATTACATGAAATACGAAATCAAATATTAATTTAAATATTCGGAGAAAAATATATTAAAATTCTTTGGTGGAATCAGTGACGTAGCGTAGTGGGGGCGGCAGGGGCGGCCCGCCCCGGGCGGCACTTTTAGGGGGCGGCAAAATTTCACAATAAATAATAATATCTTGTAAAAATTTTTGTAATAAAAATGTGTGATTATCATATTGCAAAACATATATACATGACTTTTTTATTTGTAACCTGTACAATACACAATAATGATGATTGTTCTTACCGAAATGTTCTTTAGAATTACTGTATATTTTAGTCTTTTAAATTGAGATACCTAAATAAGGGGGCGGCAAAATTTTCCTCTGCCCCGGGCGGCTGATTTCCACGCTACGCCACTGGGTGGAATAAGGCAACGCTGGGAGGTGCCTCACCGGAAGACGTTCCGTGGAAAACTGGCTCTAATTAGATATTAGGGAAGTGAAGCAAATCTGGAAAAGTCCACGTGGTCAGCCAATTAACGAGGCACGAACTCGCTGTACACAGCAGTGTTCGATGTTGGGCATAAAAATATACTAGAAAATACTTAAGTTGAAATTTAAGAAAACGTGATAAAAATGTTACTTTTGATTTTGAAAATTCTACGGGATTTTAGTTCAAAATATAAACCTAGTTTTGATACTCATTTCAGTTTAGAGTTCTAACAAATAAAATTTATGAAATTGATATAAAAGATAACTTACGTTTTCTTTCAATGCCCAATATTTCACAGCATCTTCAAAAAAATTAAAATGTTCGGGAATCTCTTTATTTTCGTTCCACCGTTCTTCGAGTTTTGTTATACCGCAACTGAATAATTTCGATGTTGTAAAATTATAACTTTTCAAATGTAAGCTTACTTTCCTTAATGAATTAAAAAAAGAAGCCATCTCAATGTAGAAATTACATTTTTATTTTTTAAAAAGGTTTAAAAGTTCATTAATCATATGACAAGCGGGCGTATGTTTGATTACGATTAATCAATAAGGTCAGTCCATAAGTTCATGCGTATTTTTATCTACAAAAAAAGCAGCAAAAATTTTAATTAAATTTTATTTCAATCTATAATGTATTCACCATTATTTTGCACAATTTCTTGCCATCTTGATGGTAGCTTTTTAATCCCGTCTTCGTAAAATGATTTCGGTTTTGAATCAAAATATTCAGAAATAGCCTTTTTTACATTGTTCTCATCCTCAAAAGTTTTCCCTTTTAAAAAATTCTGCAAACTGCGAAAAAGATGATAATCACTGGGAGCAATATCTGGCGAATATGGTGGATGACGTAAAATTTCCCAGTTGTAGCTTTCAAGTTTCCGTACAGTTATTTTTGCAGCGTGTGGTCTGGCATTGTTATGCTGCAAGAGAACCTGCTTTCTGTTCACTAACGATTTTTTTTCAATTTTTCATTTAAACGCTCTAATTGCTCACAATACATTTGAGCTGTAATTGTTTGATTAGGTTCTAACAGCTCAAAGTGAATTACATCTGACATATCCCACCAAACAGACAAAATAATTTTTTTGGATGCAACCCACCTTTTGCAGTCGGTTTTGGCTGCTTGTCGCGATCCATCCATTGTCTTTTTCTCATCACATTATTACAGAGGATCCATTTTTCGTCTCCAGTAACCAGCCTACCAAGAAAAGGTTCTAAAGCAGTACGGGATAAAAGAGACGTGCAAATGTTTACACGTTGTTGTCGGTTAGCTATTGACAGTTCATGTGGTATCCATTTTCCTAGCTTTGAAACTTTTCCGATTTGTTGTAGGTGTCCATGAACAGTTCCATGGGATGAATTTAAACGTTCCACAATTTCATCAACTGTTAAAGATGGTTCTGCTTCAACTAGTGCAGAGAGAGCATCATCATCAAAGTCAACGGGTCTTCCAGTACGAGCCTTATCCTCCACACTAAAATCATTGTTTCTAAATCTTTCAAACTACTTCTGCGCAGTCCTTGCACTAATTACAATTTGATTATGTACAGTATTTATTTTTTTGGCTGCATTTGTAGCATTCTCACCACTTAAAAATAAAAAGTATAAAACATGTCTTTTGTATTTGTCGGTTACTTCCATTTTAACGAAAATAAACAACTGAAATGTTCACAATTCTGAACAGTATTATATGAATGAGATCCAATTTAACACTTCAGTGTAAAAATTATCACATTAGACTGACATTTTTAAAAACAAGATTTTTCTCAAGGTCATAAAAATGCGCATGGACTTATGGACTGACCTGATATTTTACATGCGGTTTTTTGCGTTTTTAATTGCGTTTTAATGGGTTACGTCAACAGAATATACACTAAAAAGGGAATTTTTGAAATTCCCCACGAGGGAAGTGTTATACATTTATAACAGATACATTATGAGCCACAACAACGCATGGCCGAGTCAGCTAGTGTCCAATACGAATGACTGGATGCTATTCGTGCTGTACAATCGTATTAGAGAACGTTCTCTATCTCGGAAAAAAATATTTCGAAAGAGAAAATGCTTCTGATTTTTTTCCAGTGCCTACTCGGAAACGTCACTAATTCCATTTTTTGTTTTTTAATTATCCTACATCAGTTACTGAACTAGCGAATATGATGTTAATCTTACTTAGATAGTAAGGAAAAATTAGATGGTAAAATTTCGAAAAATATCTAAGTACGCACGCTTTTCTAACTTAGGTTATTAAAATTTTTATTTGTTAAGAGACGAATTGACATTACAATCCGTAAAAACGTTAGAAAACAAAAAATGTACATTCGTCGAAATTACGTGCTTTCCTCGCCAAGTGATCTATGATTACATACTCTGCATTTTCGAAAATCTTATAATTTCATTGGTTAAAATTTTATACCGTGTGCGCGCGCATATAACCCGAACACGTATAATCAACATAGTAGTATCGTGACGTCATCGACGAAGACGAGATCGTTAAAAGTGACCAGAATCGCAACTGTTTCTGAGAGACGAATTTCGTCTCTCATTTTGACGTCATTGAAAGAAGAGATGAGAGATAAGTGACCAGAATACGGCTCCAGGATCATTGGCGAAAATTGTACCGATTTTGAAGGAAACAATCTGTTTTCTGAATGTGATATTTGTTTTACCAAAAAAATTGTCTCTAAAACGAATTGTTAAATTTTCAGGCTGAGAATTTTTTAATCTTTCTCATTTATACCATTTTCTTATTTTGTATTAACTTATTTTTAAGATATATAATTTGTACTGTTATAAATTTTTCTCAAAAACAACTCTGCCTAATAATAAGAAGTTCTTTGCGAAACCAAAAGGAATTCTCTTCTTGCAGATTATTTTCATGTCCGATACAATCATTACAGATCATCCGATACAGTCATTACATTTTTATCAATTTTACTTTTAAAGTAAAAATTGATAAAAATTAAAAGTAAAATTGATAAAAATTAAAAGTAAAATTGATAGTAAATTGATAAAAATGATAAAAATGTAATTAAAAAGTAAAAAATTGATAAAAATTGATAAAAATGTAATGACTGTAAAAGTGTTAAATAACTGGCGACGCTCCTGAAATTCCCGAGCAACTAAACCATAGATATAAAAGTAACCATACATCGCCTGTGGGCAGGGCCCGCTCTAGGGGCGGGCAACCCGGATATTTGTCCGGAGCGCCATTTTGGCTGTGTGAGGAAAATATTGGTGTTAAATACTCAATTAATAGAAAATTTCACGTATCAATTTTTTCGTTCTCTAAAAATTTACAGTGCGTATCGTATTTATATTGTTTATGTCTAAAAGCTAAAAATATTTACACTATTATTGAAAAATTAACGCAGAATTTGTAAAGGACGATGCTTGAACTTATTTGAACATGCATATACTTCTCTGAACAGAAGAGCATTAGCACGCTAGCAGAGCGATTCTTCAGCTTGTGTTTGAACATGCATCGACTCGCTTATACTTACCTCCAATTTAAAATTACCAGATATGTTAGGTTGAAGTAAGGGACGCTTCTGTGTTGTGGGAGCTAAAAATGGGGTGGACCTCCAACATACATATATATAATAATAAAAACTAATTCATTAATAAATAATTCAGTAGAAAAATATATAAATACATAAATAAACTGAAAAATAACTCTTTATATAAATTTTTTTTCACATCTTGATGGCGCTGTTTGTATATCTGTCATGGTATGCTTTTTTTTTTTTTTTTTTTTTTGTAACTCTTTCCGCCCAGTGGGCACTAAGAGGGCCTCTTATAGCAAGCCCATTATGGGTTCGGCCAGGCCCACAATGGGGCGGCCGGGTGGTGAGGGACGGGGACCGACATATCTTGACGGACCACCCCCCGAAAAATTCCTGGGGATTTTTCGACCCGTCCGGATCGATCCCGGGTCCCCCAGGGCGGCAGGTTGCTAACCTTGACCGCTCGGCCATCCGGCCTTCGTCATGGTATGCTTAGAACGGCCACTAGGGACGCCCCTAGATATTATTTAAATTAATAATAAATTCAGTATATTATTATTGCAATAGGAATTTATTATTAAACTAGCAGATAGGCCCGGCGTTGCTCGGGCAAAAGTAACGATAGCGAAGATTAAGATACGTTATAGTCAACCTTACCCGTTTTCATAATTGCAAGAATTGGGTCCCCCCCTGTTTCCAGACTAATTAGAGAATTTTTAGATGGGTCTAAAAATATGTTCTATTTCCCGCAAACACGAAAAAAAAACTGCATCTGCATCTTGCACGTCGCTTTCTCTTAACACTTCCATTGTTACCTAAACTTCCATTGTTACTTAACAATTTCATTGTTACATAACACTTTTATTGTTGGCAATTCAGTTGTTACGTAACACTTTCATTGTTGATGGAAGTGTTAAGCCTTATTCCTCTTCCTCTCCCCCGTGGGGAGGAGGAATTTCGAATAATCCCTTCTTAGTGTGCGTTCTCGTGAAGTACCCTGTGTACCAAATTTTAACTTTCAACTCCTAACCGTTTGGGCTCTGCGCTGATTATTATTATTATTATTATTATCAACTAGTCTCGATTTTATATATAGACTAGCAGGTAGGCCCGGCGTTGCTCGGGCAAAAGTAACGATAACGAAGATTAAGATTATTACGTTATAGTCACAAAAGAAAGAGAGTAATTTCATCAACAAACTAAGTATTTCTAAAGAAAGATCGAATTTGAAAATCGAATGTTCTAATATTGTTCGATTTTCACGACGTGTTCTGATTATATCGTTCGATTTTCATCGAATGTTCTAAAGAAGAAAAGTCGAGAAAAACCGAACTAATCTGTTTAAATTTGAAAATCGAATATGCTCTAACACAGGGATGGGCAACCTGCGGCCCACATTCATATATTTTGCAGCCCGCGACGCATAAAATGTGAATAAATATATCAATTTTTCAGCTTAAGGAAGTATGCAGCAAAAATTCAAACGTTATTTTTACAACTTATGTATGTGAATAGTTTTTTCCGCAATGAATTTAGTAAAAATTAAAACAATAAACCGGCTAACAGACACATGGAAACTAATTTAAAACTAGCAGTGACGAATATTTAACCAAATATTTCCAATATATTACGTTTACATCAGTTCCAGAAGCTAAATTAAGTATACCTATGCTAATTTATAATTATATATGAATAAATAATTCTGATTTACCAACTTTTTTTTTCTCTTTTTCTTGTATGCGGCCCGCATCAGTTCAAATATCTTAAAATGCGGCCCTTACATAGAAAAAGGTTGCCCATCCCTGCTCTAACATATTACTCTATTTCTTTTTTTTTTCTCCAGCGCCCGTTTCTTCTCCATTTGCGTCTTGCACGTAACTTTCTCTTAACACTTTTATTGTTACGTAACACTTTCATTGTTGATGGAAGTGTTAAGATTAATCCTGTCCCTCTCCCCGTGGGGAGGAATTTCGAAAAATCCCTTTTAGCGTGCGTCCTCGTGACGTACCCCAACTGTGTACCAAATTTCAACTTTCAACTCCTAACCGTTTGGGCTCTGCGCTGATTATTATTATTATTATTATCAACTCGTCTCGATTATATATATATAGATTAGTAATGTTAAGATCCCAAATATATTGGAATGGAGGCCATACAGGGTGTAGATGTATATTTAATTAAGTGCCTCACTTTCTGTAGTGTTATTAGTACTCTAATAACACTAGTACTAAAAGTTTAAAGACTTTAAAATCCTAATGGTTATTAAAAATTCTACTTTATATTTCTAGTGTGTTAAATAAAGTTATTTTATGATTATAGTTTTCTTTTTCTTCTTTTTCTGAATTACACATATTGTAACAAAAGTTCTGGGAGCAGAGTGACCCCACCTCACGAATTAAGGGTTTATATACCCCCACCAATGGGTTGTCCCACCCATGCAAAAAGGCTTCAAATAGTCCGCAATGTTCCAGAACATTCCACAACATTCGAGAGTGTTCTGGAATGTTCCACAATGATCTGGGATGTTCCGGGATGTTCCCGAACGTTCCAGAACATCCCGGAACATTCTGGAATGTTGTGGAATGCTCTCAAATGTTCTGGACTGTTCTAGAAGTTTCTAGAGGGCGGAACTTCCAGCCCTTATATCTTCAACAGCACGCCCTTCAGATAAAAACGGGAACCTTCTTCATGGATGGGGGATAGAGGGCTACCACACCATAAAACTCCTTTGATCGTATCGGGACTCGTTTTTTTGAGTTTTAGCGGTACACACATTATACACTTACTTTTATGATATATATTGATAATTATTGATATGAATTTATTATTTATACCACGGAATGACACCGTTACTGCTAGAAGCCCACTAGGGGGGCGTCCCGGTCTACTAGTAGTAAAAGTAAACAACTTTGTGCTGTGGACAACTTGGGAACATATTGAAAATGATACATGACCAAATGCGGGACACTTTCCGCGATGGTGTTCAATGCGGGAGTAACAACCCAAATCCGGGACGTCTGGTCACCTTACTCTAATTATAAAAGAGCGGTTTCATTACACAATAGCATTATTCTTGCTATTACGCCGGTAGAGATAACAAGTGGACGTTCATAAAATTTACTGTGCGATTTCTTAATTTTTAAAGGTAAGTACAGTACATCTATAATTAAGCTGTTGTTTAGTTTGATAGATACTTGTTTATTGTAAATCGATTATCGAATCGAAACAGTGAAAGCGTTTTTAAATAAAATAAATATTTAATTTATCCAAAAGGCTGTTTATTAAATCAATAAAATATTGTATTAAATTTGAATGTATTCTATAGGTATAATTATTTATATTTTTGTTTTATGAAAATAATTATTTGAATCAATAATATAAGTCCCCGTATTAAGTTCATTGCTTCGATAAAACGCGTTTTATAATAATATATTTGAATAATTGAACTGAATAAAATCTCAAAATCAAGAATTATAAAATTGTTTTTAATGACTATTTGTGGTTTGCTGAAATATTTGTTATTATAAAATACATATATAAAAACACTAGACTTTCTTTACGTTCACAGGATACGAAAAATATTATGTGTAAGCCATAAATATTTTTTTATGTCCATTGACAGAATATAATTTTTAAGTTATGTTAATTACGGTTTTAGCTTATTTAGAACAAGGATAAATCTTTATTTTTTAAAAATATTTTATAGTTTACATTTTTTTCCTGTTACATGGAAGAGATCCCATTTATCCTTTTGAATTAGTCACAAGCCCAGCGACAATATCCTATGATATAGAAGAAAATTTTGCATCCGAGCTAAAACAAAGAATGAGACACGCACATCAAACTGCACAGGAATACTCAGAACAAGCTGCTAAAGCCAGACAGGAAAGACACAGGAAACAGAACAAACCACCTCATTATCAAGTCGGAGACAGTCTTTCTAAAGGAAGTTGTATTTCCGCAGGGAATAAAACGTAAATTAGCACCTCGATGGACCGGGCCCTATAGAATAATTACAATTCTTAGCCCTGTAAATTATGAATTAGAAAATATTAAATCTAGAATAAACGAAAAATACGTGCATGCTGATCGCATTAAACCTGCTATTGCCAGGGAAGAATTCGATATACAGTACTTCCAGAACAGCCAACCATATTACTACAACCAACCACTTCCGTATCACAACTACAACCGACCCCCAACCTGGAAATAAATATAGATCCCTGAAATAAATTTATTTTGTTTTCCTCTAAATCACAGCCCCCCGAAACTGCAATTGAACAAGAAGAAAGCGACTCCGAACCCGAAGGAGAAGGTTCCGAAGAATCTGAAGAGGAAGAGGAAGAGAAAGGGGAAAAACCCTCACCTCCCTATGCTCTTCGAAGGCAGGGGCCAGTCGTAGACCAACCATGGGTTATGTCTTGTCCCCGCCGAAGTCGCATTCCTGGGTTTATCTCCCCAGCTACTAGTCGCTTCTCCTCCCCCTAAGTTAATTTATTATGGAAGTTTCAAGTTTAACCCAGGCTCCGAGATATTATTCTAGTTCCCTTTTTCCTGTGGTATAACAGAGGAATGTTACTTATACTCTCTCGTTTAACAACCCCCCTCGAATCTAATGTCCTACAGTCTAGTATTAGTGATATCAACCATTTTTATAGCTGAGAAATAGACCCACTGCTAGAGAGTATGCGTTTTCTTCCTTATGAAGGTTTAAGCTTAACGGTTTACCTATAGGTTTATCTTCTAGTTTTCGCTATTACCTCCCTTTTTGTTGATTTAAATCCTTGTCATTATCGTTTCTTCCCCTTGAATATTTGACCTAGAGTTAAGCAATCGAGAAATCTGATATCTTATTAATAGATAATCCAGAGACCATCCTGAAAAAGTTTAGCAGTAAAATGCCTAATTTATCGCGACCTCCCTCCCTTTCTTCCTTACTTAATCCATATTTTTCATTTGTGTAGAATATATCTCAAGGAGTTCCAGAAACCTCTACTGATCAATTGGTACCTTCCGTGTCAATGGTGGAACGACCTCTTCCCGTCCCTCCGCTTCCAGAGGTAACAGAAGCATGTGCCGCCACCGCATATCGAAAAATGGTCCGGGGAATAAAAGAGTATACTCCGGTATATCGATCTGAGACACCCACAGCTTTAACAATGGCCGTCATTCCGTGGAATTTCGAAGTTCCACCCCGAGTCCGAGAAAGAATCAAAAGTCAACAGGATTGTTGACTTTCAATCTGTTGGACATATCAAGTGGGCTTGATATGTCCAACAGGCAGAAGTCCGAGGAGAACTCCGGCCACACATCGATCCTATTGCTCCTTGTATTTGAACCATGCCGTTACCGAGAGAACCGGCATCTCCTCTCGAGTCCCCGGATACTTCCGAAGCCGAAACAGAATCTGCAGATTCCTCCGCGGAAGAGGCGATATCCGACTCCTCTTCATCTGACACACCCAATACCATAAAAAGAATAAAGTTAAATTGAATTCAATAACCATTCCATCTCTTAACCCACAATTGTAAAATAACTGTTCTAATATAAGTAATGTTTAATCTAAATTTGTTATCTCTCTCACTCCAATTATGGGATATGTAATATAACAACGTCTGATCGGTTTCAATGTTCGAGAGATAAAATGAAGGAGAGGAATCATGAGTAAGTCTACCTCTTCAATATACGCTAATAATAGGCGCCTTCCCTTTTACTGTGTTGTTTTTCATAGCTGTTAAAATGCCGAATCCACCGTAGGAAGAATTTTTGAATAATAATGGAGAACGCCCAATTTAGCTCCTTTAGAAATACTCATAAATTATCCAAATTAATTTCGCTAAAATAATACGCTAGCCAAATATAACGAAGACCTGAAATATAACTTCATCCTTCTCCTTGTGAATGACACTTTCAAAAGGAAGATCTCATTTTTATTTTTATTCGTAACCCCATTCTAGGCTAACTGTGAGGACCGGGTTAAGCCCGGCCCAAAACCCTTTTTGTTATTAACCCTCTAGTGGAAAATTTTACAAAAATTCGAAATTGAAAGGAGGTTCAGACTTCCGCCGCCGGAAAGCACTTCCTTTCTCTCCGGATCCAAACTCTTAGTCACGGAGATCGAATCACCAGCGATTCACCAACTATCGCGATTGGTGATCGGAGATAACGTGACCCGTTGTATATAAGGGGGAAAAAGCTGATAACGGGGTCGCTGAAGGTCCGAATAAGACGCACGGCCCGTCTGATCCCGATAGAGAATCCGGAGCCGATCCCCGAGGACGCCGAAACCCGCCGACGTGCCGCCATCGACCGATCCTCCTGCCGACCTCAACGACCAGAGAAAGTCCGATCCGAAAACCCGAGCATGCTATAACAACGAAATATCCATTCTAGGAAGAGGTATGACCCCGAAAATTGTAAACTCTCTCTCTCTACCGCGGTTAGGAATCGGACGCGTTAGAGTAGAGCTATTCTCTGTATTTAGTTTGTCGGTTTAAATAAATCGTTATTTGTTTTCACCATGGTTCCGTTTATTCGAATATCGCCTTAAACTTATCGACGAACCCACACGCTTCCTCCACTCGACCTGACAAATAATTACCTACTCCCGACAAGTCGGGATATTAGGGGAAAATAGCCAGCCGACAGTGGGGTGGGTCTTGCCGACTTGTTCGCCGAAAAAAAAGGAGGTACGACTCCGTCCTACCTCCCGGCGTTCCCACACTAACTGAACTCCTCGAGAGGTCGAGAAAAAGAAACCTCCTTAAGCACCAAGGAACGATGATAAGAAATACAAAGTAAGACCAATACACCTCACTAATCACTAATCCTTAATTTCCTCTTCTCCAGAAAAAACCTCCTACGTCAGAAGTTGGAAGAAAAGAGACCTCTACTATGCTTCGATTGTTTTAAATCATTTTCCTGGTAGTCAACCTAGGCTACGCCCATCTAGCCCAACAAAGCGACAGAGAACAGGAATTCAAAAAGGGATCAATTTTTATCCACCAAGGAAATTTTTTAATGACCTCTAGTCACTGGACTCTCATAAATGATGTTAATTTCGAACACTTCGAACGACAAATACGCTTTTTGACTCAAGCCCTTACCTCCTTAGAAAGCATGATTCTGCAAAGAGAACAGGTTACCCAGTGGCGGACTAAGGCTAAAGCGGGCCCTAGGCAACATTGTAATTCCGGGCCTATTTTTCAGTCATGACACATACTTTGCGTTTGGTAGTTTGGTTTTAAAGCATATAGTATGTAGTTCTATTTAATTATCGGATTCCAAAAAAAAAAGGAAAAAAATAATATACATGTACAAAAATTAAATAAACACAATTTATTAAAACAAACAAACATAAACATGATTTATTAAAACAAAAATTAATACTTAAACAAATATACTCAGATTGATTAGTTATATTGCCTTTTTTCTCACTTTCAATTCTGCAAACTCGTCAATTAGTTTGTCATAATTAATAGAGTTATTTAATAACTCTTTTTCTATATAAAGTAATGATAAACTATTTAATTTTTGTTGCCTAATGTGGATCTTAAAAATTTTTTTATTTTGGCCATTACTGAGAATGATCTTTCACCGCTTGCATTGCTTATTGGAAGGGTTAAATAAATTCTCAGAATTATGTTTAAATTAGGGAATGTTGAAATAATATTATTTTCCTGAATAAATGACCACATGGATACAGGCGAAATAATATTTTCTTTACTTATAAAAGTCTTAAATTGTAATACTTCATTTTTCAGTTCTGCTAGGTTTAAATCTTGTTCATAACATTTTAATTCTTCTATTGAAGACTCACTAACATCACTATCAAGAAAAATTGTTTTGAATTTATTGTTAATAGTTTTATATCCCTCAGATTTTTTTTTAATGTTGCTAATTAAAGAATCGCATACAACAAAAAAAAAAAAATATTAACTTTAAAATGTTCTTTGCCACTGAATCTTATTTCATGTTCTGGAATTTCATCATGAAATAGTTTTCGTATTTTCTGCCGTTTTTTATCATTAGTATATGCAATATCTTTAACTTTTTCTGCTTCTTTTTCTAAATTGTCAAAATCATTTCTAACAGTTTGTATGAAATCTATCAATGAATCATATATTAAAACTGCTGTATTTAGGGATTCGTCTTTTTGTTGAAGAGTCTTGTTTGAAGCATCTATTCTTTCTAAAATCTTTTCCCATATAGTAAGTAACAGTACATACTCAAATGTATCAAGCTTTTTATGTAAATCGGCAGCTTCGGACCTTGTTAATGGTTTTTCATCTTTGTTTGAGGAAAAATGACGTAAACAATGTTTAATTTCTTCATAATTTTCCTTTAAGGATTTCACAGCATCGGAACGAGCAGAACACCTGGTGTCACAAATAGGTTTAATACTCAAGTGTTTGCTCTTACAAAATTTTTGTAATGCATTTCACCTATGTGTAGAACTTGAAAAAATACGTACAATTCCTGAACGATATTATTATTATTATTAATTAGAGTAAAGTTTAAGAGAGCTGTCTGTCTTGCTGACAAGTGGTCATTTCCATGCAACTTTCGGCAGCAGCGTTTCCAATTAAATTTAATGAATGATTTGCGCATGGTATAAAATGGGCAGAAAAAATATGTTGTTTTATTCTGGATTGGAGTCCCTTATATTTACCTGACATATTAAACGCATTATCATAACTCTGTCCCGACAGTCAGTGATGTCTAAATCTATATTATTTAAAAATTCTAAAATAACTTTCTCCAACTTTTACCCATATGAGAAAATATAGGTAGAAATCCCGAAAATCTTTCTTTTATACCACTTGGAAAAACATAGCGAATAATGACGGTCAGCTGATCTACGTGAGATATATCAGGTATTGAATCAATAATTAGAGAGTAAAATTTGGCTTCCTTTATTTCGTTCACTATTGTGAGTTGTAAATCTTTCGATATAATAGAAATAAATTCATCACATATTGTAGACGACAAATACAGTTTATAGTACCTGTTTTTATGCGCTCTTTTTATGTGCGATTTTTATTTGTGCGATTTTTTTAATGCGAATTTTTAATTTATGCGGTTTTTTTTTGTGCGATTTTTAATTTGTGCGGTATAGTTGGCGACTAGTCTCGTGCGATTCGTCATGTCTCACGTTGACTTATTATAGCTAAATAAACTTATTATAGCATAAATGCACTTATTATAGTAATATTATTGCATGAATATGCGAAAAATGAAATAATTTACTTTTTAAGTCAACAAAACACCACCTGGACAAAAATATGTAAAACAGACGATAGACCAGACGATGCAGTCAAGTGCTGACATCTGTTGTCAATAAATTCTATTTCGTACGGTTTTGAGTTATTTTCTATGTGAGACTTTTTTTATGCGGTCCCTGTTGACCGCATAAAAAAAAATATTTTTTAATTGTGTTGCGAAAACTATTATTTACAGCCATTCGTGAAGTTTCGTGCGATTTCTTTTTATGCGTTTTTTTTTAATGCGGTCCCTATCCCCCGCATAAAAACAGGTTTGACTGTAGTTTATAGTACCGGTGCCGCAGTTTGCCTATTTTTTCATGTGTTCCCGCAAAAATGGATCGAACTCGGATAAATATTCCAAAGCACCCATATAATTACCATTATTTTCACTAAAAACACTTCATTTTTACCACGAAACGCTAAAGAGTATGAAGAAATAAATTTGATTGTCGCTACCACACGTTTAAGTACTTCCCTCCAATAATTTTTTTCATTTATAATTTGTTTTTCCAGTTCAGTGTCAATGCGTCCGGTAATTTTAGATCTTGTTATAAAAATTAAAATGGAGTTAATGTGGTCACTAGAGTTTTCATGCTCTGACAATTTTTACGTACATTTTTCCAATCATTCGTCCCTTTTGTCATTAGCGTTGTTTGCTTGGAAAATAATTTACAGACGTAACAGTACAACAAGTTGTTGGTTTCAGTATAAGCCAACCAATCTCTTTTAACTTTTTCCCCGCTATTAATAGTTCTGAAAAAGGAGGCAATAGTTAATTTTCTTGTGATTTATTTTGACCCTTCGTTACATCGAATAGATGATTCCAAAGATCCATTTATTGATTTTGGTGGATTTTTTATATAATACTCTCTCATGGGGTCTGTTAAGTATTCTGGCCATAATGCAACATCGTTTACAAAACTCTTAGTTTCATCATTACTTTGAGATGATTTTAAATTTATATTTTCTCCTTTTGTTTCATCTTCACAAACGGAATTGCTTGGTTTTTCCTGCTGGTCTTTTTGCAGAATAGTTTCGGACACAAATGATGTTTCTGGAGTTTGAGCAGGTGAAATTTGTGAAAATGATGACGATTGTTGTAATTGTTCTCCATCTACAGTTAAAAATTTGACCAACGATCTTTTCATTTGTTTTGCCACTTTATCTCTATCTGCTTTTCGTTTTCTTTCTTCACTTCCACTTAAATGTTTATAGGAACTCATTTTAAAGACCACGTACTAAAAAGAAAGAAGAAAATGATCTTCAATTAAATTTATTTTTACTCAATATCACAATCACAAACAAAATCACAATTTGTGGTATTTTATATTATATATTATTTTAATTAAATAATGTAATACTTTTATAAAAACTTACATTTTTATTTTAGGAATTCCAGAAAGTATTAACTGTAAATCTAAAACAATCTATTTGCAATCAAGTCTAGGTACTTAAGTCTTAATTGCACAATTTTCAATCACAACTCACATAAGATGCAATACGTTCAGGAGACACTGATTTTAAATAGCTACGTTTGGCTTTTTAAACACGTGCATAGTAAAGGCTCGATAGGCGCGAGGCTCGATCGTATTTACACACATCGACACTCGCGGGCGTGGATGCATAAGCACGGGAACGCTCGTCCACACTTGTCGACTTTATCAATCAACGATTCGGCATAATTTGGATACGTTTCAGCAATAATTATGAATATCACGTTTTTCTGTTAAATAAAAATAAAAATTAATTATAAAAATTAAAAAATTAAAAACCTAATTTTCGGGCCCCAAAAATTACGGGCCCTAGGCACGTGCTTAGGTTGCCTAGGCCTTAGTCCGCCCCTGAGGTTACCCAAGAGAGAAGAAAGGATCAATCTCTATGGATTTTACCCAAGCAGGGATTTAATGTGTTGAAATCATCCTTCCGTCGATATCAAACAAGCTGTTACGAATTAAAGGCTTTGGTAACACTTTAACTCGAGAAAAAAAAGGATTGGTTGATTTTGGTGGGAAGGCCATAAAATTTCTTTTTGGAACTGCAACCTTCGAAGATGTCGAAACTTTAAATGCAGAAGTCTCTCAACTAAAACAACTCAATGAGAAAACCATTCATTTACTTCATACGCTTCTGAACGATACACTACAAATAAGTAAAAACAACCGTCAACAAATTCACATATTATCCCAAAGGTATACAGATATACATTATCAGAAGTTTGACTTACATAATCTACGGTTTGTTTTAATTTTAAAAGATAAATATGATACAAGCCGAGTTCTTCACAGTAAGCCTTAATCCTGTCCCTTTCCCCGCTGGGGAATATCGAAAAATCCCTTTTTAGTGTATATTCTGTTGACGTAACCTATTAAAACGCAAAAAACCTGCATCTAAAATAGTATAATAGAAGCCAAGTTCTTCACGGTAAGCCTTAATCCTGTCCATCTCCCCCCAGTGGGGGGAATTTCGACATGTATATTATATAAAAACACGTGCGTATTCGAATGCAACGTTGTGTCAAAATTTCAAAGGAATCGGTAGGAACAAACGAACGTTATATTTTATTTATATAGGTAGATAGAAAATGATCTGCTTTAGTCCATTCTCACAGAAAAGCATAATGCCTCACAGAAAAGCAAACTTAGGTCGTCGGAAGTTAGCGCCATCTGTTAGACATAAAAGCCTTAATCCATATATAAATATATTTTTGAAAGGGGGGAAATGGTGATCTTCACATATGCCACAAACCTTCGCGGGAGTGTATTAAACAACTTCCCGAAGTTTCATGGCAATCAGATAAATGATGTGGTAATGCATGAAGGACAAACACACACACACACACAGACATACATTCGTTTTTATATATATAGATAGATAACGAAATCGAGACGAAAGACAACTATCCGCTCGTCTCTGACAAAGCCCTCTTAGTGCCCATAGGGTACTAAGAGGGCTTTGTCAGAAACGAGCGGCTTTGTAAAAAAAAACCCTCTTATTGCCCATAGGGCGAAAAGAGTTTTTAAACAATTAATGACTTGAAACCGTGTCGCGCTTGATTCTTGTTGACTATGAACACAATTACTGTTCATAGTTTAATTGTGTTATGTAGTTGACTCCCCGTTATTTAGTTGACTATGAACTCAACTAAATAACAGGGAGAAGAGAAGCCAAGTGATCGTCGTAAGCACTGTATTGTGTTCATAGTCAACAAGTTTTAAAACAAGTAAAAAAATCCACTTAAGATACACTGTTTGATTTAGATTCTATTTAAGGAATAAAACAGAAAAACGAATCTTATGTTCGATTTATTCTTTTTTGCTTATCTACAAATAAAAATTTTCTATACACCCATACCTCGCTTTACGGCCTAGATACGTTCCACGAAACTTGGCCGCAAAGCGAAAAGCCGTATAAGGAATCAATTATTCTAATACAAATTCATACAAATTCAATGGGATCGGTTCCAAATTTGTTAAATATATAACATGGTTTATCATTCAAAATGCATTTTATCTTTTTATTTCATTTAAATCAAAAATACATACATAACAAGTACATACATTTGTACATAAAATAATAACAGACTCCAAAAACCAACAATAATCTATAAACAAAAATGAAACAACTTCATGTTACATAAAATATGTGTATGTTTACATACATATTTTTTTTAAAAAATGGCTTTAATCTGAAGACGATGAAGAAATGGTAACCTGCAGATCACTGTCGTCATCATTTTTCGCTGGTAAGGATGGGCTTGGCTTACAAAAATTGTCCAACGTTGTTTGTCTTGCCTTCTTGTCTATTTCGTTCTTCAGTGATTTATAACAGCTAATGGCTGAATTAATTCCTCGAGAAACTTTAGCGCTACGTTCGACGTCAGGATCGTTTTCAAGGAGGATGTTTATTCCTTGTTCGAAACTGGAAAAAGCTTTCGACAAATTTTTTGATGTTAGCTGTTTGGATACAACAGGCTCTGTCTCTTCATCAAATGCCGGTTCTGCTTGCAACTGAATGAGTTCCTCATATGAAAGGGGTTCCCTATCAGCTTCAAGTAGATCAAGCACATCACGTTCGTTCAAACCTTCAAAGCCGAGATCATGTGCTAGATTAAAAATTTTTAATTTGTACTTACATACATATGTACAGTACTTACGTACCAAAAATGTCCCTAATTGTTTCCAATTTTTCCAGTTAATGTGTAACAATCAGTAATAAATATGTATATGAAACACTCACAGACAAGTCTAAACCAGCCGCTTTATGAGCACACACTGAATAAGGCTCGTAAACAAGAGGAAATAGCAAAGAGTGTGCATCGAGATTGCGCTTGCGCAAGATTGGCAACATGTAGATATATCGACATCGAAAAAAAGTTTTTTTGCCGTTATAGCGAAACATTTTAGGCCGTAAATCGAAAACGTGCCTTAATTGAAGAGGGCCGTTATAGCGAAATGCCGTATAAAGAGCGGCCGTATAGCGAGGTATGGGTGTAAGTATTAAAAAAAGAAAGATAACCCCTTTTACTTCTTTAGTTAAGTTTTAATTACGTTAATAATAAAAGTAGCGTGTTGCGTAATAAATGGTCATTTTCATAAGGAATTTTATTATTATTTAATAATTTCTATCGTCGTCTTCCATCAAAAGTTATACTTTGTGATTAGGAAGTAAATCAATAATACGGAAAATACTAAAAAATGGAAATGCTAAAAAAATATTTTTGTAGAAAAGACAAAAAAGCAGAAGACGATAAAGAGAATACAGAGGAATGTGGTGAAACAAGTGAAATGCAGAAAACAAAGACAGTGTTCGAAAGAACAGAAAGTCATTTATCGCTTTGCACCACAAGTCCTGCCAATGTTGCTAATCAAGTAAATCGCTTTGTTTGTTCTGCAATTCCAGAAGAAGACGAAGATGAGTACGAGTACATGGGCACAATCGCGAGCGATACAGAAAATAATAAACCAAATCGAGCATTAGCGGAAATGGCTCCTGAAACTCGTCAGAACTCCGAATATGCTATTATAAACAACATACTAGCTGAAGCCCATTTTCAGAGATTGCAACGGTTATCAAAAAATTACGAAAACGCCAAATGAAGAATATTTAAAACTATTTAAAACGTAAACCAAATTTTTTTAAGAGTTGGAAATTGGCTTATTATCATCTATTGTTCCTTTTTCTAATTTTATATTCAAAAACTATATCTTAGCATATATTTTATTTTTATCAAACGCTCAAAATTCTATATATAGAATTTTTTTTATTAGATGAAATATTAATAAATGATAACCATTCGAGATTCGTCATTATTTTAAATGTTACTGGTAAACATTAGATCTAGTAAAATAATAATTTTAAAAACATGCCTTAATATTTAAGTATCAAGAATTGTAGTTTTTCTTAGACTCGTGTCTAAAATGAACCACGGAATGAAAGATGAGTTTTTTTTTTTAATTAATTTTGTCTGTTCTAGATAGCGATATTTATGACATCCGACCGATAATATTAAACAAAAAAAAAAATCAGCAATATAAATATCAACGTCAGTACATAAAAATTTTTAAAATTCATTCCTCCCTGTGGACAAATTTTTAAAACTAAGAGAGTCTTTATTTTCAAACCCATCGTGAGTCGGCTAGTTTTCACTATAGGACTAGACGATAAGGGACGGGGCCTGACATATCCAGACTAAGCTTGTCAACTCCCGAAGAGTTGATTCAGGGATTCCGTTTTCTATTCCACTAATAATAATAATAAATTGAGAGATTTCACATTGTTTAATCTCAGCAATATCAAAATGCTGTCACCTATTCTTTAGTCTGTTTTAATATGTGACACAAAAGTCGATCGTTTTATTGAATAAATACGGGAAGAGTAAGGGTGCGACTGTGCAGACGCGAATTTAGAGCGAGCGAGAGGTTGCGAGCGATTTAGTTTTCGCAAAAGAAAACCATGCACAAGCGAGAAGCGAGAAATAACGCTGGCGAGAGTGAATTTCTGGTTTTCGCACACATCTGACAGGTTTTGATATTTATCGCGTCTCCCCTCTTCTCGCCACATATTCTCGCTCGCTCCCGTCTGCATAGTGGCAGCCTAAGACCCAATTCGGAAACTTTAAAAAAATTTTTACCAAATTTTGAAATTCTTCTGACGAATCTTTTTTTTTTTTTTTTTTAACTCTTTTCGCCCTGTGGGCACTAAGCGGTCCTCTTTTAGAAAGCCCATTATGGGTTCGACCAGGCCCACAATGGGGCGACCGGGTGGTGAAGGACATATCCGAACGGACCACCCCCGAAAAATTCCTGGGGATTCGATCCGTGTCCCCCAGAGCGGTAGGCTGCCACCTTGACCGCTCGGCCATCCGGCCACCCTTCTGACGAATCAAGGGAAGTTGTAATCTCTAATCTGGACAAACCGTCAATGAAAAATTCTTGTCTCCGGTGTTTTTCAGCCATCCTAATAAAATCTCGGATCGCCTAGAGCGATAAGATAATGCCTTAATGCCAAAATGCCTTAATCGCATCATATATATAGGCAGTACCGTATATAGGCATATATACGGTAGCTCCTATATATATGAAGCTTGTTACGGTACTGCTTATATTCATATATAGGCAGTACCGTTACAAACTTTTCATGTGCCCTGTGCAAGATTTTATTTTTGGCCTTTTCTTCGGGGGAAAAAACAAATATGATAGAAATGATCAGTTAATTTTAACTTTAAACAAAAAGCATTACAGAATCGGATCCCGTGGCTGGCAAAATTCAAAATTTTAAAATAAAATTATAATACTAATTAATAATGCATAATTAACAGAAACCGAAATTAAAACAGTTCTCTTTATTTTGCCTATTTAACAATGCATTTCGGATTGGTAATTTTCTAATCCCTATTCGGGCTTTTTTTTTTTAACTCTTTCCGCCCTGTGGGCACTAAGAGGGCCTCTTTTAGTAGGCCCATTATGGGTTCGGCCAGGCCCACAATGGGGCGACCGGGTGGTGAGGGACGGGGCCCGACATATCCGAACGGACCACCCCCCGAAAAATTCCTGGGAATTATTCGACCCGTTCGGATTCGATCCCGGGTCCCCCAGAGCGGTAGGCTGTCACCTTTACCGCTCGGCCATCCGGCCGTCTCCCTATTCGGGATCACGGCTTCAGTGTCTCCAACATTTGTTCGTTGTCTTAATATACTTGTGTTATCCACAATGATGGATATAGTGCACATCCTAATGGCGTAGTTTCTATTTAACATTCTCTTGCATTTACTGGTATGTTTTAGTTGTCTATTTTTAATGGGCAAATGCAACGCTTATTCCATTTCCCACAATTATTAACTTCTTATTACCACTTAGAAAGATTTTAACTTCAATATTATGATTGATAACACGACAAAATGTAGTTTGTCATTGTAAATATTTTCACAAGTTGAAACCAAAGTTTTCACAAACAAACTATAACTACGAGCAATTGTTTAATGTGACACCGTCACAATGCCGGGTTGCAATTTTTAATCATATTTTTAAATCGTTTAATTTAAAACATGTGCTCTCCACCTCAAATTTGTAGTTCTTTCCCCTGTACATCATACTTTTTCTTTAACAATAGAGTCATGCCGGTCATCTATTGACTGCTTTCGGGGATGGGGGAGTTTGAATTGAAAAAACGTGACTTCCGGTTTGCATCGGAAGTTCATATGTAGTTGATTGGGGCCTTCTGTCCCTAAGGTTTCCACATCTGGTCTCGGATTTCATATAATTCCGTTTTAGAGATTAAGACAGTGGGAATTTATGGGTTTACAATGACAAATTTGGAAATAAATGTATCATTCTTTTGAAAGCAAAATTGTCGCCTTGTAAGTCATGAAGTCATAAAAAAGTTCTTAACCGTCAGAAAAGAAAATATCATGGCGTGAGATACGAGCGAAAGTTTCAAAGTTGGACCAACACTTGCGGACCAAGTCGAACGGGAGTGTCAAATTGATTAACCAATCAAATTAAGAATTTAGCGGAGAGATCATTTAAAAAGTCAGAAATTTAAGGAAAAAAAATTGTCGTTTCTCCCGGGTTCAGTCTGTTTTCCTCCGTGTCGGTTTTCCCCTTGTCTTCGACTTTATTTTCATTCCGCTGTATTATATAACTATTTCCATTCTTTGGTACTAAGATGGCCTTTTTACCAAGCCCATTATGCACTCGGTCATACCCACAATGGGGAAGCCGTTAGTGAGGGACGTGACCCGACATATCAGGAATAAATTTTCTGGGGTTTTCGACTCGGATACGATCCCCGTTCTCCCAGAGTCTTATTTTGCCACGTTAACCTCTCGATCATCCGGCCGAGAGGTTAAGGTCTACTAATCGTCTACTTTTCAGAGGATGCCGGATTAACGAACTTCTATTTATATAAAATAAAAACACTTTAATGTATGCAAGATAAAACGAAATAAAATTAACTATCTTTTATTAAACTGTGTTGTAATAAAAGTAATAAATTATAAACAAAGATAAAAATAGATACACTGTATATTTATTTATATATTATTTAAGTTGGCAACAATGTTTTAAGTTGACAGACTGTTTTGAAATCGGAATTGATATGTAAAAATTAATTTTTATAATAATCTTTAATGAAAAAGAAATATAAATAAAGGTATGCCAGCATTTTAGTAGGTATAATTAAGAGATAATACAAGTGTCTATATAAATTGAAACGTGTATATTTTGTATGTATCATCGCCAATGAAGTAAATTAATAGTTTTATTTTTTTCTGCCATTAGGATTCATACATAAACCATGTTTCCAAAGTTTAAACCCTTCTCTTTAATGGTCAAATGTTGTCTCTAGCCACCTTCAAAAAAAGCATGAAATAAAATGATTGATATTTGTTAGCTCATGGTCAAAAAAGCAATTGGTCCTGGTTGACCAAATGAAAAGTTTAATTGTGATGGTTAGGCTTGTTGACGTATACAAGATACCTAAAATATTCTTATGTCTTTACTAATTTTAATTATTTCAATTTTAAATATTATAATTATATGATAAATATTGCTTTTGTTAAATAAGTCTTTATTTAAATTTCAGATAATTATGCATCCCAACTTTAGTACTAATACAAATTTAACATTTCAAAGTAGTAAAGGCGAGACTATTTCTACAAATACAGAACTTCGTCATTTGCCCTATTGGGCTCATAATAGACTTGTTGGTTTATTAAGTTCAAGCAATGATGTCTGGAAAGAATTTGCAAGTATTTTGCCAAATTTAGATAAGGAAGGAGAACCTCTTTTATCTTATGATAATATCAGGTATTTTTTTATTTTAAATTCTAACTTGAAAAAAAAATTTTTGGTTAATGTTACCTATGGTAGTGAACGTGGTGGCTCGTCTCTGAAACAGTGGGGACGCACATTCTAACCTAACCTAACGTATTCTAATAAATTACCATAACTATTCTTAACCAAATTATTAGAATAGGGGTAATTTATTAGAATAGGTTAGGTTACGTTAGAACGTGCGTCCCCACTGTTTCAGAGACGAGCCACCACGTTCGCTACCATAGGTAACATTAACCAAATTTTTGAATGAGTAAAATGTAAGACTATCCTATTAATGATAATTACCCTATTAATTTATAATTGAACAAATAATTAATATTGTAACTGGTTACCAGTTGATATTTTGATTGAAAATTTACATAACATAATTGATAACATGCCTGTTTAGTTTGTAAGGATTGCAGATTTGAGTCATGGATGTCTAGTCAAATTATATAACAACACAGATATATATGAGTTTATTTTTAGTGAATGATTTTACTGGGCTGGACAGATGGCTGAATGGTTAAATTCAAAATTAATCTATAATTACTAATTATTGAACAAATGTATAGAAGCATAATTCCTTATCTTTAGACTAAATTATGATGCTAAAAATTGAATGTATATTATTGTGACATTGTCACAGTGACAAGCTGCAGTTCTAATCCTCTTTTAATTTAAAAGATTAGGTGACTTCCAGTGCAGACTGGAAGTTTGTATATAGTTAATCGAAGTGTCCGGCCCTAAACTGTATCTGACCTCAATATTTGTCTATAACTCCATTCTCGAAATTAACAAAGGACATACTGACAACAGTGAGAATGTATAAGTTTGCAATGTAAAAATTAATGAAATTAATCAAAGTTAATTAAAAATAGCATAAATATACTAAGAAAATCAGGCAGTACTTAGTTTATTTTTTGGCATTAAGATTTAGACAGTGATTTATATTATATTTTAAATGTTGAAATTAACTTTTGTGGATATTTTTGACAGTAAAATAATAATTTGAAACACTTAATATCTTAAATTTATGCATAAATTAACTTATTAAAGAACTCTTTAGAAAAAATTATTATTCAATAGCATATAATTCACTAGATCAATATTTTTAACTATAAAGTATACATTATTAACAAAAATTTGTAAAATACTTTGCACTAATAAGTTGATTTTAGTATTTTAATATTCAAGTATAATTAATTATAATTACTATGATAAATATTTTAATTTAGAAACTTAGAACTGCAATGGAATCGTCCAGGTAACAGTCCAGGAAATGCTTTGTTAAAACACTGGTATCATTCTGGTAGGAAAAGACCTACTGTTGCTCATTTACTAGATGTGTTTATTAAAATGCAATTTTACCGGGCGGCAGATTTTGTATCTCAGGAATTATTGAGAGGTTAGTTAATAGAAATTTAATTATTTTATAAATGTTAATTTTATATAAAATTTTAAAAGTAATAATAATAATAAAACATATTTAACTTCAATAATAAAATTTATTTAACTACAGTAATTACATGAAATTCCTGCTATAAAATATTATTACAAAAAGATAATAAATTTGATACAAAATAAACAAAAATGTATCAAATATATTTCATTAAAAAAGTAAAATATAAATATTGTTAATCCAAAATCCTGATTTCAGATAAGAGATTTGACAAGATAACAAAAGTCTTTTAAGAGAGCGAGTACAAAGATGCATTTGGTCTGAAATTGGAATTGTATCAATATTCTACTGTATCACACAAAGTATTCTGCTTATACATACTGCCTATCAATAAAAAATATACTAATTAAATTACGATTTCAAGAACTTAATAATAATGAAAAGTAGAAAAATTTTTCAAGAATCTTGAAAACTTTAGGAAGAACACTCAAACAAGTTCTTGTTAAAAGGAAATGATTTTAGAGATTTAAAAAAAAAAAAAATACTTTAGAGAAAAGGAAATTTAAAAATACATGAACATTTCTTCAATCAATTACAATTAAAATGAATTGTAATTGTTAAATGTTGCAAAGATTTTTGACTCATTTTCAAATCTCCTTAAAATAATTCTCTCTCTTTCATGTTTAACAAATTCTAATTCTTTTTAATTGTAATAGAATGAAGAATACTATAAATATGAAAAGGATGAAAGCATTCTGATCTAAAAATTTTTGCTCCTGCTATTAACAGATTTGTTGATCATTTATATAAATTTAATAATTTTGTTAATGTAAATAGAATTAATATTAAAATGAGATAGGATATTCATGATAGTAAAAGGTTTAATCCTAAATTTAGTTAGTGTCTTTTGAAAATTTGGTAAATATATATCATCTGAGATACAATATCCTTAAGTTAAAAGAACAATAAATACTTATTAGTAAAGTTCATTATGAATATTTTATGATACTCAAATATTGAATATAATTGTTCAAACAATGCCAAATGTACAGTTAATCTGTTAAGACACCCTGCTAACTCAGACTTTTTGTAAAATCTCTGACAACCTTTATCCCCTATTAGTCCAAATTAGCAGGAGTTTACTGTAAGTTTTAATTTTTATTGCAACCTGTGTGATTTTTTTTTATCCTTTGACTCTCTGTCCTGTGGGCACTAAAAGTGCTATTTTCTTTGCCCCATCATGAATTCATCCACACCTCAATAGGAGTGGATGGGTGGAAAGGTAACAAGGGAGAAGACCTGACATATCTGAGATAGATAGCCAATGAAAAATACCTGGGGGTTTCTTGTCCAGGCTTGATCCCAGATTTCCCAGAATGACATCTTACTACCTCAGCTATTTAGCTGTCTAGCTGTATTTTTACTTTAGCATTGGTCACGTTTCTTCTTTGTAAACATAAATTATCATTATTTTCTATAACTACTTCAATATATAATAAAATTCCTCTAAGTTGGATACACAAGGTTCTTATGAAACCTTGTGTATCCAACTTAGCGAGGGATATCACATTTTCCCTATATTCTGGACACTCCTCTATCTGATATCAACACTGATTTGATGACATTCATCTGTATGACCACAAATCACAACATTATAGCAGGGTGTCCAACATATATGTTGGACACCCTGCTATAATGTTGTGATTTGTGGTCATACAGATGCTATACAGGTACTCCTCATTTTATGACCAAGTTCCGTTCCGACGACTAAGTCGTTAAGCGAATTGGTTGATAAGCGAAGAGCTTGCTAAGGGAATATAGGATCGTTGTAAAATTATACAAATTAAGCAACAAACTTCAAATTTATTCATAAAAAGACTATTATAGTATGCTATTAGCCTATTATACTACGCCTAGTGCGCATGCCACCATTCGCCGCTGACCAACACTCGAGCTGAGAAAGGGGATTCCCCAAATTGCAGGTCGAAACTCGATTGGTCGTAAGTGCGAGTGGTCATTAAGCAGATAGGTCATAAAGTGAGGAGTACCTGTATTAATAATTTAATTATTCTGTATTATATCTGAAAGACTGGATATTTTTATTGGATATATTTATGCATCCATTTTGAAAACATTCTATTTGTTTTTCTTTGAACAAAGATTCAAATGTCTCAAAGCTACTGTATAGTTGTGGATGAAGCTTAAAGATTTGAAAATATTTATAAGATATTAAACTAAGACTTCTTTAGTTAATTAAAAGTGTTTTACACATTTTTGAGACTTTTATATTTTAAGGAGTGCCCACCAGTGGCCAAGTGGTTCTGTCACTAAACACTGGGAGTTCGATCACCGGTTCGCACCACACTTGGAAAGGCTGGCCAAGTGGAGTTTTCCGGGTTTTCTCCATATTTGTAACACCTGAATAGGGGCCAGTTTCCCTTACAAGACTTCCCGGAAGGCATTCTTTTCCCCCGCGTAACACCAGAGAAGGCAACAGGGAACCATTCTGATTGTAACTTCTCCAGGATATACCTTGGCCCATTACTAACCACTTATTAACTTGCACCAGGTGCTCACAGATGTCAGGATGTTCTGGCACTCAGAGAGAGATATTTTAAGGAGTGAAAACATGTTGGTTTAAAATTTTGAAAGAACCCTAATATTTATGTATTAATAATTATAATTATTTTCTTTTTAAATTAGTAATTATAGTTGTTTTTAAATATAGATTGATGTTGTAATTTGTAAATTTAAATTTGTTCATTGTTATAGGAGAACCTGTTTCATCTAGTCAGCCAATCCTGACTCAAATAGTCTCAAACAAAAATGATTCAGAAACAAATTCACTTTGTAATACTTTGAAAAATCAGCAGATTTCTGAAACTCAAACTGAATTAAACAATATCTCACAAGATAAAAATAAGATTCAGAATTTACCTTCTCTTCATTCTGTGGAGAATTCAACAGATAAAGAAATTCCTTCAAAAAATACTGTTGTTCATCCACAAACATCAAAACAAAAAAATGATTCAGAAGATCTATCTTTACACACTATACCTCATTTTAGATATCGTGACTTATATCAAATAAGCAAACAGTTTACTTCAGTTCCAGTTAGCTGTGGTGGCTCTAAATTAGGAGAAGGTGCTTTTGGAGAAGTTTATTTAGGTAAATTCGGAAATGGTCTTGCAGCCATAAAACGTATAAAAACCAGTACAAAGCAGTTTACTATTGAATTGCAAGTATTAATAAAGTAAGAATTTTTCAAATTTTTTTTATCATTTTCTTTTATGTAAATAAAAAATGAATTATTATTTTAGGTACAAACACAAGAATCTTTTACAATTACTAGGATATTCTAGTGATGGACCAGCACCTTGTTTAGTATATGAATACATGGAAAATGGATCACTACAGAACCATTTGGATTGGAAGGTCTTTTAACTTTTCAAATTGTTTCCCATTAAAATTTTAACCATATAAAAATAAACAATACACAGACATCTGTTTTATTGAATTTTGAACATTATCCATATCTTTTTTCAAAAAAATCTAAATTATTAGTTAAAACATCTAATATTAATATTATAATATGCATTTCATAAAATAAACAGTTAATTTTGCATCAATAAATTTTTCATACAACATAAATATATATGCATAGTCTATCAAAGAAATGTGATGTGAATTTTATTTATAAAACAAATTTAAAAAATATTTGATAATGTTGATATAAAAAGAAGCATAAGTCATCAGTGGCATGTTACGTATTAACGAGCAATTATTTTTTTGTGACATCATCACAGTGCCAGGCTCTAATTTTTAATCTGATTTTTTTATTTTTTTTAATTTAAAATATATGCTCTCCACCTCCAAATTAGCAGTGTTTTATCCATGTACTGTACATCATACTTTTCCTTTAGCAATCCAATTGTACTGGTCATCTATTTAACTCCTTTCAAGGGAAATTTTTCAATTGAAATAACATGACTTTTAGTTTGCATTGGATGTTTGTATATAGTTAATCGAGGCAAAACAGTCTTGTCTTTCATCTATCTAACTCCATTCTCAAGATTAAGGAAAGAGACAGATGGACAGACAACAGTGGGAATTTATAGGTCTACAGTTTTTTTCAAATTGCAGCCCAATAATGTGATTATTCAATATAAAAAATGATGCCTGAATTTATTTTTCGTAATATCATTCATAATTTAGTTATATTTTATTATTTTTAAGTTTATTTTAATGATATACTTTTAATTTGTAAAATTTGTATTATGAAAAATAAGTTATTATACTTGCATTTAATTTATATCATGTAGGAGTTAGAATTTTTGTATAAAATGCTTTAAGAACAAAACTTTGATGATGTTAGCAATATAAAAAAATGTGCACACATTTATTTATATTGCTAACATCATCAAAGTTATCATCAGGTAGAAATGAACTATAGTCATGCCATTGTAGTGTCCTAGAGACCACTTATACTTTACCTTTATATTAACTTTTATGTAAAATTAAAAATGTTAATATTTTAAAAAATTGTGTATAATATTTACTAATAATTTAAAATGGTTCTATTTTTAGCATAGTGTTCCAAGAGTAAAGCCACTTCCTTGGAAATTACGAATTGTTTTAGCACTGGGAATAGCAGAAGGTATTGTTCATCTACATATTTTTAGAAAAACACCGTTGGTTCACAGAGATATTAAAAGGTTGTTTTCAAAATTTATTTTATTAATTATTTATAAGTTTATACTGATTTTTAATAAATTTTCTTGGACTTGTTGTTGCTAATAATTGTGAAGACATAATACAGCACATATAGAAAAATCTTTATAAGAATTAATTCATTTGTTAGTGCGGTTGTTGCTAAAATTATGTGAATTTTTAGCTTAAAATTTATCTTAAGCTTTGGATACTACATTATCGGAATTAAAATATTATTTTAAATAATTTTGGATTTTTGTTTAATTCATCATCAGAACTGAAAAAGTTCATTTAACAGAATGCTTAAATTAATACATTGAAAAATTTTTAATTGAATTTCACATTGAATTTGTGATATTTGATATATTTAAAAAGTTTAAATTTTTTTTTGTTTTGTTTTTACATCAAATTTTCATTAGAACACCTAGGTTATACACATAACATATTTGTTTTAAGTGTTGATGGATATTTTATTCATTGATATTTAAAATAATGTTTTGAAATAACATTGATTATAATAATGTACTTTTAAATATCCTTTAGTTCCATTCTAAGTAAAGTTTAATAAATACTTTAAGATTTTCATATAATAGTATAAGATTGCTTTTATCATCAAATTTTGAAAATATTATGATTAATTATATATTACTACAATATTTTTAAATTATGTTTGTTTTTTACATTAGTATCATTTTGTTTGTTTTATTATTGTGTTAATTTTTCTGATTAAATTATTTAATTTCTGTACTTTAATTAAACATTCATTTTCTGTTTTTTATCACTTAAATACTAAAAACATTTTTATTAATAATAATTTATGTATTATTTTAAAGTTTAATTTTTATTTTGCTAGTTCTAATATTCTTCTCGATAAAAATATGGTACCTAAAATAGCAGATTTTGGCTTAGCACGTATTGGTGAAAGTGGATTATCTTCAACTCAAACAGTAACACATACTGTATCTGGGACATCTGTTTATATGGCACCTGAAGCATTTAGAGGTGATGTTTCAGAGAAATTAGATACATACAGTTATGGAGTTGTTCTTTTGGAATTATTAACTGGATTATATGCTTATGATGAATCTAGAGAAGATGCAGATTTGGTAAATAAAATTTGGTGAAAATAATTTAAAATTCAAAATTGGTTTTTATTCGTCAATTGAAATAGTAAACCAAGATTTTTAAATAGTAAACCAACATTTTTGAATTTTGACTTTTCTATTAGTTTATTTATTGAATGTTCATTTAAAATCTAATTATTATATTTTTAAATGTATTCAGATAACTCACTTACAAAATAATTGTGAAGACATAACTAATATGTTAGATGAAGCAGCAGGAAATTGGGATAAAATTAAAGCAAAATCTTTATATAACATAGCTTCTAACTGTATTGAAGAAAAGAAAAAAACTCGACCAGTATTAAAAGATGTAAGTTTTTTATGATTGTCATGTTTAAAATTGGATGGGATTAAATTATTTACCTTTATTTGGATAGAATAAAATACATGAGCTAATTTTATTGCTATGTAGTAAATTGATATATTTGCCATAAACATAAAGATTACTCATTCATTCTGATACTATGTTAAAGACTGTTATTTTTATAGATGAAACTTTGTCTTCTTTAGTTTATGACCCTTTTTATTTGAGCAAATAATCTGAACATAGTGGTTATAAAAGTGACTGATTATATCCAGCAAATATTGCTAATTTTAACTTTGTATTAAAGATTATTAATAGTGAATGTTAATATATAAATGCTTTTTTTTTATATATAAAAACATATTAAATTTCAATATTTTATTAAGTAGTAAATAATTTCTTAATACATTTTGTTCATATTTATGAGTGTTCAAAATTAAAAATTATAATTAATAATTGATTAAATATAATAAATTTCAAAATAGTTTTATGAATTACTATAATATTTTAATTATTATGCTTATTTTTTTAGATCATTCCTCTTTTAGAAGAATTACAGAAGTGAAGATTTGTACTTCAGTTTATTAATAAATGAACAAAAATGTTAGGAAATTTTTTACCTTAGATTTGTGTTGTTTTTGTTCATTCTTGAAATGAATGCTTGCCATGCAAAAATGTTATGTCAAATATTGATGGTTCTCATTTCCATAGATACTACTGCATTCTATGGAGCTCTGACAGATTTATGAGATTTCTGGTAAAACAAATTTTGTATCTTTTAATATTGTTGTTATTATTAATTTTATTATTTATTGTTTTATTATATTTCCTTCCTGGTTTTTTAGTTAAAAGATATTTATTCTGTGAATATATATATAAAAAAATAAATTATTACAGATTACTAATTATATTTGATTAAAGAAAATGCTAAAAAAATTTCTTAATCTTTGTTTAATGAAAATATAAATTCTTTAATTCAATTTAAATGCAAAAATATATTGTATTATACTATATAGAAGTGCCAATAATTGATTAAAATCAATTAGAGGTTCTATGAATTAAAAATGATGGCGATGATGGGTCATTATCTTATTTGTTCAGCCACTAGTATAAACTTTTCTAGTGGCTGAACAATTAAGATAAAGATTTTTTAGTTTTAATAGATTTTATGACCATAGTCAGTTCAAGCTAATGTATATGAGAAACATTTTTCATGTGCAAATTTTTTAAAAAAACCAAGTACTTTTAGTAAAGATTGAGATTAAAAATTGTGTATTTTTACTTAATTTTACTTTATATATTTGCTGATTCTTATTTTAGAAATGTATTTAGAATGTGCTGAAAAATTAATTGATAAGTTTAAAGTTGTAATAAAATCAAAGAATTTGGCAAACATTGATATAATTTTGGAGAATGAAAAGATGATTAGCATTTTAAATATATAATGTTACATAATGATATAATTTAAAATATATATTTCGGATCATTTATAATCTGATTTATATGGCAATCTTTTATTTATATATTTTCAACTTTATTGATTTTTCTATGACTAATTTTTACAAACTTACATACACATAAGATTGATATTATTAAGATGTTTGTAATGTTTTATGTAAGTAAATATGCTTATCTGAAAAATTAAGAGAGAATTAAATATATATTAGTTATAATTAGCAGTGAAAATACTAAAAAGGATGGAATTAGCTTTTCAGATATGATCAAACTAATATAGATAGATAAAATACTGGTCCTTGAATTTTTTGGATTAGTTTATTCCATTTATTCCATTTAGTCTTTCAACAATTGTAATACAGAAACTGCATAGATGTCTATTTTATAATTTATTTCCTTGATGTGACACTTTCAATTGAAGTGATACTTTCTGTAGCAAAGGTCTTTTTCATGGAACATTCCAGAAAATTTTTATTTAATGGATATATTTTCTTAATTTTTCCATTAACTGATTTAACTCTAACATGGAAATAAATATATGTATTTATTTTACTCTTTCCTTTTATGTTAAGGTATATTAAGTATCTTAATTGTATGAAAGTGGAGTTTTTGTTGTTAACAAAAATTTAAAATATATTTTGATTACGAAACATTATTTCATATTGAAAAATCAAAATAATGCATCTATAATAAGATAATTTTTTTATGCACCTTACACTTGTCAAATTATGTTTAAAACACAAATATGTCAAACATTAATCAAACAAAATATGTCATTGTCACATTTAAAAAAATATATAAATATTGTATAAATAATTTTATAAATTGCCATTTAAAATTTTTTTTCAAATGCTAAACTAGACTCCATTTTCTGAAAACAACAATTACTATGTGCTTTTAATTGAAATTTATGAAAAGTTTTAATTTTAAATTTTAAAATAGTTGGCTGAGTTGTTAAGGTGTCACTCTACTGCTCTGGGGATCTAGGATCGAATCTAGACAGCTCAAAAAACCCTTAGGAATTTTTTCAGGGTAGTCCATACAGATGTGTCAGGCTCTCACCACTCAGCTGTTCCATTGTGGGCCTAGCCAAACCTTAATGAGCTTGTTGAAAAAGCCCTCTTACTATCCACAGGGCAGAGTTGAAAAAGTTTGTTTAAATGAACGAAAAAATAAAATTCATTATTTATAGATTAGTTTTTTCTATATGTTTATTATTATCTTGTTAATAAAAATAATATTTGTTAAAGCTTGTTAAATTTGTTACTATCGATTCTATACAATATTTTGTATATTTTTAATAAACTATGTAATTTTTTAAGAAATATATATATGAAATTAAATAAATTCACAATGTATTGATATTTTTGGTAAAATTTGTATTTTAAAGAAGAATACATTGTTTCTATTGTTGATAATTTTGGATGATTGAGTTTTGATTTTAACATTTACATTATTAAGTATATATGAAAAACAGTGATATAGCACAAAAGCCAGTTTTTTATATTATCGTATTTTTTCCTTGTGATTTAAATTATTTTTTTCAGAATAGCCACATAAAATGCATTCAGCAATATTTTATGTGGATGTAATTGAGCAAAAAACTAGTCACACAATTATTGGTTGACCTAAATATCACCCAGTGTTTCCCAACCTTTTATGATTAGCGACAAAGTAAATTTAATATGAGTCATACGACACCATAATTTTCAAAAAAATAATTAAAATAAATTACGGTTGATTAAAAAAGTTTTGATAATATAAAAGGTAAGTTCAATAAGACAAAAAAAAATTCTAGCGAAGAGTTGCTTAACTCTCCCGGCTGTTAGGAGATTTTATTACAAAATGTATTTATTATTTAATTATTAAGAAAAACGAAAAAGCGTAATTTTCAGGGAAGAGATAAGTTTTATAAAAAAAAAAAAAAAAAAAATTGTAAATGCTAATAACAAAGTCGTCATTAAGTCCGACTCCTCTGGAGATATGACTTAGGTCTACCGCTCTGACATCGAATTCGGGCTGTTGAAGAACCAGGGTGATCTGTACAGTACCTGATGTGTTAAGTCCCGTTCATACAGTTCGGCAGACCACATTGTGAAACCAAGGATGGGTAAGATTAAAACAGCCCTTTCTTACTGCCCTCCAGTGTCGTGCCGTGATATTTGATGATAGGGAAGCTGTGTTTCTGAAAAAAGCCGACTTCCAGGGGCAATCAGTTAATTGCGCGTCAGTAATGGTCTAGGGTCCATTCGTACGTGCGTGGTGGCGGAAGAGAAAGACGACAATTATCTGACAAAAACCGTTTATTTTAACATAAAATAAACATACACTATGTACAAAATAGTTTGCTTTAGGACAATCAGCCGTTCGGACGTCCTGGACGTCGATGTGGTTCTTCGATGGTCAATCGAAGGTGGCCCCGGGACATTGGCGTTGATAAGTCTGTAAGACACGGGAAGACTTCGTCCGTTGGCATCTGGGACACGGTCTAAGTCCGAAGTGGCACGGGTTACAGGTTGGCACAATAGACGAGAAACTGTTTTTTTTTTTTTTTTTTTTTTGCACGTTGATACACGGCGTTATAGTTATTCGGAACGTTAACCGAGTGCCAGGTGTCCTCAATTGTCGAGGATTATATCAATCTCCGTTCTTTCTTTCGTCCATTTTGATTGGTCGTTCTCCCTCAATCATGATTCCCGAGTGGTTGGTTCCTGGTTACTAAACGTAACGAGACCCTTACCTGGAGCGCGAGAAAAGTCAAAATCGAAGACGAATTCGATCTTCCACCGATCATAAGACGACTTCCTTCCGTGATTTATGGTTTCTAACTCGCAGTTTGATATAAACAACGGGGGTCCGACTACAAATGACTTTTACCTATGTTTTTTTAAACTAATAAATTTTTCTCTAAATTAACCGTTTTTTCGCGTCTTTCGTGACGGGTCAGACCTGTCCGGAATCTCACATTTCCATAAAAGTTTTAAACAAATACTGGAAATGACAAAAATAAACAATTTATGTATTTTAGTTCTAAAATACAAATAATACATACATAATACAAATTGATACGATACAAACAATAATAGAAAAACTTGTTTTTTTAATTTTTTATAAACTAACTAATTCAGCGATTTTTTCCGCCAAGTCGTTAATTACTTTATCATAAAAGTCGCTGGTCGTCGACTCTATCAACGTATTTGAAAGCTCTTTTTCTATCGAAAGCAACGCTAGCGACCACAATTTTACCTCTGACCGAGTGTTCCTGGCCAATGTACGAATTTGCTTCGTGGTCGAAAAACTGCGCTCAGCAGACCCACTGGTAGATGGTACCGTAAAAATTAATGATATTAAATCATATAATTCTTTTAGTACGTCTTTGTTCGGATCGTCATTAATTATAATACTGTGGGGAAGTACTCGATCTTTAGAGTATTCCCCGTGCAGGAACAAAATAAAAAGAAACTTCAATGAAATAAATCACTCACTCTATGACTCCAATGCAAAAAACTTAAAGTTTATTTCAGTCCTTCCAATCACTACTCTGTCCTTTCGCTATAACAGACACTAAAACAAAAGAAACAACACACACACACAAAAAAAAAAAAAAACAATCTCGCGACTCTATCGTCTACACGTCTACTCTCTATTCTTCCTTCCGAAAAAGTCCTTCTTCTTCCCTTGAGCATGCGCGATCTCCTTCCCCCTCTCTGTTTTTCTTCCGAAAACGCGGCCCATCCTTTCTTTACCCTGCGGCCCACCCAAGGATCACGCAATAGAACACGTGATCTTTGGACCACATATCTCCCCTTCTCCCATTAACTTTTACAACAGGAAGCTTTTACGCTATGAGTGCCTCTCCCTTCTTTACACTGTGAACCACCCAAGGGGTTGGTTACGAGTCGGTTAGGTAACAGAACACGTGGTCTTCAGACCACAATACTTTTTATGTCCAAGAGTTACTTGTCAATATAGTCCGGACACGAATATAAATATTGCGATTCACTACGTAATTTAAATAAATAAAAAAATTTTCCATAAAATTTACTTAATTTAAAGAATTAAAACACGCTTGGAAAAATTGTTTTTCGTAATATTAAACTTATTAACATCTAAAGTGATAAAAATTCTAAAGATTTCATGTCTGAAAATCTGTCAATATAATTACAGTATAATTAAAAGAAAATTATAATTAAATATAATTTTGCAAAGAAACGTACATAAGAATAACATTGAATACTCTTTACTTTTTAAATCTTAAACAATTCACTTTTTTTTCTTTTTTTTTTAACTCTTTCCGCCCTGTGGGCACTAAGAGGGCCTCTTTTAGTAGGCCCATTATGGGTTCGGCCAGGCCCACAATGGGGCGACCGGGTGGTGAGGGACGGGGCCCGACATATCCGAACGGTCCACCCCCCGAAAAATTCCTGGGGATTATTCGACCCGTTCGGATTCGATCCCGGGTCCCCCAGAGCGGTAGGCTGCCACCTTTACCGCTCGGCCATCCGGCCGTCTAAACAATTCACTTAGTCAGATAGCTCCCTACTCAGTAGCTAAGGGATAGAATCGTTGGGAGCGTTATACGATATTTTGGTGTGTAGCTTCCACCAGCTAAACCAGGTGAGGTTGGTGCTCTGTAAAGCGCATGCGCAAATGCTTATAATCTGGCTGCTTGGAAGCTGACCCAGTTTCGACAATACAGCGCTTCCATTTCGCCACTGATATTCGAATATACAATAGCAATCTTATCGGTTTCTTTCATATGTAGTATAGAAATTTGTAATAAGATACAAAATGTGGTTATAATAAAATATTAATTTTAATTAATTCAAAGTACGTTCAAATATGAAAATAATCGCCCAATATGAATTTATATTTTAGAAAATACAAGGAAAGCGGCGCTTCTACCGCTTCAATGACGGTACGCCACTGCTGCACTCGATAAACAAAACAAAAAACAACCAGCTGTCATGTTGCAAGTAAGACGAAATATACGATAAGCACGAACACCTTTAATAATCTTAGGTAAGAGTTAGCAATACTGAAATACGAGCGAGAGTTGTGCGCAGGTAATTTCTTACCACAAATATACATCAAACGAAACCCGACATCATAAACAAATACACCAACAACTGCCGTAAATGGTCGGGCTAAATTTTGGATATATGATTATAGATTAGAAATCAATTTTGCACTAGAGTTAGGCGTTAGGCGCCATCTCTTATTAAAATTAAGGGGATACTATAGATTACCACCTATAGAATTTCGGGACTTTGAGTATACATTTGAACTGAGGGGACCGAGACGAGCTCAACGATACCCTACTTTTGGACCGGAGACGAAAAATAAGAAAGTTATCATACTTTTTTCATGCTTTCGTGCAGACGGCACCGTAGTTGCTAGTGCTGCCATCTCGCGGTAAAGTCTGCAAACAAAAAAAAGCACTCTGTAAGGCACGAAATTACACGAACAGTCGAACGCCACTTCCTTTTTTTTCTTTTGTTCAAGAACTACCGTGAATCAATAACTAGTGACGTTAAACAATCGGCGGCTCCCCTCCCGGGGGAATCCGTCGGGAGCACGAACAGTCGAACGCCAGTTCCTTTTTCTCCTTTTGTTCAAGCATCGCGACTCCCGCTCGCGATAGCACGGTCAGCTCGTAGTACTAGCCGACCGCGAGCGATAGCGAGACTGAGGCGCCGTAGCCCCTCGTAGCAGTGGCGTAGCATGGGTGTCAGTCGTCCGGCGCGGAGGAAAATTTCGCCGCCCCCTTATTCAGATATCTCAATTTAAAAGACTAAAATATACAGTAATTCTAAAGAACTCTTCGGCAAGAACATTCATCATTATTGTGTATTGTACAGATTACAAAGAAAAAAGTCATGTATATATGTTTTACAATATAATAATCACATTTATTATAAAAATTTTTACACGTATGCCCCTTATCCGTACTGTAATCTAATTTGCAGGTGTTAGTAGGCTATACAATATTGAACACTATTCTTTATACAGTAAAGACTCGTTAATCGAAACCCCGGTAATCGGAACGATTTTCAGTCGGACTGTGTCGTGCTGAATCGAACGTTTTTGATACTAAATTTACTTCTAAAATATAATTTTCATGTTTTTATATTCTTCAATATATTTATTTTGTTTGTACAAAATGCAGAAATAATTTTTAACGATACGATAGCCTCGATTATTATTATAAAAATTTTCGTTAGGCTTAAAATCGACGAAAATTCAACACGAAGCGACACGCAACGGAGAAAAATTTGAACATCGGACAGGTTAATATATTTTTTCGTACATAATCGGTAATCGGAACAAATCACTAATCTGAACAACCCCAGTCCCCAATTGATTCCGATTTTCGGTTCTCTACTGTATGATAGAAGTCATTCTCGCTAAATATTAGTCATAAACAATCCAAGCACAAAATAAAATACATGAATCCCTACAAGTCAGTACAGACATGTTGCCAGTCGCTACAATGAGCAAGATGTCATTATTATACATTCATTTAAAGAAAGGAGATTTCCCAGTTTCGTCACAGAATAAGTAATTAAAAATTCCGTGCTCATTTCAATCGGTCCGAATCGTATGTGCGACAAAAATATGAAATGAAATGGTTCAAATTTTTACAAGATATTATTATTATTTATTGAGAAATTTTGCCGCCCCCTAAAAGTGCCGCCCGGGGCGGGCCGCCCCTGCCGCTCTCACTACGCTACGCCACTGCCTCGTAGGTCGACGAGCGTGAGGTTGTGCAAAAAAAAAAAAAAAAAAAACTTAACTTGAACTGCAGACGATCGATGTGCTCGTGGATCAACAACTGCCACTGTTGAAGGTACAGTACAGTACAGTACATATGGCCGACTTGCCGGACTTCCTGTCAAACACGCGATAGGCTTAGCGGAGAGAGCGACGCGACTCCCGACCTTCGCGCGATCGCCGAAAACACTATGATAACTTTCTTACTTTTTGCCTCCGGCCCAAAAGTAGAGTACCGTTGAACTCGTCTCGGTCGTCTGAGTTCAAATATATACTCAAAGTCCCGAAATTCCATAGGTGGTAATCTATAGTAAACCCAAAATGAATAATTAAAAGACGCGTCAACAATGTTCGAATTACGTAAAAATTCGAATTAAATTATATATTTTTTAAAGTAATTTATAATTCCAACAACTGCCGAATTATCGGGCTAGCAAATGGCTATAGTAATATTAATAATTTAAGTTAATTTGGTACTAGAGTTAGGCGCCATCTCTTGCTAAATTTAATAATTAGAATTTTAATTAAGTAATTTTAAATAAATTTAGGCTTAACTGGAAGAAAAGAATCGGCCCGAAGCGGGATTCGAACCCGCAACTTCTGCTATCTGTGGAGACACGTTACCAGTTACGCTACCCGGACCTGCGGTCCGATCTCCCCTTCCAGTTGATATAAGATTACCGTACGACCATCGACGGCTATTACAATGCCGGCTGGGGACACATTAATTGACCACGTCCTCCCAAAGGCACTCAACCGGCCATCGCAAACCCCGGCAAGGCGTATACATATAAATAAACAACAACTAACCCGTTATATATAAAGACCAACAACTGCCGAATCGGCAGTTGTTGGTCTTTATATATAACGGGTTAGTTGTTGTTTATTTATAATTTATAATTCTTTTTCTAATTTTGCTTCAATCATTTTCATGTGTTCGGAATTTAATAAATAAATTATCTTCTGCATTTACATGGTGCAGAATGTCCACCGTGGAGAGATAAAAGACGATCTTTTTAAATTCTACGTCTTGAGCTCGACCATCTTCGAAAATTTCCCAAAATTCATTCGAATAAATGTCTTTTTCGTCCGTTTTCGGCCATCGGATGAAATAAATCAAATTCTTAGGATTTCGGTTTATTTCGCCCAATATTATTGTGAGATAAGCAGAGGGTTAGGGGGAAAACCTCGCTGACCACTTACGCTGCACGGGTTGGTAAAATCCGACCTCGTTGTCGTTGGATGGCTAGGAGGGCAAAAAGTGAGTGGGGAGGTGCGTCAGTAAGTCAACTGGCGTCCTTACTTTGACCGGAGACAGGTTTGACAAATAACAATAACGGTTTATTAACTAACAAAAGCGAACATACACTAAAGATACATATAAAATAAAGGTATACAGATAATTACTGCTAAAATGCGGATAAAATATCCCTATCGCTAATCGCGATCTAACCAATAAATTAATCACGTGCCTAACTTCTAGTGGGAAAGAGTTTACAAAGTCAATATATCTCAATATGTGGTCCGATGACCGTATGCGACGACCTCCTGGACTATGGAAGCTGGAATCAGTCTTATGTCCGGGACTGGAGACACTGGATTCAGACCTTCCTGGATGATCGCCCCCTTTCCAGAGTCGATCAGGTTTTTATACAATCGTTGTTGGCATTGAGTCAGTCTATTATTCAATGCTCGATGACTACTTTGCTGACTCGTGATGACTGGGACTTCTGTTTTCTCTTTCTGATCTGATCGCGATGCTTTGGATTTTTGGTTTCTCTTTCTGATCGGATCGGATCTTTCTGCGGGCTCATATTATTTGGCTTTTCGGAAAGATTCCTCGGTCGCCGTCGGGGTTGCGGGTTTCGCGCATTAATACAAGATCAAACTGGATAAAGTTAATATTACTTTTTACATCAGTATATATGCATTTGTATATAAATAAAATTACAATGAAAATACTATAATAATACTATCGGTAAAGATTTATCGTGTATCAGATAAATTAATTTTCTAAGAAAATTTTTTTATTTAGTTGTTTATTGTCACTATTGTCATTGAAGAAATGGCGCCTAATGCGTGCCTCCAGTGCCAACTTACATAGCATTTAATAATACGAGTCGTAAAATAGTCTGGCAATCGTTTCGCTTTAAGAAAAAATATTCAGTTAAATGTTTTATTTTTTTTCAAACAATATTCTCTTTTCTTGTCCTGTTTGACTTTAATAAATTATGGTCATCCAACCATAAATAAAATTCAAAATATGAATTGTTGTTTTTTAAAACTCTCTTCACGCCGTGTGTGCTATGAGGGTCTATTTTCGTACCCACCATTGGTTTGGCGAGACTTACAATGGGTACGGCATATCCGGCAGTGGCGGCCCGCCCCGGGCGGCACTTTTAGGGGGCGGTAAAATTTCACAATAAATAATAATATCTTGTAAAAATACCTAAATAAGGAGGCGGCGAAATTTTCCTCCGCCCCGGGCGGCTGACACCCACGCTACGCCACTGATATCCGGTATGCACTGCCCATGAAAAACTCTTGGCTATTTTTGACCACCCAGATTCGATTCCGGATTCCCCTTACCGACAAGCTAACGCCTGAATGGCCTTGACCGTCCGGCTCTTTTTTTTCTTTCTTTCAGAAGTGTCATTCATTCATTATATGCATTATAAATATTTAGTTATATTTTTAAATTTTACATTAAAATCGTATTTTTCGTTCTTTCACAAACAACAAATATATATCATTATTTAGTGTTCAAAATTCGATTTAATCGATTATAATGTGTAGTTTAATTAGATAAGCGCCCCTAGTGTCGAATAAATGTATTATGATTTGTAGATTGTAGATTTGTTAATCGGCTGTTAAGTCTGTCGAGAATCAATGAATGTATTTATGTTCGAATTATTGATAAATATATCGACGCACGTTTTTAAGGACTATAAACTTATATACAAATCTAACACATGGCGTTTAGAAGTCTTACCGAGGTTTTTATTTTAATGAGAAATAATGCTCTCCAAAGTAGACATATTTACTCAGAGCAGGTATGTTTTAAACTCATTTTTAATGCTAAATTTTTGTTTTTCGGAGCTTTCTCTTTGCCATTCTTATCCTATTAACATGACCTGTAGGAAAAAATTTCATAGTTTATTCTTGCTTCAACAAGTCTGATGCGAATACATTATGAAAAAATTACAAAATACAATAATTCCCCAGTTTTAAATACAGCTCTTGAATAATCAAATACATTTCAAAGTTGTAAACTTCACATTTGTTTCAAAAAAATTGAAAATACAATAGTTTTTGTTTTTACATATTTACCGATATACAGTTGATATACAAGTACTAAATTTTTGGCTCTCAATACGACTTATAACATACTATTGTCTATGGAATTGCGCACGGACTGATGAATGCTTGTTATTTATTGCAATGACGATGTGCATTTCGGTCGATCGAGCAGCCTCTCTTCGGTTGTTCTTATTACAAAATGCAAATTATAAGCATGTAATTTATAATTGTAAAACTGTCTATTCAGAGAGGACAATCACTTAGTATTAATCATAAGACTATCTAAAACTTACTGCTCGTACATTCAACTATATTAATAGGAGGACATAAAGTGCATCATCAATACAACTGATACACACTATTTTGATATGTAAATTTATGTAAAATGTAGTGATGATTTTGCATTCATTATTGAATATCTGAGATAGAATTATAATTAGCTGCTTTAATACTCTTTTTTAGCATTTGAATATCAACATTTGTTAAAGTATATACAGCTGCTGCTTAATCTTATAAATGTATATTTTGTAGTAATTGCATAAACACCAAATGTAATGTGTTAATCTGTATTATAAAAATAATAGAGAAGAATTTGCCAGTTTTTCAGTTGGTATGCCTTTATTTTTAGGTGTTTTACATATTTTATATATATTTAATGGATGTACTGTACATGTATATACACACTAGCTTACCAGCAATGTAGGGTGTTCATTTTAACATTTATTCAGGTGCAAGAGATCTTTTCAGCATTGCAAGAGTATATGCATGTCGTGCATTAGTCCACAGCAATGTAACTACAGTTGGCTCTTGGGTTGGTTCATTTTTACTTCTTTAAGGGGTGATAAGAATTGTTTACGAATGCACATATACTTGTGGACTGTCCACATGCACTTGACCCCATTTCAAAACTAAATGAAGCCCAAGGGAGTATATGTGCATTTGTAAACAATTCTATTACTCCTTAAAGACAGAAAAATAAACCAATGTAATGACCAACTCTAGTTGCATCAACTATCTGTACATTTCTAAATTCAACACTTACATCATCGGTGAGTTGTCTATTGAATGATCTGACGTCATGTTTTGTAGAAAAAGGAAATGTTTGCAATGAAAAGGTGCTTTTTATGATGGCTGACTTAATTAAGGAGAAGGCAACAATTGTGGTTGTTATGGTAAATAAAGTAACTCACTTGAATATTATCCAAATAAACCCTTTTATTTGAATGAACCCTGTATCATTTTCTTCTATACTGGGTCTCTCTTGAATAATTTCAATTTCTTGAGTATTTTGTAGTGACTCCCGTAGAGATCCACAGGTCATATGAAGAAATTAATGTGAAAGTATCTAAGCATTGACCAATAATGTGTACACTTAACCAAGAGAGCAAAAATTGTTTATTACATGACACGAGGTCTGACAGCACCCAGTACACGATTTACAGTCACAAGAATATATGGGTCATACAAATCTGATTGCCTGAATAAGAAATGATTTTAGTCTTATAAACTAATAGATTTCCACTAGATACATCCAATACACCTTATTGCTGAGAACATATATTTATTCTTATAACAAACGTTTTCGGCCCAATTTATGGGCCATCTTCAGGTTACAGTCGTTCGACTCTAATACAAAATCGAACTCGTTCAAAATTAAATCAAATTAGAACATACGTTATAAATTAAACTAATAGAACAAGTATAATCCAATAAATTAAATCAAAATAAACCAAACATGAAAATGAAAATAAAATACGGTACTGGCCGTAAACATTAAGGAACAATTCCTTATACATTAATCCAGATATCTATTGAGTCACGGTAGACGCATTATTACGTGTGTTACTTCTTACTATGTATTTCCAGGATGACGGTAACCCCGTCGCATCCTTATAATTTAAACATCTGTCAGCCAAACTTGCTCTGTAAATTTCGCATTTCTCAGTTATGGATGAGAGCGTTGGCGAGCATACTTTTGCAAGAATTTTGGCATCCTCCCATTTAACAACCGAACCATCCGCTTGGGCCATCTTTGATAATGCTGTTGCACACTTGTTTTTAGCGACATCGTACCGGTGTTCCTTTATCCTCACTCCAAGGTTTCTATTAGTGACTCCTACGTAGTCCTTATCTATTCCCAACTGGTCATTTTTGTAGGGAATTGCATATACTCCTGCCTGTTCTCTATCATCAATTCTTTCCTTGTCATTTCTAATCAACCTATAGACTGTGGGGGCCCTTTTGCATATTATACTGGCGTTTTTGTGTCTCGCTATTTGCTTCATAATCGGGAAGAAACATTTATTATACGTAAACTTTGTGAAGTTACCCCCAGTCTCCGGTTTTTTCTTAGAGTTGCTCCTAGGCTTTACGTACGCCGTTATTAAACGCTCTATAGAATTTGTTCCAAAGCCTAACTCTTTTGCAACCTTTTTGATTCTACCCAGCTCATCCATCGTGTCCATTATATTTGAGCAATACAAAAACGCTCTTCTGATTAGGGCCCTGAATGCGGACAATTTATAAACCGTTGGGTCATTAGAATTTGCCGGAATATACATCGGATCCTGCGTGGGCTTTATGTACACTTTCGTGCTTAAAGCTCCATTTTTAAATTCAATGCCAACGTCCAAGAAGTGTAGCTCCTTGTTACTAATTTGCTCAAGGTTAAGTTTTAAGCCATGTTGGTTAGAGTTCACTTGGTCTAAGAATCGTTGTATCATTGCGTCATTCTTCCAAATAATTAGAACATCGTCTCAACTTAATGATACATAATCATGTACAAAAGATATGTAGACGATGTTCTAATTATTTGGAAGAATGACGCAATGATACAACGATTCTTAGACCAAGTGAACTCTAACCAACATGGCTTAAAACTTAACCTTGAGCAAATTAGTAACAAGGAGCTACACTTCTTGGACGTTGGCATTGAATTTAAAAATGGAGCTTTAAGCACGAAAGTGTACATAAAGCCCACGCAGGATCCGATGTATATTCCGGCAAATTCTAATGACCCAACGGTTTATAAATTGTCCGCATTCAGGGCCCTAATCAGAAGAGCGTTTTTGTATTGCTCAAATATAATGGACACGATGGATGAGCTGGGTAGAATCAAAAAGGTTGCAAAAGAGTTAGGCTTTGGAACAAATTCTATAGAGCGTTTAATAACGGCGTACGTAAAGCCTAGGAGCAACTCTAAGAAAAAACCGGAGACTGGGGGTAACTTCACAAAGTTTACGTATAATAAATGTTTCTTCCCGATTATGAAGCAAATAGCGAGACACAAAAACGCCAGTATAATATGCAAAAGGGCCCCCACAGTCTATAGGTTGATTAGAAATGACAAGGAAAGAATTGATGATAGAGAACAGGCAGGAGTATATGCAATTCCCTACAAAAATGACCAGTTGGGAATAGATAAGGACTACGTAGGAGTCACTAATAGAAACCTTGGAGTGAGGATAAAGGAACACCGGTACGATGTCGCTAAAAACAAGTGTGCAACAGCATTATCAAAGATGGCCCAAGCGGATGGTTCGGTTGTTAAATGGGAGGATGCCAAAATTCTTGCAAAAGTATGCTCGCCAACGCTCTCATCCATAACTGAGAAATGCGAAATTTACAGAGCAAGTTTGGCTGACAGATGTTTAAATTATAAGGATGCGACGGGGTTACCGTCATCCTGGAAATACATAGTAAGAAGTAACACACGTAATAATGCGTCTACCGTGACTCAATAGATATCTGGATTAATGTATAAGGAATTGTTCCTTAATGTTTACGGCCAGTACCGTATTTTATTTTCATTTTCATGTTTGGTTTATTTTGATTTAATTTATTGGATTATACTTGTTCTATTAGTTTAATTTATAACGTATGTTCTAATTTGATTTAATTTTGAACGAGTTCGATTTTGTATTAGAGTCGAACGACTGTAACCTGAAGATGGCCCATAAATTGGGCCGAAAACGTTTGTTATAAGAATAAATATATGTTCTCAGCAATAAGGTGTATTGGATGTATCTAGTAGATTTATTAAGAAGCTGAGTCTGAGTAGGTGATTAATAGATTTCCACCAAGGTACAGTACCTCCCCTTTTCCTTGATATAATGCTTATACGTGGTAGCCCTGCACGATTCCGCAATGACATATTGGTTCCTGCAAAGACGACAATAATGTATACATAAGAAACTTATATTCTCAAAATTAATCATCCTAACTGGACCGTTGGATGCCCTAATTCACAAATATATGTATCCCTCGCTGACTGTCCACTGTCCCAGCACAATGGAAATGGATCGTTCAGTTTCAGATCAAGACATCCCTTTGTCAATGGCAACTCTCTCTTGATTCTGAAGCTTCTTTTTTCCTTGTTCCTCTTTTTTTCATGTAGCCTATCTGCATCAAAGTTTTTCAGGTTCAACTGCTGAGCTCTCACTTTCTATCTTTTTCGAAGAGTCCAAAAAGAAAAAAGGTTCTTGACACAAATGTCTGTCTTATTTATAATTCCCACTCCCTGGAAGTTGTTCACTAATACATGATACTTCCCCAGACCAGTTATAAGGCTCCAAACTTTGCAACCACGTAAACGTGACACCTGGGCAAGGGATGAAGGTTTTCAAGACACACTGTACAACAATATACGGAAATGCAATACAGAATAATGGAAATATATATATATCTATGCGAAAGAAAAGTTACAATACGTAACTAAATATCGTCCTAATCAAATTTCGGACAAATTCATAGAGTTAGTCTATAATGTCTGAAGAAAAGCTTAATATTGCAATATTGATCAAATTATCCAACATAATCATGCAATTACATGTTTCACTATATACAAACTATCCATTAATCTATCTGTCCACAGCAAGAGTAAATTGATAGTTTCTATAAGTGAAATTTACTTGTTTCACGGAAGCTGCCATGTTAGTTTGTTGAATACTAAATGGTGTTTTGGGACATTAAGACCATTGAGCTCAATGTTGGACCAACTATGATGTCTTGGCCTTGAATGGACAACTCCATGGTCCACTTAGAAACATTGTTTTCTCACCATTGAGCCAATCGTTGAATATAGAAATGTGAACCCGCAGGTTTTGAGGGCGTAAATTCGAGAGTTTAAAGGGGTTCAGGACCTGCAAGTTTGATAGGAAATTGATTGGATGTTGATTACACATTCTATCCAATCAGAAAGAGAAATCAAAAATCCAAGTCATCGCGAGTCAGCAAATTAGTCATCGAACGTTGAATGATAGGCTGGCTCAGTGCCAACAACGATCGTATAAAAACCCAATCGACTCTGGAAAGAGCGCGATCATCCAGGAAGGTCTGAATCCAGTGTCTCCAGTCCCGGACATAAGACTTATTCCAACTTCCATAGTCCAGGAGGTCGTCGCCTACTGTCATCGGACCACATATTAAGGTATATCGACGTAACCTTTGTAAACTCTTTCCCACTAGAAGTTAAGCGTGTGACCACTTTATTGGTTAGATCACGGTTAGTGAGAGGGGTATTTTATCTGCATTTTAGCAGTAGTTATCTTTATATCTTTATTGTATGTTCGCTTTTGTTATTTAATAAACTTTTATTGTTATTTGTAAAACCTGTCTCCTGTCAAAGTAAGGACACCCGTCGACTTACTGACACACCTCCCCACTCACTTTTTGCCCTCCTAGCCATCCAACGACAACGAGATCGGGTTTTACCAACCCATGCAGCGTAAGTGGTCAGCGAGGTTTTCCCCCCTGACCCTCTGCTTATCTCACAGAAATATACCCTATATCTGGTAATTTAACTTGACTTCATTTGACAATTCATATAGAGTTGTAAAGTTTTACGAATGCTTTGTATTGTTGCATTTAATTTTTTGGTTTGCTTGCAAATCATATACTATTAATCTACTGTGGATTATCAAAATTTATTATTTAATTATTCAAAAATTTCCCCCTGAAAGGAGTTTGATAGATAACCGGCACAACTGTATTGCTAACAGGAAAAGTATGATGTATAGGGACAAATAAGCCAATACTAATTTGAAATGGAGAGCATATATGTTAAATTAAATAAATTAAAAATTTGATTAAAAATTGCAGTCCAGCATTGTTCAGTTTTGGTTTTTCTCCATGAGTGATGAGTCTTGGATTTGTAAATCAAAGATATGGATCATAAAACAAGACAAAAAGCTTTAGATTTAATACAAAAAATAGATATATTTCATTAGATTGAAGATGGAAAATACAAGCTGAAGTTGGTAAAGAAATGTCTCCGAATAAACAGACAATTTTAGACATTTCAAATGCAAGAGAAAAAAACAATAGATTTTTCTTAAATATAACAGTTCTACAAAAAAATGTCTTTTACTTAGTCTTATACTCTTGTATAATTTAGGCTGCATAACAGTAAAATTTTAAATTAAGAAAAGTACAGCAGTAGCAGCCATTTTTACTCTTCATACAGCAAACATTTTAATCTGACAATAATTTTTTTTCATGTAGGTAGTTTTAATACAGGTGGTATTTAGTCTAAGGTTGAAAATCAATGCAATCAAGATCCTGTTCTAATATGATTCTACTGTATAATAATACACTTTTTGGTATTACTGACTAGTCTGTAATAACAAGTAATCGCGATAAAATGGACTTTCATTGTAATGAACCAATATCTTCAGTCCTGCAGTGGTCTGTTACGCTGAGCTTTTACTGTACTTATTAGTGCAGATTTTATTTATTTTATCCTCAATTTTTAGATGTCAACTAAAAAGAAAAGAAAAATTGAAGATAAATCAAATTTATAATGAATTGTGGAAATATGATTACTTTTCATTCATTATGAAAAAAACTTGTTTGTTTAATTTGCTTGGAAAGTATTGGCGTTTTTAAGAAATATGATGTTAAAGGACACTACACCACTAAACATTCCAATAAATATGATACGTTTACTGTAGACTTAAGAAAAGAAAAAGTGGAAAAACTGATAAAAACGTTAACCTCCCAGCGAGTATTCTTAATGAAGACAAATAATGAATTTGTATCTGTTACAAAAGCCAGTTATGAAATTTGTAATCTATTAGCAAAAACTCTTCTTTGTTATTCTGATGGGATGTTTATAAAGGAATGTATTGAAAAAGCAGCTGAGATTATATGTCCTGATAAGAAGCAGCTTTTTGCTAATATTAGTTTATCTTGGCAAGCAGTAGCAAGAAGAATCAATGAAATGGCAAATAATGTTGAAGAATCATTAAAAAAAAGAACAAAAGCTTTTGAATATTTTTCCATTTATTTGGATGAATCCACCAACATAACATACAGTTCAACTTGCAATTTTCATTTGAGGCATTGATTCAAAATTAAACATTACTGAAGAATTTTTGGATTTAGTTGGGCTAAAAGGAAATACTACAGGAGAAATTATGTACAGGGCTTTTGAAGAAACTTTACAAAAAAATGAACTTTCACTATTAAAACTGAATGGAATTACAGCTGATGGCACCCAGTCTTTCAGGGTAGAGCGAGACAGTTTAATTGGTATTCTCAAATAAATCAGCATGAAATGAAAATTCAAGTGATTTATTTATTTGTCATTGTGTTTTGCATATGGAGAACTTGTGCTAAGAAAGTAAGAAACATGTCATGGATATCATAGTATCTAGTGAACTTCCTGAGAGGTCGTGCATTGAACCATAGTCAGTTTAAAAAATTTTTGTCTGATACTGATGCTGAATATGATGACATTATTTATTTTACTGACATCAGATGGTTAAGCAAATCTTCAGTTTTACAAAGATTTTATAATTTCTTACCAGAAATAAAATTATTTATGGAAATGAAAGGAAAAACCTGCTAGGGAACTTTCAGACTGCAAATGGATAACAGATCTTGCATTTTTTGTTGATATTATAACACATTTGTCAGAATTAAATATAAAAATGCAAGGAAAAAATCTAATCATATCTGAATTTATAACATACATAAAAGCATTCATATCCAAGCTTAAATTATGGAGCATGCAATTGCATAAGAAAAATTTTTACTTTTTTCCACTTTCTTAAAACTTGCCAAACCTAAAAATTATTTTAAATATGCACAGAAAGTCAAAGGACTAGAACAAGAATTCAAAAATAGATTTGAAAAATTCCTTAGCTGAAAAAATGAAATATGGATATTTACAGCATCATTTTTAGTAAACATAGAAAACATACCAATTGAACTTCAATTGGAGTAATAGACTTGCAAAGTAATTTAGATTTGAAAGATACTTTTAAATCTAAATTGTTTGGAAAGTATTTGTAAAGTATACTATAAAAAAAAAATCAATTTCCTAACTTAAGAAAGTATGCAGCAAAAATTCTATCCTTATTTTCTACAACTTATATATGTGAACAGTTTTTTTCGCAATGAATTTAGTAAAAAGTAAAACAAGAAATTTGCTAACAGATTCACATCTAAAAAATAATTTAAAACTAGCAATGACAAATATTTCTGATATATTACATTCACATCAGTTTCAGCAGTCACATTAAGTACAGTATACTATGTTCATTTATGAATCTGTAAATAAATATTTGTGATTTACTTGAATTTTTTTTCTCATGTGCAGCCTACTTTGGTTTAAAATTTTCAAATATGGCCTTTACATAGAAAAAGGCTGCCCATCCCTCTATAGCCCATCAAATTTAAAACTAACCAGTTTGGAAAATAGTCAGTTTTTTGGTAATTCTGGATTTCTGGAAGCTGGATAATTGGTCTATTACTGTACTACTATTATTTGGGATTGGAGACTTTTTAGCACCCTCGTATATCTACTGGTGTATTGTACTCCTAATAAGTCTTTATTCCCTATTTAAAAAGTCACTTTCCTTAAATTATAAGAGGATTTTTACAGGTTCACTGGTATAAGGTCTCAAGCTCAGTCCCAGATCTTATGTGAAGTAATGCCAGAAATTTAAAGAGGATATGAAAAGCAGTTTCATCCATTATAACACAGTTCCAACAACATGGTCTTGTTTCTTATAAATGCTCATTCTCTACAGATGTTTTTTGCATAATAGTGTCTGGTCAGAAAACCAACTATCACTCTCAGTTCTTATTCATCTTGGATAAGTCAGATGTTAATTTCATTAAGGATTTTTTAACTATCAATCTTGAAATTTCATATCTGGTGGTCTCATTTCTCTCTACAGTAGTTTCCTTAAACTTCCAGTTTTTTAATACCCTTTAAATGGTACTTCTTGAAATCCCACAGAAAGATTCTTGACTGGTAATAAATGAAAATGCACCTTGTTTAGCAAGTCTCTCTTATTCTCATTTCCTTCTAACCCAGAATGTCCGTGCACCTATACCAAAGTAATGTGTTTTTGTCATAGGCCAGTTGATTAAAAATGATTTTAAATTCCACACTAGTCTAGATTTAACTTGAGTGGAATTGCCTTAATAGTTGCCTGACTGTTAGAGAATATGAAGGTCCTCTTGATCCTCTTTTTATGTTCTCCTTAAAACAGTATGTAATACAGTAAACTTTTATTCAGGAACACTATAATATGCATTCCCATACTCTGAGAAATCTCAGCCATGAGCTGATACTGTTAATACCTGCTCCAGCATATGGAGCATCAGGTCTCCATTGAACTATAGTACTTTCTCATACTAACATTCATATCAACTACAGTAATTACTCCTTGCACACAAATTCACTTTGATGTGCTTGAAAAATGTTTAAATTTTAAATTTATCAACTTTATGGAAATAAATGAGTTAGAGGTTAATGATAAAAAATTGTTTTTTTTGTTATCAGTAAACTCTTACATAGATATATTTACAGAGATGATCTGGAATAAAAGGTCATCTCTAAGCAAAAATTGTTTTTTGGATTGTTGTTGCTGATTGTGAGCAATGGACTTGTCAAGACATTTTGTATCTTCAATAATTTTTTATATTTTTTTGTTGTTAATGTACGAGGGTTGTTTCTTTTTCAACCTTCAATGGTCCATAAAAAAAAGACATATGTAAATAACAAAATGAATTTATTACCAAAAGTTAGGTACAAACATGGTTACTTTTCAACACAATCACTGTGAAGATTGGGGCATTTGTCTATCTGTAGACGAGCTTTGGAATCCCTTCTTCATAGAATGATGCTGCCAATGACCAGATGGGCCCTAACATTGTTTTGAAGATCATCATTAGTCTCAAACCTCTGTCCTCTTAGCCATGTTTTCAGTTCAGGAAAGAGGTGGAAATTGCTTGGTGCTAAATCGGGGCTATATGCTGGGTGTTTAAAGGTAGTGAAGACTTCCACCCAGCTTGGAACTTTTTAATGTGTGAAGACTTCCACCTCTTTCCTGAACTGAAAATGTGACTGGGAGGGCAGAGGTTTGAGACTAATGATGATCTTCAAAACAACGTCATTAAGACCATCTCAATTCACTGGTGGCAACATCTATGAAGAGAAGATGGAAAAGCACATCCAAATATATGACATTGAGTGAAGATTGAGATTAGATTCACCGTGAAGATTGAGGCATTTGTCATATCTATGACAAACGCCTCAATCTTCACGGTGATTGTGTCAAAAAGTAACCATGTTTGTACCTAACTTTTGGTAATAAATTCATTTTGTTATTTACACTTGTCTTTTTTTTTATGGACCATTGAAGGTTGAAAAAGAAACAGTCCTTGCACATTAACAACATAAAAATATTTAAAAATGTGATTCTTAATGTATATAAACATTAAGAGTCAATAAATATTGCTGAAAATTTAGCAAAAATAACTTAGAACAATACTTACCACTGTAGAATTCTGAATATCTGAAGGTAATAGGGATTGATGCTATTTCTGATAACTGAAAACTCAGATAAAATGGATGGCAATGGCAATTTTGAATTAAAAAATCTGAATTATTACTTTTATGCCTTAGTGAATTTAGTCATATATAAGAATATTTTTTACATCATTTATTATACAGCTAATATGCCCAACAGTCTTAAGAATAAAAATGTATATTATTATAGCAACAAATCTATAAGATGCTTTCTAAAGGGATTGTAATTAACTGTAGAGAGACAGTGCCATTCTTGTATGCAGGAAGGGGATTGTTTGAAGTTGTCTAGTTTAATTTTTTCTCTTTTTTTGTTGTTGTTATATCCGTATTAATTTTAAATTTATTTGTTATATGTTTACTTATTTATATTCATTTTGTATAGTATTTTTTATTTTTATGTTATTTTCTTTAGTTATTTTGTGTTTGACTATTTTCATATATTTATTTTTAATTTTATGTTAAATTTTACTTTTTGTTCTATCTTAAGAACTTGAAGATGATCTTTAAACAAGATTGAAAACATTAGTTTAATTATTAAATTGATTTTTTTTTACTGGATTTAGATGTATTTTGGGTTAATTATAAATATATCATTATTTTACAATCTTTAACTAAATTTTTATTTGATTTTTGAAATTATTAATAAGGAAATTTTATAGTTTAGTAACTATTTTGATCCTTTGATTGTGTGTAACTAATTATACACACAATCAAAGGATATACAACTTAATCATAAACTAAAAAATGTTTAATTACAAAATAGTTTGAAGTAAAGATGTTTTGATCATTTATAATCTTCAGAATATTTAAATGTATTTAAATACTTTGAAGAATCATTCCTAAATTTGCATAGTCAAAAGTTTTAATGAAAATTAAATTGAATAAAATTATTTCCTGAGTTTATTTTCTCAGCTGTACAATGTATTTGGAGAAAATATATTGTCATTTTTACTTTCCTTGATGTTATAAGATAGCATAGGAAAGTATTTTAATTGTGACAAATTTGATCTTTTGGGTTTTTTCAAGTGTCAATGTTTTGAGACCCCTAAACCCAAAAAGTAGAAAAAGGAAGAAAAATGTTCTGTTTTTATGTTGGAGTCTATTTCATTTAATATCTCAGGATGAGGTAAAGATTAAGAAATTAAATTTGGTATGGTAACTTGTATTTGTGGGACATTGAGACTATTAAATTTTGGAATATGGAACTCAGGTAGGGAGATCATGTGTTGTGTCTTGAGTGGGGTTGGGTTTAATGCAAACTTTTCTACACTTTTCGTTGGATTTTTGAAATAACATTAGTTAGTATAATGTTATCTTATGAAAAACTTATGTATGTAATACTATTGACAATTATGCATATCTTTAAATTTAATATTAAAAATAATAATCATACAGAATATACTTTTTATCAGTAAGCTTTTTTAAATTTTGTTTTAATGCATTTTTTTTTTCCTGTTTAAGAAACAAGTTTTATATCTTAACAGAGTCTTGTCATATTTTTATCTAAAGAATAATAATAATTTTAGGTCCTTGATGATAGAGTTGCTTTGGTATCCCACCAAGATGTGGAAAAAGGAATTACACCTATTAAGGATTCAAGAATTCCTCCTGCTTGGTAAATTTCTTTTGTAATTATTTATCAATTTATTTTTTAAATGTTCTTGACGTGTTGATTTTAATGAATACAAATTCAAAAATGTATTGTTGATCATAAAAATAGCTTTAGTTAGATTTTATAAGTCCTTATAAAAGAATATTTTATAATAAAATTTAAAATTTTGAGTATTAATTATAATTGTGAGCATTTAATTGAGTTTAATATTAATTGTTTTTGTTTTTTAATAGGGTGGATGGAGTAGAGGAGGTAAGTTGTAGAAATCATTATAACAGAATTTAAATGAATCATGATTATTTAAAGGAAGAGTAATCAAATATTGATTAAAAAATTATCTGAACAATCTAAAAAATTCATAATAATATTAGAAGTAAAGGTGATTTGATTAAATATGATAATAAATTTCATTCAGTTTTACATTAAATTTATACATTTGATTATGTAAATATATGTTCATTGTCTAAGCAAATAATTATAATAAATTTAGAACTTACTGCAATTATGCAGGTTAATAAAGAAAAATATATTATGTGAACACAAATGATAAATAAACTTTGCAATAACTAACTGTTATGTTAATAAAGATCTGTGTTAAAAATTTTAAATATTTGAAATGATTATATATCAACTAACCAAAATATTCAGCAAATAAATGATTTAGTAATATACATTTTTGACCATTTTCACTGGTCATCATCAGGCTTACATTATATTCAAACATAGAACATAAACAGGAATATAGGAATTTTAAAAGCTTATCTTAGTTTTTAAAAAGTGTACAATAAGTTAAGAATGCATTATCTGTGTTGCTCACAATCTCATCCAATGAGGTTGTATTCCGTTTTTGTTTAAAATTTCTATATTCTTCTTTATGTTCTAATATAATGTAAATCTGATGATGAGCAGTGAAAATGGTTGAAAATGGTTAGTTACTTATTAAATTATTTGTTTGCTGGATATTTTGGTTTTTTGAAGTGTTTATTTTGACATTTGCATCCAGTTTCTAAAACCTGCATAATAAACTTTTCCTAGTTTATTATTTTTGGTTACCATTGTTATCATTATTGACAATATCATCATTATATATTTATTTCTTTGAAGCTAAAACTATTTTTGATATATTATTTCAAAGATTATCTTTATTAATAATACAAAATATGTTTGTTTCAAATGTTTAATAACAAATATTAATAGAACCTAAAGTGCAATATTCAGGTAATTTATATTATCTTCTATTAATTTAATGTATTGAAAGAATAATAAACCCACTTTGTGTTTTAAAAAAAACTAGCATATTTATATATAAAACCTTGACTTACTTAAAACTGTATTGCAGATACAATATGAAATGACCAAGATAAAACAAAAAAGTAAGTTTAATTTTGAATAAATGTAATTTTTCAGAAACACTTACATTCTAAATCTGTTTTAATTCATTACTGATTAACATTAGTATTTTTGACCCAGGTATTTTTAGTCATGCTATATATTTAGCAATGATGTATTTATTTTTTTAGTACTGAGACAATCAAATACAGTAGAGCATCGTTTATCTGAATCAATTAGGGACTGGGGTTGTTCGGATAACCGATTATGTACGAAAAAATATATTAACCTATCCCATATTGAAATTTTTCTCAGTTGCATGTTGCTTCACGTTGAATTTTCGTCAATTTTAAGCCTAACAAAAATTTTTATAATAATAATCGTGGCTGTTGTATCATTAAAAATTATTTCTTTATTTTGTACAAACAAAATAAATATATTGAAAAATATAAAAACAAAAAAATTATACTTTAGAAGTTAATCTAGTATCAAAATGTTCGATTCAGCACGACACAGTCTGACTGGAAAGCTTTCGGTTAACCGATGTTTCGATTATCGGCTTTCGGATAAATAACGCTCTACTGTACATTTACAAAATGTTTGTTATTGAGCAAAATTATTTATCAATTTTTATATTCTGCAGATATTTTATAATAAAATATATGTAGAATATAAAGAATGCTTATGAAATTTTAAAGACATATACTTATGAAATATAGTTGTTCTTGATAGAAAATTATATAGTACAATACTGCAGTATAATTCTGGCTATTTTAGATGTGTAAAGTACTATTTTTTTAGTAGCTTAGGAAACCGACTATAATTACGGTCGGTGAAACTTCCGTTAACCTAACGGGTACTTTATGCGGATTCGAGATTAGTTTGCCAGGCCTGGGCTTTTAAGCGTGCACCGAAAAATTAGTAATAATAACGACAAATATCAAGTCAGATCAAAAGTTCAAATATATTTAATTAGCAACTAGAACGTACTACGTACAAATATCAATAATTCCAAACAAAATTTATTAACGAAAATCAACAAGTCAACCCGACAATAAACTTAGCTACTTAGCTTAACTTAATAGTAATTCCCCTTTGAAATTCGACAAATCAAATACTTAGAAACTATGAACAAAATCTCTTACTAATTAAACGTCTATCCGTCACCTCACTATACGAAGAAAACTATTTCCTCAATCCTTTCGATATTGTCAAATCGTCAATCGAACTCCTCTTTAACACCTTGGATCGTCCAATTATCAATCTGGACTTCTATCAGAAAATACTTCGCTTTCGAATTAACCTCGCTCTCACAGTCGCCTCGATTTGGAATTCACCTCGGTTTGGAAATCACCTCTCCTTCTTCGGTTAACGTACGGGTTTTATACTGTGAGGTGACGTCACACTTGAGCTGGGTTACTCCCTTATTTACATACTTAGTTGCTAACATTAATTTTCTTTTCTGGCAGCTTTAAGTTTCCGACAAAGCTTATAAACCGTTTACAAAATATTTATCATAATTTTCTGGGATGTTTAAGACGGTTTATCAAGTATTTCTCTACTAGTGATTGTGGGGACTCCCCCTCCATTTTTTTTCTGCGGACTGTTACTTCCGCCGGGCAGCGCAAGTGCGCAAGATTTTTCCTACGGCGCTTATTTCTCCGTGAGTTGTTTTATCTTCATTTTTCATTACTAACAAGAGAGTGGTGGGGAACCTTTCGTCCTAAATAAACATAAACCCCAAACAAAAGATAATAAAACGGAAATAATAATAAAATAAAAATAACGTTCGGACTCAGTTCCTTACAGATGATAATAATTGTCTGGTTACTTATAGAATAAATGAAAATGGTGGAACATGTTTTTGCTTATAGGTTTATTTGAATAAAAAGAGTAATGCAAAACACTCATAAGCTTACAATTAAATAGTATTATGTTAATAAAAAATAAGTAGAAAGACTAAAATGTCTTCACTTTTCTCATGGTTAATCATCAGGAACAACAGTCTTCCGCTGCAGATATGACCTTTCTTTTATATCCAGTGATAAGCCTAAAACAATTAAAAATTCAATATTTTTAATTGTTTTAGGCTTGTCACCATAGAACTTTTAGACTATTTTGCATGTTTTTTGCAGAGATATAGCCTCTAAAGAAAGGTTGTCCCTGCAGTGGAAGACTGTTGTTTCTGGTGATTGGACATGGTGAAAGTGAAGACATTTTAGTCTTTCTGTGTGTTTTTTTATTAATGTGTAAATTCGTCAGCCAGTTTTTTAAAAAAAGAGTGTTATGATTGATAAAAGAATAATACAATTAATCATTTTTTTCCTAAACAGAATATCATAAGTTCAACAGGTTATGTACTTTAGCAGTATAAAATACATTGGTTTTTGTTTTGAAAATTGCATTGATTTTAATTTTTTCCTTCTGCCATGTCCTTATGGCATTTTATAAGCTTTACTTCATTTTATTGTTGTATATATTAGAGAGCTATTTGAAAAATTTTCAATATTTTTTTTTGAAAATTATCATCATTTGCATATTTGATTACAAATATTGCTATTTCAGTATTCTAAAAATGCACAAATATGTGCCTGGGTAGTTGGGACATCAGTAGAACATTTTAAAATAGCCGTTTCCAACCTTTTCAGAAAAATAAAAAAATTCATGTACTTCTAAATATTAGTGATGTAACCAATAGTATATTTGACCTCAGCCGAATACCGAATATTCGGCTAGGAGAGTGGCCGAATACCGAATATTTGGCCAAACTATTCGGCTTGATTAACGCATGTACAAAAATTGGCGCGCAAAAATTATGGCAAGGATCGCGCACCCTGCTCTCTATTTGCCCGCTGTCACTACGATTTTTTCTTCCAGTAGGTCTAAATTATTTAAATTAATTAATTAAATTATAATTATTAAAGTTAATATGAGATGGAGCCTAACGTCTACCTCTAGGGCCAAATTGGTTTATAATTTATGTAATAGCCGTAAATAGCCTGATATGATTCGGCAGTTGTTGGTATTTAGATGTAAGTTATAACTTATAAGTTATTTTATTTGCAATCGATCTTTTTAACTCTTTAATTAAGCACTAAAATTTGTTTTTACTACGTATTTGTAGACTGAATAGTGCCCTAAGGATATACTTTAGTGGGGACGTATGGTCTAGTTTCTGCCCAGTTGTGGAACAGTTCAAATATATTATTGGGGGTTTTCTATTTGTGAAGTTTTGTGATATTTTGTTGCTATTGTTTTTGTCAATATTTTTAAAATTAACATGATTTCAAATGTTATCTTTTGTATATAATGAAAAATGCTCGTTCTTTGTTTTATATATAAAATAAATTATATATTAGTTACTCATCTTCTAGAAATAGATAAATAATTCTTTCTTTAAATACGATAAGTTTCAATAAAACGTTTCATGAATCATTTTAAAGCATCGTAAAAAATATTAAAATATACGCGAATACGAATTATAACATAATTAACAAAACAATAACATTGATGCCCGATACATTCTAACCTACACGCCATCAATGCCATAAGATATCGGGCTAGATAAACGCTATAATATTATTTAATTACGAAATAATTTAATACTAGAGTTAGATGCTATTTCTTATTAACTTTAATAATTATAATTTAATTTTCAGCATTAATAAAAGTTACCAAAATGATTAATTTACTGTGTTTTTGTTATTTCTTACTCCTGTTTTGAGGTATTCGGTATTCGGCCGAATAGTGACTAAATATTCGGTATTCGGCCAAATAGTGAAAGATAGGCCGAATACCAGGTAGTAACCAAATATTCGTTACATCACTACTAAATATCCATAAATTGAAATAATTAAAGAATGTTGTAAAATGATTTTCAGAAGTTTGATAATTCAATTTTTTAAAATTATTATAAGAAAAAACTTGTTTTGTACTTAAATACAATAATAATTAGTGATGAGTGATGGCTGGATCATCAAGTAGTCAGCCTACTACTCACAAATGAATTCAAATGGATCAAAAAACCCTAGGTATTTTTCAGGTGGTGGTCCATCATGGATATATTGGATGCATTCCCACACCATCCAGCCATCCCATTGTGGTCCTAGCCAAACCCACAATGGGCTTGATAAGAAAAAAAACCCTCTTAAGCCATGGTCACAATTTCTAGCCATGTAGGCATCTGCACGTAGGCTGTTCTCATTAATTACTAAATTCTCTTCAAAAACCAGGGCGACTGCAACTGAAATTAGAAACAAAAAGTTTGTTCTACTCATGCCGATTGCAAATGCACATCCAATCAGCAAACACCTTTGTGCCACATCATATGATGGCAGCATTGAAAATAATAGTGTGTCAACAAAAGACGTTCTCTGGGTGAAATAGAACTTTGAAGATGTGTATCTTCTGTAGCTATTATGGGGGTTATCCTCCTTAAAATACTTTGGAAAGTATTCATATTCATACAGATACAGCCCCAATAACCTTTGGCATCTGAAAGCCTTGCCTCATTCACTAGCTGTGGAAGCATGATTGTTTAGCCCATTGATTTTCATTTTGCCAAGTTTTAACCCAGCATGAATGTTTTATCTTATTTTTCTCTTTGTGTATTCTCACTAGCTCTAACAAAATGATTGCCTTTTTTCTTTTATTCATTCCAGAAAAGGAACTGCTTGCTATTTTAATAAGAAAAGTGGTTAAAATTCTGTAAATACTCTGAAGTAGAATGTAAACTGTTGGTAAACTCATGAAAGTAGTCAAAAACAAGCTACTGTAATTTTATTGGTTTACTATAAGATTACATGTTTTCAAATTGCAATACCAATGAACACTGTAACCACGAGAAGATGTGCACAACTTGTGCTTGTTGCAACTGTGGTCACCTGTGCAGCTGGAAATTGCTAGGTGTAATTACTTCTTTAGTGCCCACAGAGTGGAAGAAGTAAAAATGAAAACTTTTTACATTTGTAGCTGATCCAAATGGATTATCATTAGCATTGCATTCTAAATAGTTGAATATATTAATACTTTGGAAACAAAAGTGTTATAAATTCTGTTATATATTGAAAACACTGAGACAATTTTTCCTTTGATTGTACATGAAAAATAGCGAGGTTGAGGCTGAAGTTTTAAATGCGAAAACGTGTACGTCAGACATTCAGCGCTGCTTTCCTGTAAGCCTAGAAGTTTGACAATGGCATTTGGAAAATCAGTGGAATCATGCTCAACATTCCAAATGCCACTGTCAAACTTCTAGGCTTATAGGAAAGCGGCACTGAACGTCCGACGTACATGTTTTTATGTTTAAAACTTTGCCCTGAACCTCGCTAATGTAACTTACATAAATAATAAGAATAATCTTGTTAATTAGTATCATTAATAAATATTAGTCAATAGCTGTGCTTATTTAGTTTGCATAGTTTCTCAAAATCTGGTGCCACTGAAGATAGATGAAGACAAATCTGGTTTTGCAAAATCTGTTGATCAACTTGGTTTTCTTTTCTACTTTGGATCGACTTGGGCTATCTCAGTATCCTCATTTGATCAAATGTAAATTATAAAACTGTGCTGTGAACAAAGTATACAAGAAGATTGGTCTCTGTTAGATAAGAATAAGCACTTTCAATTATATTTCAGCATTAAAATGGCATTCATGTGTGAAGATCCATGTTTATTTATTATTATAAATTATTGTTAAATGATTAGTCCTTCATTTGAGATGCAATCAAAAGTATATCTTGACATATAATAGCAGACTAATGTGAGAACGGGGGGAGGTCAGAGGAAATCGGATCTCCCGTTTCTCTGACTCACTTGTCAAGGATGGCTGTTACGTTTCTTAGCGTTACGCGAGTGGATAGGAGGTGAGACGGATGGGGTCGACGATAAGGCGAAGCGATATTCCAGACTAAGAGGACACCAGTTAACAACAAAAACAAGATTTATTAAATTTAACAAGGACACCAATACAAGATCCGACTAATTTCCCTAAGTCGTGTAGGGGTCAAGAGAGAGAGCTCACAGATTCGGTTCATACCTCATTATTATTTCCTTAGAGTTAACACCTTAATATCCTCGATGTGGAGAGTAGTATCCAAAATAGGCACAGTTTTATCTATTCACGACTGAACGCGGAGACGTTCGACGGCGTTTGTCCGGCAGATGATAAGAGACTCTCCGGAGGGGGGGAAAGGAGTGTCTTTTATAGTTTTTGTCTGGGAAATTAGGTCACGTGATCGTAAGCGGATGACGCTTTGTGTCATAGGTGTTCCCGGGATTCACAAATACATGACGAATTTGAACGCTAAGTGTAAACTAAGGTTGCAAGATGATCTTGGCTACAATTTAAGAACAAAGGATTGTTGACAGTTATCTGGCCGGGGACGCATATTTTCTCGTCCAGGGCCGTTTTAGACAGGATGTTTAGATTATGGGAAAATTCCTAAAACGAATTATTACAAAAAGTGACTCTGATAAAATCCAGATCTCACACTAACAATAGATCTTGAAAAAATATGTAACTGTACCATGCAAGTATACAAAACTTGGAAACATGTATTTCTTCATTGTGTAAAATTTAGAATTAGTAGGGACAAGTATTTAATAAGGTTTAAGGCTTGGAAAGATATTAATTAATATATTGTGCTTCTCAAAAACTGATTATTACTCTATTTTACTTTGTGTTATTTTGTACTAAATTATTAACTTGTTAAATATTATATTACTATTGATTTTGTTTTTGTAACAAATTACCCCTTGTTAACAAACTAAAGTTCATACAATAAAGAATTGATTGAAATTTAGATTTATATAACATTACTTTGATCATCTGAAATCAACAACATTTATCATTTTGTTGATTTCAGATTAATGCATTTATATCATCTTAAAATGATTAGTTTGTTAAATTTATAATTAATAAATTATTAATTTGACATTCATTAATTTACTTACAGTAAAATCTGCTTATTGTTTTCCTCTCTAAAAAACAATTTTCCATCTAACAAGCTCTTTTATTAATGTTTTAATGCATTAAAATGTTATAACTTGCATAACTTCATAACTAGAAATGAAGTTCTACTGAAAATTACATAAATTTTTTTATAGTGTTTTTTCATCAAGTGTTCTATACCAAATTGAACCAATAATAAATTTAGATTAAAATGTATGGTATAGGATTTTGCACAATATTAATATAATTTTTGGAAATGTGTGTAAACAATATTGAATATGTATTTTTACATATTCAATATTTTTTTTATACATATTTCCATTTAAGATTCTCCTTTTATAAGATTCCTAAAAAATTATAAGTAGATTTTTCTGTATTTTATATTACTTTAATAATATAGCTAACTAATTTAAAATATTCATTTTATAATATTTAAGATATTGAAACTTTAGAAACAACATCAGATGATGTCTTCTTTAAATGTATTAAAACTAAAAATTAAACCAATTTTATGGTTCCAAATATTTGTTGAAAGTAATTCGTGTAAAAAAAAAAAACTTCAAAGTTACATCCTGAATGTGTTTCTACAGTTAAAAAAAATATTGATTGTTATCTAGAAGTGGGATAAAAGTGGGAATTCCCTCTGTGACTCTACAGTGAAAGAAATCTCCATACTTTATGACAAGCGTATGAATAGACCTACGTTAGATGACAGTACTGCAGAAGAACGAGAAATTGAAATTTTAACTCAGGATATTACAAGAGTAAGTTCTATGAAAAACAAATGTTGCTTTTAGTTTAATAGAATAAACTATATTTATTTTAATAATTTTTTTAAAAGGAAGTTCTCTCACTTGTCTTCAATGCTAGTCTTATAGCCTCCTTCAAGTTCTGATCTGTGAATTGGATACAATGTTTATTTTTGATAAAATGTAGTGTACTAAAAGCTTACAGAAACTGGAGTTGGAATTATCAGTGAAAATAGTGAACTGTAGCTAGTTATTTGGTTGAATTGTTATGGAAACATGACAATTTTACCGTTTTGGACATATCTCTATCTCTGAAAATATTTTCATTCAATCATCATTACAAATTTCCATTAAAGTGTTGACATAGCAAACAATAAGGATAGTCTGTTATGTAATAATTCAAAACTTTCCATATCCATTGATTGAAAGAGTTTCTATGAAAGAAATAATTTAAAGAAATCAAGTTCTTGAAATCTTTCATTTAGTTCAGTATTAAAATTACTGATTGTTAACTATAAAAAAATGAGTTGTATTTATTGGTTTTTATTTTGCCTGTAAATGCATTTAATTCTTTAATTTATTGTTGAATTGAATCATTACAGAAAACCATATTTTAAAATAATTTGTTTTCAGGATCTATTACTATAAAAATCATTTCCAAAATTCATCTTTGGTAAAAAGTTTGAAAGTGTGTTTTGATCTGAAAATATTGCAAAGATCCTAAATACAATTTGTCAGTTCTTGAGAGGAGAGTCATCTGTTTCCTTTGAGAAACCGCATTATTTTTAAAATTTTCATGAATTTATGGCATAAATGTGAAGTTGACAATTTTTCTCAGTTTCCATCTCAATTGTTGTAATGATACTGTATAGTGTAAAATTCTTTTGAATAGTCATTTTATAAACTGTACAGATGGTCTCAACTGCATTAACTTTTTATTTTTATTTAACATAATTAAATACAGTTTTTTCCTATTGTTGATAGTTTTTTCTTCATGAAAATGTCAACTTTTCTTTGATGCTGTGAAATATTTCCATTACTAGATAGGAATATTTCACAACATCAAAACAAAGTTGCAAAACTGCTCATTGCAGTTTCTGAATTTTCATTTCCTGTATTATTACATCCATACTGAAATTCTTAATTTAAATAATAGAAATATATAATAAAATAAATGAAAAATACTATCTTTATGAATCAATGCAATCACAAAAAAGAAAAATTACTACTGAAGATCCAATCATCATTGCAGCTTGTAATTGTTTAAATATATACCCAATGAAAGTAAGATATGGAAGAAAACCCAGGTAATATAACTTAAGCAATAATGTAAGATGAATGCAGCATGTAACAGAGAACTAATATCACCAAATGTCACACAGTTTTCAATATTTTACAAGAAGCAGGAAATGTAGGATATCAGCTTTAATCTTAATGATTATAGCTGATATCATTCCTTGAAATATGTTATCTCCAAAATTTTTCATCAAATTAAATCAATTTTTGACAATTTTGAGATTCTTTTAGTTTTCAATGCAGAAGTTTATGTAATTTCACTAGTCAAACAATTTGTTTTTGGCTGCTGAAAAAACAGTGTGATTTTATATTATGTAACCAACAGTTCATTTCTATCACATTGGTGAATGTGATAGAAATGAACTGTGAACTTGAATAAAATGTGGCTGCCTTAATGAAGCGTTGATTATCCAAGTCATCCAAGAGTTTCTTTAATTGTATTTTATTTCATCCTTCATTACAGTAATTTATTCAATTGGTGAGTGGGCCCAGTTTTACATGGAACACCCTGCATTTAAGTGTTTTAATTCTTTTAAATTTTGATATTAAAAAATATATATATATATATATATCTGGTGACTGCATAAAAATATCTTGGTGGCTTCATTTGACCACCATGGCTGCACTTGAGAATCACTGATCTAGATATGCCTTTGCATATAAGACACAAGAAGAAAACTGATTCAATATGCTATTTTTATAGAAAAAACTATTGTAAAAAATGGCTCTTTCAAATTGAAAGAAAAAACAAATGAAGGATAAGTTGATTTATATTTTATTTGAATATTGAATTTCACATAAAATGTCAACATGATAATTTTGTTTAACAATAGATCTATTGTAATTTAGAAATAATATACTACTACTGTTTTAATCTGTAAAAAATTAAAATAAATATATTTTCAGAACTTCTATTTAAAAATATTATTTAATAAATTTTTGAGTAGTATTAATGAATGTACTACTGTTATATAAGTATTTCAAACCTTATTTATAAATATTGATTTCTGAAATGAGAAGCTACACAGACTATAATAGCTGCAAAAGATTAGTTAGAATAACTATTCATTATAATCTAATAATATAAGCTATTGATTGCGTGTTTGTATATCTGTAATCTGTAATGGAATGCCTAGAACGGTAACTAAGAGCGTCCCTAGCTATTATTTAAATTAACAATAAATTCAGTATATTATTATTAGATGTGGTTTTTTTTGCGTTTTTGACTGTTTTAGTAGGGTATGCTATGAGAATGCACATTAAGACGGGATTTTTTTCTTCCACAGGGAAAAAATTCCCTCTACGGAAAGGGAAAAAATTCCCCATTGATATGAATTTATTATTTATACCATGGAATGACACTGCTGCTGCTAGAACGCCCACTAGGGGCATGCCGGGCTACTAGTACATGTTATGTTAAGCTTGTAATCAGAATTTTCTTTCTGATCTATGTCCATTTTTTTAACTTAAGCTAAGTCAAAAATTTTTTACTTGTGATAAAAGAGTTTCTGCTACATCCAAATACACAATCTATCTAAAAATGAGATTTGAAACATGTATGTGAAGTGAAACCAGTACAGTAAGACCCCACTTAACACGGGGATGCGTTCCTAGACAACAAAGCACTAAACGAAACAGCATTAAACGAGGTCATTTTGTTAGGGAAATAGGGATAGGGGAACACGCGACCATAAATAAACAGATTTTACTTAACATATTTTTATATTAATTTGTAAAATAATATAACATAAAATTAAAATATCACATAAACATATGCAAACAAATGTAAAGTTAATTTTTTGTGATGAAAATCCTGACTTTTCTGAAATTTTTGTTTTTTGCGATAAAGGCGTGTAGTATCATCTGTCGCTGTTCTTAAGCAAATGTCAGTAGCAGAAGATCGCATCCAAAACGCCTCATTTTGGTTTGGCACTCATCTCAAAATCTCGATCATTTGCTACAATTTGATCAACGATTTCGGTTATCATTACCAAACATTTACTAAGGAAATCTGTAGAGAAATTTTATGGGTTCTTCAGAATCACTATTTTCCAGTTCTACATGAATTCCTTGTTCTGCCAGTTCTTGGAGGTCGTCATTGGTAAGGTGTTCACCAGAAACCTGCAGTAACTCCTCAATATCCTGCTTGTCTACATCTCCTAGTCCTGCTGTGTTAATTAGGTTGAATTAATCGTAAGGTTGAGTTTGGTCAACCTAACGATATAGCGATAGGCTCTTTTCATCGAGAATTCTCGAATACCTTCAGCCATAACTTCTTCATACTTCATCTTGCCAAGCAAAGCCAATTTTGCCTATGGCATCCATGATGTTATATTTTTTCCAAAATTGCACCAAACAAACATAGATTTAAAGAAAGTACACCTTTTTGCCACCTTTTCCTGATTGGTTGTGTTTGTAAATAATCAAATTCTATACAAATCAATGAAATGCTGCTTTTTTAGGCTTCAAGCAGACCGTGTTATATTGAATCAGCGTTAAGTGGGGTCTTACTGTATTCATGTTAATTTTATGAATTATAAATTTTATTTACACTTTTATTCAATTTTAATATTTAAAATAAAACAAACCAAATGAACAAATATAATATTTTAAAATTTAATGTGTGTTCTTTGTTCCATAATTATTATGAAAAATCATAGTCATACTTTCTTTACATATATTACAGTGTTCAGAAATTTTTCATGTCATTCACAAGAAGTTAATCTGTTCTTTTGACAGTCAATCAAACTTTGGATTTTCTTCTTGTCTGTAATGGACCAGTCCTGGAATTTAATTTTCATGCCTTTTTTGTGTAAATCTAATCAAGAATTTGTTTCAAGTACAAACATATACATTCAGATGAATATCGACGTGGAATTTATAATCATTCATGTATTCATATACTATATGATTAATACTTTATTCAGGATTTTAGTTTTATTATAATGTTTTAGAAAAATCCATTTTCAGTAATTTTGATGTACTAAAATAAATCTTAAATTGTAGATGTTTATGCATTGCCAAAGACTTGTTCATCAGATTCGTTCTAAGAGCCAAGGAAGCAGTATGCAGGATTCCAGAGTAAATAAAAATGTAGTAACATGTTTAGTTACTTCACTTCAAGAATTATCTTCTACTTTTAGATCTGCTCAATCAACATACTTAAGAAGTGAGATGTTAATAAATTTTATATTCATTCATTATATAAAAATTAATTTTGAATTTACTAATTTGACTTATACAATCTAATCTATTACTTAATAATAATTTATTATTATAGAACAATAATACAGTATCAGAACAATTATCTGGCTTCCATAAATCTAAAATTACCAGGAAATTAGCTTTCCAAATTCAAAACTAGCCATAGTACAATGGAGTTTGCTACGTGGCTGATTTGTTTTGATTTCTATAGCATGTGTGACATGACATCAATTCAATTATGTTCTTTACTTTTCATCCTAAATATTTCACTATACAGGTTATTCTATATTTTAAGAGGATTAATATATTTCTAAAGCAAGATCTGCTTGGTTTGTTTATTTTATATTTAAACATATATTTAGCCTGTGTCCAGGAAATTCAGATATCTGTTCTACTATTGGTCCCACACTTACCAGATAATTGGCTGGTTCTGTATTAATATTCTATTGAAATTATTTTACCATGATTATATGAAAATGATTAACTACAGGTAAAGATAAATTTGACAATAAACGAAAATTTGAATCAAAGATAAATTTCATTGGCCTTTTTTTTTATTTTACAATCAGATTAAAGTTTTAGAGCTGTAAACTTAATAAAAAAAATTTCCATTTTACCAACTTTCATCAATCAAGTTCATAAATTTTCATACCAACACTATTAATATTAGCATTGTTTAAAGTGATAAAAAGCCAGATTTTTTTTATCACTTAAACAATGCTAATATACTCTGTCAAAAATAATCATCATCTGCTTAAATACACAACTCTGTATTTAAGCAGATTGATGTTGATTATTTTTGTTTCTGAAAAACTTTTCTCTTTCATTTTAATAATAATAAAATGACAGAGAAAAGAATATTTTCAATTTCCCAAAGCTTTTTTACCGTCTTTCAGATGGTAAAGTTATAGCTCGTGTTGTTTGTATTTTCTTTTCTTACCTGACATTGACAAGTCACTATTTGAAATGTGTTTTGAATATTTATATAAATTTGAAAGCAAAAATAACATATTTAACAGAATTCATTAACTTGCTATTGACAGAATTCATTAACTTGCTATGGACATTTCATTATAGGGTTAAAATCACAGGAAGAAAGATCTCAAGAGTTTTTTGATACCCCTCTGTTAGTTGGATCTACTGACTCTTCTTTTCAAGATAATTATGCAGAAAAAATGTTTGATCAAGTGAGATAAGAATGGTTGATTTAAATTTTTATAATTAAATATTGTATTGTTGTTTCATTTTTAATTAATAATTTTTTTTAGCAATTTATTAAAGAGCAGCAACTCTTACTTGAAGATAACACTCAACTAGTTGAACAAAGAGAGCGTGAAATAAATAGGATTGTACGTTCCATTGCAGAATTAAATGAAATATTTAAAGATCTAGCAAATATTGTTGTTGACCAGGTTAGTTATATATCTTTCATCTAAAATATACTTTAGATACTTGATTTAATGTTTTAAAAAATTTGTTGTTTAGGGAACAGTATTGGATAGAATTGATTATAACTTGGAACAAGTTCAGACTAAAGTTCATGAAGGATTGCACCAGTTGCAGAAAGCAGAAAATTATCAACGTAAAAATCATAAAATGATGTGTATACTTATACTCGCTTCTGTTACCGTACTTTTGATTATTTTACTTATTGCGTTTAAAACTTGAAGTTGAGATTTGTACAGTATAGTATTAACAAAATTATTATATATATTTATAAGATGTCTAAATTGAAACATTCCTCTACAGAATATTTACATGTTCTTAAATAAAATAATGTTCAAATTACATTAAACATATTATTCATTGTAAATTAAGAAATATAAATTCATGAAACTGTTTTTAAAAAGAAGTGATTATTTAAATATCAGTAGGATCGAATAAATCATGTTCTGTAAATTTTTTACTCTATATTTTTTTATGCTTATGTAGGTATCAATTGAAAAATCTCTGATAACGTAATTAACAAATATAAATTTTTCTTAAATATGTTAGAATAATGAAGTAATTGTGATGAAATAACCACACTACAATAGAAACCTTAAAATACAGTAATATTTTTCAAACATTTTTTGTCATTCTTTTATTAACCATCTTCAGTATAAACTGGCAATTGAATGACAATTTATGTTCCATTCATTTCAAACAAGCAAAAACATATTTGCAATAAATTACACACTTTCAGATCTTAATTCTGGTGAAAGAACAATGAAAAGATCATATTATTGTTAATTGACTACTTGGACTTTACATATTAATAGGACTTTTTCATTGCTGTTCCAATCTTTAAACATCAGTATAAAGTCCTATTAATAAGTAAAGTCCAAGTAGACAATTAACAATAATATTAGAATTAAAGACAGTAAGGCTTTTACAATTCAATGAAAAGCTCAATTTCCTCAGGCATGCAAGGTGTCTTTTCCATGTTAAGTTGGAGGATATGCCTCCTGGTGTATTTTTCATTACCATATTATTTAAAAGTCGGGCATTCTTTCATTTTGAACTTTTTTTCTAGATCATTATTTCATTCGAAACAAATGGAACATAATTACAATAGTATAGAATTAATGAACAGGCTCACATTGTCCATGGTCAGTGATGCACTACCAGCATGTTTTGATAGACTTGAAACTCCTTTGGCTGGCCTTTGTGTCAATTTTTAAAAATGAAAGTTTGATTCTATGGATCAGTTGTGTGGTATTTTTTGCTTACCAACCTTGTATACTATTTATTAGTGATGTAACGAATAGTATATTTGGCCTCAGCCGAATACTCGGCCAGGAGCGTGACCGAATGGCCGAATATTCGGCCAAACTATTCGGCTTGATTAACGCAAGTACGAAAATTGGCGCGCAAGACCGCATTATGGCAAGGATCGTGCACTCTGCTCTCTATTGGCCCGCTGTCACTACGATTTTTTCTTCCAGTAGGTCTAAATTATTTAAATTAATTAATTTAATTATAATTATTAAAGTTAATATGAGATGGAGCCTAACGTCTACCTCTAGTGCCAAATTGGTTTATAATTTATGTAATAGCCGTAAATAGCCCGATATGATTCGGCAGTTGTTGGTATTTAGATATAAGTTATAGGTTATTTTATTTCCAATCGATCTTTTTAACTCTAAAATTTTGTTTTTACTACGTATTTGTAGACTGAATAGTGCCCTAAGGATATACTTTAGTGGGGACATATGGTCTAGTTTCTCCCCAGTTGTGGAACAGTTCAAATATATTATTGGGGGTTTTCTATTTGTGAAGTTTTGTGATATTTTGTTGCTATTGTTTTTGTCAATATTTTAAAAATTAACATGATTTCAAATGTTATCTTTTGCATATAATGAAAAATGCTCATTCTTTGCTTTATATATAAAATAAATTATATATTAGTTACTCATCTTCTAGAAATAGATAAATAATTCTTTCATTAAATACAATAAGTTTCAATAAAACGTTTCGTAAATCATTTTAAAATATCGTAAAAAATATTAAAATATACGCGAATACGAATATAACATAATTAACTAAACAATAACAGTGATGCCCGTTACATTCTAACCTACACGCCATCAATGCCATAAGATATCGGGCTAGATAAAGGCTATAATATTATTTAATTACGAAATAATTTAATACTAGAGTTAGATGCTATTTCTTATTAACTTTAATAATTATAGTTTAATTTTCAGCATTAATAAAAGTTACAAAAAGGATTAATTTACTGTGTTTTTGTTATTTCTTACTCCTGTTTTTAGGTATTCGGTATTCGGCCGAATAGGCTGAATACTTAAATCGGTTACATCACTACTATTTATGCCAAGTATCCAAAGAAATCCTCAATTGGTCAGCATGATGAGCATTGACAGATTATATATTCTTTGGATACAAAAGGACGTTTTTGGCTTTGAAGAACTCCACTATCAAATTTGTGCAGTGATAGAAAACTTTGTCGGGTCAAAAGATGAAAGCATCATTTTTATGAGGCTTGTTAATTAAGAAAAGGGATTAGGATTTTTTTAGATATTTGTTTTGGTGCATGTCAGTATCAATTGCAAGGGATCCATTCTTTCTTAAAAACTGCTTTGAAATGTATGCTGGTGAAATGACAATGTACAGCATGACTTCTGCAAATTTGTACTTTTCTTCGGGAGGTGCTTGATTTTCATTGCTTGCTTAGTAAAATTTGCATGTCAGAGAGAGAGAAATACTTCTTGTTTTCAAAACAAATGTTTTGTTTCCAAAATTTCTTATAAGCCATCTGCATTGCATTCAGATTTCGGCATTTTTTTCAGCAATGTGTTCTGAGGCGTCATCTTTTGTATGTATGTTTGACAACAATTGAAGCTGCCTCCACCTGGCTAACTGCATCTTTGTTGTCAAACAGTTGTCACAATGCTCTTTGGTTTTTAGCATTCGTAACAACTTTTTTGTACTTTCTGGCCTTATTTTACAAATGAAAGAAAGCTGGTTTCAGATATTTCATACTACTACAAATTATTATACACAGCTGATTTGCTATGGCTTTTGTCTAAAAAATGCTCCCACAAATTTTTTTGAGTGGTTAGTTTTATTTTCATACACTTGTACAATATGCTCTCTTAATATGTCCTTTTTCTGAACTGACTCATGAATATTCGAAAATATCACATACTGTAAGTGAGCATGCGTAATGATGTAATGTTTGGTGCAAAGATTTTAAAATTATCTTTGAGTTCAAAAGTTACAAAGCTTTAAACTCAGTTCAGAGTTTTTTATCTCACCCTGTTCAAATATATAATAGTTATATATAATACCATGTAAAATTTAAACTTTCCTGAAAATTCTTTGGTCAGCTTCATTGTAACATCTACATTTGTGCTCATGTTGAAAACCTGCTGCTGCTCTTTCATATTCAACATCATGTTTTCTGAATTTTTCATTGGCCGGATGTTTATAAAAAATCCAGCAAAGTTAGCGCTTGGTGACTGCCGACTGATCTTATGTCTTGATGTAATAACATAATTATTAAACAAAAACAATTGATATCCACACAAAAACACCTGGGATGAAAAAAATTACACCAAGTAAAAATTTATGACAATTTAGATGATAAACTCCTAAGAAAAATTTTGACTTTCTTTGGTAAAGATAAGCTTGGTGCTTGGAGGCAAAATGTAGAAAACGATAATACAGGTAAAAATCTTGTGAATACCGCTTCCAAGCGCAAAGCTTGTCATTAGCAAAGGAAAACTCCTAAGAAAAATTTTGACTAGTGTCTAAATTGTCATTAATTTTTACTTGGTGAAATTTTTTAAATTTTAGATGTTTTTGTTTGGATTTTTAATTATTATAAAATAGCAAAAAGCTTAATTTTGAGGATAGGGATGAATTTTATAAAAAAAAATTGTAAATGCTAATAAGTAAAATTGTCATTGAGTCTGACCCTACTCAAGATATGACACATGACCTCCCTCTATATCTCCCCACCCCATAGACCTTTGATTGCCAAAATTTAATAGCATCAATCCCCCTAATACATAAACCTTCCTGCAAAATTTCAAAAATTTTCAACAAAAAGCACAGGAGTTATTAAGCTTCAAAAGTGGGTGAACAAAATTGTGCCCTCCACAAACACACTAACATCTGTACATACAGAAAAAAGCCCTGAATGTTTTTGCATTTCTCTACATTTCAAGGTGTCCTAACTCCAAAAATGTTGGGGGGGTCATGTTTTGACCAACTGCCACACTTTCCCTCTGGTATATATAACAGAGCCAGAAAAGTAAAATTAGGAGTCCATGACTTCGTTTTCGATATACAAAGATATTAAAGTGACATCATCTGTGCTCTCTGATGCGACTGAGTATGCCTAATGGAATTTAGGTCTAGGGATCAAAAGTAAAAAACAGTATTACAGTAGAGCATCGATTATCCGACTTAATTGCAGACTGGGGTTGGTCAGATAACCGAAAAGTATGAAAAAATACATTATTAGTAGTGTATTAGGCCTGGTTTAAATACTAGCCTCCCTTTCATGGTCGAGCCAGCGCTGCCAGCTAAAACATGCAAAAATTTAACAAAAATAATATTAAAGTAGCCAAGACACAACCAAATATTGTAGCGCCACGTGACTAGCGGACATTTGAATTTGCCGACTAGAACGCGGTCGGTTAATCGGGGGTCGGATAATCGATGCTCTACTGTACATGCATTTAATGGGAAATACGTGCAAAAAAATGAACAAAACATAAAAACAAAGCAATCGACGACTTTTGCTTTGTTCTTGGATTGCTTCTCTGTGTTGGCAAGTGCAAGAATTGCGGGATTGGTTCCCTTGTGGCTTGCAGGTAAGAGGATAATCTCTTTTGTGGCAGTAAGTGCAAAGTTCACCTGTTCTCTTCAGTACTTAATAAGTGCAGGGATAACTTATTTCCAGCTCTGTCTCAATTCTATCACAATATGACAAAGTCATGCGATGTCCTAGTTAATATAATATATTTATTAATACTATCCTTTACACCAAAAACAAAATTAAAATCAAATCAATTGAAACAATATTTTGGAAAGTGTGGATAAAGTGCTTGTTGTTGATTAATTTGGTTGTTTCATGCAGGCAATCAGAGTTCTCTCTATTATAACATTTCTTTGTAAAGGATTGATTTTGAAACATTTTGCTTTATATATACAATATATACATGCAGGGTGATTCAAAAGTCACTGAGTTATTAACTTTTTAAAATTTCTAACTATTTACAGTAAGATGATGCAGTTTTCACAGTAATGTTTAGAGAAGTGGATTTTTTTTTATATAAAAATTTTAGTACCAAAATAGTTACATTTCTTGCCATAGATGGCACTTGATAAGATTACACAATTTTTGTTGTTCTAGACCTTAAAATAAGCACTAAAAACATTTTTTATTCTTATTTTAAGGTCTAGAACAACAAAAATTGTGTAATCTTATCAAGTGCCATCTATGGCAAGAAATGTAACTATTTTGGTACTAAAATTTTCATAACACATTAAAAAAAATCCCACTTCTTTCTAAGCATTACTGTGAAAACCACATCATACTGTAAATAGTTGTGTTATTTTTAAAATTTCTGTGACTTGAATCACCCTGTATTTGCCTTTATAAGCATTTTTATGCATGAGATACAGCTAAAAAGGTAAAAAAAGGGGGGGTTTGGGGGTTGGGAATAGGTTAATCCATTTTATATTACTTTTGGGAAAATTTTTCAGTTTTTGAACAATTTTCAGGAACAAATTAAACCCAAGGTTTTACTGTACTTTCATTTGCATCCCCAGATGAGGCCAGCAAACTAGAGTCTCAGAAAGTTTGGTAGACGTCCAAACACTCCTTTGACATCAAAGTCCAAACACATTTTTGCTCGGCGGTCAATTTTTGTCATGAATCACTCCCATACAAACTTTTATTCTAATAATTTATCTATAAGAATCCCATACAAGCACGATGATATAACTAAAGCTAAAACTGAGTAATGTGACTAAAAATGTTAGTGGGAGACCCAAAACATTTTCAGGGGCTTCAAAATTATATTTATGCAAACTTTATATCAATGGGCTGGAAACAGTACATATATTTTAATATTTTGTTAATGAGATGTTTCAAGTCTGGAAAGTAGTCTGGCAAATGACCAGGAAAATTCCTTCTAGCTACAAAACTAAAATGTAGGACATGTCTAGAAAAGAGGACCAATCATTGTATCCAAAAGACACCAAGAACTAGTTACTGGTGATTTTACTATGTTTGGTTATTAATCTTTTAAACTTTGACAGTTTTCTCCACTTAAAATTGATTGACAAATGACACAAACAAATGAACCAAACAATTATAGTAAAATGTTAATACAAGGTCTGTCCCAAAAGTAAGTGTATGACTTTTTATTTCAAAGTATACAAGAGTTACATCAAACTACAAAATCTGCTTCAAAGTATGACCCTCGTGAAGTTCCAAAGTTTTTTCCGCCGGTCGTAGCAGTAGTTGAAGTTGTTTTCCGTAAGGGTGCTTAGTTCGTCGATTACAGCTTTTTTGATGTTTTCCACTGTCCCAAAATGACGACCTTTCGACTTGGATTTTATCTTATGGAATAGGTAGAAGTCGTAGGGTGGTTGGAGTGCTGGGATTTTTTCTTCGCCAAAAACTCTCGAATTGATAGTGCCGTGTGAGCAGGTACTGTACATCATCCAATCTTCTGCAATGTCCCCGTGGACATGCTTGACCAGTTTTCGAAGTTAAGACATTAGTAGGCGGCCCGATTAACTGTATTGGTGCACCATTCCACAGCTATCAGAAAAAAATGATAAGCATCGTGTCTAGATCTGTTAAGATATCTAGCAATGTGAAAATACAATTAATGATGTGTTAAGCTGCACAGTCATTAAATAAAAAATCAGTACACTTACTTTTGGAACAGACCTTGTAGATTAAATAAATAGTTAAATATAGTTTTGAATAGAATAAACAAAACATTTTTAATAAACATTTTATTAGATTACAACGTCAATACATAATTTTCACATTTTCATTCCTTCTAAAATAAGAGAATACGATAATTCAATTTCTATGATACAAGAGCACTTTCATACTGCACGGCATATAAGGATGATTTATTTACACGAAATGTTTGAAATCATCAAAGAACAAATACCGTCGTCGTATGTACAGATATTGCCATAGAATTAAACGACACTGGTTAAACGTAATTCTGTCGACGGTCGAGAACGTAAACGATGACAATAACGGCAAAATGTATTTAAGTGAGAAGTTATACAGCAAAACTGCCTAATTAAACACAAAAAAAATCCATTCCTTTCTATTGATGATTAATACTTTTTTCTTTTGATCTAGGTTTCTTCTTTAAAAGGTTTTATCGAAAACAATTAATTCATACTTGTAAATGGATACCAATCGTTTTCGTATTTCAAATGTACGGAATTCAAAATTCGATTATAAACCTTTTTTTCTCGTTTGGGTAGAAAATACTGCAGTTACGTTCATTTAAAATCTGTAATATTTTCATAACTATAATTAAATACTTGTATGTTAGAGTAAGTTGTAGTTACAAATTTTTCTTGTTGTAAATATTTAAAAAATCCAATACAAAAAAATCCATTAGTAAATGAAATGAAGTATGTGAATATCTAAGTTCTTCATAAAATACTTTTCTTCTTTCTTATTGGAACAATTCCAGTGTAGAATAAAGGATATGTTATAAGCTTGCAAAGAAAAAGATTACCACTGGCAATGGTCACCATTAATACACAAAATTTATAATACTGTCGATACTTTTCTTGAAATTTACACTGAAAAAAAATTTAAATACATAAAATTTTTTTCTTTCAGAAATTTAATTAATTTTATTTTATGGTCATTATGCAAAATATACAGTCAAATCTATAAAAAAAAAAAAAAAAAAAAGCCCAAATTTCTATTAAATACACATATGGCAGCCCCTATAGGGGCTGCCATATATGTGTATTTAATATTACAGGTACTCCTCACTTTATGACCTATCTGCTTAACGACCACTCGCACTTACGACCAATCGAGTTTCGACCTGCAATTTGGGGAATCCCCTTTCTCAGCTCGAGTGTCGGTCAGCGGCGAATGGTGGCATGCGCACTAGGCGTAGTATAATAGGCTAATAGCATACTATAATAGTCTTTTTATGAATAAATTTGAAGTTTGTTGCATAATTTGTATAATTTTACAACAATTCTGTATTCCTGGCGTAAGTTCCTCGCTTAACGACGTAGTCGTCAGAATGGAACTCGGTCGTAAAACGAGGAGTACCTGTATAGCATCTGTATGACCACAAATCACAACATTATAGCAGGGTGTCCAACATATATATTGGACACCCTGCTATAATGTGATTTGTGGTCATACAGATGAATGTCATCAGATCAGTGTTGATATCAGATAGAGGAGTGTCCAGAATATAGGGAAAATGTGATATCCCTTGCTAAGTTGGATACACAAGGTTCTTATGGAACCTTGTGTATCCAACTTAGAGGAATTTTATTATATATTGAAGTAGTTATAGAAAATAATGATAATTTATGTTTACAAAGAAGAAACGTGACCAATGCTAAAGTAAAAATACTTTTTAGATTTTAATATAATTTATCTTAAAATCAAACAAGAATTTCATTTTAAGATCTTATCAGGAGAGAATAGTAATCAAAGTATTTGACATAAAAACAATAGCCCAAATATCTAGTACAATAAACTATTATTAAACTATAATTTTGCAATTTTTACAAATTGAAAAATCAATCTAGCAATATTATAAAATATTTAGTATAATATATTTTTTTATGATTACCTTTTCTTTTCTTAAGTTGTGGCTAATGAAATACAAGATTCATCATTACCATCAGAAAATTTAGTGGCAAAGATTTTTTTGTGAAAATTGATTTCGAACTTTTAAATCGAGCCATTCAAATTAGGGTTTCTCAAACGAGATCCCGGTTGTCTTTTTAACCCGGGAAATATCCCAGAAAATTTTTCTTATCCTGGGAAATCCCGCAAATTTCTTAAAAATTCATTTTTTTCTTATTTTACGTTAAGGTTGAGGAAATTTTGCAAATAGAAAGTATAATTAACTCATGAACTGTCAGAATACATTTGTATTTATTAATTTTAAACCTACTTATTAGTTTTTTTTTTAACTTTTGCTCGTTATGGCACGTCACAAATGGTCAATAATCAATACGTAGCTTATTTGTGGCAGGACTCTCAAAAATTCTTTACCAGTAATATCTGGAATAATTGTGCTTATGCTGTCTTAATTTTTAACTATGCCCAGTAGCTTCAATGACTGCGTAACGCCAAGTTGTGCAAATTGGGCAAGGATACAAACGAGTACAAAGTCAGCAAGTATGAAGTTTTTTTTCATAATCTGATTATTAAAGACAAACGAACTGCCGAATTATTGGGCTATGATGTTTCTATTAAAGCAGTCGAGGTAGACAAATCAAGAATACTAGGGAACAAAAGAAGCACTACAATCTCAAAAACAAACTAGAAATCTTTCAGGATACAGGTGAAAAACACATATTATTTGTCTTCTCTTAAATACATTAAACACGATTCCAATCACATCAATTGAATCGGAAATAGCATTCTCGGTAGCAAGATTTTTCATTACTAAAATAAGAATTAGATTGAGTGATCGGAGTATCAACCATCTTTGCTTTTTAAAATCTTATAAAAATTTACAATATTTTGTATTATATTTTATTTAAAAAATCAAAAATTACCTTCTAAATTAGAAGTTTGATCTAAATTCATTTTTCTTTAAATTTTCAACTCAACTCAATTCAAAGTCATTTTTTGTTGTTGTATGCAGTTTCCAGCAAACTTTAAAAGCCAAATTTTTTCTATTTGTGAAAATTTCTACGTAATTTAAAGGTAATTTTTAATATATATCTTACACAGCATTATTAATATGATTTTGGAGGTTGCAGAACGTATTAAATTACTTTAAAAACCGAAAAATAATTAATTTTGTCCTGGGATTTCCCGGGATTTCGGGACAAGCAAAAGACCGGGAAATGAGAAACCCTAATTCAAATATGTCAAAGCTACAGTCAAAATATAAAATAACCAAGACATCATTTAGTTTAATTCAATTTTTCTATACTGATCATCTAAGTAGCCATTTGAAGAATTCAATCAATGTTTCCTAAGTTAACAACACACCTTTGACAGTTCAATTAAAAATGTTAAATTTTCAATGCTTCAATAATTATACCTTTTTGAAAAATTGTTTATTGCTGCAATTGCAACAGGTTAATGAGTTAATTCACAGTTTCTTGTTAAGTAATATCCTTATTCTTTAAAAAGATGATGATGCTTAAAAGACAAAAAGACACCTCCACAATAACATGAAAAAATCCCAATAAAAAAACTATTACAGTTAACTGATCCACTTTTCTCTAGAATTGTCATCATGGTCAATTTAATAGACAATTCAGACTTTTATTATTATTTCAATTTTAAATAAAAGATATTTGTTTTGGACTTAGTAATTGTCTCTCTTCAGTCAATTTTTTTACATTCACCTATATAAAAAATTATTATTAACATTCACCACTGGGCTGCAATTTTCAAAAATTGTAGTCCTATAAATTCCCACTGACATCTCTGCTAGGGATTGCAATTGCTGGATCCCTCATCCAGCAATCCAGCTGGATCCAGCACTTGGTGCTAGATCCAGCGCTGCGGATCCGCAAATACTCAATTAACTTTCTAAATAATTGCGCATAAGTCTACGTCGTCGCATTGCCGCTTTGCTAACTACTAGACTGCTACTAATTACTTACTCACTACTTTACTAACACTAATAATTAAATTACTTATAAATAAACTATACCTTAATCAATCCAACAAAATTTAATAAAATAATAACGTATTCAATCGCTTTTAACGATCTTCCTCAGTTACAATAAAATAAAACTTTATGTGTTTGGAATAAATATAAAAAGAATAATGCTTAATTACATTCCATTTTTAAACAAGATACATAGATGTACTGCCAGGTCTAATAATTTTCATATTGTATACCGACGTAATCCCACTGTTTTCAAACTTTTAAGAAACGATAAAAAGAAAGAGGATCGGAATTCAACAACGGGTATATATTCGGTGCCTTTACACGACCAACGTTTCAATTCCAAGCTTGTTTATGTGGGTGCAACGATGCGCAGTTTAAAACAAAGGCTCAAGAGCACAAATATACAATCAGTAAGAACCTTGACAACACTGCGCTGCCATCATATGCAAGACAGAAGGATGTTAACGTTCAATGGGATCAAGCGGCAATTATAAAAATGACGATGAATAGGGAAACGGTCAAACATCTTGAGAGATTGGAAATCTGCAAGGCGCACATGACAACTGGTTGTATAAACCATAGAGATGCGGACTCATTGTCTACCATATGGAGATCCTTTTACATTAATTAATGTTATTAACGGACAATGCTGGTATCATTGGATCTTATATACAGGGTGTTTTTTTTTAAACTGACGGTACTCAGAGACATCTGTAGAGCAATCTAACAGCCGGACTGTCGCCAAATTTGGGAGAGTGACTAAGGACGACATGGGAAAGAGATTCCGCGAAGAAAATAGTAGTACCCAAATTTTCCGGTAGGGGTGGATTTGGCGCTGTTGTGGCAAAACAGCTAAGAATCTGCATAAAATCCAGCTGCAATTAACAAACACACGAATGAATAATCAGACAGAGATTTCAGTGTAATAACGAAAGTTTAATTAATCAGCAAATAACCTTCTCCCTTCAATGTGATCGCCGTCCTGCTGGACAACTCATTGCATGCTGAACACCGTGTTCTCTATGGCCGAACGTAACATGTCCGCAGGAATGTTCATCACGGTTCGAGAAATGTTGTCCTTCAAAGTCATCAAGTTTGGGACACTACCAAGATAGACCTTGGACTTTAAGTAACCCCACAGGAAAAAGTAACATGGGGTTAGATCCGGGGAGCGAGGCGGCCCATGCAAGTGGAAAAAAGCGACTGATGACCCTTTACTCAGTGAAGTGCTGGTAGCTTTTTTGCTACAACAGCGCCAAATCCTCCTCTACTGGCGAATTTAGGTACTACTATTTTTCTTTGTGGAATCTCTTTTCCATGTCATCCTTAATCACTCTCCCAAATTTGGCGACATTCCGGCTGTTGGATTGCTCTACAGATGTTTCTGAGTACAGTCAGTTTAAAAAAACACCCTGTATATATTTTTTCCGCTATTTATTTTGTTTATCTATCTATATTTTGTCTGTTTGGGCGTTTTCCGTTAATTTTCATATTTATTCCGAACACATTTTATGTTCTATATTTAATGTTCTATTTTTTTTGTAACCGAGGAAGATCGTTAAAAACGATTGAAAACGATATTATTTTATTAAATTTTGCTGGACTGATAAAGGTGTAGTTTATTTAACTTATTCTACTTCCAGTACATAGTTTTATATACCTATAAATAACTACAGACTAATATGTAGATCCTATATATGAAAACTGGTAAGACTGATAGCCACTTAGCCACTGATTATCTGTCCTTACATTATTATAATATATTAATATAAATTAATCAGTAGAATTACCTTTGCTATTATTTACCTTAAAGATTACATTATAATTATAATCTAACTAAACATTTGAAGTTAGTTATCTCTATCTCAAGTGTTAAACCGAACCAAAGTTAAGTTTACTACCTAAATGTGTAAGAAGTTTTACTGATTTATAGTGACCAGTCTAAATAATAAAAGCTTTTTTAAGTATTTTTAAAAAATGTTTTATTTCATTAAAAAAACATAAATTGCAGGATAGATAGATAGACAGATAACACTTTATTGCACCAAAAATACATCCACGCTGGATCCAGCTGGATTCAAAACACTGCTGGATTGCAATCCCTAATCTCTGTCTGTCTGTCCTTCCTAAATTGCAAGAACGGAGTTAGACGAAGTTTGAGACCAGATACGGAAAGTTTTGAGACGGGAGGCCCCAATTAACTATATACAAACTTCCGGTTTGCCTGGAAGTCGCATTACTTCAATTCAAAATTTTTCTCCCAAATGGAGTTAGACAGATGACTGACAAGACTCCATACTTTTCCTGTTAACAATAATGTACAGGGGCAAGATACTACTAAACAATGCAGGCTCTGTAGTAGAGTCGATTCAAGTACTGTTTAATACCTGTAGACAAAATCAATACGTTTATGAAATGGTAATAAAATACACTATTTAAATGAATTGTTTAACAGAAAAATTTAGGAAAAAATTATTAATTGAAGTTACTAAATATAGAGATGTGTTCGAGTGTTAGAAAAAACATTATTAATTAAACTAACTTTTGCATCAGGCTTAACAACATTTTTCTTCATTCAGTGTTGCAAGTGACACACAAGTGATATCGGACTGATCATTGCCGATTTTCATAGTTATATTTTTTACAAAATACAATGAGATTTTATATAAAATTACAGGTACTCCTCACTTTACGACCGAGTTCTGTTCCGACGACTACGTCATTAAGCGAATTGGTCGATAAGTGAGGAGCTTGCACCAAGAATATAGGATCATTGTAAAATTATGCAACAAACTTCAAATTTATTCATAAAAAGACTATTATAGTACGCTATTAGCCTATTATACTACGCACAAGCCTATTATAGTACGCTTAGTGCACATGTAACCATTCGCCACTGACCGACACTCAAGCTGAGAAAGGGAATTCCCCGAATTGCAGGTCAAAACTTGATTGGTCATAAATGCGAGTGGTCGTTAAGCAGATAGGTCGTAAAGTGAGGAGTACCTGTATTGAAAAAAATATAATTTTCTTTCTTCTTACTATATTCTGAAGATAAATTTAAAATAAAATAAAATAAATCTTTATTTACACTTAATAAATTAATGTCATCTGTGGAAAGGAACTCAGCAAACTGTTCCAAAACTATAAAGCAGTTTAAATGGAATTGATCTTTGTTAAACAATACATTGAGTTTAAAAATGATAGGTTTTCCTATTTTGTTGGCCACATAAAAGGAGATAAATGCTACTTTAGGACACTCCTACCTTTGTCACCAAGATGGAATTTGATTTATATTAAAACTTGTGCAGGTTTACAGGGGAATTTCAGAAGTGGCCATAAAGGAAGGTTTTACTATAATGTAATTATTTCTGTCAAATGTAAATTTTTATTAAACCAAAGCTTCATTTATTCATTTATGGATTTGTACTATCAATTTTTTGTTTAATCACTGGAACAATGTAGTAGTTAAAGTTTATGTACATCATGATCTATGAGATCAAACAATGCAAAAACTGATTAATTTATAAATAACCAGACTAAAAATAGAGAGAAATGTAAATTCTTAAAATGATCTTGAGAGATTTAAAAATATATATAACAAATAACTAATTTTAAGAAAGCATATTAAAGGATTATAAATTATTAAAATAATATACTGTATAGATATTATTCTTTAGAAGAAAAAAATCTAGCATCTATATTATGCAGTTTGATTTGTCTCAGATAATTACATATTATGCTTGTAAAATAATGTTATTGTTATTATTGCTAATTAATTAGTAACATTAACAGTATTATTATTATAAACTATTTATATCTATATAAAAATATATTGTATTACTAATATTAGATAAAAAGAATTTAAAAATAAGAGACAATATTGTTTAAATTACCATTATCAAATGTGCTTGGATTTATCATACTTAATAATTCCACTTCAGGTAACATTGTTATGTCTGAGAAATGATCAACATTTGATCCAGTGTTTGGAACATCGTGGAAATTACTTATTCCTTCATTAACTATATTTTTTCCATCTTGATGTTTGATTCCTTTATTATTAACACCAATCCTTTCTTGTTCTGTAATGGTATTTCTTTGATGAATGCTATTTGATATATTAAAACTATTCTCTTGAAAACTTGATTGTTCTGATGACGACACTTGGCTGCTAGATACAGGTATAGAATTTGGGATTTCATTTGAACCGTTATTGCTATCAATTTTAAATAAATTGTTTTTGTCTGTATTGTTATTATTGAATGCATTTGATAAAAAGTCTCTATTCAAATTGTCATTTGTTTCTTGATGAATATATTTTTCAAAAAACATAACTTCATTAGATGAAGGCAAATTTTCTACATTCTGAAGTGAATATTCTGAATGCTTATTACTTTCTTTTTCAGTTGACATAGACTGAAATGAAAAATTATTTATTGTAAAATCACTTTTTTCTTGAGTAATTAAATCTAATTTTTCTGAATTGTGAATATTTGAATTTGTAGTAATACTGGATGCAGCAAAATCAGCCATTGTTGGTGGTGGAGTTTTTTTTTCATTCAAATTTAACATTTCCTTTCTGTTTACTGAATTGTTTGTAATTTGAGCCGATGACGACGATGACGAATTTGTTGAAGTATTCTGTCTTCCCTGTAGAAGTAATTCTCGTAAAGTCTGTGTTTCATTATTTGCATTGTGATATAGCTGGGAATTTGTAGATTCTTGTTGTTGAGTGCTTAAAGTTATATTTTTATTAATACTACTTTCACTGTTATTATTATTACAGAAAAACTGTTGCTGACATTCTGCCAATGAACTACAAATGTTATTAATTGCATTCCATTCGGTGGAAATCATAGATGAACCATTTACTGATTCTTCTAAAGATTGACCATTTATTATCATTCTTTCATTATTTTCCACATTCAATGAACTGAATTCTGAACTTTGTGCATCTTTAACTGATGATTTGGATTGTTGACTTAAGACATTTTCTCTAGTTTCCATCTTAACTTTCTCATTAGAATGTAATTCTTTCATAATATTACTATTTGTTATATTTAACAAACTATGATTTTCAATTTCTGATGAAAAATTATTTGATGATGAGTTATCAACATTTGAGATGGAACTTTCATTTGTGGGTTGCACTGGTGAATTGATCTTTTCTGTCTTTGTTGCTGAGGGAGTAGAAGGTTGAACAACAATTAACTGCAACTGAGGAGATTTAACTTGCCCAAGAAGAGCATTTGTACATCCACCTGACAATAGAAATAAGAAGTTTATAATACAAATAATCCCAATAATAATAAAAAGTTTTTACCTTAATTAAATATATATATAAATTTAATATATTTTATTATACAAGATGTGTCTAAAAAGTTCAGTGAATGGTCTCATAAAATAAAGGAAACAAGAGATACAAACAAAATACTTTTACTGGCATTCAAAGTAATCGCCATTAGCGACAACACACATTTGACATCAGTTGTACAGCTGCTGGAAGCTGTGAGCAAACACTTCTTTCGGTATTGCATGAAGCACCATTGTCACACGTTGTTGGATCTGTGCAATGTCAGAAAAGCGTAGGCCTTTCAGGTGGGGAACAAGAAGAAATCTGCAGGTGCCAGATCTGGAGAATACGGAGAGTGTTGAAGAACTGTCACCCGGCGTGTAGTGAGGAAGTGCCGTAATGTAACATTGCTCCATTTTGCAGTGACACTCCTTCTCACACTGACTGTGTTGCATTGTTTGCTGCATGCACTTCTGTTTAACTGTCATGATTTTGACACTAGGGGGCACTAGTTGGCAAGTCTCTCACTACGTCTACGTGAGCACAACATCCTAACCAGCACGGTTATTCAACTATGGGACCATTCACCGAACTTTTCAGACACACCTTGTAGATGAAAATTACACAATTATCAGTTAATTTTACAAATATTATTTAAGTAATCATTATCCAATACAGTGGTTAGAATATTAGAAAACTAAAATCTAAAAAATCAGTCTCCATGTATGGTAAGTCCCAAACTAAATGATCACCATAATTAATCAGACTATTTTTTGCTACAATTAATAATTAGAAATTAACTAATTTGGTACTAGAGGTAGACATAAGGTGCAATGTCTTATCAAAATTAATAATTATAATAATTTAATATTTATTAATAATTTAGAAGTTGGGGGGAAAAAAAATTGGTCCAGAGTGAGAGTTGAACCTACAACCTACACTTACTGTGTGGTGCCTCCCCAGCTGCACAAATTATTAATTGTAGCAAAAAATAGCCCAATTAATTACAGCAGTTATTTAGTTTAGTATTAATACATCAGGCTTTTGGATGTTTCAGATAAGCTCCAAAAGATGCTATAGTCCTAAAAGGATAATTGTAACAGAATAATTAATAATTGTTGGTAGTATGGAAATAGATAATGAGATAAGAAAAGAAAAGCAGGAGGACAGTGAATATAAAAGAATTGTGAGGAATGAAAGATAAAACAAGAAGAATTCCACTTGGATGAATAACAAAGTTCTAAGGATAATTTTTTTTTTTAACTGACCCAAAGTTATTTCTATGCTCAAAAATTTGATTTAATCAAAAAAAATTTATCCTTGGAACTTTGTTACTCATACAGATATGCTAATTACAATATTCTCCTAGTTTTCCACCAGAGGTCTGCAGATGGGTATAAAAACAACTGATTGGTACCTCAGTGATATTGTAGAGAATTTTTAATGTTGTGTCGTTGACATTGAATCTTCCATGAAAAGGTTGGCGTCAATTGTGTATTGTATGTATTTTTTAATATCATGTCATCAGTTTTACAGTTGTTAACCATCTGTTTCTAGCTGGATTATTAAAAAAGGATTTTTTAAACTGACTCAAAATTATTTGTATGGTCAAAAATTTGATTTCAAAAAAATTCCACTTGGAATTGAATATATTTAGAACAGAAGTGTTTCTTTTTTACATAAAGAAAACAGTCTGGAAGGTGCCCATACTGTCAGAGTTTGTCTGTTCTAACATTTTTAGCTAATTGAAGTTTGAAACATTTTTAAGGTCGACAATTTTGGCTTCTTAGATTCACTAAGTGCAAGACTTGTTTCTTATTGGTTTCTCCGATAAAGTAGTTTTTAAAGACTTGAGTATCATAGAAATCATAATTTTATTTATTTAAAATTTATCAAACACTTACCAATAATTGGCGACGTAAGCTGGATGGTATTTGGTACAGCAGTAGTTCCTGTAGCCATCAAAGCTGAATTTACTGTAGGAATAACTATCATTTGCTTGGAAGGAGATGTTGTCATTAAAGGCAACTGTATAATTGATGGAACAGTGCCTGTTTGAGAATATTGTTGATTTATTTCAACAGCAGCTAAAATGTAAAATAATAAATTACTACTAATTTTATAATACTGTGAAATATTTATTATTAACACTTATCAATACAAACTGTTTAAAAATATCATAAACACACATTATACAAACAATTATGAAAAATGATGAATATGTTCATGAACTTATTAGAACTTTTTTTTCTTTATTTTAAAATATTTACATTCAAACATTGACAAAATAATGTACTCACGTACTTCTTTTGCAAAAAAGAAATATAGAATTAGTGTATTGAAAAACTACAATAATAAAAATTTTAAACAAATATTCACTAATCATCATCATAATTTCAGTTCTAATAGGAAAATTCAACAACAAAAAAAAAAATGAATAAAAATAAATACACTTTTTATATGAACATCTAAAAATATTCATGATGATATATTATATTTAACTGCTATGTATAGGTATAAGAATTTTATAGTCAATTACGAAGTTAACTGAACTTTAAATTAAGATGAATAATTTTGTATATATACACGTGCATATTTAATCATTTTTCAATAGAATTACTTAAAATAATTTAAAAAAAATTAATTTAAAACTACTACTAATCACAAAGAAACAACAGCAAATATAATTACACTGAGAAACTCCAAATGGTAATTCTTGCGAAAGAACAGGAACACTTGAATGATTTAAAACTGTCAAAAATTAAAATTAAGATTATAACTAATTATAATAAACTTTTATGCAAATAATTGCAATTTGAATATAAATATATATTTATTAAATTCAATAACACTATAAATTTTTATATAGTGTTATACATATTTATATAAAAATATACTAACAAAATATATATAAATATACTAATGCCATGTATAAGAATACACAATGAAAATTTTTCAGGGAAAAAGTTAAAATGTAATCAATCACAATCTTTTAGTATAATAAATATAAAAATTTGTTTTTAATGTTACAATTCCTATATGCATATAAATCAAATGTAATATTTATATAAAATTAGTATATTTTATACAAAATTTAACTATTTAGCACCAAATTAAATGACGACACTCATTACATACATTCTCATAAGACATTCATACCATAACCTTTACATGCCATACTTCAATCATTGGCAATTCCTCATTCAGATTAAAATATTATTATATATATATATATTAAAAAAACTGCAATACTCATCACAGTTTCCTAATATTACTGAGATAAGGAAAAGCTAATGAATTCCTTTAGATACTTCTATACACCCATCATACTCCTTCATGATCATTCAAGTGTCATTCCCAATTCTAATATTCATCAATCAATCAGTACCATAATTACACATGCCATATTTTCCTATGGAATTAAATCTGACAAATTATTAAACTGACACAAAAAAATCCCAATATTACTAAAATCATTAAATATATATATATATATATACATAACAACACATTCAGATAAACTTTTGGTGCTAAAATAGTTTCTTTTTTTTATTTTTAAAAATAAATTAAATTATGTGTGTAACAGCAAACCAGCTGTACTCACTATAACCATTATGAAGAAAATCATTCAAATTTCTTTATCATTAGTTCTTTCTCCCAGACTTTTCATATACATCAAAATTGAGAATAGCTGTAATTGTAAGGAAGACATAGAAAAATCCCCAAAAATTAGCATTAAAGCAAAAAAGAATTTTGCACTTTCAGATAGTGGCATGGATTTAAAACTAAAATAAGCATTTTGTGTATCATTAAATACAATTTATAAACCCACATAAATCTTATTGATTCTAATAAATCAAAAGTTAGTCAAAGGTAATTGGAATGAAATTAGTAAAATTAAAAGTTAATTATTCTTTAAAAAAAATATATATATATAATCAACCATAAAATAATGACTTAAAAGTTTAAATTTAAAAAAAAATTAGATATTTTTCTTAATATTATTTCCATTAATTAAAGTATTCTAATTTAATTACTGAAATTTTTATTTCTGACAAATACATTTATATTGAAAATTATTAGAAAATTTGTTTAGAGTATTTAAACGTAAATAACTATAATGCATATTAAACTTAAGGCATAAAAAATTTAAACTTTTATGTTACATCTAAACTATAAGTATGTTCTTGATTCCAATAAAATTCTCCTCAAAAACCTTGAGAATATTAAATTCCTTTTTATTGCAGTATGTAACTGCTTAAGAAGCTTTAAAATAACTTCACATAACACTTATAATAATAAATCTTCTCGAAATAGCAGCAGCTTCATCGTATATGTGCGTCATTTATGCATTAAAAAGTCTTAAAATATTCATAAGGCGATTCTGTTCTAAAAGTTACTCGTTTTAGAAATTTATTATTAAAAGCAAATAACCTCTAAGAATTTTATACATAACTTAATTAATACTTAATCATCACGGAATTATAGAATATAGTTCTAAAAACTATTTTAGGATTTGAAATTACTCTAATTTTATAATTCAGAACTTGATATAAATCGATTGATATCTATAATATAGTATTAAATGAATATAATGAATTTTCATAATAATTCTTTAACAGAAAATTGAATATAAATTTTACTGTTTAAATGTATTAAATAGTTTATTTTGTAAATTGTTTATATTAAAATAATTTTAAAAACATTCAACAATAGAATAAAGAATGATAAATTATCTAATTCAAATTACATAATCCTTCGTAACCTATTTTTATAAAATTTATCAGTAATAGTATAGCTTAAAATTTTCAAAATATAATTTCTGATATTGTCATACCTTCTGGATGTCTTGTTTTGATACTCTATTTTTCTGTAAATTATTATAGATATCAAAGTATAATAACTTTATAATATCCATCTTTTTAAATCTATTGTACAATAGAAATTATAAAAATTGTATTTTTATAGTTTAGAAGTAAATTAAATAACTTTCTATTTCTAAAAAAGAATTAACAATTATATTTTGAAAAAATTTAATTCGTATATACTGATTTTGACATTCTAAATAAATCAATAAAAACATATTACTGTTATAATTTAGTTGAAAATAATTTTGTAAGATTACACATTATACATTTAAGAATTTTATTCTTTTCAAACTGAAAATACTATTATTGAACTTTAAAATTTATTTATTATGTTGTAAATGTTAAAATAACTAAGCCATTAAACTTAAAGTATAAAGTGAAGTGTTTGTCAATACACAAGTATTATTATTATTTTAAAAATTTTTAATAATGAAAACAGTAAATATTTTCAATCTTATTGTCAGAATAGAAAATTCAAGCCTAATTATTGAATATATGGTTTTGTGAAATTTTAACAGGACAGAGAATATCTATTAATTTTCCTAATTAATATAAAAGCAATAAGCATATAATAAACAGCATGTTAGAACAAAATATTTTATAATTTTAAATGAAAATTTTGATATTTTTAACATTCGTAAAACTACATAATTTTTGTTTTGGATTTATTTTTTTATTGTATTAATAATTAAAATGTTAATTTGTTAAAACGTTTCTAAGTACTTGCTTTACATGCAATGATTAAAATAGAACCGATACTTGTCTTTACAATTTTGTAAATTGCATAAAGTGACCCATATTTTTAAAACCATTATGTTAGTATATCTACTATTTTAACATATGACTAAAAAGACATGCCTCCAAATCTTTACTGACATCCCATTTCTTGGACAGTTGTTATCTCTGCACACACAAAAGATTATTACATTTATAAATTTTTAAAAGGTATATGCATTTACATGCATATGTGTCTTAATTTATCAGTTTAAACTTTAAAATTAATCTTTAAAAGCAGAAAAACATCAGCCAAATTATGCACTGTGCAGCATAAGATTAAGAGGTCATGGAAGAAGATTTTAAACCTGGTCTGACATCTGAAGTGAAGACAAGGCCGAGTTTGAGTGGCACTAAATCACACCACTCTCCTATGCACTTTAGTTCCAAAGCCCCATCTCACCAAATGCTTATAGGTGAGACATGCTGAAAAATCATCCTCTAAACCTGGAAACTAGGAAAAACAAAAAGGTTGTCAAGGTTAACACCCCATCCCATATACTGGTGAAGGACAGTTGAATGCATTTATTTAATATTACGAATAAAGATATAATTATTTTTTCAGTGTTATCATCACTATTAACATACATATCAATCAGTTTTCATCAAAACACTTACACAATTTGCTCAATCACCCACTCAACAAATTCATTTATAAAGAAGATAAAATGGAAAAAAATCTATTTTATGAATTAAAAGTAATAAACTGTATTTTTTATATATGTATATAAAATATATCAAACATACAAAATATGTTTAATGTTGGAAATGTTAATAAATTCGAAATACCAATAAATCAATTTGATTATTAAGTATATGTACCGTACAGCACATATTTTAATAGTTAACAATCTTAAAAATTTTTTAATATAAATGAAACTTATGATTAATTTTACTTAGATATTACATTTATTTCAAAAAGAATAAATTTTACATTTTTAACTTCATAATTCAAAATACTTATCTTACTGACTAATTTATGGACAATGTAATCATACCTGCAATATAACCAATTCAGAATATGATATCGAACAATTACAGTTGCAGCACAATTATTAAAAATATTACTAACAAGATATAAAAAAGCTGTTATTAGTCAAGTATTAATAAAATTAAGCATATTAACATTTTCTTTGTATGAACAAATATATCCAAAATAAAACAAATTTAATCAAAAGTACAATCATAATTTAACAAGTGTGAAAGTTGCCACATCTCCCTTATATTAATGACATGGTCACAATGAGGCAGCCAGGTGATTAGGGACAGGGCCCATATGTCTGGATGGACCACCCCTAATAAATCCTTCAGGGTTTTCAACCTATCTTGATTCAACCTTGGGTTCCAGACTGATAGGCTGCCACCTTAACCACTTGGCCATCTGGTCTTCATATTATACAGGTAATGAAGTTTAGCACGACAAGTAAAGAGTTTAACTAAAATTCTACCCCTTCAAATTATCTAGTCAGACAGAATTTTCTAACCCATGATATTTGTCAAATCTCCTTTATATTAACTAGCTTTAACTCCTCGGTAACTGTCTCTGGCTCACTGATTTTCTTCTCTCTCCCCCAATACAATGTAAGCTTTTTAATTATAAGTTTCCTTTTTTTTTAAATTGAATCATTATACTTTTATATTGACATGCAGTATCAATATAAAAGTATAATGAATATATAAAATATTGCAAATGAAAAAAGACCATAGAAAATTTTTGTGATATGTTCCAAATATAGTTTATTGATACAAATATTCTAATTATAAAATTCCACACAAAATTATAGAACTTAACCTATGAATATAGAACATTTATTAAACATGAACATTACAGAACTGCTTGATATTTTTCAATTTTTAAATTTACTTAAGATACACTTATTAAACTTTTCTTCTTATTTAAAAAACAAGAACAAAAATATTTATAAACATGATATAAAGTATTTCTTATGCACCAACATAAACTTTATATCAATATGATTGGAATTAATATAATTGTATTCCAAATACAGAATTCAATATAACTACCAATTTGGTGCATAATTTATTATAATTAACATCATAAAGAAATCTGATTTGAAATACCTGTACTCATAGAATAGCTTAACATTACGGATAAACTCAAGGAGATATTTTGAGAATTTATTGTTGAACTTCAGTTATTTTATAAAGCTTAGTTTTGTGGAAAATCTTCAAATTCGTACTGTACTTATGATGAAACATATTACTAAAATAACTAAAGTATTTAAAAAGTTTTCTATTAAGTTTATTATTCCTTATACATATAAAACTTTCCATATTTAGAAAAAGACAATAATATTTAAGTGTTATATGTAAAAAAATACTTTAAATTTTGAAACATTTTCAATTAATATTCCATTTTATCTTTGCCTTTTATTTTCATACGCTATCATATCACACAACTTTTGCATAAAACAACTCAAAAAGAATTAAATAGCAATATAATGAATTATAAAAAAAAGCTGATTAAAAATGTAAAAGTATTATTTTCTATTCATGAATATTTCATTGAAGAAATTAAAATATTTATTCTATATATTGCTATAAAATTGATGACAACACTGATTGTATATTTACATATAAAATATTTATACATATATATATAGGCTACGTATAATATATATTAAAAACATAAAATACTTAAATACTCCTTTTTATTAACACTTTTGCATTCCAAAATAGCCATCCTTCACCATTTGCCAATAAAAAAAAAACTAAAAGTTTTTAAATAATAAAAAAATAAAAAGATATTTCATTATTGAAAAATTATTTGCGAACAATAAAATTTTTTCAAAAAACAAAAAGATAATTGAACAAATAGGTTAAATAATTGAAATTTCTATAAATTTATAATTTATTAGTATTCTTTTTAAATAATATTTTATAATATAAATTAACCCCTTAATTAAAGTCATGTGTATGATCAACACTTAAAAGTTAAAAAAAAAATAGAAAAAATTAAGAAAGTATAGTAAAAAGAGATATTTATTTATTACAAGATAAATATTATTTGTAGAAGATATTTATCATTTAGTTAAATTAGATATTTGTCATGTTATGAAGTTAGTGAAGATTATCAAATGGATAATATAAAATTAACTTGTTTTTATTTGTTTATGTTTAATATTTATTTTATTCGGGGGAGTGTTCATCCGTCGAGGCTGCTGGCGTTTTTTCTTGTGCTCCTGGTCATCCTTACTAAGCCTAAGAAACAAACATTTTTGACTTTTTATATTACTGTTAAAAGTTTAAATTTGTAACTTACTAAGATAAATTACTTCAATAATTACATCATTAACAAACATGCAACGCTCTCCACCTAAGCGGGGAAGACCTCCAATAAATCGTCCCAAACTGGATACCAAGAAGAACCAACCTCTTTCATCAAACTCTAGGACGATAATGGACTTTAACTTCAATTCTGGAAAAAACCTTCATGAAGAACCCAGTGACGAAATGAATCCCAACTTAAATTCATCGCAACTAAGTGCAAATAACTTTTCAGGTGAGTCTACCAACTCTGACCACTATCTTTCTACTAAACCCTTCAGAGTTATGGAATAAAATATCGAATTTGATTAATTCTGCTAACGACAAACTCTTTAAACAAATGGTTAAGATAAAACAAGATCTAGAAATTATTCATGAAAATATCCGTGAAACGAAGGATCACCAGATAAAAATGGAGGAACAAATAATTAACTTAAAACAACAGGTAGATAAGTTACAAACTAATAATGATTGCATTCAATTCAAAATGGACTCGCTAATTAACGAACATCGATATAACAACATTATCATGTATAATTATCCAAACCATAAAACCACTTCAAGAGCAGAAATACATAATTTTATTACTTCTCTCTTAAATCTACAAAACATAGCTCAAGAGGATATACTAGAGATAGTTCAATTGTCTAAAACGCCCAACATAACAATAAGAATCACTCTCAGCAATAATCAAATTAGAGACCGTATTTTTACTACCATTATACGGAAAAAACAACAAAATTTGTTAGAAGAATGGAATAATTTACAAATTTCACCGGACTTAACTAATAATTCAAGAGCTAGACGGAAATTCTTATTACCAACTTTTTACGAACTACGTAAACAATATCCTCAGGTTAAACTGCGTAATGACGTTTTACTGATCAACCATGAAAAGCTGACCTATAACTTAACCACCGGAAAACTGGTACAGGCAGATACTTTCCTTCCATCGTCAAGAACAGATGCAACTAAATGACAAATTAACAAACAAGATAAATTTCAAATTCGCAAATCTTTTTCAAATAACCAATGCCTTATTGTTATTAATTGGAATAGTCAGGGCCTCAAACATAAAATACCTCAAATTGACGCTTCTTACATCTAAATATGAACCAGACATCTTGGCTGTCACTGAAACCTGGATTACTTCAGAATTGATTTACAAGTCAAATTTTTTCGAAAAATTTATAATCGAATCAGCAACGGCAAATAAACTTATTGGCCCAGGCCGTCCAAGTGGAGGCCTTTGTTTACTATTGAAAAAAGGTGTCTGTAAAATACTACAAACAAAAAAAATCTAAGAATTTCATTTTGCTTCTCATTCAAACCAATAAACCTATTCTTGCAAATATCAAAAATAATCTAATAACTTTAATACTTGTTTATATTCCACCAGACGATATAACAACTTTGAATGAAATATCTAAACACATCAAGACTTGGCATTACATGACTCCTTACTCCATAATATTGGGCGACTTCAATGCAAGAATAGCCAACAGAATGGACTCCAAATATAAAGGTACTAATTCTTTAATACAAAATATTCGCTACTCGAAAGATAAACACCTAAACAGACTGGGGCAAAAATTAATAGAAATAATAACTAATCTTAAAATGTATATAATCAATGGTTGCATTGAAACTGACACACCAGCAGGATTTACTTGTCTAACACATACAGGAAAATCAACTATTGACTTTACGATTTGTTCTGAATTACTACTAGATTGCTGCATGGACTTTAACGTTATCAATTTTGATATCTTCGATCACTTCCCCACAATGGCAAAATTTCTATTATTCTCGACAAAAAACTCTGATAAATTACCATCCAAAAAACAACGTGTACAATATAAAACTTGCAGGTATTCTAAAGAAATTGAAAACCGATTTGGCGACATTCCGACAGTAATAGAAAACAATAGCAAAGAAATATACAGGTTAATGATTAATATAATGAATGACTACATTGTTCTGAATAATGGTAAAAGACAACTTAATAATGGATTTAGACAGGACTGGTTTGACTTTGACTGTTATAAAAAGAAAATGGAAAAAAAGACTAAACTAAAACTATTCAGATTAAACTCTAACGACATTAACTTTAACAACTATAAAGACGCTAAACGAACTTATAACAACCTAATTAAGACAAAAAAGAAGAATTACTTCAAGAAGCTTGAATTAAACTTAATTAAATATAATAAGGACAACAAATTATTCTGGACTACAGTAAGAAGATATTGATTCAAACCTAGCATAAGTGAAAATTCACCAATCATGTGAACTTTGACACCTGGAAAAATTTCTACCAACAATTCTCAATAATCCACTTAGACTCACCAACAATATTAAATACAAAGGCATACAACAAACACCTGGATGTTGATTTTTCAATTGATGATCTAAATGAAGCAATTCAAAAAATAAAAATCAATTCAACCCCAGGTCATGATAACATTCCTAATAAATTTCTAAAAATGTTACCTAATAGTTCCAGATTAAAACTACTTAATATCTTTAATATTATGTATAAAGCAACATCCTTTCCTGACTCTTGGAACACAGTTATTCTCAATATGCTATATAAAAGGGGTGACAAGTCTTCACCTAACAACTATAGACCTACAGCACTGCTGTCTACAATAAGAAAATGCTTTACTTCAATGTTAACAACCAAATTCCAACAGTGGACCAAAGTCAACGATTTAGAAGCCAAATTCCAATATGCCTTCTCAAAAAATAAAGGAATTGAATCTGCTATTTTTATTCTACTAATGATAATTCAGCTTCATCTTACAAAAAAACATAGGAAAGTTTATGCTGCATTCATCGATATAAAAAAAGCCTTTGATTCAGTCTACACTCCATTACTGATAAATAACTTAAAAGCCTGTGGTGCTAGTGCTAAATTTACATCTGCCATAAATAAGCTTTACTCAAATTACTCTGTTAAAATTAAACAAGGCAATACGATTTCTCCTTCATTAATTCTTTCCCGTGGAATGCTCCAGGGTGACCCCCTGTCACCTTATCTATTTAATTTCTATTTATTGGGCATCGACCATCTTTTCAGCAATCCTTCCGAAGGCATTGAAATAAAAAAAATCAAACATTTCATTATATCCTTTTTGCTGACGATCTAGTCATACAAGCCCCAAATAAAATATCACTTCAACGCAAGATTAATCAACTCAACCTTTATCTTAATTCAATCTACTTGGAAATAAACCTGACTAAAACTAATATAGTAATTTTTCGTAAGAACAACAAATTATCTAATAAAGACACAAAAATTTATCATGAAAATACTCCACTGCAAATAGTCAACGAAGTCACATACCTAGGAGTCGTGTTTAATTGGAATTTGACTTTCAAAACTCAAATATCAAAATTAAGTACTAAAGTTAAACAAGCAACTGATAATCTATTATTTCTATGTGCAACAATGAAAACATCAAATTTGAATATTCATTTTAAACTCTACAACACCATTGTAAATCCTATCATTTACTATGCAAGCCCAATATGGGGACTGGATTATTTATAAAACCTCGAAACTGCATATTTACTTCCTCCGAAAGTTATTCCACCTCGAAAATACAATACCTGGATACGCTATCCATCATGAGACAAGCCAAACTTAGGCTTTCCCCCATTTATTAAAACATATTATAAAATTCTACTACAGACTCAAATACAAACTGATGATAATACCGATTTTTTATATCAAGAAATGATAAAGCAGAGTAATAACAAAAAAAACAAGCAGCTTTGGCATTATAAATTTCAAAGAATTTTAAACACATTTGGTATATCAGAATTACTGTTCACCGACACGATTTAAGACTGGAAATTCACCTAAACTCTCCTACTAAATTCGGCTATATCCCAATCTATTATTAAAGATCAGCTCTCTCTAAACCAAAGCAACTACCATCCTTGGTATATTAACATACTCAATATTCCCTCTTTTCAACCCTACATGTGGCAACCAATCAATCTAAACGTAAAACGTCTAATAATGCCGCTACGACTCAACAAATACTCTCTCTTTGTTAATAGAACATATATAAATTTTTCGAACACTCACTGCCTATTATGCCAATCTGATGACTTTTCTATGCTCCACCTACTTCAAAAATGCCAAGCACTAACTAAACTGTGTGAACAATATGACATTATAAGAATATGCAATGATGGATCACTTCTCGACTTTAAAATTAATCTAAATTTCATCAGCAGAAAGGATGCCTACAAAATTTGTAACTACTTTGTTAAAATCACTGAAAAAATCCTTAGTAATACCTAATAATTTGATGTTGTTCGTTTAGGCAAATCCTTTATAACATTATATCCTAAAGGTATTAACAGTGCCTTGTAATAAATTATGTTAGTTAATAATCGTTATAAAAATATGTAATACGTATTTTTATCATGTAAACTAATTCTTTATGTAATACTTGTATTTGTACTACCCCCTTATAGGGAAATTTTCCCTTTGCAAATAAAATTATTATTATTATTATTATATTTATTTTATTCATTGGCAAATATAAATTTATTTTATAAAATATATTAAATTTACATCATCAAATTTAAAATTTTATTTTATTTTCACTTTTAAGCAGAAATGTGATTACAATATGAAAGATACAATCCAAATTTATTGTTTTGTTTTACAAATACTCGTGTGTGTTAACATCAGATAATCAGCTGCATAATAGATCTTTCTTATTTTAATTCATATTTATCTTTTGCTTATTCATGCTTTATATATTGGTTAAGTATTATTTTAAAAATTTATTCTATATTGTATTTGCAACATTACATCTCAGTTATTGTTTTTCTTATATAAAAATTCTTTTAAAGGCTAATAAATAAATTTGTAATATTGGTTTCATAATTTCAACTGAAAGGAAATCTTTAACCTAAAAATGATCCCATTTATGTAAATATGTAATTATTTTGAAATTATTTAATATTTAACAAAGATAAATTTTCTTATTCTTCCTACATTATACATATTTTTCAAAATTGTTTGAATAATGTATTTAAAATTTAATTTTTTGAATATGAAAGGAGGGAAGTTTTCTTTGAAATATTGATATAGATACAAAATAAAACATTGTATTAGTTCCTTTTCTTTTTAGTATGAACATTTTAAAAAATAAATTTAAAAATAAAGCATTTTTAATAAAATTATTTTTGTAAATAGAAAACTGCTTATAAAAATTGTTTATTTTTGATTAATGGAAATGTATCATTTATGTTTCACTTGTTTTATTATGAAAATTTATTATTTTAATTAGCAAGTTCATATGTAAAATTTGCAATGAAAATAATTATGATAAAAATCATTAAAAAAAAAGATATACAGTAGTGCCTCACATAACGTACTTAATCCGTTCCAGGTGCAAGTCCGTTAAGTGAAACGTCCGTTATATGAAACGCATTTTCCCATAGAAATACATGTTAAAACATCTAATTCGTTCCGCTGCATAAAATAACCGTACTGTATCATAAAAAAAAAGAACATGCAATGAGTTCTTTTATTCCTCTGCGTAACTCTGCGCGAGCGACATCCGTTTAAAAATTCCTGCAGAATGCATTCCTAAATTCCGGTGGAAGTGCACGCCGTCAAACGGCAAAAACGGCCACTTGTAGCATTAATTTACAGTGGAAAGCAACATGGCGTCCTCTATGGCTCAGATAGTCTTGTTTCCAGGTCCATTATGTGGTTTTATGAATGAAAATTTAGAAATTGTGAAAGCACGAGTAGCGCACGTGGTGATGTAAGTGTCTTTACGAATTTTTTTTCGAATGGTAGCTGGCATTCTAATTTTTTTCGTGGCTATTTTGAATGCTTTTTCAACAAATAATCCATTTTATGGTTAAATTTTACAATTGGGACCTTTCTTTTGCCTTTAAAAGCTCATATTTTAGAATTATAGATTCCTCCGTCACGATACTATCGATAGTGCGGGCACCGCCATCTTTCTTTCTTTCACCATCATTCCTAAATGCCTACAAACAGCAGCGCACTCCCATAGTAGTGGAGACGCAGAGTGACCGCTATTAAAAAACGCACCCATGGAGCAGTCACCAATTATGCTGGAAAGTCGCAGCCAGTCCGTTGCTCGAGTCACGTAACAGCCAAACAGAAAGTCCGTTGTTTGCAGCGTCCATTATTCGAGGCACCACTGTATAGTCAAATCACAGTACAACAATTAATCAATATAATGATAAGAAATATGGCTCCCTTTGCAAGTTGTATTAATTTAATTTAAAACATCTTCCAATTGAATGATATCCTCTATTCTGATATATGTTTAATGATTCCTTTTTCTATTGTACTCATGGAAAAAACAAAATATTTTCCTTTCTTTGCAATAATAATAATGTAATAAATTAGATGTAAATTAAGTTTAATTTATCAATGTTTTCAGAGTTGAACTCTCTTAATACGGCGATTCTACCATGAACATTATCTGGAGAAAACTGGCATCACTACAGATGAATAGTTGCCAGATTTAGCCTGTTTTGGTATTTTAGTGTCTAAAAATTAGTTATCATTTTTTGCTTTATTTAGCTGATATGTTAACTTTCCAGCAAAATTTTTTGACAGCATTTAACACTAAACAATAAAAGAAATCCTGAATAGCAGTTTCATTCTTTTGTTTAACATTGATTTTAAATATATTTATTTTTCACCATCCTAACTTCTCGTTAAAATATGATTCTGAAATTTAACTACATGATTTAATTAGTATTAATATATATAAATTAAAGGGTTAGTTATTGATCATTAAATAAATAAATAAATAAAAGTATATAAGGTAAGACTTTAATTAAGGGATTAATTACTTTTTATATTTGATACATATGAAGTTAAAAATATATTTATTAACTATATGGAATATTTATTTTATAAATTTATTGAACAAAAAACTAAAAAAATATTAATGTAATTTTTGTCATTATAATAAAATTTTTAAATAAAATTAATTATTTTTTTCTTTTTACTTTATAGAAATAACAATTACACAACCAAAATCTTTTAAATGTGCAACATTATAAATTTAAATTTTGCACTGATGAAAATTTTATTCAAAATAAAAAAATAAGCTGATTTGTTTGTTAAATCCATTAAAACAAATCATCAACTTTGCAAGACTGATTATTATAAAATCAAAATATTTTGGCTATAATATTATGATTTTCAGTCTCACAGAAATCTTCTTTTACATTATTAGAAGTTATAAACATTTAGTTATATAGTAAAACATAACATACAAAACAATATTTAAAAACTATCATCAGTTTATATGCATTATTAATTTCATTTATGTAATTTATTAATGAAATAATTTTTTACATTTAACTTCTAATAGTTTCAGAAGATGTTGGTTGATGAAATATAATCTTTCAGTGCAACAAACAACAAAAAACAAATCATACCTGAGGATAAAGGAGTGTATGTAAATGGATATGGTTCACTCAACTTATCTCCACTCTGCACAAACAAATGTACTTTTACAGCTTCAATCACATCCAATTTGTGATATGGAGGAATCAAACAAATTAGATGTGTCTAAAAATATATATTCAGTTAGAAAAGTTAAAAAAAAGTTTCTTTAAATTTTCATTGTTGAAAGTATTATTGTATTATTTATAAATTTTTAGATATAAATAAATAAATTAATTAAAGTATTAAAAACAGGCAGCTCCTAATTCATGAAGAGGTTGTATTGTAAACGGAACATATTTCGCTCCCAGAATATTTTTGTGTACAGATTATAATAATTCAATAATTAAACAGGTATATAAGAATTTTTAATAGCTATTTTTACATAAACACACAATTTAATAAATAATATTCAACATAATCATTTTAAAATAAAAATTAAATTAAAATACTTATGCTGAGTCAGAGCATTGTGTTATAATAGTTTTGTTATCTATTTCATGTCTTTTGCTAATATTATTTAACAAAATAATAGTTTCACATCTGCTGGGAGAATTATACACATGGAGTACATAATTCTATCATTAATGATGTATTTACATTTTTAAAATTACATCAATGCTTTCTCTTGTATTTTTTACCTTTTTGTTTTCTTGTTTTTTGTATAATTTTTAGCCCAGTCATAAATTGGACCATCATAAATCAGGAGTTGCATATATATATACACTAAAGATGTAAATTTCACATTTAAAATTAAAATTAGTTTAAAGTAGCTTCATTAATAAAACCTGTTTATTTTAAAAGACCTTTTTATCATTACACATATACAACAAAAGAAGTATGCTTAAATTTATAAAATACATCTAAGAAAAATTTTAGGACATTTATTATTATTGTAAGACATTTATTAAAAGTTTATGGCAAATAAATTTGAAAAAAATTTAGTTGTATACATCGTTGTATTGTATATATAAAAAACCTATTAACCAATTATGTATCATCTTTTTTGAAGTTTGTGAAAACTTTATTTTTATTATCCAATACTTTGCAAAAAGTGCTAAATATTTACATGTATAAAAGATCAATCAGACATAGCTAAAAGCAAAAGAACATTTTAGACATTTTAAAATTTCTCCCAGCTAAAACTACTCACACTTTTAAATAATTTAAAGATTGTACAATTTAAAATATATTTAAGTTTACATTTAAAATAAGGATTCATATTCTTTGGCTTCTGGGTATGTTTCAGTTAAGTTTTTTTAGATAACACAGATAACATTCTATATGGATAATGTGGATAACATTTTAGATAATGTTATTTTGTGATACTTTATATTATATACACTAATGTTCTAATGTATTGCATGTCTACTGCAAAATGCATATTTTTTGCTAAATAAAAGGATCATTTGATATTTGGTCCAAACTTCTTTTTTAAAAAAAATAAGAATTTCAGAAGTCAACTTATATTTGAGGTTGACTTTAATTCAGGCCAATATTACACCTTTCTCTCAATTTCCAGCATTCACTGTTAAAAAAACAAATGTTTTTGGCTACCTTCAATGGCCTCTGTCAGGTTAATTCTATATCAATAGCAGATTCAAAGTTCAGATTTACACCACTTTTCTTTAATGTAATAGCTCTAGCACAATATGCAAGTGAGCAAGGAGTATCTCTAAGATGGGCAGAAGCAGAGTTTTTAAAATGCACATTCAATAATCATAAACTAAGAACCATGGAGGTGTTTGAAATATTTGCTACAATACTTAAAGGAAGCTGCATTAACAATAAAGAATCTATATCCATACCTAAGGTATGGCAATCCATATTAAATAACCCCTTAAAAAAATAGCAGCAACCAATAATACATGCAATAATAAACTTATTTGGCAAAATGTAAATTTATATTTTTATAATTTTTATTTTTCACTTATATTGTTTACTAGAGACAATTTAATATTTTTGTTTGTAATTATTCATTTAATTTGTTAAAACTAATTCAAGAATAATTACATCAAAGAAAAATGGTATTATTCTAAACTTCAAATCTGCTATAGATGTTCAATATAGAATCTGCTTCACCTGACACACACCACTAAAGGTAGTTGAAAATGTTAGTTTTTTAAACAGTGAATGCTGAAAATTGAGAGGAAGGTGTAAATTTTCATGTTTATAAGATATTAACTCCTAAAACTGGAACTAAGCTTAAATGGTAATTATATTAGTTGACAATAAAACAATACTATATTGTCACTTCTTTAATTAAAAATATTTCTTTAAAATAATCATGCGTCTGATGTTTATACAATTCTATTTCTACTTTTTTTTTTTAAACAAAGCTATTAATAGTACTTATTAGATGTAATTCAAACAATATATTATTATTAGATGTAATTCTAAAAATATTTTATTCATTTTATAATTTTTTATCTACATATTAGAATGCAGATTAAATTGCTAAAATTAATAATAATAAAAATTTAAAAAAAAAAATCAATATTTTTATTTTATAATATATAGAAAATGTTCTTACTGGCTGTAAATATTCTTTCTCAGGTTCTACTTCAACTTCCCATGGCTTGTTTTCAACTCTATTTTCTGAATTTATTGGTGAACCTAAAGAAATAGCTAAAATTAAATAAAAACATAATATAGATTTGAGGTTCATATTCAGTTTTATATTTAAATAATACACAAATCAGTATATCCAACTTATAATATTTTTAAAAACTATGTACAGTACATATTTCTAATTTAATGTTTACTGTAATTCTGTGCAAATCATCAACGGTTTATTTGTGTTTAAAAGTCAATTTTAAAACAGACATGGATTATTTGATGGTACAGATTGTCAATTTTAACTGTAAACTCATCACATAGCTTTCCTTTGTATAAAAACTTACTAAGAACATTTTAAAAATGCAAAAAATCGTATTTATGCCACAAACACATTCATTTGCCATTGCAATTTTTCCCAAAACTGCCAAAGGTAGTTTTGTATATATATGTATGTATGACACATATATCCATATTTTAATTTACATTATTAGACATTCCTATTTGAATTTATACTTTAAAAACAAACTTCTGGTAATTTTTCTTCTATAAAATAAACAACTCTTATAAAACTATTTAGAACAAAAATGTTCATTTTTATTCAATTTTAGTTCTTACAGTGACTAGAAGCTAAGTGACTAATACTCAAATCAGGTCAATGAACATCACTGAAATTAAAATCTTTTATCTTTAACTTTTTTAAAGGTTATTATAGCTTATTATTATTAGATAAATAAAACAGAAATGAAGTGAAATGATAACAAGTTGTCCTGAAATCATAGTAACATTATGGGCCATGTCTGTGATTGAAAAAATATTCCCGTTTTCTCAAGTGAGAAGAAGCAAATAAAAGTAAACTATTTAAATTTATCATTTGCAATGATAATTCTATTACTTAATGTTTATCACAAGGTGTCATACATTCTAGATCTTAATGAAATATAAAGTGAATAAAGTAATTTAAATATCTTTTTGTAACAAATGATATTTTATACTTAAAATTATTATTAGTTTTGTATAATGATTTTTAATTAAGTTAGCTCAATTTCAGATTTTTTTGGTCTGACAACATTGTTCTATGTTATTGGTGAGGGTTTTGCATAGGTTTTTTTTGGGTGATAATAATTTTACACCTTTTGTATTTGCACTACAGGTTAATGCAACTAATTACAGCAATTCATTGATACAAGTTATCTAATTTAAAAAAAAAAAAAAAAAAAAAGGAAATAAGAACTAGAAGATTTCTTACATTTAGGTATATCTCTAAATATAACTTTTGTGTCCTTCAGAAAATTTTTTCCAATTATAAATAATTCACATTCTCCTTTTGCTGAACATGAAAGTAAAGAAACTCTGCATATTTCTGGAATACCAGGAGGCTGAGCTAAAATTAAAGATATACATTAAAGAAAAATAATATATTGCAACAAATAGAAAAGAAAAAATAAGAATAAATTATCAATTAATAATTAACAAATTTATTATATATCACGATAGAGGGGTTTTTAAATTCACAAATATCATCATGTTTAATTTGAAGAATGATCTGGATTCATGAGTAATGATCCATTTGCTTGATGCTACTTTCTAAAGCCTCATTGTTTTTCCATGAAAAGCAGTACTTGCTTTGTTCAGCTCACTTTTCGCAGTCATGTTTCATTATATATCCAATTAATTTACCTTTTCTTTATAAATTCCTATAAATTACTTTTCCAACTGTTATTTATATAACACAGAAATGTATTGGAATCATGTCACATTTGACCCTCCGGATTTTTTACAAATCTTGATGTTTTGAGATCCCTAAACCCAAAAAAGTAAACAACTTCCATGAATGTATGTGCATGCATGCATGTTAGCATCTATTTCATTTAATATCTCAAGATGGGTAAAAATTAAGAAATGAAATTTGGCACGGTAACTTGTATATAAGGAGCATTGATGCTATTGAATTTTGGTGGTTAAAGTTTGATGGGGTAGAGAGATAGAGGTGGACCATGTCATATCTCAGATAGAATTGGATTTAATGAACATTTTAATAATTAAAAATACATGAAAGAAACTAAATGGTCTTCAAACATCCATCATGCCCAATCACTGAACAGTCTTCTTTTACAGAGATGACCTCTTATTAGAGGCTTCACCTCTGAAAAAGTATGTAAAACAGTTTAAAATGTTCTCTGGCAATAAGCCAATAATTAAAACTATATATCTTCAATAAAACAGCTGTTAGTATTATATACATTAAAAATACAATCAGTCAGCCATTTTAATTGATTTAAAATTTTAATCATTATTGGCATTTAAAATATTTTAAAAACTCATCTCTACCCTCAAAATTATGCTTTTTGCCTTCTTATTATAATTAATAACATAGATTATGTTTAAAAAATAATAATTAAATAACATATGGGATGGCACACAATTTTAAACTTTGCTAATGTGTATTTCTTAAATATTTTTCACTGGTAAAGTTATGCAACTTATTGCAGGATTATTTTTATTGGATTTTAGCAAATACATCATCATTTGTAATTCCAGTATAAATTCTTTAAAATTATTACACCACACATTTCAAATATTCTAGTCTTCTCCCTTCTGTAAATCAATTAGCTTGCAATTATACAAGATGTTCCAAAATAATGGGACAAACTTTGAGAAACAATTTCCCACAGGAAAATAAGAACCAGTAAAGGCTCTTGTTCAACTTTCCTGGTACTTGAGCAGGAGGATAGAAGGACCATTAGGAAGTCCAATAATTTTCAGTTATACTGGGATGTAAAACTTAAGTAATAACAAAAGCTTAAAAGAAGTAATTTTGTTAAATTATGATAAATATCTCCATTTAAAAAATATTTAAGTTTAAAAAACAGTATGACGCTAACTCAATGTTAAAATTGTGTAAGACACCACCAGTTATGAGATGCTATTAAAAAAATACCAAAAAACATTAATATTGAAACTGGGAGTTTTTGAAACAAATATTATTACATTTATTTTCCAGTAAATCAAAAACTTGTAGGAGTAAAAACATGACATAGTTTGAAAATTTTTCAAGATATGACCTCACCTCTTCATATCTCCCAAACCCATTGTCCAGTTTTCCTGAAAATTTCTAAAAAATTTTTTCCTAATACACAAACCTGCTTGCAAAGCTTCAGAAATTTTCACAAAAGGCATAAGAATTATTAAGCTTCAAAGTGAGTGAACAAAATCATGTTCTCCCCATACATACTACCATCCATATATACAGAAAAAGTTAGCAACTTGAAACATTGAGAAATGAAAAAAAGTTGAGAAGTCCAAAGTGGGATCATTTTTTGACCATTTGCAATACTTTCTCTCATATAACAGCCACTTGAAGATGCTAATGTATGCTGCTCCCATTGGTAATGAGGACATGCTGCTGTAATGCATTATCAAAAGTCTGCACCCCCATTTGTAGAAGGCCTGAAACTTTCAAAAGAGCAAGTTACATTATCTCTGTGTATGCACAGATGCAATTGGAGGGTATTTTGAATATGTTTTTAATTAATGAAGAGGGATATGTAATTGGGTGAGTTAATAACAGCATATGTTATTAACTCACCCAATTACATATGTTTTGGGTCTTCTTTTCTTACACCTGTCTTACACCTGACACTATCATCTTAAGAGGTTTGCTTTCTTGAAAACCACCCATTTCTGGACATATGTTTATATGCCTTTTTTTCTTTATTTTCCTGTGAGGAATCATCCCCCAAAGTTTGTCCCACTATTTCAGAAACATCCTGTATATTTTTGTATTCCATATAGAGTAAAACTTGTGTAAATCAGAATCACATAGTACCGAATTAAACTACACAAGATAAATGTTGGTTACATTCATTTTTACAGTAAGATCATATAGGACTATGTGACAACTGGAAAAAAACAAGAATAAAAAGTTGCAGGAATATTGTCAAGATTATTTTGAGAGGAAAAAAAAAAAAAAATTACTTAAGCAAATTAATAGTTAATTTCATATTTTTTCAAATTTTAATTATTTTGACATGTCACTTCATAAAAAATTAAAATCTTGAACATTTAGATCATTTCCCAAATAAAATTAGTTTTATTGCATCATCTTTAGTCAGATTTATAGATTCTGAAAAAGAAAACAGACATTCAAAAACATATAGGAATTAAATTTATAACATGAAACCCTGCATACTTTATTGAACTTTTCTGTTTTAGGAAGTTTGATTGTTTTATACTGACATCAACTTCAAAAAACAAAAAAAAAAGTAACTGAAATTTAATTTACTTTTGCCTTTTCAATGTAATTAAAATTTTTCATCATAATAATACTTTATGTTAAACTGCATAATCATATATTCTTCAACATAAGAATGAAATTATAAATTAGATTTTGAAAATAAAGTACAAATATTTCATGTCTTCAAACTAAAAATGAACTAAATTCTAAAAGAATGACTAACTCTACATGAATTGCATCAAATTTTATCAATAAATTTATAATATATAATTAAGTGTTTTTAAAAAAAGTGATTTAAAAAATTTAAATATTGAAATAATTACTTACTACAGATAATTGGAGCAGAAGCAACTTGCAATATTTCTACACCATCTGGTAAAGGAACAGCAACACGAAATATAAGTCTGCAACGAGTACTTCTTTTCTTACTACGAGTTCCACCATAATTTGCTAATCGCTGCTCCACATCAACATTTCGTTCTTTCAAGATTCCAATGCAATCACAACTTTAAATATAAATGTATAAAATTAAGATTTTTTTTTTTATTTTTCAGTCCAAATAATACCAAGCATAATTTTTAAAAAATATTAAAAAATAAAATTCTGAATTATACCTGACAGTCATATCTTTATCAGGTGACATAGTAATTTCTAAAACTGTAGTTCCATCAATTTTATTTTGCAAACAAGGTGTAGAATTTTTTCCACATACTTGACTCGCTTGATAAAATAAATGAGGCTGAATTCTTCCTTGATCAGTTCCAATAAATACTTGTAAAGTCACAGGTTCATTATATCCAAACAACTTAACAAACAATAAAATAAAGATTGACAAAAAAGTTTCGAAAATTTTAGAATAATACAACTTTATACTTTGAAGAAAAATATTTTGTTTTTTCAAATTTTTAATTATAATAAACAAATATTTAAAGTAAATATCACATTGTGACTAAGAATTTAAGCAATTTTCAGCAACTATTTTAATAGAAAATTACTTCAATTATTAATTTTGAATTAACTAAATTATTCAATAGAAACATTTTTAATAGCCTACTTGCATAATGGTATTTTTCTACTATAAAATATATTCTATTTTGGAAAAGCTGTAAACATAACTATTTGGTTTTAAATTTAGTAAACAGTAATTTTTTGTTCTGATAAATAGAAAAATAAAGATGAAATAGAGAAAGAAAAAGAAATGTTAGAGAGAAATGTTGAAAAACAAGATTTTGATTATTACTCTACATTTATAATTTATACCAATAAAATTCCAATAATTAGGCTATGTTTTGGCTAAAACCATAATCCAAAATTAGATTATAGTTTTAGCTAAAATAAAGCCTAATTAATTTAGTAATTGGTTAATAAATTTCATTATCTTCAATAAAATGATATTTTTGTTTAAATATCAACATACTGCAAACTTTTTAAAAAAACATATGATCACAGAAAATATTAGATAAAATGAATTCACAGCTAAAATCTATTTAAATGTAAGGCTAAACAATGTATATTTAGCTAGTGAAAAAGGTTTGGTTTTAATTTTAGTCAAAATAAATAAGCTCTAAAAGCATTCAATTAAAATTTTGAGTTAAATAAGAAAAATCTATGAAAAAATTACACATTAAATGTGTAAAATAAATGAGGCTTTAATTAATAAAATTTATTAATGTTATAAATCAATAATTACATTCTTCTTTAACTGCACTTAATTAATCGACACACAAACACCTTTATAATACAGCCTTTAATTCAAATTATCAAACGTTTTCAGCCATTTTGAAAGAGCTTCATCAGAAAAATAATCAAATGATTCTTATTTTAAATAGACATTTGTTCTAGAACATTATCAATTTTTGAATTTTCTTATATGTGCATGCTCGTATATAAATAAATACAATCTGTAAAGGTACTAGTACCAATATACACAAATATATATATATAAAATACATGAATACATAAACAACGAAATAAATAACTAACTAAATGCATAACTACTGTAAAAATACAAAAATACATAAAACAATTGATAGAGAGATTGCTAAAATAGAGAAGAAAACCAAAGTGCCTGATTCTTTAACTGCTCCTCCCTATATTATAACATTCAAATTAGGCTCACTCTCCAAGCTGCTGATATTGCCTAAGCCCTATTGCAGGGGCATTATGCGAGATGGTCCTAAGGACTTTAGAGAAAGCAATTGTACTGAAATACGCAGCACACATTGTAGTATGTGCACGCTATGTTGACGATATCTTGATTATATGGAAAGAAAAACCAGACATTCAACAATTTATCAAAGATGTTAATTCCAACAAGTTAGGCCTAGAACTTGAACTAGAGCAAGAGAACGACAAAAAGATGCATTTTCTAGACATAGCAATAGAAGTAGAGAAAAGAGGGGAAATCACCACAAAATTTTACAGAAAGGCGACGTATAACCCACTGTTTATACCATGGAATTTCCATGATCTGGCACACTATAAAATAGCAGCATTCTGAGCACTTATAAAGAGAGCATACACACACTGCAGCAAACCACAAGACAGAATGAAAGAATTAGATCACACCAAAGAACTAGCTAAGCAGTGCAGCTTCCACCAGAATACGATAAAGGCCATTATTAACAAAACAAGAATAGACGATAAAGAAGGTAATGAACGGGAAAGAATAAAAGAACACAGTAATGGAATACATGGCACCTCTAAGTAATATTTACAAATAAATAGGAGCAGCAACTAACAAAAAGATAATTTTTAAAAGGAATCCCACAAATGCTACACACAGACAAGGAAGACATAGACCAGAGCTTGATTCTAAGAGTATATAGAATACCAGTACATGATGAAAGGAGACAAAAAGAGCTATACTATATCAGAGCCACAGGGAATTCTTTAAAAGAAAGACTAAAAGAGCATGAAAGGAATGTACGGAATGAGCACCAGCCACTGCACTTGCAACATATGCTATAGCAGACCCAACAGAAGTCACTGTGAATTGGAAAAGAGCTAAAATAATACAAAAGATCCAGGACAAGAGGCACCTGGAATATGCAGAAGCGTGGCAGATATATAAAACATACCAAGAAGGGTTAGCGATAAATTTTAGAGTGTCCAGTAAAATATCAGCAGCTTGGAGAGCACGACTAATTTGAATATTATAATATTGGGACGAGCAATTAAAGAATCAGGCACTTTGGTTTTCTTCTCTATTTTAGCAATCTCTCTATCAATTGTTTTATGTATTTTTGTATTTTTACAGTAGTTATGCATTTAGTTAGTTATTTATTTCGTTGTTTATGTATTCATGTATTTTATATATATATATTTGTGTATATTGGTACTAGTACCTTTACAGATTGTATTTATTTATACATGAGCCTGTGCATATAAGAAAATTCAAAAATTGATAACATTCTAGAACAAACGTCTGTTTAAAATAAGAATCATTCGATTATTTTTCTGATGAAGGCCTTTCAAAATGGCCGAAAACATTTGATAATTTGAATTAAAGGCTGTATTATAAAGATGTGTGTGTGTCAATCAATAATTAATAAATGACCCAGAATGCATGCAATATTTTTAAAATTTTAATTCATTCAAAATTATTTTGATAATTTTACCTTGACAGTTGGGAATCCAGTTCCTCTTCTGTCTTTTATAGAACCCCTACTTCCTTCAGTTAAATATCTTGCTCTGTGTTGTTCCTCTGGTTGAGAAAGAATCCTTAACTCTAAATTACTATCTTTTTTTCGGCTAGGAAAACTTGCACACAATATTGATTTCTTAAAAACAGGTTCTTTTTTTGATAAAGATCCTGAACTATTATATTTTGTAGAAGAATATTTAGCAGGGTATTTTGAAGCACAGTTATTACTATGGATGAGTGGATTGGAATATGGCTGTGAATTAGACACTGCTTTATTTTCACCAGATTGTGTAACTTCTCTAGAAAAAAAATTGTGAATTTTTTTATTAAGTTTATATATGTAGTACTAATTACAAAATTTATGAGACATAACATTTTGCTAAAAATATGATGAATATCAAAAACCATTAATCAAAGCTTTTTATACTGAATGAACTATCAAACCATCTTCTGTTGCTGAGAAATGCTTTATTAAATAAACATGAATGTTTTCAATCTAATGTAATAGGACATATTCAGGTGTAACCAAATTCAAACACCTTTTCAAAATGGAACATTTTAATGGAGGAAACATTCGAACTCTCATATTTAAATTTAAATTAGATCAATTAACATTCAAATACAAATACAAAATATTTTAAACAAATGCAAAATAACATATAATAAATTAAAATATAATAAATAAAATGCATCAAAATATATGGGCAGGTGCAAACTAAGAATTTTTATATTTCAATTTTTCTTTTGTGCAGAATTTCAATGCATTAGGTAGTCCATCTGCATCTCGGGTATTTATGCAATCATCTTTTAATTTACTTTCATAAATTTCAATTTTCTCTTGGCTCAATACAAATGAAAGTGAACTCGTAGCTCTGAGGATACTTGCTTCACTCCATGTACTGTACTTGTGCCATACTGGACAAAACCAAGTTGCAGTGCCACTTTTCAATGTCATACTTGTGCTCTTTGAACCTAATTGCCAGATTCCTTCTTGTGACACCAACTCTTATAAATTCCTAATGCTGAGTTTCAAATAGAATTCTGTATATGCCTGCTTTTTCTTCATTTTTAAGCTTATCTTTATCATTTCTCAAAATACTGTATAAATTAGGAGCCTTTTTGAAAACTATTTTTGCATGTTCTTTGTCCACCATTTGTTTCATAATGTTCTTGATGTTTTTGTTATACATGAACTTGGTGATTTTACATTGGGTTCTTTTTTGCCTTCTTTGTACTTTCTAATTAGACCTTGTATTGTACTCTTTTTATATCCCAAATTCATGGTTATTTTCTTGATTTGATTAATTTCCTTGATTCTATCTAGTACATTAGTGCAATATAAATATACTCTTCTAATCAGTGCACAGAAAATCAACAGTTTGTATTTGTACAGGTTGTTTGAATACAAACTATTGCAACAGATACAGACTAAGAATGTTTGTATTCAAACATATCAAAATATATGGACTGTTCCTGTCCATATATTTTGATATATAATCAAACAATTGCCTTAAATAATCAGGCTATAACTCCACTAATTTAATGATTAATACTAAGCGATGTGCTACTAGATGTAGACATTAAGCACTAAATGAATAATTATAATTTTAATAATTTAATAAATAATTTAGAATCAATAAAACCTACTTAAAGCCTGTTACCGGTGAGCTTCGCTGAAAATCGTTACAAACGTTTTCGAACTATAAAGTTCTTCTTCAGGTGGAGAAAGTTCTTCTTCAGGTGGAGAAGTTCTGCGTTAAAGAACTATAAAGTTCTTTAACGCAGGTGGAGAAGGAATACTTTAGATGGAAAGCCACACACAAACTTAAAAATTCCAAGCAGCCTCAGGACAGCAAACGAATAATATATAACGTGGAACGCACAAAAAGATGGATGCAACAAAATAAAGTCACCTTAGTCAGAGCCGACAAAAGCCATTCTTTCGTTCTCATGAAGCGGGATACGTACAATAGTCGTATAGAGGAACATATTAACAGCACTCAATGCACCAGGGCTCCCATTAATGCCATAGATGGCTTACAAGCGAAAGTCAAAAGATTTTCCAACACGAAGTTAGCTAAACGCCTTGGATTAAGGAATATCGTAATAGATTCTCCGGACAGTCCTAGGATCTTCGCCTTCGCGAAGACCCACAAACCGGGTCAACAGTTAAGACCCGTTATTGACAAAGCGAGAGCTCCAACCATTGAACTGGAGAGACGCGCACATAAGCTACTATCGAACGACTTGGAAGGATACCCATATGCTCTGACGAACCCAGCGGAACTATTATCCAAACTCGGAAAGTTACCAGCATCTCCCGGCTTCATAACAGTGTTGGACTTTAAGTCGTTATACCCGTCAATCAAACTACCGCCGGTATTTTGCGCCCTTAGAGACAAACTCTTTAACATCGTAAATGACAGCTCTCTGCATCAACAGGTTTTAGAATTGGCGCATCTATTATGTTATAACTCCTTTTTCCAATTCAAGGGGGTCACATATGCCCAAGGTAGAGGGGTCCCGATGGGCAGCCCCATCGCAGGAGATCTATGTGAGATGGTGGTGAGGCAATTGGAATCTAAGATCATCGCGAAGTATTCACCGAACATCTTACTATATAAAAGATACATAGATGATATTCTCATCCTGTGGAGACGGAAACCAGACATATCAGAGTTTGTCGGGGCATTCAATGATAATCCTTATGGCATGACCCTAGAGATAGACCAAGCACACGTTACGGAAGCACATTTCCTCGACATCAACATCAAAATCGACCAAACGTCCATCCACACAGAGGTCTACCGTAAACCAGAAGCCGAACATCTCTATATACCGGCAGGATCCTGCGACCCGCCGCAATATAAAACAGCAGCATTTAACGCTTTAATTAAGAGGGCTTATACACACTCGTCATCCCAGAGCTCTTTACAAGCCGAACTGAATCGTATACATCACATAGCCGAGAAACATGGTTACCAAGGGATTGCAAGTAAATTGATCCGCAAACACAATAGACAAGATCCACAACCTAACCAGCTTCACGAGGAGGTTAGACCTAATTTCATACCGGTCACATATAATCCATATCTTGAAGCAATATACAGATCAATAGCTAAGAAAAAGAATATACGCATAGCCTATAGAAGATGCGCTACAATTTCGGATATATTAAAGAACGGTAAAGACATTTCCAAAAAGGAACGACTTCCGGGCGTGTACTCCATCCCGATTATGGACCATAGAACAGACAGAAGTCTAATCTATGTAGGATCCACGAAGCGCTCCCTGGAAGTAAGACTAAAAGAACACGAGAGTGATATTTTACACGCGAGGTCCACCACCGCTCTTGCTATCTATGCCTCGGATCCGGAAATAGAACCTTTTCTCAATCAAGCCAAAATAATTCACACAACTCAATGCGTAAACCATCTTAGATGGCTAGAAGCTCTGTGCATATATAAGGCTAATCTCAAGGAAGATAACTGCATCAACAATAAGGACGAAATCGCCCTGTCAACGGCATGGCAAGCACTCATAAACAAGAACTTAAGATAGTACACAGCCGGTAAGAGCGCATGCCTGGATGACGTCAACGATCCAAGCGATAGAATTCGGAATCGTATTCCATTAGGATTTTATTCGAATTGCATTCGATTAACGGTCGTCAGTTACCTGAAGAAGAACTTTATAGTTCGAAAACGTTTGTAACGATTTTCAGCGAAGCTCACCGGTAACAGGCTTTAAGTAGGTTTTATTAGTTTAATCCGGTGTAGTAGCGGTTGTCCCGTAATTTAGAATCATCTGGAAGAAAAGAACTGACCTGGGATGGAGATTAAGGTAATCGTTTGGTTATGTTTCTATATACATATCGGGTTTCACAATGTTCGATATGTATATTTTTATTCGTTTTATGTTATTATTTATGTTATTTCGTATTTGTTTAAAATATTTTATATTTGTATTTAAATTTAAATATAAGAGTTTGAATCTTCCTTCATTAAAATGTTCCATTTTAAAAAGGTGTTCTAATTCAGTTACTCCTGAAGATGGTCTATAGCATTAGATTGAAAACATTTGTGTTTGTTTAATAAAGCATTTCTTCAGCATCAGAAGATGGTTTGATAGTTCATTTGATGTGATGAATATTTTCTGCCTGTAAAAACTGACTAAAAGTATATTTTAATGCTTTTCATTTATTTCCATAGTAAATTACCTTTTTTGAGACAGAAGTGCCAATTTCAAACTACCACGATGATTTTTATTTTGTTTAAAAATTAATTCATTGACAGATTAATGAAATCTACTGTTTCTTTTAGTTAGTTATAAAACACATGTTATCATTTTTTTTAAATCCTTTATATTGGAATTTAAACTTTATTAAATTTGACATTTTTGAAAGTGCTTTCCACTTCAAATCAGAAAGCAGCCCACTATGAGTGGTATCTCTGAAAAATATTTCAAAAGGTTATCAATAAAATTATGTAATACCTGGAAAAATTTTTTTTCAAACCAATTTAAAACAGATAAAGTAAGAAAGTATCTCTGAAAATTCATATTTCTTCAAAATTTTTAGTATTTTTAGATATACTGAGATAGCAATTTTTTTTTTGGAAAGCACTCTTTACCATTACTTTAACTGTTAATTTTTTTTTAAACTAAGTAATTGTGTTAAATTAACTCTTTGAAAATGTCGTTTATTTTTTTTGAAATTAATTTAAAATGATATTCTGATATCACTGAAGTTTCATTTTGGTCAGTCTTACTTGAATTATTTTGGAACATTTTCCAGCAGAATATAATAAATTTCCAAAAATTCTATTTGAAAATTATTTATAATGTGAAACAAAAGAAATAAAATCATTTCCTAATTGAATCACTACATTTAATAAATATTGTACTGCACTATCCTTTAAATAAAACAAAAATGCGTGTTGTTCTTCCATTTACTACTAGTATTTTTAAATGATTTTAACAATATTAAAAATATTTAAATTAAGTTTTTCATGAAATCATTCATAAAATCTTTTAGATTCCCTCCCATTTCAGCACAAAATATTTAGAAAAAGTATTTAGTATGTTTAAACCATCCTAAGTCTTTGGCAATAAGCAGCAAAAGTTTTCTTACTGTATTCCAGTTTTTAAAAAAAAGTTAAATTAGAACCACACTTTTATTTATCAGAGAAAAAAGAAAAGTTTAAAAGAAGTCATTTACCATTAAAATATTCAACATAAATATATACAAAAGTTGTTTAGCTATAGCAATAATAATAATAATTGTGTTTTTTACCCTTAAAGAATAACATTTGTATTCAAGACTTTTATTTTTATGCATATAGGTTATGAGAGGCCTACTGAAGGTCATTTGGGAAATTTGTGGACATTTGGGAGATCACAACTTCACATATAAGATCAGAACAATTTTGAAGTCTTTTTTTTCTTTGCACAAAAGTTGCATCCTATATGCCAGACGTGGGCAAATGCGGCTCCGAGAGCCACATGCGGCTTTTTTTGAGTTACATACGGCTCTTGCTGAAAGTGTTAATTTCTGTTTTTTATTAATATTTTTACAATTTTGTGAAAATATGTTTATTAAAAAAATTCAATATTTGTTTTATATTATATTTATATTATATAATAAAATCGTGCACCTTACCATACTATCTGCCACGACAGTACAGAACTGCGGCTCCCATGCATTTTGCAAAACCTACATTTCGACTCCCACCGAACTCTTGCTTGCCCACCCCTGCTATATGCCATAAAATACGGACATTTTGACAATATTCTGACTTATTTACAACATATAACATAACTTTTTTGATTATTTATGCTTGCTACATATTACATTAGTTCAAATTAGTTGGAATTTTTTTTAACAATCATTTAAATAGAACCCTGCATACTAAATCAGATTGGATCAAAAGTATCATATCAGACTGGATAAGATTGGAATCAATTTCCAGAGGGCAATTTTGACATTCTGAAACAGTACACAGGTGCTTTGACAACTACTTTTTATTATATCATTCATTGCAAACAAGTGCTCAAACAATGCACGTTTGTTTCTGTTTGCTGAAAATTTTTTGTTCATGATCAATTCTGTTTGATTTTTTTCAAAGTGATTGACAATTCCATGCACGGAAAGCTAGAACTTCTTTAAATAAGTTACACAAAACCTTTCACACTTTTTCTATCAGTTTGTATTAACAGCAGAGATGCCAACGCACTCTCCGCCGCTGGCAATCAATCCTCGATAACCCCTTATATAAAATGGGCTAATCCATCCCTCTCAAACGATGCGACGTTTTAATCTCATCAAGTTTGTCGCAATCCTACAAACATTTCTCTAAATTTATCTATTTGTTTTTTGTTTTTTCTTACCAATTTGTTAACTCTTATCTTATTTAATCTTATCAGCAACGGTCCCTCATTTGTTTTAAAGTCGTTAAACCCATTTCCATTTATGCAGCTACGTGTTACTTTTATTTCAATTTTATCCATGTCACTATTTTTTAAACTCTTGTAAAAAACAATGATGTCATAAGAAAGAAGAAACCTTTTGTAAACAATAGCATCATTCAAATATTTGGTAACTGACTTTCCAATGTTATAGAACCTGAAGAAGGCCACTTAAAATAGCCAAAAACATTTATTTATATAATGGATTAAATAAACTGCTAGAAAAAGTGTGAAAGGTTTTGTGTAACTTATGTGATTGACAATGAATGGTTAATAAATTTAATTCAGCAGCACTTATTTATGACATTTCACACAATTACTATTATGACACTGTTGGGAAAGAAAATTTATGGGAGGAAATCTGTGAAATTCTAAGTAAAAACATTTTAACACGCAGACAAAATTTGTTTTTGTTTGTAAAAAGGGTTCTGATTCTGACCATTCTGTTCTGATCCAATATAGTGTGCAACAAGCTTTACATATTACCCTAACTTTATTGATCTACCAATTAGCTAAGTTTATGTAATATAGATCCCTTTTAAACAGTTTTAAATAATTTTTTTTAATAAATTATCTGTCTGATATTTATTTTCATTAATATCTAAAATTAAAACTTTGGATGAAAAATAATTATAAAAATCAAAGTGAAAAAAAAATATATAAGCAGCATAACATATTTATTTTGAAAATAATTAAGTAAGTAATAAAGAAAATTCTTAAAACAAAAAAACTGCAGTATTATTCCCAAGATATGAAATAGAACAGACATGGGCAACATAAATTTTCTATGCCTGCATACTTTCAAAATTTTTAAATATATTTACATTACAGATAACTGACAATAAGTCTATATGCTCAGTGAACAAAAGCTATAACATTATAGCAATAAATTTCAAGACAGTTTTTTATAGTATTCATATTTCCTTTACAGATTAGTACACTTGGCAATGTGTGTAAATTGCTACATGTGATTAGAGTACAGTTAACCAAGTTACAATATACCTTAATATTAAATAAGCGGTCAAAAAGTTGCAATCCAAAATTTCTGATTAGAATTAAGTAAGTAAAATTATCTTTTCTTGCATTTTTATCCACTATTCTAAATGAATGAAAATCAGATAATTTTTTTTACCATATTTACTTGCATATAAGATGAGGTTTTTATTCATTTTTCACTGCTTCAAAAACCAAGGTCGTCCTATACGCACGAGCGAAGGATTCTTTTCGTTTTTGCAATAATTTTTGTAAACTGTGTATTTGCATTTTTTACTGAATTCTCACCTTCTGGTGTTTAAAAACAAAAGTATTTTATCTGGGTCGTTTGAGTCATTCTTGTGTATTGTCGGGAGTAAAGATAAATAGCGATATATAAAGCAAAGCTTTTGAATTGAATTCCAAAATTACACGGGAGCCCGATATAAGTTTTAATTTATTCCCATGCGAAAACAGATGATTATTTGAAAATCAGAATTCAGAGAAACTCATAAGTTTAATCAACAAAGAGTGAATTCAACTGTTAAGAATTGTCAAAAATGGTTTCCGATTGTCCAGCTTTACATGAACAAATGTCGATTTTACAAGATTTTTCCTTGAAGTTTAAAATGCCAGTAATTTTTGCAGAAAATGTGTGCATTTATGTGCATTTGATAATTTATTTCGATCTTTAAAGTCACACCTCATACTATATGTGAGGTTGTCTTATATTCAAGTAAATACGGTATATCATAATCTTATATATAACTAAATTTTATGCAGAATTTATATAAACTTTGATGTGTTTAATATTTTATTCTGATCTCACATCAAAAAGTGTCATATAACTATTACAGAAAGGTTGCCCACACCTGAAAGAGAGGAATGAAAGTTAAATGAGATATTAATTAATTTATCCAAATAAAAAAAAATTTAAGGATAACGCAATATAAATAACAATTAACAAAAACGAAATTATGGAAACTAAAACAAAGATGAAAAAACATATTGTTGTCAGTTGATTTGTGTGAAGGATAACCATGACAACATGAAGAAAAAGAATTTGAAATAACCAAATGTTAATCAATGGATGAATTGTAAGGATCTGACATCTTAGTTTTAGGTATTAAAGAAAAAAAGTGGAAAAGAAAAGATGTAGGTCATTTTATTTTATTCTATTTTTTAAAATATTTAAATTATAGTATTTGTTAAAGATTTGTAGTATTTAAAGCTAGTTAATCTGATACCCTCATTTGAAATCAATGAGAGTTTTTTAACTACTTACATATAAGGTAGAATTCATATATTAATATAAGCAATAAACTAAAGATTATTTTTTTATAAACAGGTTAACATTTGTTAAATAATTATATTAAAAAATTCAAATCTATAAGTTTTTATTAAAAACTTCTAGAATTTAAAATCTTCATAAAGTCAGTTACATATTATTACTCTTGATGTAAATAGTAATCTATAAAAGTATTTTGAAATTATGATTAAAACAACATCATTATTATTTTCAACTAAGGCTTGCAATATCAGAATACCAAATATTGGTTTACTGAGTTTGTTCTGCAACAGTGAAGTATATTAGTAGTATTTCAATTTAAGAAAACACTATATTTTCAGTAGAATAAAAGAAGCCAATAAAATATCTTCCAACTTTTGCAAAATTTAATAACAGTTTTATATGAAATTCATAAGAGTAAGAAAGTATTCAGATAGAAAGAAATACATGATTAATACAAAATATAATTATCAGAACAGTTTACTGTTTAGTTATAATTAATAGACATGCCCACAATAATAAAAAAAAAACTAATAACTTATTAACACACTAAATCATCATCTTTCTGAATATATGTTTAATGATTACACTATATATGTTTACAGTTCTATACTATATAATTAATGTTATTATTAATGAAAAATTTAGTAACTTAAAAATAAATTTGTAAATGCAAGCATTGTATGCGAGTTTGCTACAGTTCTAAACAAATGACATTTGGAATTGAAGATTTATCAAATTATTATTAGTTTGGCTTACAATTAACAAAAGGCTTCAACATAATAAGTTATAATTTGTATTCCAAAAAATATAAAAAATATAATTATTAATGAAGTTTTTTCATTAGCATAATTTTTTCTGGATGCATCACTATTATTATTACTACAAACATCAATGAATAGAAGTTAAATTAGGATATGAATAAATACATACATAAGTATTTCCATATGCAAAGATTATAATATAATTTTGAATCAATTTTATGCATCTAATTTGCTGAAACTAATAGTAATAAATAAATTTTAAGAATAAACAATGACATTAAAAATCAATACTAATTTTAATACTCTAATCCTAGCTGACAATAACAATACAAAACAATTTAAAGAATTCAAAAATAGTATCAAAGAAAAATTCAGCTTGGTTGTATTGCTTTTAAATGAAAAAGCAGAATAGTTTGCTAAATGTGTGAAGCAACAATGAATTAAAAGATCTAGTGATCCATAAACCACTGTTCACAAAAATTACTGAAAATATGTCAACAAATGTCTTCAGGTTGACATCTAGTGAAACCAATACAGACAGACAAATCTAAATAAAAATATTACTAGTTATTTTAAAATTAACAAGAGTCCTTTTTTAAATTTAGTTTGGAATTATCTGAAGTTATGATCCTTGTCAGAAGACTGTATTGAGTTCATTGACAAAGATTAAAAAAGTATGATTTAACTTTAAATAAAGAAACTGTGTGCATAATAAAAATGATATAATAAATGTTGGATAATCAATAAAGTAAGAAAACTTCTATCATCAATTTTGCTTTGCCCATGCCATTTCATTTCAGCGTGATAAGTATTTCATGTTATGTTACAAGAAAAATGAAGAAGAAATTCAATTTTATGCCTGAAATAGAGAGAGCAATAGTAAAACCATAATCAAAGAAAATGCTGACTGTTTGGAAAATATTCAGAGTTTTGAAGATTAAAATTAATTATTAGACAAACTGTATCCACTTATTAATAAGAAATGGAAAGTAACAAAACGTTTTAGATTCTCACTAACAATAAATGATAGCATCATTCAAAAATATATTGAAGTTTAGTTTAGAAAAGAATCATCAATAGAAAACCAGGAGAAACAGCCTCAAACATGTTTCTATCAACTTAAAGATTACATATTAAATTGCATGCTTCTAGCCCTTCTGTTTATCGTTATTAATTATTTTGTTACAATTATCTTTTTAAGACTGAACAAAGAATGATTTTAATGATTTATTGATAGTGTACTTTAAGTGTTTTAGTAATATCCAATATATAAGTAAATGTATTAACATGTACTATACAGTATATAGTTGAATTTTTTAAATATGTTCAATACGATTATTTTAAATATGTTCAGAATATTACACATACTAGTTTTTATAACAGAACAGCATGTCTTATGTGAAAATTAACACCCTATTAATTTTGAAATGCATTTTATACATAATTAAATGAACTGATTATTTTTTAATCTAAGAGTTACCATTCAAAGTATATTTTCCAAAAAAATGTTTATAATTTTCATGATTTAGATCATATATTCGTTCATCAGCTTTAAAACTATAGTGGGTACAGTACATAAGTAATATGTATAAAAAAACTTTTCTGTGAAATTAAAACTTCTCATATATACATAATTTTAATTACATAAATGTATCCACAAAAGTAAAAACAGATAAAGTAAGTAATTTGTCAATTTTTTAACATTTGCATTCAAAAAACCTACTTTATTATATAACAGACTTTTGGCTTTAACAGATACCCTCTCACCCAAATTATTAACAATTTGTTAAATCGAAGTTTTACTGTATTATTAAAAAATATCAAAATACCAGTATTGAATTTTGGTCTGATATTGCAAACCCTAGTTTAAACAAATTACACTAACAGTTAAAAAAAGTAAAATTCCTGCTATTTAAAATAAGTTCTGTGCAATCATTATTTTATTAATAACTGACCAAAAACTAAGTATATTTTTATTTCACATTATAAGGTAGTTAAATACAAAATTTCAGAAAATTCTTTTATACAAACTAAAATTATTGTTAAAATAATGTGGAATGATTCAATTGCAAAAAATTTAGCCTACGAAATTTTAAAAAGTCATTTCCATAAATATTTTGTCAACAATATATTCTTAAAATCTGATGGCACTAATTTATTCTATCTCAAAAATTACCAGCTTTATAAAATCTATAAAAATCATATTGTACATTTTAAAGGAGATAATAAAAATTGCATTATTTTGTTGCTTCAGTGATAGGATTTCTTAAAACTAAATGGATTTATTTATTAAAAAGTAATTATATGAATTCATTAATTTAATCATATTTGTAATTTGCTTCATTATTTTTTAAAATTTTATAATAATTTACATTATTATATAATATACACTCTCACAAAAAACCCTTTCTAAATTGCAGCCGTATTATGAGTGATATATGATGGCTCTACGCATGCTTTAACGTTTTTGCTTTACTATATTTATATTTCATTTTTATATTTTATTTTTATCTTTGTTTTTTTGCTTTACTGTATCGCTATTTTAGTTTGTTCTTTGTATGTTTGAATGTTCTAGTATTTATAGGTTTCATTTAATTATATTGATAGCCTAGTAGTAGAGATGGCACACTAAAGTTTTGTATAAATTCATTTAAAAATGTTCCAAAACGCATGTATCATTAATGCAAATCTAGCAGAATTCAATTTTCGTTTATTTTTGATAAAGTCATTAAATATGACCGAAAACGTTTGAATTTGGTAATAAATACGGCTGCAATTTAAAAAGGTATTTTGTGAGAGTGTATATTGTATATGAAATGCAGTCTACAAAAAGATTATTATATAAATAGTAATTATTTATATAACAATAGCATAACAATTAGACCACATGACATATGATAAATTTGAATTATATATATAAAATCTTATTCAGTTGTATTTTTCAAAACATATTTTGTAAACTGAAAAAATTTTTTTTCAGCTAATCTAATATTTATAATTATATTAAAAATCAAAATTTCTGATTAATACTTTTTCAAAAATTTAATAAAAATGAAAAACAGATTATTGAACTATACACATAAAATACAAATTGCCAATTTACTACTCTCTTAATAAATTTAAATTTCAAAATATGCATTTTTAATCATACATTGTTCTATGAAACTTGTATTTCTTATCAAAAGTTTATACTGAGGCTATTTTTTTGAACTGGCAATATTGCTGAAAATTAACAGTAACCTGGCAAATTACCAAAAGTCCATCAAATATTTTTTTCCTAAAAGTTTGTGCATTTGTTGTAATAAATTTTTGCGTCTAAGAAATAGGAGAAAAACAAACATTTAAATATTTATTTTATCACCAGAAGCAATGTTTATTCTCCAATAACAATGATGTTTCATCAAAATTCAAGTTGCATACAAACAGAATGCAAGGAAATGCATGACATATGGTACTGTTGCCTGATGGGTCAGAGCTTTTTGTCACAGATGGAAGGATATCAAAATTATGGATAGTAACAATCACTTGCAATAGACAAAGAATATATGGAAGCTGTTTTGATATTATTGGAGAATGATCACTGATGGATTTACCAAGAAACAAGTGTCAAACTAAGTATTGCAGCTTCCAATCTTTACAACAACTTCACAGAGAAACAGAATATATATAAAACTGCTGCAAAATGAGTGCTTCATGCTCTGAATGACAATCAGAAGAATCCTTTCTTCATCAAATTATTGAAACTGATGAAACATGGGCCAGGTCCTATAAAATGAAACTGAAATGCCAATCATTCTTGCACCCCAAGAATTGAACTGTGACAAGAACTGAATAAAGTAAAAGTGTTAACAATCATTGCATATGACTTCCAAAGAATCCTCTTATCCTATTCATATGTGCCACTGAGACAGACAGTTAAATAATGATATTACTAATACTTCTTTGATCATCAGCATTATCCAACATGTCATTGCAAAAGACCAGAGTTACTGTAATTGCACCCAACTATCTTGCACGTGTGCTGCCATTCTTCATTACATGTGAGGACATTGCTAAGCAGATGGCAGTGAGAGATACTTGAATACTAATCATATCAACCTTACATAAATCCATGCAACTTTGACCTTTTCCCAAAAAATTAAAGAATGTCTTATAACAAGATCTTCCAGGACATTAACAGAATCTTTTTCACTTTAGGTCAGTCTCTCTAGATACTGGCTAAAAATGAAACTGCTGATGGTGTTCATTGCCTCCCAGAAATTTGACAGTGGGTAGTCCACAACAGTGGAGACTGTACTGAAGTACTGTGACCATCATGAATTGTTTTATTTTAAAATTAATAAGTTACAACACTATTGCCACTGCAAATAAAATAGCCCTTGTATATCAAAGCCATATCTTCTGAATAAAACTGTGTTTCTGAATATTCATAACTTATGTATAAGATATGGCTAATTTTTTCCCCCCCCTTAAAAATGCTTTGATAATCAGCTTTTGTGATAAGTAATCTTCATATTCTAGTGAGAAACTGCAACAATATAATTAGCACTAAATCAATTTATCTTAGTCTAGATATGTTATAGTTCCTAAAGAATTTGAAATTAAATACATAACAATAGGATATTATGCATTCAGTTTAATATATACTTTTATCTTTTTAGTTGTTTCTTTAATAAATCATGTAATGAAAGTGATTAGATGATTTATTATCTAATCACTTTCATTACACAATTTTATCATCACACAAAAAATGTTATAATTTATTAAAAATAATTTTTTTTATTTAAAATTTATTTATTTTATTTATTATTATTATTATATATTATTTAATATATATAATATATTATATTTAATATATAATCTATATATATAAAAACGAATGTGTGTGTGTGTGTGTGTGTCTGTTTGCCCTTCATGCATTACTACACCATTAATCCGATTGCCATGAAACTTTGGGAAGTTGTGTTTAATACACTCTCGCAAAGGTTTGTGACATATGTGAAGACCACCATTTCTCCCTTCCAAAAATATCTTTATATATGGATTAAGGCTTTTATGTCCAACAGATGGCGCTAACTCTGACAACCTAAGTTTGCTTTTCTGTGAGAATGGACTGAAGCAGATCATTTTCTATCTATCTATATAAATAAAATATAACGTTTGTTTGTTCCTACCGATTCCTTTGAAATTTTGACACAACGTTGCATTCGAATACGCACGTGTTTTTATATAATATACATGTCGAAATTCCCCCCACTGGGGGAGATGGACAGGATTAAGGCTTACCGTGAAGAACTTTGCTTCTATTATACTATTTTAGATGCAGGTTTTTGCGTTTTAATAGGTTACGTCAACAGAATATACACTAAAAAGGGATTTTTCGATATTCCCCAGCGGGGAGAGGGACAGGATTAAGGCTTACTGTGAAGAACTCTGCTTTTATTATACTATTTTAGATGCATTTTTGATTGTGTTTTAATAGGGTACGTCAAGAGAATGTACACTAAGAAGGGATTTTTTTGAAATTCCCCCACGGGGGAAGTGTTATACATTTATAATAGATACATTTTGAGCCACAACAATGCGTGGCCGGGTCAGCTAGTATAATATATATAATACATTATAATATATAACACATTAATATTATATATTAAAAATTTATTTAAAATATAAAATTTAAAAAAAAATTATTTTTATAAAGCTGATACTTTTACTTTGATTTCTATTAAATGAATAGTTACTGAAAAAAAATTTTAAAAATTAATTCAATTCTGTTAATTTCATATTAATATAGTATTTTCAAAAGTAATTACTACTTTATCATTTTCAATATTAGCAAAAATGTATACTATGAAAATGATAATTATTTTTAATTTTTTCAATAGTATTTATTTACAAATATATAAAGTCTATTTCATTTCCTAACAGTATGAAACAACATTCAAAGAAAATTGTCTATCTTTCCTATAATTTTGACACCCCCTTTATTTGAAATATAAACTTATTGAAACAAGTTCATTTCAGTCAAGTTCAAAAAACATTCTAATTACATTCTTTAGTATATATTGTACCAAGAATAATGAAATTGAGAGAACATTCTACAATATATAGCAAATAATGATTTATGAGTCCTTGATACATAAGTAATATATTCTTATGTTGTAGTTTCTCATATTATGAAGATTACAAAAATTACCAATAATAGTGAAAACTATGTATTTAACATATCTTTACTAAAATATGTTTGAAACACATTATATTGGTTTAATTTTAATTACATTAAATATACATAAATTATTATAAATTTAGAAATTACCAGTCCAGCATAATAACAAAGAAAGATATCACCTTACTTTTGTGATCTCAAAAGGAAAAAATTATTTAAAATATTTGAAATTTAATTCCATGTATAAAGTTTACTATAACTTCATTCAAATTATCATAAACTGTGGAAATATCTTCAAATATTACAAATTCTACTACAATAGAAATTAATGATTTAAATCTTAAATCAAAATTAGATAAATTTAAATTGTTTTTAATAAACTTTCTATTTTTCTAAAGTGCTTGTTTATAATTCTGCATAAGTTATGATCCAACAAAACAGATCATTTTTATATGTAACGTAAGTACGAAAGATGAACGGAATTCATAATTGAATTTAAAATAATTAAATGATTAATTTTAGAATATTAAATGTTTATATTGGAAAATTAAATACCTTATTAAAGCTCTCAAAGTTTTTTGCAAGTGAGCTAAGTCAGGTGTTTCACTGTTATTTTGTATATCGTGTTCACCAAATGTAGCTTCTTCGGTAAAATTTGAAACTTTCAATGCTGGTTTGCTATTTTTATCATCACTTTCTTTTGATAGTGTATGTTCATTCTTCAAACTTTTAGTTTCATTACATAAAGATTTCTGTAAATTACTTGAAGTTGGTTCAGTAGTAGTTTTTTTCACAGAATTTAGTAGATTATTTTGAACAGATACATTGTTTATCGTTGATGGACTGTTAAAGGACAATATATTGGAGTCATCTTTTTTTGGTATTTTACGTGGTGGCTCATCACTATTCCAAGAATCTTCCTTTATATCTAATATGTTAAATAATACTGATGCAGGATCTTCTATTAAATGCTCAGTTCTCATTTCACAATCATCGACATTACTATTCCATTCAGGTTCAGGAGATCTTGGAGATAAGGATTTAGCTGAACCTAATCCCGAGTCCATCGTACTATCATGTACCATATTTGATTTATTTGTTATAGAATGTGAAAAATTTTTTTCCCAATTTTTTTCTGTTTCTAATGTAATATCTTCACTATCAGAATTCCATTCTACTTCTTTATTCAAAAAGGCAGAAGTTAAAAAATAATCATCTAGAAAAATAATTAAATTACGAAAGTTATTTTTATTGTATAAAAAATTTAGTGGTTTTAAATATTCAATCTTACATCAATATTAATTTTAAATTTTTTTATATTTACTTACCAATAATATTTTGCAATTATTTAATTTATTGTTTAAGTAACAAAATGTTAGTATGTGATCTAAATTATGTATGTATATGATTATCTATTAGCTCAAATTAAAAACATTTTTGTTTTATATATATGATTATAATAAAACTGTCTTCATATGTTAATATATAAAAATTTTAGTAACACCTGAAAACAGTTTTACTTAATCTAGGTAAGGTTTTTGTTACAATTACATTACAAAATTAAGTAATCATTCCATCAGTGAAAGCCATTCAACTGCAATATTAAACCTGTGAATATTTTAATCAATTCTAAAATATATTCATAGAAAAAAAATACTTTTGACCAATTAAGTACGTTTCTTCAATGCAAAAGTTTGAGCACAAAAGGAAAGTTAAAAAAAATGTTCAAATTTAAATTCAAACTATATTTTATGATTTACAAAATTTTTCAATACAATAATTTATGTAACTTGAACCTACAACTTCCACTTGCTGTGCAAATGCTTTGCTAGTTACACTACCTGGATCTCTATCTGAGTAGTGTAACTGCATTTGTATAACTAACTGTATTTGTATAATTTATATAAGTTATATATGTACATTAATTTAAACATATAAAAATTATTTCAGTAAACAAATATTTTTTAAGTAAAATTATGAATTCTGAGTTATTTTTAAAGAATATAAACAAGATGTTGTGTACAGTTAAATGTTGATTTGTTAATTGGAGCCAAGTTAATTTTAGTAACTGTTTCAGAGAAAACAGCTTTAAAGAATTTTTCTCCTCTTTATAAGCTCCAATAAATTCCAAATTCTCATTAAACATACAGGAAATTATTAGCAAGTACAAAAATGTCAACTTTGTAAAACTTTTCTTACTAATTACATCTTTCCTTCCATCAATCTTGACTTTATGGAGTAGTCTGTGTCTTTCAAGAACTTTTATTGTATTGATACAATAAAAGTTCTTGTTGAAAGAGAAAGCATAGAAATTTTAGCAATGGAAGATCTGGTAATGCTAAATTCAATTATGTATTTATGTATGTGATGATAATTATTTTATGAAATATTCAGTTAGTTCCTGACTGTTAGAAAATAAAATATTTTCTTAAATTAAGTAAAATGTAAGTTATAACTTCCACAGATTGGAAAGGGTTTTACATCTATGTGGTTCTCATAATCAGATAGAAGTACAACTAAGTAATATAAAGATGTTTACCATTAGTATTTTAAAATCTACTACTATAAGGCATGGCTTTTTGTACTATTAAATATTACACATGCTGATATTAGGTGTAAGCATTGCTTGCATGTAATGTAAGTGGATAAAGTGCTTAAAGAGTAACAGAAAATTGGTACTTCAAGTTTAATTATATGTAACAATACTTTTCAATTTCACAGTGCAACATATAATACTCTTTCTAGAACACTGATGAAAAATTATCGTAGGTAATTCTGATTTTCCTATAAAAAATATGGATTACCAACAGAATGAACATCAGCATCTCTAACAATTATTATTAGAGACCCAACAAAAAAATATTCCCCTAATCCCATTCCCTAATTTTATATTAAATAAATTTTCATTTTCTATAAAATTAGAAAATAAAAAAAGAATTAAACAAGAAACATCCAACGATTGCCTAAATGATCGGGCTATAATTCTGCTAATTTTAAATAATTAACACAAAGTAATTTGCTACTAGAGGTAGACATTAGGCACTATTTCTTAACTAAATTAATAATTATAATTCTAATAATTTATTAAATAATTGTAGCCCAATCATTTAGGCGATCATTGTGTCTATATACTTATTGGGCTTCATGATGTTTATTATTCTTAAATTAAACAAGTCTGTTGTATTAAAATTCTTTAAATCAAACTAAATATAAGCACTATTTCATGGTTCTTTTAGTACTCGGCTCTTTCTGAATATGAATCATCGTCAAATGAAACAAATTTCATTATAAAAACTTGTGGAAAACATAATTTTCAATGATTATCTACAATATCTTATTTTAATTTTTTAAAGAAAATTTTCAGTGAAAGCAGTATTTTAATTACTTGTCTTTTTAGAAATGTAATGGATACCGATCTGAAACATCAGCATACCAAAAATGTTCCCAATATATTGGTATCAGTTTATTTTACAAACTAATACTCCAATCTTTTTTCAATATGTATTCTTCCCATCATTTTGCCATAGCAAGCACACATTGTTAGACATACTGTGTTCTAAAACTAACCCATAGTAAACAGTGTCCTCCCCACATATGATTCACTATCAATGTCCATGAGACATATGGTTGTTGATTTTGGCAGTGCCAACTTGATCTTCCCCACGGGTCTCCCACAGAGCAGGTAACCCATGGAGAGGCTGAACCAGCTAGTTGGAGATTTAGCAAATTAATTCAAGCTTTGTTCAATGTTTTCCTAAAATTAAAGTTAGAGTTGGGCCTAGACAAACTAGATACAGTTGCATGGGGTTTGATCCTAAAAAGAGCCTATAAATCAATTTGTAAACTTTTAATTTTTATATTGGAATTTAGATGAGTTAGCAAACAAAATGAATATTCACTAAACCAATAAATTTTGGACTTTTATTTATTACCAATACCTGTAGAATATGGATAGAAGAAAGTATCACTATTGGATTAGATCAGTTGGAAAATTATTGGTATTAGATAATATTGACAGAATTCAGTACTGTATCATTTTTACTTTTAATAGAACCAAATTAAAGGTTTAGGTTATACCTGAAAGTCTGCTGAGGTTTACAGGTGTAACTTCTGAATGCCCCATTCAATTTTAAAATATGGCTGCACTGTTAAATTCAGTGTAAAAAAATTCCTTGAAATAATGTGTAGTATGATATATGTTACTACATGAAATTTTGAAGTATGACTATTTTTAAAGTTCAAATGTTAAATTATCAAAATAGTATGAAATTTTTAGACCTATTAACATACCCAAAGTCAAACCACTGTATCTATTAGGACCAGAAATAAATGTCTAACATGGTCTTTCTGGGACACACCATATAAAATATTCAACTTTTATAAAAATATATAACAGAATTACTTTTCTGGCTATATCTACACACACATATATATATATATATATATATATATATATTCAATACTGAGAAGTTTTTCATTGATGTAATAATAAATTTATCTTGTAAATAATAAATTTAATTCAGCCTCATAATACCTACAAGAGCCTGTGAATTAGTTCTCTGTTTAAAGCTAAAATGTTTTGTAGGTGTAAACCAATTCATAACCTACCATTCAATATTTATACAGTATGAGATACAACAATTAGCCAGCTTGAGCATATATGAAGCATATTCAACAAATAAGGTTAGTATAATACTGTTAAAGAAAAATAACTTAGCATACAAGGTTGAGACTGATAATAAACTTATATGATACACCCAAACTCCAGCAGCAAAGTAAAATATTTACAACTTCAAACATTTTTGGTGATCTTAAGCTCCCATCTTCAGTTTCTATAGTCTTTAGATTGTAGAGCAATGCTTGCAAATAATGTTTAATTTTGAAACCTGAAATGCCACTTGCATTGACATTTTCAAAATCAGCACTTATAAGTCCTGATTGATCAGTTTGTACTAGTGATATATCTGGTCTTACATGTAATTTTTTAAATCTCAAATAAGGCCCTCCAAGCCTAGGTCAGGGAGATACTATGTTTATAGTTGATGGCTGATTCTCTCCTTGTTTCCTTTTAAATTTTATTTTTTTTTCCAAGTGCCATATGTCTACTTTGTTATTTGATATACACATAAGTTTTGCTTAGTCCAAGTGTGTGTGTGGATGCCTTGTCTCCAAATTATACTGCAAGACCAGACATATCACTAGCACAAATCAACTAATCAGGATTTATAAGTGCTGAATTTTAAAGATTCCAATGCATGTGGCATTTTACTTTTCAAAATTAAAGCATTCTTTACAAGTGTTCTTCTACAATCAAAAGACTATAGAACTTGAAGATGGGGACTTAAGACCACTGAAAACATTTGTTCAACCTTGTAAATATTTTACTTTGCTGCTGGAGCTTGGGCATATTATGTAAATTTATTGTTTCTTCAGTTACAGTAGTAGTATTTGAAGTTAGAGAGACTAATAATATTGAAACAATACATAGTAATATAGCCCTGCCAAGTAACATGTGTGCGCACCATGTGGTTTACAAAATGGCATTGCCAATATCAAACAGCAAACCATTATTTGATTTTTGACAGCTAAAGGCATTAGACCTACAGAGAGATTCATCACAGGATGTATGCACAGTCAAGCACGTTGCTACAAAAAGCTTGATTTCAAAAGACTGTGGCTCAATGTTTGTTTGGCCTTTCGTAAACTTTTGAACCCACTTGCAAGCTTTTTGTAGTGTAATGCAAGACTTCATATTGTGTATTCATTCTTGCAATGGATCTCACTGACTTGCAAGTGTAACTGGATCTCAATACTTATTTGATTTTTGATTCTGGTGAAGTTTGATATGGATGATGCCATTTTGTAACTTGCACAGTGAATGAAAATACCACCAAGCAGAAATAACTATTGGTATGGGACTGCATTACTGTATACTATTTCATTATTATTAGCCACAATCTTGTATGCCAAGTTATTTTTCTTTAACATTATTGCAACTAACCTTATTTATTAAATCTATTTTGTAATATTGAAAATAAATTTTCAAATGCTAGTATGTTCTTCAGAAATTATTATAAAATGTAATAATAAAAAATTTAAAATAGGAAAAATTTATTAATAGCAAATTTTAAATAATAAATATAACTATCAGTAATTAAAAACAAAAATAATTACTATAAAATCTTGTTATATTATATTATATTATAATAGTATTTCATATGTTTCATTTCCAATATTATAAACTTTATAACATTGTGAATTGTGAATAAAAGTATTATTTTAAATATGTTCAAATTATATTATAGTCAACTCTAAAAATCCAATTTAATGTCAGGAATTCTAAATATTTGACTCCCTACATCATTTATTCTAAAATGATTTTTGCTATTGACTTTCTTTGCAAAATATCAAGTTATATTTAAGGCTTCAAAAATTTACTGCTTATCACATTTAAGAAGCTTGATTTTTTAAATCCTGATTAACATTATCAAGAACTCTGAGGTCTCTTAAACTAATAAACTGTAATTTTATCAATTTTAAAAACTTAGTTTGATTACAATGTACACTGCATTACTACAAACAAACTACTTCAAACAACCTTTACTCTGCAGTAAAATTAATTCTTTACTCTAACGTTTTCGGTTAGCTTTACTAACCCTCTTCAGGATTGACAAAAAAACCGTTATTTCAAAAAATATGTTCGAAAAACTCTTTACAATTTAGAATGCTTTTAAACTTTCCAGCTGCGCAATCTCAGATCATTCTTTCACAGCTGCATACCGGCCACTCTCCAAGCAGAAGGGATTCGATACGATTCTTTAAAATTAATGCTTTGCCCTTTTTCATTGTACTTGCCAATACACCATGCCTCCGTATATTTAAGTTGCCTTATATTTGCCACTTTCTGTACAATTTTCACATTTTCCCAGTTGATAGACACCACGTCCGAATCCGCTAACGCCGTAACTGGTTGCCTGCATCTTGCATTTCTTTTATGTTCCTCTATCCTTACCGCCAGCGATCTCTTCGTGGCCCCTATATAATACAGCTCCATATTCCGCTTTTTATCTTGCACCGGTATTCTGTAAACCCCTGGAATTTTCATTCTGTCTATGGGTGCTTTGTCATTCCGTAACAACTGAAATACAGTAGGGTTCCTCCTGTATGCTATTTTTTTATTCTTCTATATATGTTGCTTAATTGAGCTCTATACTCCATTATGGTAAATTATCCCTTTTCTCTACGCTCGTTATTACCTTTCTCTATTTCTTGCACCAACCATTTTATTTTGCTACTCTTTATTCCTATACTTTCTGCTATTTTCTTGATGTACTCTACCTCCCTTCTTGTGTCTTGCATCCTGCTACAATGCGTGTACGCTCTTCTAAGCAGTGCTCTGAAGGCTGCCAACTTGTAGTTCGTTGGGTCATGGGAAGTCCATGGTATCATCTCTGGAATGTACAATGGTTTACGATACACCTTAGTAGCTATTTTTCCTTCTTCCTCCACTTCTATATCTATGTCAAGGAAATGTATTTTTCTATGGCTCTGCTGTTCTATTTCTAGCTCCAGCCCGAAGATATTGTTGTTTATATCTCGACTAAATTTTTCCACGTCTGGCTTCTCCTTCCATATAATACATACATCATCTACATATCTTGCATACAGCAATATTTTTCCTTCATATTTGTGCAATTTGCTACTTTCCAGAGATCTTACTACTAATTCGCATAATAACCCTAACACAGGGCTACCCATTGGCACGCCCCTATGCTGCTTGTATGTAGTATCTTCAAACTTGAAGAACGACGAAAAAGTGGCTAAGTGCGCCAATTCTAATATTTGCCTTCTTATTTTTGCTGCATTTTCCACCTTCTCTAATAAAAAAATCCCTCAAGTGACCAAAACATGGCTCCAACTTTACTGATGGGTACATTGCCTTAAAATCGAACACTGTCATGTAGCTTTTTTCACTTAATTTCAATTGCTTTAACTTCTGTATTACCTCTACTGCCTGCGTTACGCTATACTGATGTGCAGGCATGTTTATCATAATAAATTCTTTGAGCTTCTTTTCTAGCAATATTGTAGGAGCAGAGCACTTATCTACAACCGGCCTTATGCTTTTTCCCGGTTTATGGGTCTTTGCAAACCCGAATAGTCTTGGAACGGCCGGGGAGGATACGATAATCTTCGTCATTCGCAGTTGCCTAGCCTGTCTTACTAAACTGTTTTACTCTTGCTTGCATCTGGTCTACAATCTTTGGGTGCGTTACTTTGCATTGAGTGTCCTTTATGTAATCTGCTAGCAGTTCTTTATGCGTGCCCTTCTTCATAATTACCATGTTTTTAGACTTGTCTGCCCTTGTTAGCACTATATCATTATCATTCATCCATTTTTTACTTTCTCTTATATCCTTCCATGCCTTGTCCTGCGTTTTTCTTGTACATTCACTGTTAATTTTAAAAACTGTTCTCCATCTGAATGCCTCTTTTTTGAGCTCACCGAGCCCTTCCAACGCCAGCTCAACATCTGGGATAATTCTTTCATATCTGAGCTTAGGGAGCGAAACGTATTTGGGACCCCACTAACAAGCCTCCTTTAAGCATCTTGGTGGATTAATGTTATCCCAGCAAGTTAATGTGGACCCGGTTTGCGCTTTCGTATATTGTTGCTGCTGTTTTTTTAACCATACCATTTTCTTCTCATATCTATTCCTCAACCTCCCTGCTACCTGATACGTAAGATTTATCACTCTGTTATTCACGTCTGTGAGCAATTCTGGGTCTATATCATGTAGCTGGTTCTCTAATTCTATTAGTTCTTTCAGCAATACATACTTTCTCCGGCGTGTATTTCGAATCGTCTTTCTTAAGCACAATACCTTTAGCCTTGGGAGTAGTGAGTAGCATCCCTCGGTAGCCGTATTCGCCAACGTATTCTGCTCCAACAATATTGCTAGAAAAGAAGCTCAAAGAATTTATTATGATAAACATGCCTGCACATCAGTATAGCGTAACGCAGGCAGTAGAGGTAATACAGAAGTTAAAGCAATTGAAATTAAGTGAAAAAAGCTACATGACAGTGTTCGATTTTAAGGCAATGTACCCATCAGTAAAGTTGGAGCCATGTTTTGGTCACTTGAGGGATTTTTTTATTAGAGAAGGTGGAAAATGCAGCAAAAATAAGAAGGCAAATATTAGAATTGGCGCACTTAGCCACTTTTTCGTCGTTCTTCGAGTTTGAAGATACTACATACAAGCAGCATAGGGGCGTGCCAATGGGTAGCCCTGTGTTAGGGTTATTATGCGAATTAGTAGTAAGATCTCTGGAAAGTAGCAAATTGCACAAATATGAAGGAAAAATATTGCTGTATGCAAGATATGTAGATGATGTATGTATTATATGGAAGGAGAAGCCAGACGTGGAAAAATTTAGTCGAGATATAAACAACAATATCTTCGGGCTGGAGCTAGAAATAGAACAGCAGAGCCATAGAAAAATACATTTCCTTGACATAGATATAGAAGTGGAGGAAGAAGGAAAAATAGCTACTAAGGTGTATCGTAAACCATTGTACATTCCAGAGATGATACCATGGACTTCCCATGACCCAACGAACTACAAGTTGGCAGCCTTCAGAGCACTGCTTAGAAGAGCGTACACGCATTGTAGCAGGATGCAAGACACAAGAAGGGAGGTAGAGTACATCAAGAAAATAGCAGAAAGTATAGGAATAAAGAGTAGCAAAATAAAATGGTTGGTGCAAGAAATAGAGAAAGGTAATAACGAGCGTAGAGAAAAGGGATAATTTACCATAATGGAGTATAGAGCTCAATTAAGCAACATATATAGAAGAATAAAAAAATAGCATACAGGAGGAACCCTACTGTATTTCAGTTGTTACGGAATGACAAAGCACCCATAGACAGAATGAAAATTCCAGGGGTTTACAGAATACCGGTGCAAGATAAAAAGCGGAATATGGAGCTGTATTATATAGGGGCCACGAAGAGATCGCTGGCGGTAAGGATAGAGGAACATAAAAGAAATGCAAGATGCAGGCAACCAGTTACGGCGTTAGCGGATTCGGACGTGGTGTCTATCAACTGGGAAAATGTGAAAATTGTACAGAAAGTGGCAAATATAAGGCAACTTAAATATACGGAGGCATGGTGTATTGGCAAGTACAATGAAAAAGGACAAAGCATTAATTTTAAAGAATCGTATCGAATCCCTTCTGCTTGGAGAGTGGCCGGTATGCAGCTGTGAAAGAATGATCTGAGATTGCGCAGCTGGAAAGTTTAAAAGCATTCTAAATTGTAAAGAGTTTTTCGAACATATTTTTTGAAATAACGGTTTTTTTGTCAATCCTGAAGAGGGTTAGTAAAGCTAACCGAAAACGTTAGAGTAAAGAATTAATTTTACTGCAGAGTAAAGGTTGTTTGAAGTAGTTTGTTAGTTTGATTACAATTGGCAAATGATATTTTACAAATTAAAACTATACATTGAAAAAACAAAGCTTTCTTTGTGGTTGAAAACTGTTGGTTCCCAGTGAATATGAATGAAGATGACAATTCATGTTTCTTTACAATGTATATTTTTAATATGTAAAATGTTGTCAGCTAATTTTAATTTAACTATAAATCATCACATTTGTTTTACATGGCATCATTATCAGAGGATTTTTTATAATTATTTCGGCATATTTTCACAAAAGTGCAGCCTCAAATAAAAAGAAATATCATCTCTATGGTTAAAAACTCTTTTTGTTCCTGATGAATGTGAATGATAGATTTAAAGAGAACAATTTCTTTTTGTTCAGTATATATTTTTAATATTTAAAAATCTAATTTAAGAAATCGAGATATCAAATAATCCATTAACTATTAAAAATAGAAATTTTGTTAAACCAACCTTTACTACATTAATTAAGTTGTCAATAGGCAATATACAAGACTGTCTAAAATAACATAGAAACATGAATTTCTGGGAGTTGATTATAATTATAATAATAAATTCATAATATGATTAGTTTTCTTACTTTTGGCCATTACTGGTAATTCTAAAGATGAATTTATTTGAGATTTATCAGCAGTTATCTTTCCCATTTTTTAATTAATCTTCATTAAATTTGAATCTAAAAATTGTGCAATAAATAATTAATTATATATTAATACTAATAATTTGTATTTATTATTTAATGTAAAAATATTTAACAACAAAAAAACTGAACACATGCACTCTTGCTAATCTGAAATGATGCTAATCCAAATTAGAATTTCTGAGTCTGCTATTTTTCTATTCGTGAGACAAGATGTGTTCTTCCTGGAAATTCCTAGGACTATACAATTTTGATCATAAAAATTATATTTTTAAATGTATTTATTATATTTTAATACATTTCATTGCAATAAAATCCATGTAAAGAAAACTGTCTGGAAATATGAAAGATTGATTCAAGATATTAAAAACCCATATTAATAATACAATAAACTAATTGATATAATAGGATGTGCTTAAAAGAAAATATTTCAATTTCAGTTAATAAATCAGAGGAGAGATAATTGTAACTTAGAAAAATTTCTTAAATTTATATTATTTGCATAAATTTTATTTTTTATTCAACTTTTCAATTAAACACCAAAACACCTCTAGCTTTTAAAACATCAAATGGCATACAGAAAGTATTCCATACTGAAAGAAATCAGTAGTAGTGCAATCATAAATATATTGCCAAACTTTAAGTTAAATTTTTGCTGATTGCTTCAATCATAGGATAAAGTCAAAATGAAAGACAATGGACAAGCTAGGTGGAAAGCAGTTAAGTAAACAAACCAATGACATAGGGTAGATGTACCAGTTTTGGCCAGTGTAGTACCAGTTCTGGCCAGAAAACAAATTTAACTTAAAAATATAATTACAAATGAAACAAACTTTTATTGTTAACTGTGTGAACAGTTAACAATAAAAGTTTGTTTCATTGGACAGATTTGAATACGTGGTGATTACATTTTTAAGTTAAATTTGTTTCCTGGCCAGAACTGGTACACTGGCCAAAACTGGTACATCTACCCTAACTCATGATATTTTGTATTTAATTTCATATGAAATAGACTATATAATTGGTTTGCTTACTTAACTGCTTGTTATCTAGACATATCTCGTCTCAAACTTTTAAATCATTGTCTATGATGCAATATGCATTTTATTGAAATTAAAAATTATAATAAATTCAATAGCTTTCAGCTTAAAATTTGTAAATTTAATTTAATAATAGCCAAACAGTTTATCCCAAGACTTTCCAGAAAATTTCAAAACTTTTCTGGAAGATTGGGGTCAAACTCTACTCCAAACCAATTTTGTTTGTTTTTGATAAATGTTCTAGCTAAAAGTAAAAAAATAAAGAAATGACAGATTTTTTTTAAAACATAATGAATTTGTAAATATGTACTACACACTTTAATATATGTTCCAAACACAGTATAAACATCTTTAAAGTTAATACAGGGAAAAAGTTGGTATGCAGTTGTTATTATGGAAAAAATTTCTTTGTGCATAAATTAAATCAGGAAATCAGAAATACAAAATAAAAATAAAAATAATAATAATGAACACTAAACATCTGTATTTCTCAGATTCACAACTATATACAGTAAGACCCCGCTTAATGTTGCCTTGCTTAACACTGATTCAATATAATGAGGTCTGCTCAAAGCTTAAAAAAAGCTCAAAATTTGCGCTGATTTAAATTATCCGGAATTTCATTGATTCATATATAATATGATTATTTACGAACATGAACTGATCAGCAAAAGATGGCAAAAAGGTGTACTTTCTTTAAATCTGTTTGTTTGGTGCAATTTTGGAAAAAATATAACATCAAGGATGCCATAGGCAATATCAACTTCACTTCGCAAGAATTAACTGATAAATGCATGAACGAAATGTGAAAGAATTTATGGCTGAAGGTATCCAAGAATTCTCGATGAAAAGAGCCTATCACCGTATCGTTAGGGTGACCAAATTCAACCTAATTAATACAGCAGGACTAGGCGATGTAGACGAGCAGGATATTGAGGAGGTTATTGCAGTCTGGTGCGGTAACCTCCTGGTAAACTCCAGTCAGGTTACTGGTGAGTGTCTTATCAATGACGACCTTCAAGAACTGGCAGAACAAGAAATTAATGTACAACTGGAAAATAGAGATTCTGAAAATGAAGAACCCAAAGAATTTCTCTACAGATTTCCTTAGTAAAAGTTTGGTAATGATAACTGAAATCATTGATCAAATTGTAGCAAATGATCCAGATTTTGAAAGGAGTGCAAAAGCAAAACAAGGCATTTTGGATGCAATCTTCTGCTACCGTCATTTGCTCAAGGAAAGAAAAAAAACCAAAAAATGAAACTTCAAGACTTTATTGCAAAAAAACAAGAATTTCAGAAGAGCCAGGACCTTCATCACAAAAAATGAACTTTACATTTCTGTGTGCATATGTTTGTGTGTTATTTAACATATATTATTATACAAATTAATTTAAAAAATAACTTGAACTTAAAGTAAAATTTTATTATTTCTGGTTGCGTGGTTTTCCTATCCCTATTTACTCTATGTTAAAATGACGTCGTTTAGCGCTTTGTCATCTAGGAACACATCCCCGTGTTAATCGGGGTCTTACTGTACCTACTTTTGTCTCCTGTATTTATTTGTAGTCCTTTTCGACTTCCTTTTCTCTATATATAATTCCACAAATCTAAACAACCAGTCAACTGCATATAATAACTAGTTCAGATTAGCAAGATTGCACTATATTTGTAATTTAAATAAAATTTTAAAACAAGAAACAATTTTAATATATAAACATGTTTATTATTAAAACACAATATATCAATGTACTGTACATATGCATGAGTTACTTCAAATTTAACAGTCATCTTCAGAAATTTTACAGTTTTACTGACTATTTTATGGAAAATTGTATAAATAATCATTAGTAATTTAGACAAAATGTCTTGGAATTTTATAAAGAATTCTTTTTAAATTTCTTTATTTCCATAAAATAGAAAGCTAGAACAACTCTAATATATCCTACTTCTAAATTTCTATTCAAAAATTCATAAATTCTATGGTTCTTGATGTTTCTCATAGTCTTACAAGATGTTACAAAATTATATGGACTTTTCAAATGAGACTATACAGAATCGAATATAGTAAAGATTTTCAAAACAAATAAAAATGAAAAAAAAAAGTCCTATAAAAAAACATCACTTGCTCAATAAACTTTTTTAACAGGCATCATTATCTATATACCATCATGAATGTGATAATACTAGAAGAATTAAGACTATGAGAAACATCAAGAACTATAGAATTTATGAGTTTTTAAATAGAAATTTAGAAGCAGGATACATTAGAGTTGTTTTAGTTTCCTATTTTATGGAAATGAATGTTAAAAAAATTCTTTATAAAATTTCAGAATCACAATAATAATTGAAAAACAATTATGTAATAATACAATGAACCAATTAATAAATCAAGTTTGTCCTATTATAAGTTTTACTTTCTGGAATTTAATTTATATACTATAGTAATGTTTTTAACATTAGTGCATTTATAAATCACACATTACTAAAGCTAGAATATCTAGGAACTTAAAATTATAACCTTTACGATTTTCAGTGACTTGATGTTTTAGCCTTACACACTAGATATTAGATAACATCAGTAAAAACAAAATCAAACAGTACTTTTGAAACATTCCCAAATGAAATGTTCCAAAAATTTTCACTTAGATCCAAAGTTATCAAGATAGACAAACTAGATATCATATTCCAATAAGTGTTTATGAAATTTAGACCTATGTTTCATAACATTTGAGAAAGTTAATAAAAATTAATATTTATTTTAATTGTTATCTATTTGTATAATACAGTGAACCTCTATGTGACCACCAGATGAAAACTCTCTTCAACCATCCTTTAGATCAGCGGTTCCCAACCAGTGGTCTGCAAGAGCTAAAATACGGTCCACAAAAGATTTAAAACTTTTATTCATTTTAAATTATTATTCCCACATTGATACAAACTGAATTTAATTTTTACTAAATATGTTATGTTTTCTATTATAATAGTACTGTTAAAGCATGTTACTCAAGTTTAATGATTACTTATGTTAAGAGTTTTGATTAAAGTTTATTTTTGGATTGACACAGTTTATTTTTCTTAAACCTTGTGGTCCCTGCTAACAACAATGAAATCAAAGTGGTCCCTGGTGAAAAAAAGGTTGAGAACCACTGCTTTAGATGATCAGATTTTCTTAGAATTTTTTTGTAGGACCATTGTTTTTTATCCTCCTTAAGCCGACCATCTTTTTAGTTGACTATTAAACAACTGAATTCATAATCCCTTTGTGTAAAATATACTGTACTAGGTATTTTCTAGAAAAACAAAACTGAGCTCCATGGCATAGGTTTTTCTGTTTTAACTTCATATGAAAACACAACTGTGGTGACATGTTTCTAACATTCTGTCTAAATCAGTTTAAAACATGCAGGTTCTGAGGAGGGTGTGCATACCTAACACCCTTACCAATAAAAACATCAAGAAATGTTTAAAACAAACACCCATATGCAGTGGTGATATTCGAAATATTTAACAAAGGGTTCGCTAGCAGAAAATTTTTCCCTAACAATCACCGACAAACAAAATAGAAGTTTTGGCTAGAAATAAATACAATACCTTTTCTTGCGATATATCTAATAATCAGTGGTGTATTTGGAACGTAAGGGGCCCTGGGCGAAGAGCAGGTAACAATAGTATATTGGTGCTGTCGACCTTTTTTTTTTTTTTTTTTTTTTTTTTTAAGCAGAGAAATTTTTTACCCTGAATGGCACTGCTGCTAATAGACAAATGTCACCATCTGTCGAAATACAATATCCTTTCTATTTCGCTGTCCATAGCCCGACACGTGTTCCACAGCCATCTTGTATTAACTCACGTGCGTGAGATTGTAAGATCTCTCTTATGACTGGATCTAGTTTCAAGAACTCTCTTGAATCGATCATGATTAAACCTCGTTTCGGTTGAGATTGCACCAAAGCATAGTCCCCGACCTTGCTCACAATCTAGATTGAAATGCTGAATGCTCGGTGCGAACGGGGTATAAGGCTCTAGTTTAGTAGTGTTACAGAGTATAATACGTATATTTTAATATATTTTTTAAAAGAAACAAAACCACTGAGAAATGTTACATGTGTCTAACAAGGTTCGGGAAACTGAAAATTTTACCAATGGGTTTGGCCGAACCTGTGCAAACCCGCTGAATATCACCACTGCCCATATGTGCAGTCAGCAGCCTACAAACTCCAGCAACCAGTAGAACATGCATAAGTATGACTGCAGACTGTGCATGTTAAATGTCTTCATAAAGATCAAAATTAAAATTGTCGTAGAGATCAATGTAAATTGACAGCAACTGGAAACTTCATTGACATGTAGCATGTGATCAGCTTACAATCAGCAATCAACCCATGGTTAACTTTGACCTCAAATATCTCACTCAGCCTGTAGGTTAGATTTTGAAATTCCAGCTTTGTTACAATATTGGCATTACAAAGTTGTACATACAGTATTTTCAAAAAATCATATTTAATAGTTATGTGATTGCTTTAAACGTCAATCACAGACAAAACACTTTATGACTTATGGAGAGCTCTGCTCAAAAATAGTCTTTGAAGTGACCATTTCATCATCCTGGATAGTATGATGCAGTAGAAACATATACAGCATGAACAATATACAACATTGGGTATATTGCACTGTTGCATTAGATGTAAAAATGTATCTTAATTTTTCCAACTTCAATGTCTTTATTTTCTCCTATACTCGGTCTTATCATTAGAATATACATAATTTTCTGTAAATATCCTCAACAAGTTAGAACATAAGAATAAGACATATGCTATTTATTCATATTAAAATAAATAATATAGCAAAGCCAATGAAGTTAATCTTTATATTTATTAATAGGGATAGATAGTGGTAACTGATTATGACAAATTTGGATGGAATTTAGAATTTAACCTGAAAGAAGGATCTGTTTGACTGAATAGAAGAGATATGAAGGCATTATCTTATTAAAAAAGTTAAAAACAGAAAGCAAATGTCCATTTCAGATTACTTTAAATCAGATATTTAAGTATATATGCCAAACTTCATTTACAGTACAGAATTACATGATGAACGTGAAAATGTAATGCCTACATCTAATACAGTACATAATACCAGTACATACAATACAATGTACAGCTATTAGATTAAGTACTGTACACAGTCCTCTGTATCCATTAGATAATTCTTACTTCCTCAACAAGACCACCCTGTGAGATGACCAGTTTTCATAACAAGTTTTGGAGTTGGTTTCTTAGAGGTTTCACTGTATATTGTTTTTATTAAAATACATTAAAATTGTAAACTGTTCATTTCAGCAAACATTTAAAACCCAAATGTAGCATTTTGTTCTGTTTCTTAGTTTAGCATTTCAGATTAGATGTATTGTTGAGAAAAATGTTTTCATTCACTTTTCTCAATTTGTTTAAGCACAAATGCCAAATGTTTATTGTTTATTGTCTTCTGTAGGGATATGATATATTATATCCCAATGTTTTTTCGAAGATAATAAAATGTACTTATTTTAAATATGTTAAAAGCTAAGAATGGCATGTAATGAAGCAATTTGTAGGTATGATGTGTATGGACTAATACTTGGATGCTCAGATCAAAGGTTATTGTTTTCTCTTCCATTAGATTTAAAGTTTGTTGAGTTGAAGATTTGTTTTTATCAAACTTTGCATGCAACTTTTAAATGTGAATTGTTATTCTAAATGAAGGAAAGTGAATAACATTCCTTTAAAACACTATTCAAATAGTAGTAAGTAAATTCTTTAATGTAAAAAAATTAACAAGAATACTTAGTTGTAATAGCTTGGGTTAATTGTTTTAACTATTTTTAAAAAAAAATTTCAATTTTGCTTTTTTGAACTGTGTGCTTTAACAAAACAAAATTAATAATAAAACACTTGTAATACTTTAGAAAAATGATTTTTTATTAACTTTAAATAATTTTTGATTTTGAATTTTACACTAGCATGCTTTTTTAACTGAAGCAAAACACTGCTATGTGATGCAGCATAACATTGGAACATGATATGCAAAGTGACATGCAAATTCATAACATAAAAGTACAAAAAATACTTTTGCCTTTTGTCCAATTAAGACAGTCTGTCAAAATAAAACATTTAAACTTTTTTTCTTTTCAAATATCACATTCAATTTAATAATAAATCAAGCAGAATTTTGAATATGAAGATTTAATTATACAAAATACAAAACTACTTTCAATAAATTTTAACTTTATTATATATCAAATTTGTGTGTAAACAGAATACTTTTAAAGAATAAAATATGTATGGCATGTTTAAAGTTGAATCTAAATCAAAATAAGTGAAAACAGCCAACAGAAAGCAGAGTACTATATTTCATATTGTTTTGTCTATAGCCTAAATGTATTTTTATTTTATATTCTGTAAGTAATGCTGTATAGCATGAGATTAATGTTCACCAAAACAAAACACTGAATATGTCCCCATTAAAAGCATATGATGACAATATAGCAAAAACAATTTATGAATTAGATAAAAATACATTGATAAAATTTAAACAAATACAATTATGAAATTTAGACATACATTAAAATGATAACAATAAGATATTGTAAAGTAAATTTTTACTCTTAGATTAAAAATCAAAAAATAAAGTTTTCAATTTAAAACTGCAGTAAGAGAGAGCACAATATCTAGTAAAAAGTGAACATTTAGATAAAATAATTATTAAACAAAAAAACAAGGTTTCTAATAATTATGTATATTTCATCGGTTTATCAATTTGAAATCAATTTGATATTTATAAGTTATATATTCATCAAAATTACTCCTAAGACTCAAGACAGGCAACTAAAATATTAAGATCAGCTTGTAAACTCTGGATCATAGTTAATAATTTTCAAATTTCAAGATATAGCAATATGTAAATGAGCAATGAAAATATAGATGCAAAATAAAATGAAATAAATTTATAGATCTGATGTATAATTCTACTTTCATTCCATAATTAACCAAGTAATTTTAGACTTCAATTTATTATTGATATCCGATTCTAATCATTTAATAAAAGAATTTACTATTATTTTTATTTACAAACTTTTTGAATAGAAAAATTAACATCAAGTTCTAAAGAAACTAGATTTTACTTATTGTAAAATTAACTAATTTTATATCATTAAATATATATAAACTTGCTATACCAATTCCTCTCTAATTTGCTATTTCTATTTATCATGCATTAATTTTATATACTATGATTTACTCTTTTATTATAGCAAATTATTTAATCAACAATTCTTTATCAAACAATAAAAATAAATAAGATTTTTATTGATTATTAGAAATTATACTGAAGTTATTAGTCTTTCATCCCAGTTATCATTTGTTCTTCTTTAGAAGATAACTCAAATACCTAATTTAGGACACAGCACAAATCAGTTTATCAGTAACTTTTTAGCACAAGTACTATTTGAAAAAAATCTGTTTGTTTTTAATATACATTCTATAAAATAGAAGCAGCTGTATTATTTGTAATTTGATATTAAATCTTATTCTATAGACAAAAGTTAATAAAAAGTGTGATTTAAAACTTTTGCTATTTATAGAAAAAGTACTAAAACTTAATGATAATTATTTTCTCAACTGATTGGGTTTCTAAGTTTTTATCTTTCAAAATGATTTTTTTTAATGATTATAAAAATTTAATTTTTTTCCTACTTCAATACTTTGATGTATTTACAAGAATTGCAATGAAATCTATATTTATACGTTATAATTGTTTTTATTGCTTTTTAATGCACAATTTTAAATGTTATTTTTACTGTTAAGTTAATGACAATTATTAAGATCAAATGTAAAATAATTAAAAGTAAACATGTAATAATAAAATATATATGCAAAACAGTCAAGTTTATTCTTATAAATAAAAATTGACTTAAACAAAATTAATGTTTAGTTAATAATTCATCAATACTATTTCTATTTATGACTAAGCAAGAACACCCCTTCTATTTAAAATTAAGACATTTTATATAAAATTATTTACAGTATTTGCTTTTTTATTCTACTACTCCATTGTTATTAATTGATAATTAAAACTCAACATTCAGAAATATATAAATCATTTATGAATTAAGATAGAGGTGTACATTTTAAATCAAATGATAGTCACATTATCAGGCTATAGTAAAACTAATTATTAATAACTAGCCTTATTGCAACCCTGATAGGAATCTGACTGTATTAATAACATTTATTGGGTTGAGTGTATACATAAAAGCAAATTTTAAAAATATTTTAATGATTATAAAATTTTAATGTTAAAACACAGAGCCATGGAATCGTGATTCAAGCTTTTGTTACCTATCAATATATAAATCTATTAAGTTTATTTATCAAAATTGAAGACTTTGGGTGTAAGTGCCATTTCCAATAGTACATTATAATGCATTTTAATTTTAAATATCCTATGTACTTTTTAACTATAACAAGCACTTTATTACAATTAAAGAAAATAAAACAAAAACTTCTAGAGATTTTTAATTTTTCCTTTTTCTCTAAACTTTCATTACAGCACTTGCCATTTTCTACACCCAAACCCTTCAATTGATTTATTACAAAAATAAAATAATAATAAACAGCAATTTTAAGAATCTAAAGTACTTCATTATCAATAAATTAAGATTTATATGAAACATTTATAACTTAATTTTACTGTAATACGTTTAATAACTTCGCAACCTACAAAAACACTAAACTACTGTAACATCATTAAATTTGAGTTTATACATATAAATATAAATACATTCTAAAAAAAAAAAACAGATACCATAAACAAAGATTTGACCTAATTTAAGGCCAAGTCAATACAATCGAAATAAACATATATTTTGCATAAACTTTGATTCGAAGCATTTCTGAGGCAATTCCAAATAATCATACGGTACTCTCTTCCTAATACGGCCTCTCGACTAACCGGCACACCCCATTAAAATATCATTCTCTTATTCGCATTTATTATTTTTTTAAAATACATATAATAAACTTGTAATGTTAATAATTAAACTCGCAATTACTGTATCTCCATGAGTAATTTCGTAACAAAATACAGCTCCATAAAGAATCAATACATGCAAATTACACTGTTAATTGCCTTTAGTTTATACACTCGGTAATCCGGCCATCTCTTCCATACAGGAAGGCCGGATTAGCGAGTGTCTACTGTATAAGGATAATCTTAAGACAAGACTTAACTACGTGAATAAGAGTAATGTTCCTTAACTTAATATATCAAATAAATGCGAATTGCTTTTTTGTTCCATTATTTAAGAGAAGAAATGCTTAATTATATTTTTATATCGATAACTTTCTATTTAAATATCAATAAAACTCGCTTATCGCAAATTACAATAATGCAAATAATAGATAAGGGTAGATTTGCCGAATATATAATTTTGATAAATAATCAGAGTAAAAGGGTAAATTATATTTCTTACCAAGTTTATAAATAAAAGAAAATTTTGAAACTTCCCTACAACACCTTCCGTATAAACACAACAGACGTACTGCGCACCCACGATGAGTCGGTTTAAGATCATAACATGCATTTTTTTTTTCTTTTTTTAGAAATAATAAATAAATAAAATTTCAATTTATTAAAGTATTATTACTATTATACAATATTAATTTTTATTTTTGTTTAATATTTATTAATAATTGAGAATTATTGGTTTCTAAAATGGAAAATATCGATTCTTAACGATGTGATTAATAATATTATCGATAAAATTCAGAGTTTAATTTGAATTTTCTATAAATTATCGATCGAGTGAATCTATTAATAGTATTTTAATAATAGATTATTTGAGAAATTGTCAAGTAGATAAAATACGTATATACTATATACAGTCAAGCGGAAAAATATGGAAGTCAAAATTCGGATTCGGCCGACGAAAAATAATTATTATTCCATTCAAAAGTAATTTCGTTGCTGATTTTCTTTCGGTTTTGCGTTGTTGATATTCTATCATTCTTTTTCAAAATTCGTATATTCGAAAAATCCTGACAAACTGAAAATCCGGTCCCCTTTAGTCCGGATTTTCGCCGCTTCACTGTATTAAGACAAAATATTCTATTGTTACTCATATCAAATGAGTTAAATTTCGTTTATATATTTAGCATATTTTTTAAATAACTTAATATAATGAACTACAATGCAGATATATACACATTTTTTAAAAAAAACTTTTTCTGACCTGTAAACGTAAGGAAGACTTTTTATTATCAAGTCCGTCGTGGGTTTGGCCTTATCAACAATGATGCGGCAGACTGATGAGGCTCGATGGCCATTTCCGAAAAATTTCTGGAGTTTTAAACCCGCCCGGATTTGTTTGCGGGTTCCTCGGGGCGGTAGGCTGACACCTTAACCGCTCAACCATGCTGCCATCCAAAAATTAAGAGCAAGCAAAGGTGGATATAATACACTGCATATAGTTTGCCTGTAAAAATATAATGTGACGCAAAATCTCTCCTCTCTTTATCTCCGTCAATTCTTTGTATTAGAAAAATAAAAATAATCATTTAAAATTTCCTGAATCGCGAATCCAGGATGACGTAATTCTTTAAAATTTAGTTAAATCATTTTCAACAAAATTAATGATTACAGGGACATGACAGATGTCCCACCAGTGGCCAAGCGGTTCCATTCCCTAAACACTAGTAGTTCGGTCGTGGGTTCGCGCTTGGCCAGGACGGGCTAGCCACGTGGAGTTTTCCGGGTTTTCTCCACATGTGTAACGCCTAAATAAGAGCCAGTTACCCTTAAAAAGACCTCCCGGAAGACATTCCCCCTAGGCAGATCGTCCAAGTTTGCATTGCCATAACTTAATAAAAGAAAAGAAAGACATGACAAGTTAGTTACTAAATTCAAGAAACTATAGCAGAAATTAGTGACAAATATTATAAATATTTAATTGTTAACTGTTTTATATAATCTAGGACTTCATAAATCTGCGATATCATATAATTGCGTTTAATTTAAAAAATCTCACAACTTAAGATTTTTAAATTAAAAAATTTGCAAACTCAACAATTTTTTATGGGTTATGCAGATGAAAAAAGTCAACAGTTACTATTATTACAGAACCGGGAAAAAAGCCAGAATATTATAAGTTCAAACAAAATTTTAGATCATCGAAAAAATTTGATCAGATGATTCATGAATCAATGCATCGTCTGTTTTGGACAGACCCGAGCCATTTCTAAATATGAATTGCTGATTTTATTATGGATCATGTCTGGCCATAAAAGAATAGTAACTGAAGTATGTCAAATAGCCTACAGTAGCTGATTTCTCGTTTATTAAGTTACCAAATGATTTGTATTTTCTTAGAGAATAATATGGATGACAATGGTTGAGTTCGTAATTCAACCACAAAGGCCAAAATTCAGTTCTCGTTTCAGGCGAATTTCTTCCTTCTATTGGATTAATGGCCACGCGACTAGAAATTCCTCTGTCACTTTAAAACATAATTGAAAACGAACCAACCCACTGTAGTTTTTCACGAATAATTTGAAATTTCCATCTCTTGCTGAATTCCTTGATGTAAACGTGGTAAAAAGTTTAAGTAAAATGAAAGGAAACAACTATAGGACCTAGTCTCGAAAAAACATTTGATTTTGTTTCTTTAGAATCGTTTGTTTCAATGAAAAATTAAAGGTGTCTCGTCCCTAAAACATTAATTTTTCTTTGCTATAATGATAATTTGAGAAAAAAAGAAAAAATATAATACAAATATCCTTCATTTTATATTCAAATTGAGATATAGAGTAGCTTAAAATATGTCATAATTAAAATTATTATATATCTTATTATTAATAATATACTACGAAATTGCTATTTAAGGAATTTAATTTTTGTTTTGTCCATTTCTGTAATATTTATTAGATACAGAATAAATAAAACAAAGCAAGCCAATGGAATCCCAATATCAAATTAATCTTATAACAACAATTTATACTTTATTGACTTTCTCCAGTCTCCCTTTTCAATGACAAATCATACACTGGGGATTGATGACCAGACCCACAACGGGGTTGCCTGGGTGATCAGTGGAGTGCCTTCATTGGAAGCGATGGAAGCGCCGATTCCACCTTCCAATGACCTTCCCTTGTATTTTATAAAATATAAATTTTCATATTTTAACGTACTTTGAATTAATTAAAATGAATATTTTATTATAACTGCATTATGTATCTTTTACAAATTTCTATACTACATGTGAAAAAAAAACGATAAGATTGCTATTGTATATTCGAATAATTCGGTGGCGGAAGGAATGTCAAAACTGGGTCAGTTTCTAATCAGCCAGATTATATAGGCATTAGCACATGCGGTTTACAGAGCACCAACCTCACCCGGTTTAGCTGGTAGAAGCGACACACGCGTACGGAGTCCAACTTTATAACCCGGACCGGTTCTGAGCTGTTAGCCGCCTGCCTGTCAACTTCCAAGCAGCCAGATTATAGGCATTGGCGCATGCGCTTTACAGAGCACCAACGTCACGGTTTAGCTGGTAGAAGCGACACACGCGTAAAGAGTACGCGACTTTATATCCCGGAGCGGTTGTGGGCTGTTAGCCGCCTGCTAGATATTCGGCCACCCTCGCCCGATTATGTGAATCATAAGAAGACTAGATCAACGGCGGGCAACCCGCGGGCCAGCTACGGCTGGCGAAAAGTTTCTATCCGGCCCGCGAGATCTTTAATAGATTATTAAATTGGAAAAATAACTATTAATTAGTTATTTTTCCAATTCTTTGTAATTTTCGAAAACGATAAAAAAATAAATGTAGTAATTAACTTTTTATTTATTTATTTCATATTTGCAGACTAAAAAAATTACGAGTCACAAGAAGGCGTCAATTAACTACTACGGCGCGGAAAAAAACGTAAAATTTATTCTGGCCCATGTTATAAAAAGGGTTGCCCACCCTAGACTAGATTTATAACAACCCAACCGATAAGAGTTTACTGGCACGGTTTTATGATAGTTCTGTATAGTTGACAGGAGTTTAAAAAAACTCCATTAAAATATTTGATATATTTATTCTGCGTTTATTCCGCTCTCCCATCTTATATTACTTACGGATTTCGATGTTAAACCGGTGATATTACGATTTAGTATGTCCCATCTGTAAGGGGATGCAGAAAAAACGTGTACAATTCTAGTACAATGTTAAAAATTAACTGTTACTTTGGCAGCATCATTTACAACCAAATTTAATGAATGCGACGTACAGTACATACAATGGTACAAAAAAAAAGCTCTAGAATTTATTTTTTTTAAATTTACGATTTATATATCCGTTGTCATAAAAATTTGTCTTTCCACTGTTTTCCCAAGACTACGGATATTCAGGTACAAAGTAACTGGTTTCGACTTATTTCTACTTAAGAAGTGACTAAATAATTAAGAGATTAGGGAATGGGGACATAAATAAAATCCTGTTGAAAGAGCCAGAATTTTACTTCAACAAAAGCTTAACAGAACCAATCACTCGCTCAGTACAGTGGGAAACTGATTTCCGTGTACACCTGGTATTAAAACGAATTAGTTAGAAAACGAATGACTATTAAGTTTAACATAGTTAGATTTTTACAGCTACGGTGAGAAACGTTTAAAATTTACAACAGCCCTGTGGCGTCCTTTGAGATATACTAGTGATGCGACAAAAGAGGCATTTGACGTTGACCGGTATCGGCACCCTCGGGATTTGGCACGCACACACTCACTACACACCTACCTGGACCGTCACTAGTTCCATCCATTAGCTACTCGTATCAAGATATTTGACTAAGTGGATTGTTTTAAGATTTAAAAAGTAAAGAATATTTTATGTTATTTTTATGTACGTTTCTTTACAAAGCTATATTTTAATTATAATTTTCTTTAAAAGTATATTAATACAATCGAACAATACATTGTACCAGGTATGTATATCCATCGCACATTTTATTTCACCGAGTAAGTTTTTATAATTTATTTTTAATTTTAGCCCTTATATCGTGGCTAGCGATTCAGAATGTAATTGTGATATTAAAAATACATTTAGAGAAGTCTACAGTTTTTACTGGCTTATCGAACAAATGAATACGAATGGACCCTAGACCAGTGATTCTTAACAGGGGGGCCGCGGCCCCTGGGGGTCCATAAGAAGTTTGCCGGGGCCGCCAAATTATGCAAAATTTCCTTCAGAATATAATAAAAAGAAAATTAATGTATAATCCGAATATCGTATTGAAAAGTGAAATAAGAAAGATAAAGTTTTCCTATTTAGTTTTTATTTATTTATTTTGCATTTCTTCCTACATACAACTTTGTTAGTACAGAAGAAATAAATGTAAATATGCTACTTACACCGCAGTATTTACTTCTTTTATTCCAAAGCAATTTTAAGAAACTATTAATGCTTGGAATTTTAAAAATAATTAGGAAAAATAGTAGGCTTTGAAAATTTAAATATTTTTGCAAAAGTTATGCAAAATCCTTACCACAAGTGGGCGTTTTAGTTTTAGTTTAGTTTTAGCATCGACATTGGATCGATTTATCGACATGTTTCTTATTTTATTTTCTGTTAAAAATTAATGAGTTTTCATGTTTAATTGTGAAGTTTGAATGTTATTTAAATAGATAATGAAATAATAAAGTTATGATTTACATTTATTATATAAAAATAAAGCAATAATAAAAAAATCAATTTATTATAGATAAATTATCAAATTATCAAATAAATTATTATTAAAAAATGGGGGTCACAAAAAATTATGAAATATTTGGTGGGCCGCGAGTATAAAAAGGTTAAGAACCACTGCCCTAGACCATCACTGACGCGCAATTAACTGATTGCCCCTGGAAGTCGGCTTCTTACAGAAACACAGCTTCCCTGTCATCAAATGTCACGGCACGCCACTGTGGGTGATAATAGGTGGGTCTGACATTTTTGTGATTTTTTTTCCGGAATCGATCCTGGGTTCTCAAGAGCGGTAGGCTGATGCCTCGGCTATCTATCTGGCAGGCAATAACGATATACACTGTTTAGTGAAATTCACACAAAACATTGTTTTCCTAATAGTAAAGAAAAACAAAAATAAAATAGAAGGAAATCCTCAATTCTAGCACTATAATATACATTTTTACACAGTGCAAGATTTGTAATCTGTTTGATTGGTTGGTTGATTTTTCAACACAAGACACTATTAAAGGCTATATTGTAGGATAAGATTTCGTCTGTTTTGGACAGACCCGAGCCATAATATGATCCAGGTAGCACTCGAAACGAGTCCTCAAAGTGGTACTTTTTTACTTTTTCCGTCTCGTGGCCGCCTTCTAATCAAGACCATTGTGGGTTCTATCAGGCCCACAATGGAGCGGCCGGGTGGTGAGGGACGGGACAAACTACCCATAAAACCGCCAGATTGCTAGCTGGATTCGATCACGAGTTTGCGATGTAGATAAGCTGATTTCTTAGTCATCAGACCGTCAGCACATATTCGTGCATTTCAACAAGCATTTTCCAACATAAAATAAATCTGATAGCCATGTGACCAAAGAGGTAAAGGCATGGGCTAAGCCTGTTTTGTGGAGGACCTTTATTTGAGTCCAGATTGGCTCAGAAGTTTCAAGAGATGGATTGACCTAGGCATATCAAATCATGTTTTTCATATCACAGCTGTGGACAACTAAGCTTATGATGTATGACAAACTAAGCTTTAAATATTTTATTGGTTATTGGTTTTTATCATTTTATTATTATTACTTTAATAATATTATATGGTTTATGAATGTGTAAGTTGTTGAATATAACATTGTTAAATATTTTTGCCTTATATATAATATATGATTACCTAACTCATGAGGGCCATTTAACATCAGGGGCCGAAATGCATTTTAGGGGGCATGTAAGGCAATAATGGTTTTGTGTGATAACCCTTCAATAAAATTATGTATTACGTATTTGTAGAAAGTATATTGTATTATACATAAAAAAGGGTTAAAGGCTAATTGATAAATAAATATTATGAGACGATTAAAAAAAAGTTATGAAATCATGAAGAATTATGTAAAATATTAGGTCATTTGTTAGATTTTTATCTGTTTTAATCATCGGCTATCATATTGCCCAATTCAAAGAGATCTATCGAAAATAGTTCTTGTTCTAAATAATCATAAAATTCCAAATCTAATACAAACATAAAGAAAAATTCAAGTTCCAATTTCATATAAAATTTTATGATTTTCCATGGAAAACTTAAGGCCAACATTTTATTCTTACTACTATTAAATTTTATCGCAGAAATTTATACTGTGACCAAGGATCATTGTAATCTTCATAAAAATCCATCTAAATTTTCGGTAATAATCTCATTAAACAGGTCGTGAAATGAATTTTAGTTATCCAGACCAAGATGAAATGATCAACAAGTGAACTATTTATATAAGATAAAATTACAAAATATACAATAAAGTATACTGTAACTTCAAAGTCCAGAGAAAGTTTGTGATTAAAGTCAATGAACGACAACTTTTCTTTACATTATAAAGTATTTTAAAACATTAATTCAATAAAATTTATTATTAGTAACTATCAGTTAAACGAATAATTGTTTAAATATATTATTTAAGCTTCTTAAAAATTAGAAAAAGTTTGGTAAACATCGCTATTTGATTAAATATCTTTATATCTACAAATAAGGCTAAACTCCATTGAACTGCGCTTAAAATATAAGCAGATAATTACATTTAAATGCTGAATTCAGAAATATTAATTTTAGCTTTCAATATACAGCTTAAACATAAAATTAAAAACATGGCTTTAAAAATTACTTTCTCTAGATGAAAAAAAAAAACTAATTCATGAAATAAAAAGAAACAATCGATTTACTTTTACAAAATATTTTATATGCAATTTCATTTTCATACATTATATATTTTGTAATATATTAATTCATATACTAAAAGCGAGATATCTTGGCCAGAAAAATTATTTAGTAATCAGATAATAATTTAATCATAAATATAAATACATATATATTTTGTATACGCACTGGATTGGATTGGATTGATGGAATAAGGCAAAACAACACTTGGGCGATCTGCCAAGAAGAGGTACTGTACCTCCTTGGAGAACTTTATGGAAAACTGGCCCCTATTTAGACGTTAGACATATAAAGAAAATCCGGAAAAAGCCACGCGCCCATTGATGAAGCGCAAAGCTAGGAGCAACAACCAGTGTTCAGTGGTTTTATCCATTCGGTCATTGGTGGGCACACGGAGTGGATATCCATATCGTACACTAGGGCTATTTCTTATACCTTCTCACGCATGTCTCGGCTTTGTTCTGGTCTCCCGTTTTTCCATTCTTCTGCCTTGTGAATTACCAAAAATTCCAGATAATTCTATTCGAAATTAAACCTGAGTTCCTCATAATAGAAGATATCTTTGTTCGGCCATCTGACAAGATAATGATTTCTACATCCGTAAGGAAAAAACTCTTTTGGTTGCAGAAATTTTGTACTTTTTCATAAGTAGTTTTGTTTCTCATTTCTCATCCACTCTAGCTAAGTAATGGTAGTTAACTCCATTGCAATTAGCCCATGATGAACGACCATATTGCAAATAAATACAACAGAGTCACTTATTATAAATATACTTATGATTACACCGTTTATTTTGTAAAACTAATAATGATATTTTTACAATTAAGTTATTCATTCACAGTTTATAAACTATCGAAATTATTTAATTTTAAATACAAAAAACAAATTAACAACGATTATAATGATAAATAAATCATTAATCAACGGCGAGGCACAAAGAAATCAAGACTATAGGGTCGGCACGATCATGCCCATTACGAGTGGGCTTGATCCACAATGGAAAAAATCAATAATGGAAATTAATCAAAATGGGAATTAATGAAAACATTGAATGGAAAATGAAAATGATCATCCCACCAGTTTGCAACTTGAAAAAATTTTATATCTATAAATGCCCACTGTTGTCCGCCTGTCTTTCCTTAATCTCGAGAACAGAGCAAGATAGATGAGATCTGAGACCAGATATGGAGACCTTAGGGAGAGGAGGCCCCAATTAACTTTATACGATCTTCCGATGCAAACCGAAAGTAACGTTTTTTCAATTCAAAACTTTTCCCCCGAAAACAGTTAATTAATAGATGACCGGCACGACTCTATTGTTAAAGGAAAAGTACGATGTACAGGCACAAGACACTAAAGTACTAATTTGAGGTGGAGAGCACATATTTTAAATTAAATAAATTAAAAATATGACTAAAAATTGCAGCCCGGCATTGTGACGATGTCACAATAAATAATTGTTCGTTCATGTTAAATTGATATTCTGGATCGGTTTCAAATTCAGTTTCTATATATCAATAAAATGACATCTAATCCCGCGGTTGTCTGGCTAACAACAACTAATATAGAAATCATAATAATTATCTGATAACACATCGTTTTGTATAAAATATTAAATATCGCCATATTAAATATATAAATATTTCAAATTTTAAACCATAGAAAATGCAAAAGGAAATTATTAAATCGATTCTTTGAACTTGAATTCAGACAATTTTATTGTCGATATTGGTAATGATGATAATTCAGTTTTAACTGTAAACTGATAGTTATTTTGGTTAATGTTACCTATGGTTCCAAGATGGCAGCTCGTCTAATTCCAGCAAGGAAACAGTTGGGACGCACGTTCTAACTTAATCTAACCTATTCTAATAATTTTGTTGGTAATAATTATGATAATTTATTAGAATAGGTTAGGTTAGGTTTGAACGTGCGTCTCCACTGTTTCCTTTCTTCTATTTGCTGGAATCAGAGACGAGCCGCCATTTTGGAACTATAGGTAACATTAACCGTTATTTTTAAAGACAACAAAATGTCAAATATTTGGGATAGTGTATATAATTTTTTTAAAAATTGTATGGACTGAGTTTTAAAATTAACAAAGAAATTTTAAAATAATTAAAATAACTTGTAGATAATAGGTCTATATTGCATAGAGTAATTTAATACTGTATATATTTTTAAAATACATAAATATCTATACAGTATATTATATTATGTAATATTCTATATACTTATTTTACATTTCAAAGATTCCTATATTATTACAATAAAAAGTAAAATCAGGTGTTTTACTTTCTGTTACTAACTGATCAGAACAACTAGACTTTGATTTATATGCGAAAAAAAAAAAAAATGTTTTATATCATAGAGACAAAAAGGATTACTGAGAATGGTATTATTAAAATTTATTTTTTACACTTTTAAATTAATTTCGAAAATCATAATTCATATTTAAAAATTAAATAATAGACACAAAAATGGACCCGAACGAATTAAGGCATAAGTTTAAACGAATATAACTAGGAGACAATGTACTGTGAATAGCTAAGTCCAAGGTCATAAAAACGATATGCAATTGTTAGGAAAACACTGAACTGAGATGCCATTATAGATATTGAAACTTACGAAATCATTTATTAAAAATAAAATGTTATAGTTAAGAAAATATAAATAAATTCTGAACTCGAAGATGAATGAATTGTATTAGGTCTATGTAAGTTAAGTAAGTTAAAAAATTACTAGTTTTTGATAAATAGTAATTTATAATTTACACATTAATTTCTAGTAATTAATTACAAAGCCTGCATTAAATAAAGAGCACCAATAAACTATATTTTCGTATTTATTAGATTAAAAATATAAAATAAAATATATAATATAAATAATTATATTATTCGTCTTATTATTTTTGTATACAGTACTCGTAATTTAATGTATTTAAAATAAATTAGAATATAGATATAATACAGTAAAGTGTCAAAAATCCGAATTCAGGACCGGTTGCGGGATTTGCGGGGCCTCTGGAAAAAGTTATTAGTGGAGCCCCAAAATATTTAAATAAAGAATTTTTTTTGAATTAAATTAATTTGAATTAATCGTATAATTTTATTTAAAATAATTTGTAATGATAAAAGAACAAAGAATCAATGCAAATTTTAAAAATCCAGCAACGAGTTGCTTAACTTTTTCGGCAAAATTTAAAACAGCGTTTGTAACGCCATCTGCTATGATATTTTATTATTAAAAAACTTTTTATATTTTTAATTATTATAAAATGGCAAAAAGCTTAATTTTGAGGATAGGGATGAGTTTTATAAAAAATTTAAATGCTAATAACAAGTAAAATCATCATTAAATATGACCCTATTCGAAATATGACACACAACTTCCTTTATCTCTCCACCCTGTCGGCCTTTAACCACCAAAATTTATTAGCATAAATCCCCCTAATACACAAACCTTCCTGCAAAATTTCAGAAATTTTCACAGGAGTTATTAAGCTTCAAACAAGGTGAACAAAATCGTGCTCTCAACACACACTAATACAGAAATTACCCCCGAATTTTTTTCTTGCATTTTTCGACGTTTCAAGGTCCTCTGATTCCAAAAATATCAAAATCTTGGGGGTCATTTTTCGACCGATCGCCATTCTTTCCCTCTGTTATATATAACAGCCAGGAAAGTAAAGAATCAAAATTTATCAAAAAATCAAAATAAAAAAAAATCTAAATTTAAAACATTTCCCATGTCAATACGTATTTAAAACATCAAAAATTCTATTATCAAATTTTCTTAGAAATTTGAAAGGGCGGGCCCCACTGAGCGCGGGCGGGGCCTCTGTCTGAAGTCCGAAAGACCGATTTTAGTGGCCGGATGGCCGATCGGTCAATGTGGCAGCCTACCGCTCTGGGGGACCCGGAATCGAATCCGGAGGAGTCGAAAAATCCCCAGAAATTTTTCAGAAGGGATGGTTCGACCGGATATGTCGGCCCCCGTCCCTCACCACCCGGCCGCCCCATTATTACAACCCATAATGGGCTTGCTAAAGTGGCCTTCTTAGTGCCCACAGGGTGGAAAGAGTTTAAAAAATGACCGATGTTTAAGCTGGTCCTGTCCGAACTCCAAAAATCCGAACTCGATCGCGTAAAATGGATGTTAATTTGGAAATCCCGATGGGAGTCCGGTTCCAATTAATCCGAATTTTTAACTTCGCGGTATTATCAATGTCTCATAAAATAATATCTAATAAATATGAAATGCAGAACAGTTACATTCATGACTGTAAACTATATGACCGAATGATAAGATAACAAAAATTAAAACATTTATCTTCCTGCCGTATGTAGTTTTTCATTTATCTTAAGGAAGGAATCAGGAATTCTAAGGATGATATTTTCTAATTTTAAACTGTAATTGAATATAATTCATCCTTTAACTAGATTATTGCTTTAATTTAAAAATTATAAAATGAAGCAGAACATTTCATATTCTTCATCCGTATAATTTAATTTTAATTTATATTTATTTATATTAAATTTTAATACTCGTTGAGTAATTATTTTACGCAATAAATCTTACACAATACAGAACTTCTATCAGATAAATTATCTGATTAAAGTTAAGCAATTAATGTTCGTTTTAAAATTTTATTTCAATTTCATGTAGTTAAATTTAGTAAAAGTTAGTAATTTCATTTGTTTTGTAAGTATTAAATTATTTAAACTGATAACTATTTTATATTCACGGGACATTACCAATTTCAAAAATACAAACGTCAAGTTCAAGTACGGTAAGGTCTTTGCATTTTTAAAAATTGGCATTGGCAAATTAGCAAAGGAAATTTTATTGCTCTCCTGCATGGCACTTGTCTATCGGAACAAATTGAGAAATTATTATGAGATTGCTCAACTTATTATTATTTTTTTTAAAAAATTAACTAATAGAGGGCTTACTATATGACATTTATTATGTATAATTTAATCAAACTATATATTGTAATATATACAGTACATAAGTAAATAGATAATATTAGTGATAGTAAGGTAGTTCAATCATCTATGTTAGAAACTTTAAACAGTAAAACTAGGTTCACATAGGCAAACGTGAACCTAGCTTTACTGCTTAAAAACACGTGTATTCAATATCCCATAATCATTCCTTTAAATTTCATAATTATTTTTACCCAATTGCGCATTTTATAAAATTAGGTAATGCCATTTCTTACAGAAGTATTTTAAATATTTTTATTTCACGTAGAGAGTTGTCCATTAATTACGTGTATAGTTTAAGAGAGAATGGGGCGTGAAAGGTACCAATCGTGTGAATAAATTATCAATTGTAAAAAATAATAATAATATTAGCGAACTTTTTAAAGTCGTTCTTTCAATGTCAGAGGGTCTATGAATTATTGAACACGTAATTAATAAGGAGTTTCCAACAGTATAACATTGTACACAACAGTAAGAGCGGAACGTGGCTCAAAAACTGTACACTTAACTAATATACTAGATGCTCATAATATGTGGATTAAGCATTACCGATAAGCAGAATGAAATAGGATCCCGATAGTTCACAATCATCAAAAAAGGTTTGTATTATAAATAGAATTAAATATTATAACATTAAAAACATACTTGTTTTGATGTTTTATTGAATTTAAAATGACAAATGTAATTTAAAAAAATTACTATATTAGTATATAATTAGTAATTTTAGCAGTATTAATTTTTTTTTAAATCAGGTTCAATTAGGAAAACAAAGTATTGTTGTCTACGGGCCACTTTTTATTTTCTCGTAGATTTCATTCAAGAAAACACCGGCCTGTACAACTTAATGCTCCGAAATCTGCTAATTTTACATTATTAATCTGAATACATTTGTATGATTTGTGTGAAATTTTCTGACTAAACATGTAAAAATTGCTGCAATGCCGGAAATGGACGTAATTATCATATTTTGCCTTCATGGGTTTCATCCTTCGCATTATAACACGGATGCTTTTACATCTTTTTAAAATATTTTTATGTTTGGAATTACTTTAAACGGTTAGCATTTGCTCGCATCCAATCGTACTAAATCAATAACACAATATATTTATAATACGTCACTTCATGTTACACATAAATTGATTACAGAAAAATTTGTATAATTACGACATTTTTAATGTGAACTTTGCGTAAAAATTTTAGTCATATATCAAAATAAAATTGTTTAAAATTTTAATCGATACGCTACGAAATTCAGTAAATGGAAATATAACAGATCATCTACAAACAATATATTTCTCAACTGTGACGCAAATTCTTTTAAGATTACGTAAAAGTAAGTATTGTTAATGTATAAAGATGAAATTTCATAAAAATCAGTAAATCAGTGAAAATTTTATGTCATTTTTCAATTAACAATACTGAAGAATATACTGTGTTAGAAAATTACAATATAAACACTAGTAGTATAATATAAACACTACAATAAAACAATATAAACATTGTTTTGTTTTTTTTTTTATAAAACAAATTATCAAAAATTATTATCCATCTTCTTTTTATAATTCACAAATCAATATATTTTTCTTTTTTTTTTAATTTGCTGAATTCTATGTTGTTATAAAAAAAAACTTAATTTAATTTTTAACCTTGACATAAATAAAACGTTTTAAAAAAAGTAATTGCTTAATTTGCTATACATTATATTAATTTTTTTTTAATTTAAAAGAGAATCAAACGAATTTCTAAGTTCAAAATAATTTAATAAATTGAAAACTATAAAAAAAACAAAATTTATACTAATAAATAATATTTTATTTTAGATGACAACTTAAAAAAATTAACAAATGAATGTAATTTATAAAATGCCATTCATTAAAAATAAACCTGTACTTAAATATTCAAAATACATAAATTAAAAATTTTTCAAGGGATTATTATTACACAAATAAATTTATTTATGCAAATTTAGCTGGCACACGAAATAATGTAATAAAATATAAAATTAAAAATGTTTTACTGCGAACAGACAAAATGTGGAAATAACTAGGAATTGCAGGATCTCCAGCTAACAAACAATGACGAGTAAATGTCCTTGGTTTTTATATAGATAATTATATTTATATATGGTTTGGAGCTATATATTAGCATTCGAAACATTACTTCCCCAAATTTTGTCTCCAATAAACAAAATCATTTGCACTTTGTATACTGGATAACATGAATGGAATCACTCTTTTTTTCTAAGAACTAACCGCTTTATAATAGTAAAATTTTTAAATATTTTACCTTATTATTATTATTTAAATACATTTAAACGTTACATATAAATAGGAATTTCAGAAATGACTTTATAAAGAGAAATTCTTTGTTTAGTAGAATAAAAGTGAAATTAAAATTACTGACATTTTAAACGAAAAACAGAAACTTTATCTCTCTCCATAATCAACGACAAGGTAAAAACTGATAAGAATTATATTAGTAGTTATTTCGTAAGGCTGTATATCAGTTAACGTGTTTATATTAGAACAAGTTTCGATTTCGGTAAATTACGTAACCGGACTTTTGTGTACCTTTTAACATTGGCCTAATGAAATTCATTGACCAAAAACGACGACCGGAAATTAGTTAGACGTCAATCAAACGGATCAAATCAATTTTCGTTTACGTTCCTTCGAGTGGTTTCCTCTACTACAAAATAAATCCGGCAACGAGTTGCGTAACTTTCCGGGCAAAATAGTTAAAATTACGTGTGGCGTCATCTGTTATGAAATTTTATTTTAAAAAGTTTTACTACTATTAATTAGTATAAAATCATAAAAAAGCTTAACTTTGAGGATAGAGATGAGTTTTATAATTAAAAAAAACAAAACAATTGTAAACACTAATAACGAGTAAAGTCTTCTCCCGAGCTATTACACGAGCTCCCCTATATTTCCCCCACCCCTTGATCCGTAACCACCAAAATTTAATGGCATCAACCGCCAATACACCAACCTTCCTGCAGAATTTCAGAAATTTTCCACAGAAGGAACAGGGATGCTTCAAAGTGGGTGAACAAAATAGTGCCCCCCACAGACATCCATGCATACAGAAAAAACTCCCCCATTTTTTTCATTTCTCGACATTTCAAGATCTCGAGTCCAAAAATGTAAAAGTCTTGGGGGGGGGTCATTTTTTTGACCGAGGTGCCATACTTTCCTTCTGTTATATATAGATGTACAATCAGAAAAATAAAAAATAACAATAATAAATAAAAGAAATATGAAAAAAGGAAGAAAATTCATACTTTTACCGCACTGATAAGAAATAAAGTTATTTAAATTAATATTGTGATTAATTTTATATTCATGTGTTCACAGAAGCAAAATGCTTTATTCTTTCAAAAACTGACACAGAAATTTCTGTTTTCTTTATCTAAGTATTTATTTTATACTAAGTAAATGACTTTTGACCTTTTTTTTTAATTAATTAAACTGCTTATTTCAACAGCATAATTTTAATAATTTAAAATCAACGAACTAGAACATAATTTATTTTTATTATTATTTTTAATATTAAAATGTGTCTATTTCATGCAACGATGAGTAATCTTTTCTGGACGATGGCTGCGTACATTTTTTCTCAGAGTTGCAGTCTTTAAACCTCCTGAGTACCCGTACCAACATACTCCGAAATAGCGAGTATACTAGGTACTAAAATAATATATGATATGCAAAGCAGTAGTATATAGTTTATTCTCGTGTTTTCACTAATCGAGTTTAATTTGAGTGTTCTTCGCCACGAATATCGGCTTAATTCGGGTTGCATAATGGTACGAGACGGCAAACGAAAATGAAATTTCGGTCCCAAAGCCACGGAGATCGCAGGTTGCTCATGACTGATTAATAATGAATTTAAAATTCTTATTAATGGTAGCCTAAATGAGTAATTAAATATTTGATATGGAAAAAGTCTGAAAAATAAAATAATAAATATTTCAAAAATTAAGACAGATAAATAAAAGTGTGGGAGGAAATTGAAATGTAATATGTCACTTACTTCTCAGATATTAAATAATATTTTGTATTAATAAAGATAAGATTTCTGTACATTGTAACGGCCTCTTCGATTTCCTAATTGGATCACGAGTCAAAGGATACCGTGGTTCTAATTACTAAATATTTCTTACATAACATAAACATAACAAAGATGGTGTGGAAAGATAAGCTTTGGCGAGAAGAATACTTTTGTTCCTTCATTAGATTAGATTTCTCCTTTCTCTGCATCCGATAATCTTAGTACTTGCTTATAAGGTTTTTTAAATCGTATGATAAAGTGTCAGTTTGAAAAAGAACATCCCTTGTATAAAAATATAAATCTAAACGAATTAAAAATGAACGAGGAATGTATAATCGTTGAAATCTACGGGTAGATCTAACGTAAAATAGCAAATTGTTCATTCTTGACGTTTCCGGTAGCGAAACGTCATTCAACAACGTGTCGCGGAAATGAGTACGACACATTTGTTTCCGTGTCCGTAAACAGTCGCGGTATTCCGTTGTAATGAGAACCAACCCTTAACTGCTTCCTGGACGCTGCGGAAATGATTCGATCTTCCTGGACGGTGTGGAAATGGCTTCCATTTTATCAGGAAGGGCTAGGTTTGAATCGTGCTTCTATTTCCTGACCAATTAAATTCAATATAGATGGAAAAAAAAAGAGAATTGAAAACGCCGAAGGAAAAAACGTTAATCTAATTGCTATAGCAAAAATTCGTAAAATGATTGAGTGCAATTTTCAAATTACAAACCTATTTGCACTGTCATCCGTTATATGTCTGTCCTTCGTTAATCTCGAGAACGGAGTTAGATAGATGAAAACCGAGACCAGATAAGGAAAGCTCATTTTTAAATTATGATTAAATATTGAAGCCCGGTATTGTACGATAAGTAATTGCTCGTTGTCCAATAATATTAAACTTAATAATGATAGTTTGAGGGATATATTGATAACGATATTTAAAAAGTTCTGTAGATTCTCAAGAGCACACTTAATAATTGGATGGCCGAGGTGATTAAGGCCTATATGACTTGGATTTCGGTTCTAACTAACACGACCATATGACCCTAGTTATAACACAACACACACACACAATGCATTAGGCAAAAAGAATAGTTTAAAACAAAAATAGCAATGAATAAGTAAGAACTCAAAGCAATAAATAAAACGATGAGGGAATTTATGTAAATTTGTGTACTGTACATGGATGAAAAATAGATAAGAGATGGGAAATTTACTAAAGTTTACTTCGGAACCATTTGAAGTACGTTTCAATAAACGCTAAAGTCTGAATTTTCGATAAAGTTGGTACATACCAGTTGATTCGTGTTTTTTTTTTTTTTTTAACTCTTTCCGCCCTGTGGGCACTAAGAGGGCCTCTTTTAGTAGGCCCATTATGGGTTTGGCCAGGCCCACAATGGGGCGACAGGGTGGTGAGGGACGGGGCCCGACATATCCGAACGGACCACCCCCCGAAAAATTCCTGGGGATTTTTCGACCCGTTCGGATTCGATCCCGGGTCCCCCAGAGCGGTAGGCTGCCACCTTGACCGCTCGGCCATCCGGCCACAGTTGATTCGTGTTAATCGACATTTGCTTTCAATTCTCGTCTTACGTCGTCCAAAAGTGAAATTCAAAAATATAGCCTAATGTATGTATGTTGTCTTCATATTTATTGCAATAAAATCAATTGTAAACCAAACCGTGTCAAGTATCCCAGGAAATTGTCACGAATGATAAAGAACTGATTGCAATGACGGCTGAGAGTTATCCAATTATTCTGTAAACAGTTTTGTATTTTAGAAGAAAAAATTAATAAGTACTCCGACGTGTAGTTTGTTCATTCTTTGTTTTGCCATTTATGTACAGTACTAACTAGCAGATGTGCTCGGCGTTGCTCGGGCAAAAAATAATAACAAATATTATTATTAAATTCTTTCGTACTTCTAACCCTTCTATTATATTATAATATTTGATTTATATAACTACAAATGTTATCTTAGGTAGGAGTTCAAAACACCTAGTGCCTAATGACCCGCATTTTTTAAAATTCTTTAAATTGTGTACAGTAGAGGAATAAAGAATTTTGAAAATGTGTTAGGTAAGGGTATATCATGTCAATAATCTAAGATAACCTTTGTAGTTATGTAAATCGAATACTATAATACAGTCATATCTCGGTACTCGAACGTTTCGGAGCCCGAACAAATCGGTATTCGACCAAAAATTTCGAAAAAAAATGCCCCTGTTCCCGAACAAAATTTTGGTACTCGAACGGGAAAGCCCGCCAAGTCGACCCCGACGCCGACGCCACGGCGGCGGCGTCAGTTACGAGACAGTCCAGTTAGGCCTAAATTTATTTAAATTATTTAATTAAAATTCCAATTATTAAATTTAGCAAGAAATGGCGCTTAACGCCTAACTCTAGTACCAAATTATCTTAAATTATTAATATTACTATAGCCATTTGCTAGCCCGATAATACGGCAGTTGTTGGTCTTTACGAGACAGTCATTGTTTGGCATGCACATTAACTTACGCTGTGCTATATTTTTTGAATTAGCATCCTTTTCTTTTGATTTATTAGCCCTTAAACATGGGTCCCAAGAAGAATAAAAGTGAAAGTGGTCAAGTGAAAAGGAAAACAGTGAGAATAACAATCGAACTGAAAAAAGAAATCATTGCTAAACACGAAAATGGAATGCGTGTTTCGGATCTTGCTGTCAAATATTCTATGGCTAAGTCGACGATATCGACTATTTTAAAGAATAAAGAAACAATAAAAAACATACTAGCGAATCAACTGGGGATTGGAACGCATTAATCTATTTTACATTATTTGTAATGGGAAAAAATGATTTGGAGTTCGAACATATTGGTACTCGAACCTCTTTCTGGAACGGATTATGTTCGAATACCAAGGTACCACTGTATAATAAATATCTAAACGAAAATCATATAAAGAGTTTGGGTTTTTTAGCCTACTATTGTCAACTTAAGCACGATATTCGAACGGTACGAAATGTCACAATTTCAGTGGTCAAGTAGATATCAATTGAAAATGAGGTATCTTAAAATTTTTTCAGATTTAATTTTTTTCTCTACCTCTTAAGAAAGTCCATTCACAACCGAATATCAAATGGTCATGTGACAACGAATCAAATTTTGCAAAAAACGGAGCAAATATTTAAACTCGGCACCCTTGAAAACCGCTTAAATCACATATTTTGTGAGGTCGGTAACCTCGTATTTTAGATTTTCCAATTCCAATGCCACTATACCGCTGGTCAGATAAAAAGAAGGGCCGTTGAGGAAGGGGGTCGAAGTAATTTGAGCAAAAGTAGTCGTTGACCATCTCCTGGAAGAAAGGATGGTCAATCGCTACCAATTAATACTGGTCTACTATTAATATTTGAAAAGTGATCCGTGTTCACTTTCAAGGATGGCTTCGCAGGTGATCGAGTTGTTAACCTTAATGTCCGAAAGACTTCGTATGACTTGATAAAATAAAAAAAAATCTAGTAAAACTGTGAGAATAATTGCTTTTATAATATACCTACGCAAAAACACCTTATCTCGCTGAGAATTATTTATTAACCGTAACGAACGTTTTCAACCTTTGGTTAAAGGTTGAAAACGTTCGTTACGGTTAATAAATAATTCTCACTGTCAGTGAGATAAGGTGTTTTTGCGTGGGTTAAGAAGCATCTAGCCGGGTATTAAGTGTTTTATAATAAAGTGTTTATATTTTTGCAACAGATTGTATAAATTATGTGGAAAGTACAATACGTTCTCGCAAATATCGCGTTTATAGAAAAATTATTGCAATTTGAAAAATAGATTGTAGATCAATAAATTTCGACTATTGTCCGTCTGTTTGTTTGACTGTCTGTCCTTTTTAAATCTCGAGAATGGAGTTAGCTACATCAAAGAGGAGACCGGACGTAGAATGTTTAAGGGTTGGAATGGATGTAACGTTACTTCGATTCAAAATTTTCTCCTGGACGAAGTTAGAGAGCAATAGAGTCGTGCCGGTCATCTAACAGGGAATATATGATACACAGGAGCAAAACCACCACTAAAAAATTGAGAAACTTGTGACGAAAAGTTACAGGCGGTATTGTGACGAAGTCACAATAAACAATCTCTCGTCAGAATTAGTTTGGTTCATTTGGTTACTGCAACGCGACACGCGAGCGATCTGCCAGGGAGATGCATCCCAGAAAAACTTTTATGGGAAGCTGGACCCTATTTAGATGAAGAGAACCCGTAAAACTCCGCGTGGCCAGCCCGTTTGCCATGCCCGAACCCACGACTAACCAACTACTAGAGTTTGGTGGTTTTATGCACTCGGCTACTGGAGGACGCTTATTAGAATTAAGAAAGTACCGTTAAGAAATGAAAAAATTCGAGTCGTTAGATGTGGAAAATTAAATACTTACAGATTTTTCACAGGGTAACACTTTCGATTGCATGCAAGAAAGTGCTATATGCTACCTGTCGCAGTAATTACATAGCAAGTCTATTTCGCGTTATATCATTTTCGCAGTAATTAAGTGAATATAATATATATATATGTTAAAATTATATCCTTTTTCATAAGAATTATATTTAGTTTATTATTTTGTTAAATTTTTTGTCAGTAGATGGCGCTACGCCCAAAGCGACAAATCGAATGTAGATAGAAATTAATTGACTTACAGATATCCAATAGATATTTTGGAGTGGGATTTCGGCATTATCTAAGTTAGAGGTATATAAACGTAACTGCGGAGTTTCGTAGCAATTAGTCGAATGGCCTAAGAGTGCATAGCGAACAAACAAACATTCATATATATATATATAGATGGAGATATTATTTTTAAATTCATAATAATATATGACCTCGGCAGTAACTCGTAAGTTATAGGAAGTGATTCTGCATATGTTTCGCAAGCTGTCAGCTCCAGCATTATTACAGATACCGCAGTGTGATCTTGTCCAGAAAATCGAATAATTGTGAAGTCCGTTGAATAAAATTCTTTATTCGTTAAATGTTATAGACGTTTTTATTTACCTTTCTGTATCCATAAGTATTGGGGTACGGAGGTACTATCCGTATATAATTGAATTCTTTGATTGTTACAATTCGCACGACCAATTCAAGTGCATCTGATACAGCGAAGATTTCTGCCCGAAAGATTTTGCCCATGTATTTTGGCCACTTAAGCAAACATATTGAAGATAGTGCCAGACTTTTTAACGTATAGAATGTGATCATCATCCAGGATACCGCTCCCGAGAAATTTCTGGAATTCTGTGCCCGGATCCAATCTGGGTCCTCCAGAAGCAGGCTAACGCCTTTACTGCCTCAGCCAGCCTTCATCTGATATCAGTAACCTGTTCACAAATGTTTCATCAACTCTTGGTAACTTCAAAACATCATTATAAAACTAAAATTATTGTTCGTGTCCTGTTCATCATATCCTTGAATCTTTGTAATGAAGATCTTCGTGTAAGATTCTGCAAACGCTATTCTCAATATCAAGTATGACAGTGTGTCTTCTATTTCACTTATGCGAAATACTGCGACTAAAGGCACGTCACCAAACCGAAGTCAGAAACTTCGTTTTGTAGCTACGATAGACTGTTTTTATAAACGTCTTTACTACCGAAATTCAATGTCTCATAGTCAATACTCCATCTCACTTGAATTCCAAAGTACGCTGAAAGTAACGGAAAGTCACCATTACAACGATATCTAGAGGGTGACTTGAGAACTAATTTTAAAAGCCTTCAAGTTTTTATGGCACATCCTGTTGTAGATAAGTCTACTTTTTATGCCGTTTTTTTACTATGGAATTGACACTATTCCAAGATGTTAAAATTATACAAGACATTAATATTTGGTCACGTTCTGGCACTTCTACATAATTTCATTACACAATTTGTTGCTATCTCGCGCAAAATATTTTTAGGTAATATATTTAGAACAACTATTAAAAATAAGATTAGTTTACAAAGTTTTTTTTTAAATTGAATTCTAATAAATATTCGATTATCTATACAACTTCTTTGAAAACATTAAGTGTGTATTAATCTAATTATATTCCTTTGGTTGTTCGAAAATCAATTATTTCTGATATTAACAGTTTCTAATGTAAAATGCTGTTATAAACTAATTGATTAAGATCCACATTTTATTTTTATTCAACCGTGAGAAAAAGCGATACTATTACGAGCACGCAGGAAACAGATGGATTTCAAGTGGAAATAGCCTTTCCATTCTATCAACTAATTTCGTTTACTTACAAAAAAAACTCCGATGTGAGAAAATTAAAATGAGTATTATAGCAATACTTTTGTATAAATCATAGTTCTTTTTGACTGAAAGCATTTTATTATTTTGTGTGTGTGTGTGTGTGTGTGTGTGTGTGTCACGTATTTAATTGGATTTCTTACGAATGGAATCGTGTGAAAATGGCCGACTTGTGCCATCGATTTGAAATTTAAGTTCAGATCTAGAATTAATCTTTTTAAAATTACTACTTTATACGTTTTTGAAGAATCTAAACTCATGTAAATTCGTTAAAAACGATCTAAATTTACACACAAAATAAAAACAACAGAATCAAACTCATCTGATATTGATTTCGAAATCGGCATAAGTGCCATTTTATTCGAGACAACTCAGGTCAAACGTTAAAGTATTTGTTCTTAAAGTGAAATTTAATGCACTTCCAGCTAATAGTTCATTTCGCAGGGTAAAAGTACATAGTAGTATACTAAATTTGCTGCTTAACTTAACGCATCGCTGTCACTATGCATTCGAAATGAAACGTCAAACGTATCGAATACACAGGTTTTATTGTTTTTAAAATATCATTTTATGTAAATATTTAATTCCTTTATATATTTTAAAAATATATACATATTTACTCATTAGATAAAAATAATTTATCATCAACTATTTGATATTAGTAACATAAAAACTATTCCACAATTTTTATCTGCCGTTTCAATCGGTCAACGAATCTAAATTACAGAATCGCAATAGAAATTAGAAACATGAAATTAACAATTGAATTAAATATGATATTAAAAGTATAAATTTATTAATAAATATTAATTCCTTATATTTTTTTTTATCCGGTTATCCGGTAAAAAATTATTTATTAGAGCGAATATAAAGTACTGTATTTTGATAACAGTCTGCCAGGTGTTATAAGGAAATAAATGAAGTATTGATAAAAATCAGTGAATTAAAAGTAAAAAAAGTTAGCAATTTTTCTGGTTACTTTCACCAGAGATCGATCATTTCAAAGTTTGTAGACATCAACAACCATCATTCAGTAATTTAATTCGCTATTTTATTTAACCATTTACTTTAAGACGACGGTTTCAAATGTGCTGACCTATGGAATCTGATGTAATTTGAATACGCAAAACTAAAAAGGAAACTATTAAAAATCTAGAATTAAGTTAACTTTCAGAATTTAAATTATACTGAAGTGTTTTTAAAATAAATTCATATTGGCAACTTGACCTTAGGACTTCTTCACTTATTTTCACCATATTATTTACAGCAAGTCGCCTCAATGTCTAGCCTTAAAAAAATCTAATGAAAATTATCACATGATTAAAAATATCAATTTTAATTCCGCATTTTTTATGAATCAAAACGTGAAATTCTATACAAAGCTGTTTAAAATCTTTCAGTATTAAAACCTTAAAACTTATTTTTAAAAAAATTCTTTTTCAGATTTCAAAAACAAAAATATCGATAAAAAGTTCTATTTATAAAGAAATATAAACAAATATTGTTTTCGACAGAAAACTTGTTTTTCTTCTGATAAAGAAAATCACACAAACATTAAAATTAATCATAAAAGGGCAAAGAGAAATGTAAGTAAATATCATTTCTGAGGAGATAAGATGCTACAAATGAACCATTGTTTAAAAATTTTTTTTACTAATTCTCTCAAAACTCGAACCAAATAATGTATATTATACAAAATTAGGTCTTAAGATTATTATTTAGATAAATGAAAGGGTCTAAATTTAGAGTTTCAAGGTCGTCGTCACGACGGATGAAGGGAGACGAGGCCAGAAGGACTACGAGAGGGAGGAATGGGGAATATCATCATTGCAGTCAGATCTGCCACGTGTGTTGGCAACCTGCCAACTCACCTGCAATCGTATCGAAGTTAAAGATATGCCCCGCAGTCAGATAAGTTCGACAACGTCAACCGGCATAAATCGACTGTGGTAAAAACAGCGAGTGATTTCCGTACAGTTAAACGTAACAGGCGAAATATGCAACAATCGGTAAAAAGTTTTAAATTACTTTAAATCCGTACAAATAATAATGGTATATTCAACGAGGAATACAAATACAGCGAAAGAAAATTTATGATAATTACAGCGTATATTTCTTAATTTGTATCGTTAAAAATTATACTTACTAAATGCACGCCTCGAAAACTAAGGACGAGAAATGGATGACTTTGAACAGATCGCTCTCACAGGCTGAAATAAAATGAAGTGGTATCTAAACGACAAATGCGCCCCCTACGGGACAAAGTTCTTGTAACATTGACTAATACCAAACACACAGGTCGACCACGTGAAAATCTCGGCAATAATTTTATTTACATTAAAACGTATGTACACGTAGAAACGAAAGATCCGTTAAGCACTTTCGTAGAAGAACTTTAAATGACCAAGGCTCTCCGGTAAATAACTTGTGGAGTCGGCGTTATACATTTTATATCCTTTACTGCAGCCCATTTCTTTCATGAGTTTAGTTGGAGCGTTGCATAAATGGAGCGGAACGGGGGGATGGGCTCCTTTTTGATTTCTAACATGCTCTGCCGCTCTTTCGTAAGCTTCGTAGGAATGGCGAGATTTGGGTGCTTTGGCTAAGTAAGTGGCGCAGTGAGCCAAATTGATCTGAAAAAGAAGCGAAAATATAATGTAATTAATCGATTTCTTTACGGTAAATTATTATTATAATAATAGAAGCTGCTTAATATTGAATGTGTCATCAGAATTAACAAGATTATATGAAATATTCGTAGAGCAGGGAGGAATATTGATTTTTTATTCTATTGTCTGAGTAATCTGAAATCATAGTTTGGGACTGTGAACTTTAAAATATTGTTCTCAAATAAGCTTTTGTTCTTTGCCCTTCTTGTTATACAATTACGCGTGTTTAATTTAAACACGTGATTTTTACACACTTTATAAGAGACAATTATAAATTAAATAAAATAATCAAATTCAGAGTTTTAAAATTTAATAAAATTAGTTTTCATGATATATACTTTATTTAATTTTACAATTTCTTACGGAGTATCAATGCCAAGTAATAATTTATATCAGAAAAATTATATAAAGAAAATGTAAACTCCCATACATTAATTAGAAAAAAAATTAAATATTTAGAACAATTGAATATTGTAAAAGTTATAAGAAGATTGTGCTTTAATATTTTTTGAATATAAAGTTAAAAAATGAGAAAGAAAAGAAAAAAACAAAATTACCTATCAGTTTTCTATATATAGATTTTTATATACTAATGATAATAAAATCTGAAGAGACAGATAAACAACAAAAAAAATAATTGCTGAAAAACATATTATTTTGCTATTTCAAAACAAAAAAAAAAAGTCATAGCTGACAAGAAGAAAATTTATTATTTTACGAACATTTAAGTTTTATTCATTTTGTCGTTAAGTATTAAAATAAGACAATTTTCGTGTAATAAAATAAATAATACATTTTTAAAAGATTTCCAAGGTTACCTTTTTGTTTTCATGACAATGAAACTTATTTTAAAACTATTTTCTAATAATATTTTATATTAAGTCATTAAATGAATAGTATGACAAATGATGATATAAAATCAATACTATTGTATTTAATAACAGTTCATATTGCAAAAGCTGATATAAGTTTCAACCATATGCGGGTTTTGCATCAAATAAACTATTTCAAACTATTTCAATTTATTATTCTTTAAAAATGGAATAATGTTTGACATAAAATATTTTCAATAAAAATCAATATGAAATATATTACATTTTACAAAAAGAAATCATTATAATTAATTATTCTGTTTGTTTTTAATATCTAATACTTTAAAATGGCATATCATCTGATGCAAGATTTCATATAAAAAAACACATAGCAAATATCTAATAAATATTTTAAAAACTAATTCTCTTAGAATAATCATACTTTTTCGAACTGGAATTTATATCCTACCAATTTGATATTACCACGAATTTAAAATACAAAACTATAATATATTATTATAAAATAATATAACTCTAAAATAAAAAATTATGGTGCTTTATAAAAGCATGTTACTTGTTGGGCCGCAATTTACAAAACTTGTAGACTTATAAATTTCCACTGTTGTCTGTTTGTCTGTATTTCTCTAATCTTGAGAATAGAGTTAGACAAATAAAAGAACAAAAACCTTAGGGGCCGAAAGCCCCAATTCACTATATATGAACTTTCAATGCAAACTGGAAGTCACATTGTTTCAATTCAAAACTTTTTCCTTGAAAGCAGTTAATAGATGACTGGCATGACTCCATTGCTAACAGAAAAGTATGCTGTATGGGGGCAAGACTATACTACTAATAATTTAAAGTGGATAGCACATATTTTAAATTAATTAAATTAAGAATATAATTAAAAATTGCTGTCCGGCATTGTGAAAATATCACAATAAATAATTGCTTGTTTTAGAGTACATTTTTGAGTTCTTTAATATTAATAAAAATACAGATAAGTAATACTTTTGTGTGTTAATTTGCTACACTTAATTCAATGGTGATGTTATTTCCAGATTTATTACACAAAAGAAATTATTTTAATATTGTCCTTGGTGTAATAAGTCTGGAAATAAAATCACCATTTTAATATTCTTATTTCATTTCATAAAATGACTATTATTTATATGTTTTTATCATCACCAAAGAATTAATTAAAAATTATAGTGAACTGAATTGAAAAAGCAGGGAATGTATAGTGAAAGTTAGATGTGGTTCATCAAATATTTTATCCCTTATTAAATTTTTTTTAAATCCAAATAGATTATGGATTATTTTGACTAAATCTATTGTTATTAAAATCCTTATTAAATATTGCTAAATATACTATATCTTGTTATATATAAAACTTATTAAATAATAATTATTCTTAAAGATAAACTAAATAAAACATCTAAATTTATATTTTAAAAATTACAAAAATGTCACGAATATACAAAAAACTTCGATTTCATTTTCATTTTCTGTCATATCAACACAAAAAACAATTTTCCCATATGAAGAGGTCTTTTTATTGGAGGCTCCATCCCCACAATAAAATGCAAATTTCGATAAAAATTCAATTTTTATCGAAATTTACTTTGAATTCAAAATATTCAATTGTCAATAAACCAAAGTTAAATTTATTATCGTTATTATATTAATTTTTAATAAATGTAATGTATAGAATTAATTTAACATTAAATTTTGTATTTTTTAGATATTTTTCATGTCTATATGAACATTTTTAAATCAAAAAATTATTACTTTAAAAAGAATATCTGTTTAGTTAACAGATTTAATTAATTTTTCCCAACTTTGCAATGTTTTCTTTTTCATTTTAAAGATAAAATATATTAAATATACATATTTGTTAGAAATTTAATGATAAAATTATAATAATAGTCAATTTGTTATTAGAAATTTTAAAAAGAAAAATTCAAGAATGCTTAGGATAATATAATTAAAATATCAGTAATTGAGGCATGTGTTTATGAGTAAATTTTGAGTTATTCACTTTCCCATCTTTGATGTTTTCACTGTTTTGCTTCATCTAATTCACATCTCTACTCTAAATAATAACCTTATGTTTCTAATTTTATTTGGAATTAAACACTTGAAAGTTGCGTTATGTTTTTAATTATCGCTTATAATCATTGTGTAGAATTTCTTTTGACACACTTAAACAGTAACTTTTTGATTCCTTTAAGTTTGAATTCATTTGGATAAAATTATTTAGTTAACTTTATTTATGATTTTTATTACACTTCATAGCATATAGTAAAATATTTGAAATTGTACAATGTAAAACATTTTACTTTAATTAATAAAAATAGGATTGAATGGCTTTATAAAGTATAATCAAAGCTTGCTTATTTCCATCAACATATTAGATTATATATATTTTTTTTGAGGAGGATGAAGTTTCTTTCCACTCAAAGAGCACTAAGAGGTAAACAAGTATATATTTATATTTGTCAATATATATTTTTCAGAGGTATATAGTATGTACAGTGTGTCATTTTTGGCATACCTATTTTACATTAAAATAACAAGTAAACTATTTGGTTATATATTTATTTCAATAACTGTCCAGTTTCTTTAGACATTTGGAAACATAAGTAATGGATTACATTTTGAAAATTATATCATCCAAATACCCACCTTCTATTGAAATACAGTAGAGCAGCGATTATCTGAATCAATTGGGAATTGGGGTTGTTTGGAAAATCGATTTTTCGGATAACTGATTAGGTACAAAAAATATATTAACCTATCCCACGTTGAAATTCGTTCAAATCCTGGCATGTCCTTAACTACCCTCTCATTGTCGCACCAGTGCTGCCAGCTAAAACACGCACACCAACAAAAATAATATTGGAGTAGCCCAAGACATAGCCAAATATTGCAGCGCCACGACACTAGTGGAAATTTAAATTTGCCAACTGAAAAACTTTCGGTTAATTGACATTTTGGTTGATCGATATTCGGATAATCGATGCTCTACTGTACACTGCTGCAATCTGTCAATGCCATCAAGCTGAGCGATGTGCACTCCACACCAAAGCTGCTTTTACTTGTGCAATATTTTGTGGTGCTCACATTGTTTTGAAATTGTGCAATTTATAAATTTATATTCTGCACTAACCCATAAGCATGCCACTAAATCACTCACACATGAATGGTTCTTCACAACAGACCATTTGTTGGGTTTACTTTATCGTTGAGAATTGGCCTCTCCACTACTATCACACTCGTCACCAAACTGTTTCCAAAAGTTCTCTAAATCAATTCTATGGAAAATAGCTGCATTGAGACAGGTTCTTCTTATGTTATGTAATGTTGTGTCTGGCCAATCAAAAAAACTGTTATTTAGGACATAATAAAAAATGCCTTTTTTGACTAGCCAGATGAAACATAATGTAAGTTTGTAACATGGCATTTGCCAGGAAACCACTTCAGGAACAACCATGTTACTACATTGGAATCAAACTCAAGTGGACATGATGAAAGAATCTAATGTTCAGCCAATCAAAACTATCTTATCACTTTATGCCTGCACAGGAATAACAGGAGGGAAAAAATAGCAAAAAGCATGTTAAAAAAAATCTAAACATTGAATTAGAAAAATATCCCATTTTTCTTAGGGAAAACGATTATAAAAATGCTGATACTTGATTGGCTAACTGAACACTTGACATAACATGATTGAATTCCCTTCAATAACCTTGATGTGATATAATGTAACAAGTGTCCATCTGAACACAGATTTAGTTTAATAAACTCTTCAAATAATGTACATTGTATACCTGAAGAACATATATTGAAAATAAGTTTTTCAAATAATTTTTTGATATATATATTACAAAGCTTTTTATTTAGTTAAATATAATATGTATAACTAACTAACTAAAACAACTTATTTTCTTTTATTTACAGAGTTATAAATCAATGTATAAGTTTTATGAGAGTAAAAACACAAAAATATAAATAGCCTATCATTAATATAAGAAAAAATGTTTGAAATATGTAAGATCCAAAGTTATCTTTTCTGTAATAGATGGTTACACTTTATAGATTTAGAATTCTTTTAATAGAATTTTTCCATTATTTCATTTAATATAAAAATGTTATTACAATGAAACATTAATTGATATAAAACAGAAGCATACAACTGGTCTTAAACAAATTAATTTTGTTATAATAGGAAATTCTTTTAAATTTATAATTTCATTTATTTGTATTTATGAAGGAATTATCTTTACATAAAATTATTAATAAATGAAATAATTACTTATCACACCACACTCACTTACAAAAATACATACTCAGAACTAATGTACGGTGTTAGAGGCTATGCACATCTTTAAATCTTCCATCTCAACCACGTGCATAAATTTTAAAGAGGAGATGGTTTTGTCATTGGCCTGGCTCTTGCCAGGCCAATGACAAAACCAGCACGCTCTAGCCGCTCATTGTATCTGGGCAGGCCGACACGTTGTGCATGTATGATGTAATTTTTTTGTAAATCATTCGTACTCAAGATCAAACTCTTAGTTAACGACATTCGTTAATCGAATTTCCATCTAATAACCATTATGAACCTGAAACAGAGCCCAGAAGGGGTTCGAAAACGTTCATTTTTTCGATCACACCGTATATTAGTTCTGAGTACGTATTTTTATTAATAAATGAGAAAAGAGTAGTTATATTATTCATAATTTTTAACACAATATTTACTTATTAAATGAAGACTGATATCTGCTTTTCATATCAACAAATAATGTATGGTACTCGATTAAAACATTTTTCTGTAGCTCAATAAAGTAGTAAATATTATTATTATTCCCCATAGCATATTTAAAACTTTATAATAAAAACTTTTTTATGTAATATAAAATAAATTAGCTTGAAATTTTCTGTAATGTATTTTGAATTATAAAAATTCAAAATTTTTTAAAACAAAGAATTATATCTTTGTTTCATTTAATGTGAATATTTTCATATTTTGATACAAAAACATAAATATCAGATAAAATTATCAAAAACTTTCTATTTACAGAACCCAATAAAAATAACCTATACTGTACCATTAAAATAAATCTTTGATCTTATCTTCTAACCTTTACAATAAGTTGTTTTTGTTTACACAGAAATTTACTTATATCTTAAATTTTTATAGCTTGAAAAACCAACACAAACATCTCTATAAATAAAATGTTATTGAGTTATAGCAATTTTATGAAACATCTTAATTATTTTTCTTGTAATAAAATTTGCAAGTTGATTACAAGAAAAAATGAATGGCAAAAGATTAAAATATACAAACATTATTAACATATTGAGAGGCTGATTTGTATGAATAATTGCTATTTCATATTGATTTTTAGCCTAGATACATATAATAAGTATTTATATCATTTCAATTCTTATTTTTATATTGTATATTTTCAGTTTATTACTTTTTCTTGTAAATTTAATATTTAGCATTCTTATTCTTATATAAACAAATATAATAATAAGAATGCTGAACATTGAACTCTAAATTCTATTCAATGAATTTTTCAATGTCTTACGTAAACATCACTAAATAAGACTAAATTATCAACCAAAATAAATTACCAAATCTAAAATGAGCTATCTATTATAAACAGAATATTATATTGATAAAGAATATAAAATAGTTTATTGCTTATTATCTAATAAAATTATATAAATATCCTATTATAATATAATAGGTGTTGTGAAAAATAAATTTAAGCAGGTTCAAACATAACAATTCAAACTTGTAAGAAAGAATTTCAACTTTCACTCTTGATATATATACACCTATCCCTTGATTTGCATGATACTCAATTTGCACGGTTTTGCTTTTATGCAGTTATTTAAAAACTGCATCTCAAAAACTTTTTTGTTTTCATTTAAAGAAAACAAGTTTTTGAGACAGCTGTTTGTAGCCGTTCATGGGTTATTCTCGTGCACATCTGTCTAGAAACCCGTCTTTCCCTGAAATTTGTATCAGTTACCGCAAATACTCAAATACATCACGATTTTTTTCAAAAATCGATCCAATACACTATCTCTATAGATAGGGACCAAAAAAATGGTCCAAAACATAAACTTCTATTGGGTGTAAAATTACAAAACTTGCTGAGGTCATAAACAACATCCAATAGAATGTAAATAAGCATTGTTTGAATTATTTCAAGCAACGAAATGTTACATCTCATTTTACATGGTTTCGGTTTGCACGATTTTTCTAGGAACGTATCTACCATGTAAATCGAGGGACGAGTGTATATAATAGTAATTCAATTCATTATGAATATGAATGAGATGAGAGAAATAACTTTAAAAATAGAAAAATGTCGTTTTTATCTTTAATCTCTAATAATCTTTAGATTCCATTTAATAAGCTATCATCAGAATCTGAAGAGAGTTTATTAAAATTTTCTAGTCAAAATGCTGTCTACATTAATATCAACTTAAAAAATAAATTTCAGTTTATCGTCATTTAGAACTGATGAAGACTATATAAAATTAATTTTTGTAACAACACTTCAAAGCAAATCTTTTATCTCTGATGATGACAAGTATCAGTATAAACAATTAGAGAAAGTTGAAGAAAACACAAACTAAAAGAAAAACACTTTAAATTTGACTTGATTATATAGATAATGTCATTAAACTATGACTAAAAAATATTATCATCATGTTTACAGAATCTTTGTAGTTTATTAAAATTTCAATAATGAAGAAGTGAAAAATTTATGATATTCATTGATGTAAAAATATGATATACAGATGACAACTTGTTAAAATCAATAACCAAATTGGAAATCAAACAAGTGCTTACTTCAATATGACAATAGCTCAAACCATATGGTTCTCTACTCTTATATATCAAAAAAAACATTCTTATATCAAAAAACATAAACAAGAAGAAATTTAATTCATAATTTCCTGTTCATATAAAAACTTCTAATCTGAATGTTCTTGTTTATGTGACTAAATGTAGGTTTAGCACTTCTTGCAATGTTAGACAATTAAGCATAATTTATACTGGTAAGTTTGAACATGTCCTATGAGAGAAGAAACTATTCTACATATTAATTGTATTGAAAATAAGTGTTGTTCTGTAATGAAACTCATTGCAATTCTATCAATACATTTTGAGAAATATAAATGTATATTGTGTTAGTATTTCCTAGAATAAGAATGGAGTCAATATGCCAGATCCTGAATGTGTATCATTCTACTACCATAGCTGAGCAACAAAAATTCTTCAAAGCGTAATGTTTAAATTTTCAAAAATCTTCAAAAATTCAAATATTGTGTTATAGTCTATGAACATTGTGTGACTTTTTTTAATATAATCTCATATTTCTTATAAAATTCTTAGAAAGTTCGTTTATATTATAAAGAAAAGAAAGTTCATTTATATTATAAGAGTTTAAATATGTCTTACAGTTTTCTATTGGCCATTGACAAATCAGGTGAGGCCATGACATAAATTCAGAAGAAAAAAAAATGCTTGCACTCATGTGGAACTATTCCATTCCAGAACTTTCTACAGATCAAACTCTGCTTTTGCTTTTGTTTTGTGCACTAAATTATTTTGCAATTAAAAGTTAAGGTAGATGTTTACTTAGGTGGACTGGATGGCAGCACTTCTGGAATCTCAACAACACAAGTGGTTTGATAGTTAATGTAGGTGTTGCTGTCTTAAGTTTACAAGATTTGTTACATTGTATGGTTTCTAGAATATGGCCGTACCATTCAGTGGAGTGCTGTCCATGGAAGCTGCAAAAGTGCCGTTTCCCTGTATTTTCTAAAATATAAATACACATTGTGAGATTATTTTCATATTTTAACATACTTTGAATTAATTAAAATTAATATTTTATTATGACCACATTGTTGCAATTAACTGATTGCCGCTGCCTTCCAGCGGCAATCAGTTAACAGAGAAACATCACTTTCCTATCATCAAATGTCACGGCATGCCACTGATACCATTTTATATTTTAGGTACAGGTTATTTAATTATTGTATTTCAAAGAGTTGTACCTTGTTTTGTGATTATAATTTTTTTGAAGGTTGTATTTGATATTTTTTCTTATGTTGATGGAATGGAGAGTTTAGAAAAAGATCTTGGCAAAAGTGTACTTCTAGGGATTTTTTTCATATTTTAGAATCAAATTTTCTTGAAATTGATGTTGATAAGAGAATTTCGTCAGATATTAAGTTTGCCATAAAGTTAGGTTTGCAACCTGTAGATGCAGATTGTCTGAATTGTGATGGTCCTCGTAAATTAATTTTTTGAAAGTATCATGATTCTGTTTTTTTGAGATGCCATAAATGCAAGATGAACAGTTCAGCATTTGAAGGTACTTTTAAAGGTAAATATGGAAAAATTTCTTGGGGAACTATTTTTTCATTTGTCTGGCATATAATTTTTTGCATAGAATGTACTGTACATTAAGCATGACTTGTTTGGCAGTGGGCATGAGTAGTCAAACGGCTGTTCGCTGGGCAAATTTCATAGACACGTTATGATGGTTTCCTTGTCTAATTTGACCCGAATGAAAATTGGTGGACCTGGAAAGATTGTTGAACCTTGATGAGACTGTTGTGAGCAAAGGAAGAATGAAAAAGGGTGGTTGTTGAAGGGAACCAGGTGGGTTGTTGGTGGAATTTGTCATAATGATAATTCCTGTTTTCTGTGTAAAGTAAATTATTGGATTAGAAATCAGTCTTAATTTGGTTATTAGTAAATTTGTAAATTCAGAAAGCATAGTATATACAGATGAATGGAAAAGTTACATCACATCAATGATTTAGAAGAGTCGAAATTAACCGCAACACTGTGAAACATGCTGAAAATTTTGTTGATCCAGTTACAGGCTTTCATATGCAAAAAAATCAAACAATTGTGGTGTTGTTTGATAAACCTAAAGAATTTGCCTATACTGAAGATTTGTCTGATTTATATTTATATGCTTTTATGTATAAGAAGCTAATGAAATTTTGAACTGTTTATTCAGCATACGAGTAACGTGTATCCAGAAGCAGGACTTGTTCCGGTACGGAAAGAGCCAAAAATCATACCTTCAGCCCCAAAAGTAATTCCCAAGAAATCCGAAAATTGTAAAAAGATGATTGTAAACATGTGTGTTAAGAATACAGAAAAAGTGTCTATGAAGGAAAAGAATGACATTACAAAAGAATCAGCCAAACTATGTTCTTTACTGAAGAAACTGAAGAAAAGGAATTAAAAACATGTCAATGATGAGTCAATTTTTTTTCTTTTAATGCCGCTGTAGCTGCACTGGTTGCCATTTTGTTTGTGGACATTGCATTCACAAACAAGACAGCATTCAGAAGTGCCACCTATGTAAACATTTACCAAAGTTTAATTTGTTTTATTTAATTGTTTCATTAATTCTGGTTTTTAGAAATTGTTTTTAGTGCTCAAGAATTTTACTAATTTTATTGTGTTACTATTGGTGGTAATACCAGGTATGGAGTCATGTACAGTATCTTGACAAAATTCAGCAAAGTAGAAGAATGAGAAATCTTGGATTTGTCCGATATGGAAGGTCCATCATGGCAACAAAAGCTGAAACCATCCTAGAAACCTATCTAAATTTAAGTATGACTATCTACAGCAATCAACTATCCAACTTGAAATCTGTCCCACAAGTTTGTTGAGAGTCAGTGATCTATCTCAGTATAAGAAACAGACACAAACACTTTAAGTATGCTTACTTGCTATAACAAATGAAACAATAAAATTAAGCTTGGCAGTGTCTACTACTATTAGTATGGTGAAAAGTCCTTTAAGATTGTAATGCCAGCTTGGCAAGATCATCCAGTAAGAGGATTAATTGGTATGTCTGTTCTAAAATGTTTACAATATTTCTTGAACTTTTAAAACCATGTTCTGAAATTTTTCAAACATAGTTTAAAAAAATTAATAGTTTTAGAATATAATTTTTGGAACGTAGTTTAAGTCCTGTCTTCTGAACAGGGCTTTTATCTTCCAAAAACTTTAAGCTAAAGAATACAAAAGTAGATTAACTACTGTGAAGATAGAAGGACTCCCTTCCAAAAATGCTTGCTGTAAAGTATTTAACTTCTACAATAAAGCTTTTAAAGATGATCTTTATTAGTGAAGCATTAATCATTCTGTTTCCTACGACCTACTCCTTCATTACAGAATATCATTAATATTCATATCTGATTTATTTTGCCTGTTGATCATAGATAATATAACTTATAAATCAAAGTGATTCCCTAATATCATTATGTCATTGTCTAAGATACGTTCAGAATTTTTCAAGTCTGCATAACTACCTAGACTTAAGCTAGGGAGTTCGTCAATAATAATTCATTACAATCACATTTCTGCAATCAAGATTTTGTAATCATTATTGGAATTCAGAGAATGTCTAAATTTGAAGGTAATTTACTGCAGATATGCTAAAAATATTTTCACTTGTGTTCTGTTGAGAAAGAAATTGTAAATAAATAAATAAATAAATAAATATATATATATATATATACGTGGTACGATCCAAAAGTTTGAGAACTGCAGTAATCTATGACAACAAAAGCATGTATTTGAAGTTACAGCGTATGAAATGGATTCTACCAAACCACCTCTATGTGTTCAGGTTAATTTCACCCATGTCATGTGATTAAACTGCGAGCGCTGCTGTTTTTTTCCAAAGATAGTTACCTTTGTTCGACGTAATTAAAGTGGAGTTTCAAGAACAACCTCCAACATTAAATTTTGTCAGCATTTAGGTAAAACATCTACAGAGACTTTAAAATTGCTAAGAAAGGTGTACGGTGATTCTACCACGGTGAAGTTGAAATGTTGGAGGTTGTTCTTGAAACTCCACTTTTATTATGTCGCAGAATAAAGGTAACTATCTCTGAAAAAAAACAGCAGCGCTCGTAGTTTAATCACATGACATGGGTGAAATTAACCTGAACACGTAGAGGTGATTTGGTAGAATCCATTTCATACGCTGTAATTTCAAATACATGCTTTTGTTGTCATAGATTACTGCAGTCCCTGAACTTTTGGATTGTACCACATATATATATATATATATATTTTTTTTTTGAACAAATGCAATTAGTATACCATGAGATGGAAAAGATATGTTGATCATCTCAATAAATAAATATGAAGTATGGAAATAATAAATTTTATATATTTAGTTTGCATTTTAACAAGTATTTATTTATAAATAATACATTTTTTAAAAATTTCATTATCTGATTTGGATCTATAAAGGACTATTACCAATCATCAAAAATCAAAACTAACAATAAAACAAACTAAATGCATCTTTATAACTAAAATTCCAATTACAAATGTTTGGAAAGTGCTTTATTCCCATCAATACAGGTGCTCCTCACTTTATGACCAAGTTCCATTCCGACGACTACGTCGTTAAGTGAATTGGTCGATAAGCGAGGAGCTTGTGCCGAGAATATAAAATCGTTGTAAAATTATACAAATTATGCAACAAACTTCAAATTTATTCATAAAAAGACTATTATAGTATGCACAAGCCTATTATAGTACGCTTAGTGCGCATGTCACCATTCGCCACTGACCGACACTCAAGCTGAGAAAGAGGATTCCCCGAATTGCAGGTCGAAACTCGATTGGTCGTTAAGCAGATAGATCGTAAAGTGAGGAGTACCTGTACTTCTAAAACAATGGGTCAATTCTCATCCATCTTATTTTAGTTTCTTTCCATTAATGAGAAAAAACTGCTTACTACATTCTGTGAAAGGTCGAACCCACCAGAAGTAAGCCGGTAATGGTAATATCATTCTATCGCGTGGTTCCCACAGTAAAATATGAATCAGAAGGAAAAGATATGAATCAGAAAGAACAAATGTGAATCAGAAGGAACAACCGGCGAAAAATGCTGGTTGGTGAAACTGGAAACGTGACCGGGACGATAAAAGGGCGACGAGAGAGGAAAAGGGGGTCGGTTACGCAGTGTCGTTGAGACTGTGGGTGTGGGCGCCGAGGTCCGGAGAACCCCGACCGAAATCAAAGGACCATTTCGACCTAGAAGAAACTGACCCGGAAACGAGGTATGACCCCATTTCATGTAAACTCTCCCTCCGCGGATCCGAGCTTAGGCGACAGTCGTTCGCCTCTTTGGAAATTGTAACGTTAGCCTAAATAAATTATTGTTGTTTTATCCGTTGGCTATGTCTTTTGTTCAAGTATCGTCACTGCCGCTCTACCGTCAAACCCATCCACTTCCTCCACTTGCGTAACGCGTAACCCATCCAAACCGCCATCTTGACGTGGGCAGGTCTAACGGACCTGTTAGCCGAGAAAAGGAGGAACGGGAATCCGTCCGCCTCCCAGCACCCACAATTCTTTCTTTTCAAATTCTTTTCATCTCTGTCAAAAAAAGAGAATAAAGTTTCACCGCCATATCAGATGTTCTATATAGTATAAAAACAAATGTGGAAAAAACTGAAAATTCTGGTATGGAATATTTGTCTTCTTATCAAAACAATTACCTCCAAAGTTATGAATTCTCCACCATAAATGGCATGCCTCTACACATACAATGATTTCTGTCAATAAGTTTTTTGATGAAAAAATAAATTGTAATCCTGAAATATTTTGTTCACTTGGAAGATCTTGTCTAAGTGAGTTTTTCTGGAAATGATTTGGCATTTGGAAATATTAATAGAAATATATTACTGTATAGTTAGTTTCAAGAGGAAATTATTTTGAGGGAAACCATTACTGTTCAAGCTGAAATTCTAGAATGCTACTTATACTGTATGTACAATATCATTATTACATTGCAAACATGTATATCATCAACTATTTAAATAATATTTAATCGAAATTACAGCATAAAAAAAACTTGTTTTTATTAAATTCTTATATCAAAATTTTAAAAAATATTATAATGGAAAAAATTTAATATATAGAAATCTTAAATCTTACCCTGCATTCTGGCATACCAATATTTTGACAACAAGATAATGTGGAGACAGCTATATTAAGTGCATTTGAATCAGCAATACCTATAATTAAAACAAAAAACAAAAAAACTTGTAAACAGCTAAAGTAAAATATCTCATTTTGAATTTACATGTGAATTTTAAATATTGTTTTATTTATAAATGCAATGAGCAATTATTTATTGCGACATTGTCACAATGCTGGACTGAAATTTTTAACCATATTTTAAATTTATTTAACTTAAAATATATGCTCTCCACCTCAAATTAGTAGTGTCTTATCCCTGTGCATCATACTTTTCCTTTAACAATAGAGTTGTGACAGTCATCTATCTAACACAGTGTTTCTCAACGGGGGCGGTATCACCCCCAGGTGAGTGATTTTTTCCATGTTGGGGGCGATTAGTAACAATTTATATTTTGGGGGGCAAAAAACAATTTTCTGGGGCGATATAGTAAAACATTATATTAAGAATAATTAGATATTTTATTCATTATATCGTACAATAATTAAACAAATAGCATTCCTATAATCCTTCTTCCTTCCACTTTTAACCCTTTTTGTACTGTCCAAACGAAGAAATCAGATACAATTAACACAAAAAGGTGATTTGCGATAACTTTTGACAAATTTCGAACCAAAGATAAACAAATTGGCTCAACTTCATCAGCCTTAATGTTTGCACTAAGAATAATTTTTCTGTATACTTAAACATTTTATATTCAATAAAAAATGTTAGATTTTATTATATTTGTTAAATTTGTTAACACTTATGTTTTTTAATTTGTTAATTACATTAAAATCTAATACGTATTCTGAGTAAATAAATGTTTAATTTTTTACAAAGTATATAATTATCAAATAAACTAATAAACCCAACAAAATTTTTTCGAAGTGAAGTGGGCAATATTACATAATGATTTTTTATATATAATAATATATATATAAAAAATGGTTTTATTATAGGGGCGACGATTCGTTAGAGGTTGAGAAACACTGATCTAACACTTTTCAAGGAAAAATTTTTGAATTGAAATAACATGACTTCCAGTTTGCATTGGAAGTTCATATATAGTTAATCGGGGCATTCTATTCCTATGGTTTTCATATCTGGTCTCATCTTTAATCTATCCAACTCTGTTCTCGTAATTAAGGAAAGACAGATGACAGTGGGAATTTATAGGTCTACAACTTTTCAAAATTGCAGCCCAACAATAAAACTATCTATGTTTCAATGTTGACATTTTAATAACAACGATGCTAAAGACTTTTGTAATAATTGAAATATACTGTAATATATATTTTTTAATCATTAAATATTTTATCAATGTCAATATGTCAAAAGGTTAATTTATATCATCTTAAGGACTGTGAAATATTAACATATTCATAATTTATTGAGAAAAGTATACATTTAAGTTAAATTAGAATTTAAAAGACTTAGAAATTATTGCAGCATGATATTTATTCATGCTTAATATACTTTTATGATATAATATTTTTATACAGGATGTTAACCTTGAGTTTAAAACTCATGCAACTGATCCTTAATTCTTAATCATAAGTCTTCTAAGAGATGAAAAGGAATTACCATCAGTCTTACAAATGAACTAATAACTTACGTTAGATACAGTTATGTTTTTATATACTTTTTTTGATATTTAATATCACTTATTAGGATCTTAAAAGAATTATAATAAAGACTTTAAAAATAAACTGAGAACTTTTAAATCAAATAACAAAATATTTTTGAGTTTTTAAAATTTTATGTTTAAATAATATTTATTATCGAAGACACTTTTAATTATAAAAACCAATTTTAAAAAAGGTTTTGCAATACTTCCTTATAAATTTTTAAGTAAACTATCTCAAAAAAATATTAATTATGAAATTATACATTTAACAGAATTTTCTTATCGTGAAAAATTGGAAACATTGAAAAATATATATCTACCTATATCTTCGCTAGCAAAGACAACCATTCGACGTGCAATAAAACGAGGATCTTCACCACTTTCAACCATCCGTGCTAACCAATATAAAGTAGCATCGACAGAAGACCCTCTCATGGATTTTATGAATGCTGAAATACAGTTATAATGCTGATCTCCTATTTCAAAAATAACATGCAAAAATATATGTAATGAGAATTTATAATATTTTCAACATTTAAGGTTATTATTGTCATTATCATTGTTATATATTTATATTTTATTCATTTACTCATTTAACAATTCTTTAAATTATGTGTGTTGGATGAAAGTTGTGGCTATTTTGGCAGCTTTAGAAAAAAATATTTTCGAAAGATCCTTATAAGAAATTGCAAAATCAAGATGTAAGATACTTGGTCTCTTTTTTTAAATAAAATTTTTAAACTTATCTATGAATTTACCACATGTATATATGATTTGCATACTACTATAGATTATTGAATTTTAGTTTGTAGTTCAGAAATATTCAATTTCTGAACCATACAGCTTCACAATAAAAAAGTTATAATACATAATATACAGTACTTAATAATTTCTAAATAACTGAAATGTTCATTTTGAAAAACATTTTAATAAATTGTAATGTTCTGAATAATTTAATTTAACAAAAAAAAATTATTATTTAACAATTCATAGTTTGTTCAGACTAAATACAGAAGTCCTTTAATTATTAAAAGTTTAATATTCTTGAGATAATTACTAACTGCTCATGTTAAATGTTAAACCATTCATCTTAAATATTCATTTTACAGGAACTAGTTAAGTTATTAATCCAAAACTGATAAACTTCTAATAATAATAAAATTCTTTAACAACTTGACAAATTAGTTTATTTAAATTTAATAAAAATATAAATACGACTTTTACAAAGAAAAAAACTTTGCGTGTTGTCCTCCTTTTTCACCGTTCGCACCATCAGCAGTCGGAGGCAGTAGCCTACAAAGGAAGGTCGTCTCTGAAATTTGTGTGAATTGTTCAAGGACTGCTGATGGTGGGAACGGTGAAAAAGGAGGACAACATGCAAAGTTTTTTCTTTGTAAAAGTCATATTTATATTTTTATTAAATGTAAATAGCACCGGCCATGTACCTATATTGGATTTTTACTTATTTATTTAAATAATTATAAAAGTAAACAGTCATTAGAGCAATAAATAAATTTTTGTCAATAAAATACTCATGGTTAATAATAATTTATTTGTTTTATTTCTGAAAAGCTATTATATATTAATATACTGTAAAATTTCAATCAAGTGTTATAGATAGATAGATAGATAGATAGATACCTTTATTTAGCGTAGAAGGCTTTCGCCTGTTACAGGGGCGTTTTGTTTAAACGCATATTTATACACATATAATAGCATCTCAATAACATTGATATTTGCTATTTACTAATCTATAGAATTTCATTAGTATTTGTCATAATTATAATTTAGCAGATTGTTTAACTTAATTATATAACATATTAATCATTTATCACACATCTTTTAACTCTATATGTTATTTCTTTACTATACTACTCCATATCATTTGTATCATCCAAAAACAGTTTAATAGAAAAATCATTTTTATTTACTATCTTTGATAGCTGCATTATCCAACTTCGTCTTAAATCCGTTTCCCTTGATATGTGGTATAGTGAAAACAGTAGTTTTGTTGTTATATCTTCTGGCTTAATAATTGTTTGTAGAAACATCAAATATCTTTTTATTAGTATAGTATTTAATCTGAATCTATTTGTTTCTAATCTTAAGGCGCTGCCCGGAATATTGTATTCTAACTGAAATATCTTGCGAGTAAATTCATTCATTCGTGTTCATATCCAACGTGTATACAAGATCATCTTTAATAAAATAGTTGTCCCTGATTCTCACTTTGGTATTAGTTGAGAATTCTAATTTAATTTTATTAAGTAATAGTTTTTTCCTAGCTCTTGATCTATAACATAGATCTGTTCTAAAGATAGTTTTTCTTATCTCTTGTCTTATATTTGGTCTCATAGTCCAGAACTTTTTAAGTATTGAGTTTCTATCTTTAACCGATTCTGTTATTAATTTTATCATTTGATAATCTGAACCACTCTTTCCTAATTGAATTAAGCCTTCTATTTCTATGTCCTTTAGGTCAAGATCTACCTTAATAAATTTTTTAATTTCTCGCAGCTTATCATCAGTATTAAATGGGAAATTAGTAATAACCAGATTTCTATTAGTATTTTCATTGCTAAGTTTATCCAACTCAAACTCAAACATACCTTTTAGGTTTGCGCAAAACTTTGTTTTATCTTCACATTGCTGAATTTTTTGTACAATCGTATCCATTTCTTCTTTAATTTTCATATTATCTCTTTGTATACAGCTAATATCATGCCTAATTGAATGAATTTCTTGATTCAACAATTCAAACTTCTCCTGAATTAGATTATAGATGGATTTTAACGAGTTTCTCGAATTACTGTCACTTATCTGGTCAAGGTGCTCCGATGTTGTAAAATAGTCCTCAATTCTAGATTTACCCGTAATGTTTTTGTTATTTCCAATTTCTTCCTCTGGAGTATATTCTTCGCTAATAAGATCCACTAGCTGGCTTGTTTCTTCAGAACTCTGTGCGTGTTCCTTCCTCGGTCTTCCACGCCCCCTTTTTTGCATATCAGTTTGACTTGTGTGAACTGGCGAGTGCTGAATCGGGCCAGGATTAGTTTCGACTCCAGCCATTATTAAGAGCAATAATATTAGTTTTAATGATAACATAGTTAATATTATAACTTAAAAAACCTTTAAAATTATTGTATAATGAACGTTTCCCAAAAATACGTTTTCTGAAGCAGGTCACTGAAAAAGTCGCCAACACTGATGATGGCTAGAAGCGCCCCCTCATATCTTGCGAGTAGGTACATTCTGTATTTTTTCAAATTCATTAAATTTATCCATGCTCCAAATTGGAACTGCATACTCCATTGAATTCATCACAATCGAATTAAAAAGTTGAACAAGTGTACCTAAGTTCTTTAGTTTACCCTTGCAGAATAAACCTATTGACTTACCTATTACAATTTTTGCGTTGTTTAGTGTATTTTTATAATGTTTCTCAAACGAGAGGTTAGGTGTATACATTAATCCTAAGAATTTATTTTCCTTGACTATTTTAACGCCCAACGGGCGATCAAACCTCTTTTTGTGGTGAGCATTGCTAATTATTACGCTATTATCTTGCTCTGGATATTTTATTTCCATATCACTAGATTTAAAAATCCAAGTTTCTAGAAATCCAATTATTTCATTTGCATCTAGGAATTCTCTTATCGTGGTTTTAAATATTTTCTTTCTTAGCCCTTGATTATTCCAAAAATTCATCATCACATTATTTTTTTCTCTTGTTAAAGTTCCTGCTTTTTTCTCACCCAGTTCACTATCTTTGGCTATCAACTCATCTCCATTCACTTTACTATTATTATTTTCTATATTATTCTCCATTCTCCATTTTTTCTGTGTTATATTTAAGTTATCTTTTGTTTTTACTAATCTTATATTATATTTGTCTCTAAAAAATTATTCACCTGAATTATTTCTTTAGTATTCAAATCATATGTATACATTGTATTTTCTTTTAAGAAGTAGTCATCTCTTATTTTTTATCCTGTTGTCACCCGATTTCTCTAGTTTAATCTGTTTGAGTAATAATTTTTTCCTAATCCTTGATCTCAAACATAAGTCAGTTGAGATTATTATTTTTTTCTTTTCGTCCGTCATTTTAAATCTTGTTGTCCAGAATTTACTAAGAATTAGGTTTCTATCTTTAACCGATTTGGTCATGACCTTAATTACTTGGTTATGTTTTCTGTTTCTTAGTTGGATAAGATTCTCAATTTCTATGCAGTTAAGTTCTAAGTTTTCTTTTATAAATTTTTTCAACTCTTCTACATATTTCAAAGTTTTGAATGGAAAATTAAATATTATTAGGTTCTTCTTAGTCGTCTCGTTTAACATCTTATCAATTTCAAAATCCACCATACCTTTTAGCTTGCTATGCGAGTCAGTTCTTTCTTCTAATGTATGTATTTTTTGACACATCTCTTTCATCTCTTCCTTGAGCTTTAAGTTTTCTTTGTTCATATTGTTAATTTCGGCTCTCATGGAATGGATCTCGAAGTTCAGACGATCAAATTTGTCCTGGATCAATTCATAAACTAATTTTAGTGAATATTCAGGTTCAGTGGTGCTTGGTGCTAGAATATCTTCTACCGGTTCAAAAAAGTCTTTGATCGTAGCATACCTCGAGATATCCGCAGTATTCTTGGAATGTTCCTCAATCAAGTATTCCCTTTCTGATATTTTGGTCGTCTGAATATTTTCTTCGATATCCGTTGTAACCTCTTTACGTGGTCTTCCTCGTCCCCTTTTTTGCATAACTTCTTGTCTTGATATCAGAGGAGACCGAGGAAGAGGACCGGGATTTAACTCTACACCAGCAATCATTAGCAAAATAATAATTAGTATTCGAGTTAATAACGCATTTAAACTTCTCATTTCTATTCTACACTTCATATTATACTGTAAAACTTTCATATCTAACATCGCCATAGCAGCTCAGCAAAAAAGTCACCAACACCTCCACAGTCAGATCACGCCCCAATCAAGTGTTATAAATGTTTCATATAATCTTGATAAAATGATAGTTGTTAATTTTGTTAGAAGTAAGAAATGCTTGCAGAAAATCAGACTTAAAAGAATTAAACTTAATGTGAAAGTAATCAAAGACAGAAAGTTTTAGTTTCCATCAAAACCAAAATTCTAATTCTGGAATTAATGTCTTCAAAAAATTAATTTTATCGAAGACATTAAAAACAGTAACAAATGAAGCTTATTAGATTTTTTACAATTATAATATCTCTTACTATATTGTAGAGAGAAACTGTTTGACATTTGTCTAACTACAAATAAAAACCAAAATTAAAAAAAAATTCTGAAATATGTACAGAGTTTTAAATTTAAATAGCATATCAAAGCAATTATATGAAACCTAAATAAATAAAGAAATGATAAATACAACAAAATTGCAAGTATAAAAAGAGAATAGTCATTGAATTAAATGCAGCTAAAATCATAAAGTCAGTTTTTTTGGAAACAGCAAGTGTATTCATTATAAAACAATGAAGAATAACCAGTAAAAGGAAATGTATGGATGGTTTTTTATTATGATGTTTCTACATCATAATAAAAAAAGGCAATATAAATGGAAATTATATAAAAAGCATTAAACAAATAAACATCCACTAACCCTTTAATATAGTAACCTATATAAATACACGCCCACAGCTGTTACGAATGGGTTACAATCTAGTGGCGATTGTAGCCCGTTCGTAACGGCTGTGGTTGTGTATTTATATAGGTTAAAAAGCATTAACATTGCTGTGAAATAATAACAAAAACTGTAGGAGAGAAACTGTCTTAAAACACGTCCTCATACAATTTGTTACAATATAAGCACTCAATAAACTTTAAAAAGAAAAAAAAATCAATTTATTTATGAAGACGTCCAGTCAGAAGATAAATATTTTCAAGACTTCTTCGACCTTAACTTCATATGTTTTTTAAACTTTTCGAATATTATGTCATGTTTACTTCTGATTTTCAATACATTAAATCTAAAACAAAGATTTTGTCTGCTTAAAATTTTTTAAAAAAATCTAAAATTGAAATTGAATTCATCTCAAAACTGTTTATCTTTGTTCTACCCAAATGGATTATGTTCTAGATAAACACGTATTAGTTTAGCAAAATGTTAAATATTAATTGAATTAAATAATCATCATAAACACACATTTAAGTACAATATAAGCTTTGCAGTTCTCTATAGACTGTTTTATTTCAAAGCATTACAAGGATTTCAGTAATCAAGGATGTAAACAAAAATATTAAACAAGAAAATGTTCATTTTAGCAATTTTCTCCAATACACACTTCAAATATTTAATTGTATGTACTATTTATCTGTTTATATTATGCAATTTTTTTGCTAAAAGTTTTCTAGATAATGTTTAACAGAAGTGTGGCCTACAAATTTAGTATTACACGTATACTTAGAAGCTACCGAGCAACACCACAAAAATGAAATTGTGACATGTCAGAACATTGACAATTAAAACTCAACATGATTAGAATACTAATAGACTAAAGTATCAACAGGTTCAAAAACCTGACAAGCTGAATTTTGACATGTTCAGAATTCTGGCTGATTAAAAATTCTGATATTAGCAAATATTTTCAAGCTAAAATTAAAAAGCAGAAAAAAATTTTTTTAATTAAAAATAATTTCTTGTCAATATAAACAGTTTAAGTTTTTTTCCTGTATAGATTACATTAAATCACTTATGAAATATCCAAACAGCAAACAAATATAAGCATTTCTTTTATCATTTCAATTGCAATTAGTTTGCAAACTATAGATATACAAAATTTCTGTTCTCTAACAGTGACCTAAACAATCAGCATTTAATATTACTTACAATTGCATGTAATAAAATATATTTCAATTTAAAAAATTTTTTATATGTTTAATAGTGTATATATATATATGTATATATATTTTATGTATGTATGTACAGTACATATGTATTCAAAATTACAGTTAAACCTCAAAAAGCTATCATCATCAGTTTGACAAAAATGGTCCTTTATGCGATATCAGTAAGTAAACAATTGACAATATTCATGTAAAATGGGCAATAGCGTAATATGTTACAAAACATAAATTTACAGTAGAGCATCGTTTATCTGAAAGCCGATCAACCGAAACGTCGGTTAACCGAAAGCTTTCCAGTCGGACCGTGTTGTGCTGAATCAAACGTTTTTGACACTAGATTAACTTCTAAAGTATAATTTTTTATATTTTTCAATATATTTATTTTGTTTGTACAAAATAAAAAAATAATTTTTAACAATACAATAGCCACGATTATTATCATAAAAATTTTCATTAGGCTTAAAGTCGATAAAAATTCAATACACAGAGACACGCAACAGAGAAAAATTTCAACATGGGATAGGTTAACATATTTTTTCGTGCATAATCAGTTATCCGAACAACCCCAGTCCCCAACTGATTCGGATAAACAATGCTCTACTGTATTAAATAGACCATTAATAAATTTTATAAATTTTATAAAATTATGAATAAACTGAAAAAAAAATTAATTTTTTTGTTACACAATTAAAATTATTAAAATAAAAATTCATAAGCGATAAATAGCCCGGTATAAATTATATTTATCATTTTTTGCAATTTTGTTTTAAGTTTTAGACTAGTTCATTAACAACTGCCCTCAAATCACGAACGTAAAGAGTAACCGAGAGATTTGTAAAAAATTAAAATACAGTACCAGTATTTTGAAAACAAATTTTATCAATGTTTGATTATTAGAAGTTCTTTCAAATTTATAATTTTCTCTAACCAACACAACATTTTTAATGTCGCAAAATGTTTTAAAATTTAAATGAGCCAATTTTATCAATTGATACAGATAGATAAATTCTAACAACTTGATCTATTTTATAGAATCTCTGAATAATTTCAACATAAAATTTTCAACAAGAAAAAAGAAAACTTAAAAGGTACTTTTCTGTTAATGGGATGCCAGTCGATATTTACTGCTATGTGAACAGAAATTGCTATTTTATTGTGTCTCTGACATTTCAAAAAAAAAATTGGAAAAATAAAAAATTAACAAATAAACAAACTTACAACAAGGTTTTTCTGCATTACATGAGAGGCATAAACCTGCAGATTTCATTTATCATTGCCATAAAACATTTCAGTCTTTGAGTGTAATCAATGCCACATGAACTCAATTAGGTACAAATCTAAGTGATGATGGGAAGTGCCATGCTGTTGTTTACTTCTACATTTTGCACTCCCTATAATCTTTCTACATTTTGCATATGGCATCCAGTTTTTGGGTCTGTAAAGTTGTACTTATGCTTAACATAAGTACAACTTTACAGTTTGAATCCGGCATCTTCTAATTTGTCAGGTTTGTATGCTTTCCAACAGTTAGGGTAGATTATACTCCCTTCTGTCACGTTATCCTTTTTTGTGGTAATCAAAGTTTTAGCTGAACGGTCACTAAGAAACACTCTTTCAATTCATGGCAAATCCCACCAAATACCCACTGCTGTGGAACACATCCAACATGTTTTCTGTATGTAAAGAGACTTTCATCCACATCTGCAACTTTGTTTTAACTACCAGTTTAAAAATTAATGGATTGGCACATTCATCGTGCATGTAATTATTCTACTCGACAGTCATACAGTGATTCATTCCTAACTGAAGTTGACAAAATTATACAGAAGTCTACTCTAGACACTAGAAATAAATAAACCAAAGAGAGTCAGAAAAGAAATAAGGGAACCTTCAAACTAGTTGCAACTTCACAAACCTTTCTTTTCATGACACAATCTAATGTTGCATTTCCATTTTGGTGCTTCAGTACTGACAAAATACAAATTCATTTTGCAACTTCTTGAATAAAGTCAGTCAGCATGTAAGAGACTTTTATCTTAGAAAAAAAGAATTGCAGTTTCTTCGTCTTTTGACAATTGCCGTATTGTGAAATCTATTTGCACTCAAAAATGAGAAAATGAAAGTTCAAAAAGAACTACTACCATTAACATCACAGACAAAATTAAAGTATCAAAGCTTGTTTTGCATTCATACTCCCGACAAACTTAATTTACATGTCCACAAGACGTCAAACAACGCAACAAAATTACCACATAAATACGTAGAACAGTTTAGGAAATCAACAGGAATTTAATTTTTTGTTTTAATTTTAGCTGAATTTAAGACTTTTTTAAATCAAATTTTAAAAAATTTCATATTTTAAGTATAATTTAAACATAGACATGATATTAAACGTTGCAATAAACTCAATGCAAAAATATACAAATAATTTTAGAAATTTAACATGTATCAACAATTATTGGTTTTCCCAATCCATTTTTTTTTTATTTTTAATCAAGTTTTACTAAAAAAGTGTTTTTTTAAAATCGAATTGTCTTTAATTACCCTTCAACCTTTGTGTTATGTGAATAAGGAGACAGAATCGCACGTCAGATTACAGTTACTACTGGTCTCCCGTTAACAGAAAAGTATCTTTAAAAATATTAAAAGAAAACTTTTAACCAATTCTAAATAAAATAATATAAAACACTGAATATAATGGAACTCAAATATATACATGCCTGTGCGATCATATAATAAATGTAGTCTTTTTAAACCCTTAGTAATGTGTTCAGTTTTTAGAATACAAACTCTATCTTCTGTTTGATTTTCTTCAGCTGAATTTAAAGACTGTATAGCTATTTCCAAACAGTTTAATGCAAAACGAGCATCGCCATCACAAAGTTCTGATAAATTTTTTATAGCAGATTTTTCTATAAACTTTCTATTAAAAAATAAAATTCAATTTTACTAAAAGATAATAAACAACATAAAGTTCAGACAATTAAAATTTTTTCATTTATAATTTACCCTTTGGCAATTTCATCCAAGCTATTTATGTTTTCAATTATTTTGAAATTTATTTTGTCTGCTGCTCTCTTTAATATTTCTTGAATGCGTTGCACTCCTAATTTTTCCAAAATTACTACTCGGCAACGAGAAAGAAGGGCCGAATTCAAAGAAAATGACGGATTTTCTGTCGTAGCTCCGAGTAATACTATAGTACCATTTTCAACAAATGGTAAGAAAGTATCCTACAGAATAAACCAATAAATTATTACTAAAGATATATGAAATTATTATAAATAGTAAATAGTATATAACAGGAGATAAATTTTAAATATTCATTTAATTAAAATTTGAATTTGTATTTCGGAATATTTTTATCCAAACTACCATTGTGGCATTCCATTACGTATTCTACTGAAAGAAAATCATTAAAAATGTCCAAAAACATTTTCGTTATTAAATTTTTGCTGTTTATTCAAGGTTATTTGAGTGTGTTTAATTAAAAAAATATCTTCAAATAACAAAATAAACAATTTACTGGATAAATCTTTTGATGTCTCAACTTCTGATAATCTTTTTGCAACATAAATATCAATCCATAGTATATTATTATTATGTAGTAGTCCTACATAATACAACTAAAACAAAAACTATATTTTGAATAAAGACAGACAACAAAGAATCATAAATTTGTCCATTATAAGATCATACATTCAAAGAAAAGTTTCTCTCCCAGTCCTGAACAGGAAACTATCTTCCCCAGGTTGGACAAGCCACTAATGCAAACCAAAAACCACAGATGGTTCACATATTGTCTAGTAATACATAATCCCTCAGAACTTAGCAATTTTCTTGATACAGATAGTCTTCTCACAACTTAAAATTTGTTATTGTAAATAAAAAATAAATTTAAAGCTAGTTTATTATATGATCTACATAATCTAACTTTAATACATATTTTATTACTTAAGATACTCATATTCTTACTGGAATTTCATTAAGTTAAAACACTTCACACCTTTTTAAACCAACTATTTATTATTTTTTTCTAATGTTTTTGGATGTACTTAATGACCATCTTTGGGCATCTTTACAGATGCCTTTAAAAATTGTTGGTGTAAAAAGGTCTGGAGTGTTTTTAAATTATTTAAGACATCCCAGATATGTTCTTTATGATATAAATTTTATCTATCAAAAAACAACAAAAATATGAAGGTCATTCTAAAAGTAAAGAACGTTTGTTTCTCTAGATATTTTTATTTAAGATAATGAAACAAAACTTATTTTACAACACATGATACCTCATATGATACCTTAGTTATTTTTCTATGTAGTCGCTATACAAATTTAAACATCTGTCATAGTGTATCACCAACTTTTCTATGCTTCTGCACACCGTTACTGCCTAGTTCTTGAACCAGTCATTAACGGCCTCTTTTGGTTCGTTGTCACTTCCATAGTGATTTCCAGCCAAAAAATCCTTCAATTTTGGGAAAAGACGGTAATCACTCGGAGCCGAGTCCAGGCTGTTCAAAGGAGGATGTTCAAAAACTTCTCACTTAAACTGCTGAAGCAAGTTCTTCATCAACGCAGCAGCATGCAAACACGTGTTATTCTGAAGTAGCACAATGCCTCCGGACAAGAATCCCCGCTGTTTGTTTTGAATGGTACGGTGTAGTTAGTGGAAATTTACGACAGATAAACCACGGTTATCTGTACGTAAATTTCAATAGGGTAGACTTTTTTTGCATTCAAAAAACACATTACACTATGAACCTCGCACTTGACAGAATCTTTAATTTTGTCACACATTTCAAAGTTACATTATAAACAGTAAACAATCATTGCGACTCGCTGTTAGCGTCAGACTGGTGCAAAAAAATGGGAAGATCCATGCATGATGCTGCAGTGGGAGATGGTGAGAGAACTGCGTGGCTTGTCAGATCAAAACATTCTTTTCTTTTAGAATTACCCTCATATTACAGAAAACACTCACTTACCTAAAATATTGTAGGTGAGTGTTTTTTAAACTGGTGATATAGAATTAAAATGTTTGTAATGGACTTAAATTATATTAATTTAGGCCTGTTTATAATGTAACCCTCTAGTACTGTGAGTGTGGATGGAAATAAATCTTGAAAAGGTATGTCTTAAATCGCATATTGTAATTAATGTCAATTTCTCTGAGAATTTGTTCTATAACAGATATCTATATATTTTTATGTACAGCTGATGAGGGTCTTATGTACCTAAATGCATACCAGCAATAAAGTTTCGTTCTGATGGTAGAAGTGTCATTTTAGTGTTATCAGTAGCAGTGTGATAAGTCTCTGTTATCTATTATATAGTATTTGAGATATTAGTTTCGATTTTTTTTTTGAATTTTATGTATCTAGCTAACTAAAGCATACAGAAATATATAAATTAATTCTTAAAACATTTATTATTATTTCAGATATCTATTTTAAACAAATTTTAAAAGTACCCAATGAATTTAGATACCCTATTAAAAAGAGAATTTTGTAAAACATTAATGTAGTAAATTTTAAACAAGTAAATAACTATATTAAGAATGGTTCTGAATTTGTTTTACAGTTTATTTGAGAAAGAAAGTAAATAGTTGAATAATACTTTTATTAAATTTAAAAATTTAATAAATATTTGATAAAATATCAACAATTTCGATGTTTTTCTATAAAACGAAACTAAAACTTTAATATAAAACATTAAATTACAGTAAAGTTTATACCTGTTGAAGTTTATTAAAGCGATGAATTTCATCAATAAAAAGTATTGTCTTCTTCTTAAACATTCTTTGAGCTGATTTTGCTGCTTCAATAGCATCTTTCACATCTTTAACACCTGAAGAAGCAGCAGATAATTTGACAAATCTACTTTTACTATATTCTTGACTTCTTTTTGCAATTATATGGGCTAAAGTTGTCTATAAAGATAGCATTAATTAATATACTGAACTTTATTCATTTTTATTCAATATATAAACAAATAATTTTAAACATCTGTATGAAAGAATGTGTAGTTCATAAAATTTAATATTAAATAATCAAATATAGTATATTACATACATAACTACATAGATTAAACAACAAAAGTTAAGATCCAAGATCTGGATGCAATTGAACTTTTACCACACCTGCCTGAAGTCCTGAGCTCGTATCATCAAATTATTACCTTTTCTGGTCAACAGCACATTTTTTACATGGACAATGTTTCCAAAATCTGGAGCAAGTTGTGATTGCAGTGCAAGAATGTTTCACATCAAAAAATAAAGAATGGTGTAAGAAGAAATACAAGAATTGGCTGAAAGAAGGATTCATAGATAACAATGGTCTGTATTTTAAACAGTAGAATTAGCTTATGCAATTTTTATAATAAATAAATTTTTTTAACAAAATTGCTAATTTATAGGATATCCTCTGTATTTATTAGTCATATTAATTTCACTTCTTCCCATAAATACAGTAGGCGACTAACTGAAAAAGATACGAACATCCTTGGTTCAAAATTTCTATATGATCTCTATTGGAATATATACTATAGTATAAAAAGAAATAAGTATAATACCAACTTAAAATAAGGTCAAATGACCTCCAAAATCTGGTTGCTAATCACTTCTTGGTTGTCCAATCAAGATGAGGACATACATGCAATCTATGTTATTTGTTCATACATAATTTATGATATCTTTTAAAATATGTAATTACTTCTTATATGTGTGTCCAATAAAACTTGTTTATTATGATTCTGTAAAAAATATTTTGTTCATGTATTAGAAACCTGACCAATAGAAGGTTTCATCAAATCCCCACAAAACATATACCAGTATAAAGAGCCCTTGTTGCCATATACCCTGGGCAGTAGATGTATTGTAAGATTGACCCTTATAAATCTTCCCTAGAATAGTGCTCCCTTTTGTAGACCACTGGTCTAAAAATGCTATGGATATGGCATTCACTTAAACCAGTGGTACTCAACTTGGTCCCTACTGCCTACTAGTGTGCAATTCAAGCTTTCATGGTAGGCGATAGGGGTTTTGTCCAATGCTGAAACTTCTTTCTGTTATAACCATGTATCTATGACTCACTGGCAGAGATGGTTGCACTGCACTCTAGTGTGCATGATGAGGGCGGGGCGTAATAGTGGCCATCATCCGAGTTGAATCCGTTTCATGGTGGGGCCAGCATTTCCAGATTTAACTTCTTTGCAGTTGTGCTAAATTAAGTTACTATGGAACCAGTGGTTAATTATAAAATTTTACTACCAACAAAGATACAAAAGTGGGAAGTAGGTATAAAAAGATTACTTAAACAGACTGCTCTACTACCTAGTGTTCTGTTAATAGGAGACTTACTAATGTAAAATATGGGAAAAAACTATCTTAAGTGGACTGTTCTCTTATCCAATGCTCTGTTAAGTGGACTTGAATGTAACAGATTATGAACAAATACATCAAAAACTTTTATATTGTTTAATAAACTAACTTACCATATACAACCTCTCCTGAAGTGATCATAAATATATTAAGTTTACCAACCTTAATAAAAAGTGTCTTATATTTTAATCACCTCTTTTCCTTAAATATTATTCATGTAATAGTTTAATTCTTTATTTTTTTCTCACACTTAGAATACCATTCTTTTATACCTACAACAAACCACGTATCTAACAATTATAGGGATTAAACTTTTCTCAACATTGCTTCTTCTGTAGAATTGCTGCTTCTGTTCATCTTTTAAGACTGTTTATAGTGTATTTAAATAAATTCAAAACCATTTGTAAAAACATCAAATTTGATAACTTTCTATTAACATTGTATTTAGTTTTTTTTTTTTTAATATTTGTTCCTTTTTTATTAAGGACTGTTATATTTTATTTCAGGAGGAGGATATCTTTGCCTTTTGGCATTGCCAATATATTTTTAAAATATAATAAAATTTTATTAAACATAAGTGTTTAAATAAATAAATTACAGTAGAGCATCGATTATCCGAATGTCAACCAACCGAAACGTCAATTAACCGAAAGCTTTCCAGTCGGCAAATTTAAATTTCCGCTAGTGCTGAGGCACTGCAATATTTGGCTATGTCTTGGGCTACTCCAATATTATTTGTGTTGGTGTGCGTGTTTTAGCTGGCAGCACTGGTGCAACCATGAGAGGGTACTTAAGGACATGCCAGGATTTGAACGAATTTCAACATGGGATAGGTTAATATATTTTTTCGTACCTAATCGGTTATCCGAAAAATCAATTTTCCGAACAATCCCGGTTCCCCAATTGATTCAGATAATCGATGCTCTACTGTATTCAAACACCAAACTAATATTTAAATCGTACAATTACATTCTTAAACATTTTGCTTCTATTAAATAATGTATTATTAAACTAGAAAAAAGTGACATACTTTACCACAGCCTGGTGGACCCCAAAATATCATTGAAGGAATTTCGTTTTTTTCAATTAATTTTCTTAATATACATTCTTCACCAAGAACATGTTCCTGTCCTCTATATTCATTTAATGAATTTGGTCTCATTTGATCAGCAAGTGGTGCAAAAACTTTTGAAGGTGTTTTATCTTCAATAGTATGCGAAGTCTAAAATACAACAGGATTACTAAAAAACTATTTTAATAACTATATAAAAGACAACATATAAATAATGAATAAGAAAAATAAAGTTACTATTCAAAATCAATAAAATATATTTACCTAATATATAAATATATAATGTTATAATATACTTCAGTTAAACATCATAAATATATTCTTTATGATGCCAAATATAGAATAAGAATAAAACAAACTGTCTATTGGCATTAAAATTCTTTAAGTGCAGAATATTTAATTAATTAAAAAACAATACTTTCAACATTTCAAAGTGTCATCTTCAGGATGAACATATACATTCGAATTATGATTTTTAAAAAGTACACTAAAATTAACATTTTTTAAAATTGTAATTCACATGGTATATACTCAACCTAAGAACGACATTTTGAAATGTCAAAAGTACTCAAATTTAATTAAATATTCCGCAAATAAACAACTTTAATGCTGACAGACAGTTTGCTTTATTCTTATTCAGTTGGACAGTATTTATTTAAAGAAAACCATCTTAATGAAATGAAAACATTTGTTATATGTATTTTTTATTAGACTATATTAAGACTAGTTAATAATTGAAAACAAAGCAATTTGGCTAGAGTACATTTAACCTAATTGTTGTTTTCAATTAACCCAATAAAAATTCAGCAGATCATTTGGATATTACAAATACATTAGGTTATATGTGTTATTATATGTGTGTTTCTCCTTAGATCTACAGAGTTAGTTTAGTTTACACGTCTAAATGCTATTCATGGAAGTGAATAAATATCAGGAAAATACTATGTGGATTAACATATCTGAGATCTTAAGCACCAACTAATTTTGGAATCACTTTAATTATGAGACCATCTGTATTTATAATTATTTCTATTTTGAGTCCCTTAAACTTAAGATTTAAATAAACATTTATTTTGTTTATAGGGAAATGTCTTGTTTTAAATAAAAGAAAGACATCCTGAAATATTTCAACATATTTTTTTTATTGCTGTCAAAATTTATTTAAATGATCTACATTGTGCTTAACAGATTAAATACTGTGACAGGCAACTCCATAGGAATAAATTAAAACCAAACAATTACCAGATTTAAATCAAGCTACTTTACTACTACTATTAAATCTACTACTACAGCTTGATTTATTTCTGGTAATAGTTTGGTTTCATTATAAAATATTGGGCTTTGAGACGTTTATATAAAAAATAAATTAAGTAAAGGCTAAAAGATGCAAAAGGTCATTGAGAAACCATCCAGGAATCGTTAAAAACAAACCTGACATTGGACTCAGGAGTTTGAAAACGTTTGTTTTTGTTTGTTTCGTCATCCACACACCATAATTGGTTCAGTATACGTCAGTAAGATCATTGTGCATTTAAACAGAAAACAAAACTGAATATTCAGTTTTGTTCTCCACTTGATTATTTTTAAGTTTAAGGATCTGAAGATGAGATGAATTTTGTCTTAAAAAACTTTTAATCAAAGTAAGTAATGACTCTTTGCACCTTGAAGTATTTATTTATTTATTTTTCCTGAAACTTAATATTTCCATATGTATCTAAAATTTTATCACAATTTTCAATAAATATATTTTGATTTGATCAATACTAAGGTGACTTTATCCTGGACTTTTCGAGACAGCTCCAAAAATGGAAATTTTGTTCTAATTTTGTTTGATTTAAATTTCAACTTTCTGCATTTACCAAACATTAGCATCAAATCCTGTAATACATTGTTCTGAAAAATATTATATATTATGCAGCAAAACTCCTTTTAAGAGCCTGTCAAATCCATTTTTGCATATATTATTAATTAAATACAAAAGTTTAGAATTTATTTTTAGTCCAAAACATAATTTTTCAGATTCATTCAATATAATCTGTATTTATACTATAAATAGAGTATACGTCTCCCAAAAAATATACATATGCTTTATGACCCCAAATCATACATTTTTGTTTTATTTCCTAGCAAAACAAGTTAAATAATTTTAATATTGTATATTTATAATTGTAATTTTGGAGAAATTGTCACATTCAATAAATCTTTGAGATATACATTATCATTTCAAATATCCAAATTCCTTTCTCAGGCAATTCATTTGCTATTAATAATTTAGCCTTAATAGTCTGATAAAGGAATCCAGCTGACATTTGAAGTAATTATCAGGCAGGTTGTATTTATTACATACATAGATATCATTTCAAGGTTAATGTTACCTATGGTAGCGAACATGGTGGCTCGTCTCTGAAACAGTGGGGACACATGTTCTAACCTAACCTAACTATTCTAATAATTTGGTTGGCAATAATTATGGTATTTTATTAAAATAGGTTAGAATGTGCGTCTCCACTGTTTCAGAGACGAGCCACCATGTTCGCTACCATAAGTAACATTAACCCATTTCAAGTTTTCAAATTGTTCATTATTGATATTCTTGATTACTGTATGTTAAAAAGAATCCTGTTGAGATTCTGGCATACATTTTTTTTCCAATTGCTTGCCTTAACTCTAAATATTGAAGGTTTCCTATTGAAAATCTTTCAATTTAAGATGATCTCAACGTATATTTACATTTTGAAATACCGTATAGAAATATAATATATAAATGTCATTTTAATCTATACACATTTATCACGTTTAACTTACTTTAGGACTAGGTAAAAAATTTTTTGGTTTCTTTTCAAAATCAAAAAATGATTTCTGACATAAATTTCCATTTTCCGAAACAGATTTTGTTAAATTATTAACTAAATTCGACTTAAGCTTTTTCGTTTCTAAGAAGTTAGAAGTTTCTCCGCTCGATCGTTTCGAAGCGTTGTGTGAAGATTCCGTTTCCTCTAAACATTTATCTAAATGAGAGTTAATGACATCATTTTTAAACTTGAGAGAGCAGACTGGACATTCAACATCCATTGTATAATATTAACGACGAGAGAAAATTTTTTAAAATACCATATAAAACATAAACTACGCTCACTTGGCGCAAATCAGCTGTTATACACGTGACACAAAAAAGTGTTGCCAAACAGAAATTTAAATCTTTTAAATCTTTACTAAAATAAAATATGAAAAATAAAATTCGGTATTGATTACTTCATATATATTTTATACATTATTTTTTGATACACAAAATTATTAATATATAAAAATTTAAAGGACGGAATTACTTTTATAAATCATGCTTTTTTTTTTTTAACTCTTTCCGCCCTGTGGGCACTAAGAGGGCCTCTTTTAGTAGGTCCATTATGGGTTCGGCCAGGCCCACAATGGGGCGACCGGGTGGTGAGGGACGGGGCCCGACATATCCGAACGGACCACCCTCCGAAAAATTCCTGGGGATTTCTCGACCCGTTCGGATTCGAACCCGGGTCCCCCAGAGCAGTAGGCTGTCACCTTGACCGCTCGGCCATCCGGCCAAAATAGTGACAGCAGCACCCGGTATTCCCAGGTCGTCTCCGTCCCAAGTACTGACCGGGCCCGACGCTGCTTGACTTCGGTGATCGGACGAGAACCGGTATTTTCAGCGTGGTATGGCCGCTGTCTATAAAGCATGCTAACTAGAATCACTTTATAACATTCAATTTATAAATAACAAATGTTATTTTTGGAAGCCATTGTGGGTGTACTATAGATTACCACCTATGGAATTTCAGGACTTTGATTATATATTTGAACTCAGGGGACCGAGACGAGTTCAACGGTACCCTATTTTTGGACCGGAGACGAAAAATAAAAAAGTTACCATACTTTTTTAATGCTCTCATGAAGACGGCACCATAGTTGCTAGTACTGCCATCTTGCGAAAAAGTCTGCAAACCATGACGTCGGACTACGGAGAGAGCGACGCGACTCCCGATCATCGCGCGATCGCCATTTCGGTTAATGTTACTTATGGCAGCGAACATGGCGGCCGTTCCCACTGTTCGTGCTCCCGACTGACCTCCCAGAGGGGAGCCGCCGGCAGGCCGCCATGTGCTAAACGTCACTAGTTATTGATTCACGGTAGTTTTTGAACAAAGTATAAAAATAAGGGGGAAATGTCTACTAAAGGCAATTTTAACGGCAAGCGACGCGACTCCCGATCGCGATAGCGAGGCCGACTTAGCGGAGAGAGCGACGCGACTCCCTATCATCGCGCGATCGCTGGAAAAAAGTATGATGACTTTATTATATTTCGTCTCCGGTCCAAAAGTAGGGTATCGTTGAACTCGTCTCGGTCCCCTGAGTTCAGATATATACCCAAACATTCGAAATTCTATAGGTGGTAATCTATAGTATTTCCAGTTTAATATTCTAATAAGACAGCCGGATGGCCGAGCGGTAAAGGTGGCAGCCTACCGCTCTGGGGGACCCGGGATCGAATCCGAACGGGTCGAATAATCCCCAGGAATTTTTCGGGGGGTGGTCCGTTCGGATATGTCGGGCCCCGTCCCTCACCACCCGGTCGCCCCAGACGGCCGGATGGCCGAGCGGTAAAGGTGGCAGCCTACCGCTCTGGGGGACCCGGGATCGAATCCGAACGGGTCGAATAATCCCAGGAATTTTTTCGGGGGGGTGGTCCGTTCGGATATGTCGGGCCCGTCCCTCACCACCCGGTCGCCCCATTGTGGGCCTGACCGAACCCATAATGGGCCTACTAAAAGAGGCCCTCTTAGTGCCCACAGGGCGGAAAGAGTTAAAAAAAAAAAAAAAAAAAACCCGGTCCGCCCCATTGTGGGCCTGGCCGAACCCATAATGGGCCTACTAAAAAGAGGCCCTCTTAGTGCCTACAGGGCGGAAAGAGTTAAAAAAAAAAATTCTAATAAAATATATAATAAGTAAAATAATGCTCTTCACTTTAAATTAGTAATGACATGCTTCTATACGTCATACTTTCTTTTAACGCCATTACTTCCTCTGACATTGCATTTGGACCGATTAATCTCTTTAAATAAATGTACTTTAATTACGATTTCTCGAAACACATTTATTTCAACTTTATCTGTGAGTAAATAACCGATATATATTACATGTTAATTCGTTCATATTTTTTAAATTATTAAATTGCATCAAATTTAATTTACGAGTTTCGCTTAGTTCCAATTTAGGCCGATGTGAGGCACTATATTTCCTGTTCCGTATGTAACCGTGGTGGAACGTGTATTTTGTTGGTGTGATTGTTTCTCTTATCGAAATTGATTACGTTCGATCGTAAATATGCTTCCCGGAATTGGAATTATAGGCACAAACTCTTTTGTCAAATTGTTAATTCCAGTGTTACAGAATCAAGGATTTCCAGTAAACGGAATTTGGAGCCAGACTGAACCAGTGGCAGAGGAATATGCGAAAAGTTTTAATATACCTCATTTTTCGGATAAATTAGAAGATATTTTACTTTGTAAAGATATAAAATTGATTTTCATTGCGTGTCCACCGCATTTGCATTCTCAAGTTGCGATACAAGCATTGGGTATCGGCAAACACGTTGTCTGTGATATTCCCCTAAGTTTAAACTCGTACCACGTGACCAAAATGATAGAAGCTTCTCAGTACTATCCGTCACTCGTTTCTGTCCTTTTCTATACTCTAAGGTACTTGCCAGCTTTTATTCAAATGAGAAAAGCAATACACGATGACTTTATAGGTGAAGTGACAATTTGTGAAGTCAGAATATACTGTCATAGATTATTCCACGATCGATACGACTGGATGTGTGAAAGAACTATGGGAGGAGGCCTTTTAACTAAAATCGGTAGTCATATTATAGATATTCTGGCATATCTGACCGGCAAAAAAGCTTACAAAGTACACGGCATAATGCACACGTATTCGAAAAATGTCGAATTTGCGCAGAACGTACCCGGTAAAAATATAACCAGCGACGACTTTTGCACGTTTCAGATGGAACTCGATCGAAATGCCTTTGCTACGGTTAATCTAAATAGCAACTTTCCGGGTAAATTTATTCAAGAAATCTTAATATGTGGCACGAAAGGGCACCTAGTAGTTCGTGGAAGCGATTTGTACGGGCAAAATACTAGTCTTACTAGCGAAAAATTAATGTACGTAGACGGCGACGAGTCTAATCGGATGTACAAGGAATCCTGTAAGGAACTTGTAATTCCCGAAAACTACGAATCTCAGAAAGATGTAATTCCTAAATTATTTTTTAAAAGTTTAATCCGAATGATTTCTGCATTAAAAGAGAGTTTTTCTACAGAAAATGACAAATTCACTAAAGACGATATAGCGGCCACATTTGAAGATGGCCTGTACGTACAGATGGCGGTCGAGGCAATTAAACAGTCCGCTCAAACCAGAGATTGGGTTAAAATTGAATATCTGGGAAGGAACTTATACGTGAAAAGAAATGTTTCGGAATAAATATTTTTGCTTAATTACTTTTTGCCAAATTTGCACAGTTATTTGCTTAAAATTACATTTGCAAACTACTAAACAAATATTTGTAAAATATATTAAATATTTTTTCAAATGTTATATTTTTTAAATTTAAAACATTAAATTATTATTAACAACAAAAGTTATAAGTAGGGAAGTTTCATATATTTTCTGCATTGTGAAATGCCTTCAATATTTTAATAAAATGCCTTTTCTATGTGTAAAAACACAAATATGTATATATAATCTTGAACAGCTATCTTTAATTTAATAGAAATAAACGATTTTCTTCTAATTTAGAATTTTCAATTGTTAGCCCTAATTCTAAACTAAAAGAGAAAAATAATTTATTTCAGTCTTATATTTGTTGTTTACTGTGCAATTTATATAAGAATTTAATAATAAGCCCATACAAAATGTTTTTAAAAACATGCTTGTATAATTGTACTGTTCTTTTTTTGTAAATTATCAATATATACAGTTAAGATTTATAAAATTTGTGAATATGTTACATTCTTTTACATGAAATGTGATTATAAAGTGTTTTGTGTGTTTATTTTAAAGATATTTTATGAATGTATTTGTTAAATTTAAAACTTTTGAAATACTCCTGTAATAATTTATTTAAAACAATTAAAAGTCTCTTTTATAATTAGCTTATATTTAAAAAATGTTTTTAATTGCATTCATAATAAGTTACCTGTTATTTTTTAGACTGATTTCTAATGGTTCAAGTGCAGTTATTGATACTATATATAGAAAACAAATTATCATTATTATAATCATCCAATATAAGCAGTACATTGTGTTTTTGCTTCACTTGATTATTAAGAAAACTCAGTTTATATGAGTATAAAAGTATCTTTGTTATAAATGAGTTCACTTTACGCAATTTTGAAATACCAAAATAATCCTGAATTAAGTCATCTTGTATCTATATCTACAATTCGAGCACCACACCTGTAGTAGTTTATTGTCTCCGCCATTTTCTCAATTTCAAAATTCAAACCATAAATGATAATTTTGGTATCTTAAATGTTTTTAATCACGATAGTCTGATTTTACGGCCATTTCTTCAACAGAGTCAAACGTCAATCCGTCAGTCCAAAATTTTCAAAGGAACGAGGAAAGGTCGATCTGGATTTGGTACTCATTTAAGTTGACTTCATAAGTTATTTATGTAATCTTTGGAAAAAAAATATCTATAAATTATAAAAAAATTATTTCATTTTGGAAGTGCATCTTTATTTTACCCATTAACTATATGCAATTTCACTTACATGTAATGCTTTCTTGGAACCAATTAGCCTAATATGAGGATATTTTAAACCAAAATAAATTTATTTTTTTACAATTCAATTTTGATATTTGCTTTTCTTCAATAGGTGGTTCATTTCTTTATAACAAATAATCAATAGGATACTTTATCATTGAATATGAAATAACAAACACTGTTTTATGCAAATTTCCTATCATATGTTTAAAATGGTTGATTTACAATTGAAAGACCACAGTCATTAAATTTAAGAAAGAAAAATTTAGAAAAATGAATAGAAAGTTTCTTCGATTGAAGAATCAATTGATATTGCTATTGTAATAAATCAAAATTTTACTTTTTCTGTAAATATCAATAACTATTTTTGCATGTTTTAAGAAAAATACCTCAAATTTAATTCCAAAGTATAAAAAAAATTGTAACATGTATTTGCTAAATTGAATACATTAATGTTTTCTGTTTTCTTATGTTTGAAATAGAGCGTAAAATGCATTTCGAAACATTTTGACAAATCAATTTTAATTGATAATACAGTAGTAATAAAATTATTTAAACTATTTAAATTTTTAAACTAAACAATTACTTTATTACCTCTAATACCAAATTATCTCATAATTTATTATTAATATAGCCGATTCCAGCCCGAAAATTTGGCTTTGGTCGGTTTATTGCTTTAATATATCGGGTCGGCTGTTGTCGTTTATGTTTATATATATATATGCCTTGCCGGGGTTGCGATGGCCGTTGGAGGTCGAATTACTTTATTTTTATTTCTCAAAAAAATAGTTTAAGCTATTATTAAAATTTATAACTAACTGTTCTCTAATTAAATGAACCATCGTATTCTTATTTGTTTAAAACTGTTCTTTAATTTGAATAAATAGAAATTCATAATCTTTACTAATAAAAAATCGTGAAAAAATAACAATTCTGCAAATATATCTGTCTCCAAATAGAAGAAACATGGTTCTAGAATAATTGTTTTAAAAGGAATTATTTCTTCTAATAATGTACAAAAAATCAATATAATGAATAATTCAGAATTAAACATGTTTGATTCCATAAAGAATGCTTTTCTGACAGTTAACAATTTTTCGAATGTGACTAATGATTTCAATGATCCCAACATTTATTATTTTTTTTCTGAGGATAGTCTTGTTATATTTTTGAAACTCTGTCTAAAATCATATCCCAACAAAACATTTTTTTAAATAGCTAATGTAGCTAAAATATAGTTTTCAAATAACTATTAAAAATTGACTTATTATATTGAAAATTATTATTATAACAACAGAATTTCAGTACTTTAATGGAAAAAAACTATACAAATTATGAATTCTATACATATAAGCTTTCAATATATTTTCATATCCTTTCATTGTCTTTAGCTATGTTAAACAGCACAGCCCTCAAAACTTTGTAGGGTCCAGTGAAATTTAAAGCATTAGCAAACAATGTTTGTTAACACTTTAAATCTGTCACTAGACCCTGTGAAGTTATGAGATGTGTTATAAAGTGCAGTTAGAGAGTGAAAGAACTGTTTGGTTGTGTTAAGCAAAATTAAGCATTTTTATACTCAGTGCAACAAAAGAGTAGACACCAGTCAGACTGAGCTGGATTTGGCTATATCAAACAAAAGAGATGGATGACATGTGAAAGTTGACACATGGATATGACTGCTTTTTACATTTTTAAAATGTATTTATACCATCTTTAACATAAATAATTTTATTTTACTTTTTTTTACAAATTTTATTACTAATCCATGTGTCAACTCCCACATCTCCTACCCATTTCATCTGACAAAGACCCTTCCACTCGGACTGACTGGTCCTCTCTTGTTGCATCACTATAGTAATTGTATATTTAAAATTATGGGAATAATAAGAATAATAATAATAATCAAATTATTATATTGTTAAATAAAGTTTTAATCTAATATGAAAAAAATATTTGAAGAGTAATAGAAGAAAAAATTTTAATTTGTTATATACTTTAAGATTAATTACTGATACATTAGTATAATTGTCCCACCAGTGGCTGAGTGGTTCTGTCGCTAAACACTGGGAGTTTGGTTGCAGGTTCACACCGTGCGTGGACGGGCTGGCCACGTGGAGTTTTCTCCACGTTTGTAACACCTGAATAGGGGCCAGTTTTCCTTACAAGACCTCCCGGAAGGCATTTCCCCTCGTGTAACATCGCGCACCAGAGAAGGCAACAGGGAACCACTCTGGTTGTAACTTCCCCCAGGATACACCTTGGTGCCTTAACTAACCACTTAGTAACCTGCACCAGGTGCTCGCCGACATCAGGATTTCTGATATGGCACACAGAGAGAGAGAGAGAGAGAGAGAGAGAGAGAGGGAGAGAGAGAGAGAGTATAATTGAAATGGTAATCATCTTATTACTTGCTTATTTTCCATAATAGTGTATATTTGATTTAGATTCAGAAACAATATTTATTGTGTTTATTATGAAATAGAATATTTAGCATCACATCTTTAATTCATTGAACAAATACTTGGAAGATAATACTAAGAGAATTTCATACCATTTCTGAGATGTGGAATTTTCGTGAAAACTTCATGGAAAATATGGAATGCAATACGATATATATACATTACATTATGTGATAAGTTTATCGATAAGAAATTGAATATGATATGAAAAAAAATGTGGATAATCATTATTATTTTGCATTAAAAACTTTTGTTTTTGCAAATTATATTTATTATGTTACTTTTCAATATTTCTTATAGATTCAAATTTTATAATATTGAAGTTGTTTAAAAATACTGCATATTTAAAAATAATATTTTATTCTTGTAAATTTATGTCAAATGTAAAAAAAAAGTAAAAACAATTTTAAATTATTATATAGTACTGTAATTTATTATCTTAGTATGTTATATTTGCATATGTTGAATATATTTTTAATTTCATGTTATTTAAAAAGTATAAAATTATATTACAAAATGTAATTCCATAATTTTGTTTATACATTTCAATTTACAATTACTTTACATGAAGTATCACAATGGAAATTATTATATTTATTTATAAAATTCATTTTAAGATTTTATTTTGGATAATTTTGTGAGAACAAACTGAAATTAAGAAATAAAATCACTTATAATTTGAACATTTTTATTATAATAATAATTATTATAGAATTATGTGCATTAACAATAGTTACATATTCATCATATTATTAAATCAAATGAATAATTACATTCCAATCATAATACATTTCAAGAGAACAAAACATTAAAAAATTCTCATCAAGATTACAATATAATGATTATGATTATTATAAATCATATCACATATTTATAATAATAATAATTGTCAAATTTATACCAGAATAAAATATACAGGTATATAGAAATATATTTGAACATAATATTTATAAATGGGTATATAGAAATACAGTAGAGTCTGCATAAGTTGACACCCGAAGGGAAAGTAAAAATGTGTCGAGTTGTCCGATATGATGACTAACGCAAAGTTGAAAAAAACCACAAAACTACAATTAGGAAAATATAGTACCTCTCTGAATTTATATATAATAAAAGAAAGGAATAGAATCAATAATAATTTGGGTAGAATAATCCACCAATCATGGAACACCATACTCGGTGACGTTGTAAATAAGCACAGTTGAGCAACTCTGTTATTACAATGTGGAATGGCGAAATGTAAAACCTTAATGTAAGTTTCGTTCTTACAAGTTGTATTGTATTAATTTATCCGTTTATCTTTGGTTATTTATTATGTTTTACCTTTAATTATACAGCATGTTGTTTAATGATAGAAAGGAAATTGTCAATTTAAGTTGGAGTATGTATTTACACAATATCTGTAATTGTAAAACGAGAAACATCTATTCATACTCGGAATTGAGATATGTATTCATAGTAGGTTTTAAATTGTATTTTATTAAATTTTTTTGGAATATTTTAGATTTTATTGTAATTTATATGTTTTATTGTTAATTATAGAGCATAGTGGTAATACTGCTGATGAGGGGCATGCTAGCCCGAAACACGTGTAAAATGTGTACGGATATTGGTACTACAGGTGATAAAATAAAGAAATTTTCCTGAATTAACTCTCATTACTGTGCCAATACACCAGTACAAGGTCCTATTAATAAATAACGTCCACGTAGACGACTTTAAATAATAATAGTACCTCTCTGATCATTCATCACTGGCACTAAAGTTGGTTTCTACTCCAAGTACCTCAGTGATTTCCATCACCACACTTTTTGTTTCAGTATCGGCCCTGAACAAGAAGATTCAATGAACGAATTTACTTTAGCCAATGTACCAGAGCATCTTTGACAACTTTGTATGGCAATTTTCTCTGGCGTTTGAGACAGCTGTGATGAAAAATCCAAGAAAAAGTTTTTTAATTTCCTGTTTTTTCTTCGGATTCCCACCAATGAAAGGAAGTTTTTTGAAGTTTTTTGTTTTGCAAATTCAACTTGTGAAGTTTTCTTACATTCAAATTCAGACACAAGTTCATATTTTTCCTTCAGCGTAAGCGTTGTTATCTTTCAGACACTCATTTCTAATAGAAATGTGAAATGTGATACAAATAACGTGATGCGAGAAAATGCAAAATTGAATTCTGCTGCGAGGTTATACAGATTGTATATTTTCTTTTTGTTTATCTGTTATTATTTTTGGTTAATGTTACCTTAGGATCCAAAATGGTAAATGTGGGATTTTATCCCTACTTTGGAGACTACTACGGGGAAAAAATTTTCCCTAGAGTCGTGACGTCGACGCCGTTGAGAATTTTTCCCCGTTCGGTTTTGACCCTGCGTTCGACGTGGCCGAGTTTCCTGTAACCTCGAAACGGACGGTAGTGTGTATTTGCGACAGTAGAGGGAGCTTTTTCGTAGCGTCGTGCGAGAGTAAAATCGGCGGGAAATACGTAGGGGTGTTACGAACGAATATGCAAATGCATGATCTACGACGTGATTCTGTTCCTTTCCGGGCAATTTTATGCAAATCGACTAGTTCCCAGTTGGAATCGTTTGCTGTAGTGTTGCGACGAATTGCGTATTGGAATAATTGCTGTTTTATTTCGTTACGATATTTCATTCTCGCACAATTTATTATCGGTAAACGTATAGTTTATTTGCAATTGTTTGATAATGAGTAGTTTTGCAGATTTGAGTTGCAACGACGAATTTTGGTCGAAATGCACCACCCGTGATTTCTCCATGTTAATTGAAGACGACTTTTTGGAACCAGGTTTGCCTCCCAGTATCGATAACACATTGAAATTTGCTGTAAAATTAGGCATACAGCCGACCGAGTCTGTTTGCATTCATTGCGATTCTTTATGCAAATTATACTATTGGAGTAATAGAGAAAGCTGTTTCTTGCGATGTAGTAAGTGTGGAACGAAGACCTCTGCCTTTGATGGAACATTTAAAAGTAAATTTGGCCACATTTCTTGGAGTTGCATTCTGTCGTTTATATGGCACTAACTATGTTTGGAATGTACGGCGACGACCTCGGCGATTGCGGCGGGCAAATCCAGAAAAACAGGAGTCGATTGGTCCAATCACATACGGTTGGTATTGCTTATAGCTTTGAGTAATTTGACATCGTTTAAAAAAGGAGTGCCGAATAAAACGGTGGAAATCGACTAGACCGTAATATGTAAAAGAAAGTACGAGAAAGGGCGTATATTTAAAAATACGTTCGGAAAGGAAAAAAAGATAGGAAGAAGCAGGCAACCACCATCGAAAAGTGAGTAAAAAAATTCTTTTTTTTTTATTGTTTATTTCGGTTAATATCCGCGGAGTGTGCAGAGAAATTCAAGATGGCGGCCGGAAACGCAGCCATCTTGAATCGAGGGAAAATTTTTTTCCCCGTCGCAGTCTCCAACGTAGGGAAAAATTTCCCCCGCCGCCATTTTGGATCCTAGGGTAACATTAACCTTATTTTTTATATAAAAATACATAAAATGTTAAGGCATTTTTATTAATATGTATATATTAATAAATAAGTCAACTCCTCTCTTGAAAAAAATGAGTTCACACCTCACTGTGTAGTGTGAACTCATTTTTTTCAGGAGGAGAGTCAACTTATCAAACATTTAAATGAGTGTGGGACAGCAAAAGCATGTTGATTTATCCAGTGGTGATGAGTTAAACGGTGTTCAGTAAACCAGTAAATCAGTAAACCAATTTTTTAACATTAATGCCTATGTAAGTCGGCCAGGACCACAGAAAACTGACTACTTAATCGGCAGCATCGAGTTATACCTATGACGACTTATGCAGACTCGACTGTATATTTAAACATAGCATTATTGTAATTTTATTAAAAAAAAGTTATATTTTTGAAATGAATTTTTTGTTAATTCAAAACTTATTTTATCTAAATTAGCAATTTTAATACTTTATACATTTTAAATGTTTAAACATCACTGAAGTTTATCATAACTTGTACAAACAGTTTGCTGATTTACATAACAAAAACATCATATAATTTGGATTTAAAATGATGATTATAAAATATATCAAAAATTTGAATTGGATATTTTATATTGTCATGTAATAATATAAATTTGGTTATAAAGCACTCTTTCTCTGGAAAAAGGCCATAATTACTTTCGGAAAATCTGGTGATAACCATCGTTCACATAATATTTCACATTCTCTTTCATTCACTTTATGAAGCATCTCTCTGTCATGGCCACGAATCAGATGTTTAGAATATAATAATGACTAAAAAAGAAATAATATATATAACAACACACATTTTAAAAATATTTATACTTCATAAATGAAAAATACAAGTAATCAATTACTCATGAACAAACATTACTACTAATGGAAAAATATATTAGTGTAAGACATATTTTCACCTATTAATTTTAATGAGGAAAAAAAAAATATATATAAATTGCCATTTCTCTCTTCATATTGATCAAGAAAATAACAATTTTAGTTCTTTAGATCTTACAAGACTGTTTAACTTATCAGTGTTTCAGTTTCTGTAAACAGCAGTATAAAAGTTTTCTATTTATTCAGAAAAATAAAGCAAGACCCCGCTTAACGCTGTTTCGGTATTACGCGGTATTCCCCGAAATTGCATGCAGCATTAGGATTCCCCAAACACATGTTTGCTGCGTCACAGTTGATTTATGATCAGTCATCAACTTTATTGTGTATATAAAGATATAAACATATTATTTTATTTTATTGTGATAAATACGGCATTGTTTTCGTTTATACAATGGGTGATTGCAAAGAAAAAGAAAGTAAAGCGACAAGAAAAAGCATTTCGCTGGAAACTAAAATGCAGGTGCTCAGACGATTAGATGCAGGTGAACGGCAATCTAATATAGGCACTGCATTAAATTTGTCAACTTCAACAATACGGACAATTTAAAAAAAAAAAATAAAAAATCGTATCATCAATAACTACAACCACAATGACTTCGGCAACAAAAATTACCCATACCAGAAGCAATGTGTTTGAGGAAATGGAAAAACGACTTTCCACTTGGATTGACGATGAAGTTGAATGCAATATGCCATTAAGTCAAGCAATTATAATGGAAAAAGCGAGAAAAATTTTAAACCACCATATTCAGAATGAAAAAGGCGACACAAGTGAAAATTTTGTAGCTAGTCATGGGTGGTTTAATCGATTTAAAAACAGAAACAATCTTCATAACATACAGATTACTGGAGAAACGGCAAGTGGAGATACAAAAGCAGCTGCAGTATTTCCAGCAACATTAAGAGCAATCATTGAATGAGGGAATTATCCTCCTGAATTAGTTTTCAATGTTGATGAAACGGGCCTTTTCTGTAAGAGAATGCCAAAACATACATTTTTATCCCGTGAAGAAAAGCGAGCATCAGTATTTAAAGCTACAAAAGATCGTTTAACACTTCTACTGGGTGGTAATGCTAATGGAGACTTTAAATTAAAACCACTGCTTGTTTATCATTCCAAAACCCCAAGAGTAATGAGGGAAATTTCAAAATCATCTTTACCAGTAATTTGGGAGTCCAGTAAAAGATCTTGGATCACTATGAAAATTTTCCAGAATTGGTTTACTGAACATTTTTGCCCGTCTGTTAAACGATACTGCGAATTTAAAAAGCTAGAACCGAAAGCTCTACTTTTGATCGATAATGCTCCAAGCCATCCAACGCATTTGTCTGGCTTAACAATATGCATTCCAGTAGAAGTTGTTTTCCTGCCGCCAAATACAACTTCGTTAATCCAACCAATGGATGAAGACGTAATATCAAATTTTAAAGCTTATTATCTGCGGCGGACATTCCGACAACTGATTGATAAAACAGATGGAGCAGATAAACAATCCATTAGAGATTTTTGGAAAAACTATTGAATAGGGTAGATGTACCAGTTTTGGCCAGTGTACCAGTTCTGGCCAGAAAACAAATTTAACTTAAAAATATAATCACCATATATTTAAATGTGTCCAATGAAACAAACTTTTATTAAATAAAAGTTTGTTTCATTTGTGATTATATTTTTAAGTTAAATTTGTTTTCTGGCCAGAACTGGTACTACACTGGCCAAATCTGGTACATCTACCCTATATCATCATGGATGCTGTAGACAACATTAATCTTTCCTGGAATGAGGTGACCGAGAAATGTTTGAAAGGAGTATGGAAGAATGTATGGCCGGAGCTAAGCAAGGATGTTAACACAAGAGAATCCATTGTCGATGTCGACGAAATTGTCAAGCTAGCTAATGAAACAGGGTTGGATAATATAAATGCGCAGAATATTAAAGAATTATTCCAAGTTACAACTGGAGAAAGTTTTTCCAATGACGATCTTAAAGAATTAGTAGAACAACAGGGGCACGAAGATGACAAAATTAGCGTTTCTGAAGATGAGGAACAAAAGGATTTTTCAACGGATTTTCTAAAAAAAAGTTTAGCCACTATAACGGAAATAATGGATCAGTTTATACAAATGATTTCAATTTTGATAGAAGTTCAAAGGCAAGACGAAGTGTCATGGATGCGATGTCTTGCTGAACGAAACAGGAAAAGGCAAACAACGTTAGACGACTTCTTCACAAAGAAACAAAAGATGTCAAATGAGGAAGAACCTTCCTCATCACAAACATAACTTCTTTACTCGAACTTTTTTTTTATTTTTATGAGTGTTTTATGAATAAATATCGATATTAGCAATAAATAAGTCTATAATTAATGTAATAAAAAGTATTTAACAATAAATGTTACAAAATAAAAAAAAAAAAAAAAAAAAAAAAAAACTGATAAATTTTCTTATTCTCTGTTTTGTTTCACTTATCCCCTTTATTTACACGTTAAGATTACCCCGTTTAACGCTGTTTTGGTTAGCGCTCTGTCATCTTGGAACGCATCCCCCGCGTTAAGTGGGGTCTTACTGTATATTGATTTGTAGAATAATAAAAAAAATTATTGTAAACTATTTACTTCTTCCTTAAAAATTAATTATTTCAAAATGAGAATAATAATCACTTCTCCTCTGTTTGGTGCTGTTTTGTTCTGTTAATTTATATATAGAAAAATGTTGAAGAAATAATTTAATAAAATTTATTTAACATTAAAATTGATAACTAAGTCTGTCAGAGAATGGTTGCCATTCAGTCACTTTTACCAGTTCTTTTTTTTGTTATGTTTAAAGAAAATTTTTTAAAAATTTTGTTGACCAAAGACCCTACAAAGGAAGGTTAATTGCCAAAAATTATATTCCTGAACAGTGATGATAATCACTTCTCCTCTGTTTGGTGATAAATGATGACTGATTGTCTTAGCCTCCAATTTTAATCTTAATCATTATCTGGTAGAATTTTTTTTAAAATTGAAAATATTTTACAAATACAGTAGAGCATTGATTATCCGACTCAATTGGGGACTGGGGTAGGTCGGATAACCGAAAAGTATGAAAAAATACATTATTAGTATATCCCATGTAATTAGTATATTGCTATTAACCTACTTTCATCGATGTTAAGCCTAATAAAATTTTTTTTTAAAATAATAATCGTTGCTATTGTATCGTTAAAAATTATTTCTTTATTTTGCACAAAATAAATACAAAAATAAAGATAAAAATAGAAAATTAAGCCTGGTTTAAATACTGGCCTCCCTTTCATGGTCGAGCCAGTGTTGCCAGCTAAAACACGCAAAAATTTAACAAAAATAATATTAAAGTAGCCAAGACATAGCCAAATATTGTAGCGCCATATCACTAGTGGACATTTGAATTTGCCGACTAGGAACGCGGTAAGTTAACTGATGTGACGGTTGATCGGGGGTCGGATAATCTATGCTCTACTGTATTCATCACCAGGGGACAACTGAAAATCATGCACTTACTTTAGTAGATAAAAAGCTCTTATATGGTATGGATGGAAAGAAAAGATATCTGTATTGTTACCAGCTCTGATAAAGGATATTTTTTCATTGTTTTTAAAGAGAATTTTTTAAAACTTTTGGCAACCAAAGTAGCCTACAAAGAAAGGTCTGTTGTGAAAAGTGGTATTCTGGAACAGTGAAAGTGAATAAATGGTGATTGTTCTCCGACAGACCGTCTTCAATTTTAATTTTAATCTTAATTATCATCATAAAAAAACAAACATTTTTATTTTAAATTGAAAATTTAAACAATTAATACATAATTAAGTTTAAGAGAAGTTAATTTTGTGGACTTTCACATGACAATATCAAAAATAATTTATAATTTATTATCTTACATAAGAAAAAAAATAAAAATTTTTTTATGTAGAAAAATACTGTAAAATCGATTTAAGTTAGCCACACTTAATGTTCAGTGTTCGGTTATATGAAATTTTTTCTTATAGCAACTACAAAATGTTAAAACAAATAAATTAATTAGAAATTAGTAACAGTCAGAGCAAAACAATTGACTAGTAACTTCAACTAGTACTTTAAGATTTGATTTAAGGGAAAAATTTATACCATTGTTTAAAAATTGTAACTTTACAATTTAATTATATATGATAAAGAACCAAAATTGATTTTTTAAATATTTATTTATACAATAAATAAGATTATCATATATTACTCACATCTTTTGGCAATTGTGACATCTGCTTTACACGAGTATCAATTTCTGTCTTAAAATTTTCTTTTGAAATTATTTCAGAAATTAAACCTCGATCCAGTGCTTCTTTTGCATTTAGTTTTTTGTTGAACAATAGCATTTCACTTGCCTGAAATAATATAAATTGTCATAAATTTATGGAAAAATATTCAATTAATTAAAACTTAAAGTAGTTCATTCTCAATGGTGCCACTCTATGTTAACTGTTATCTCAAAAGAAGAAATGAATAGTTACAGGTCAATATCATTGTTTGTTTGTGTATGTTTAAGACTTTTAAATTGTTTTTGTACTGTATATTCCAATAACTGCCAAAATCAAACCAAATATTAACATTACAAAATTAAAACTCAATGAATACTACTTGATCCAGTATGAAATATTAAAAACTTTTGAATCCAAAAAGGTTGTGTTATATTGTATATCACAAATATTTTTAGAGTGTAAAATCCCATTCACTATCTCTCTGCAGTATTTTGGGAAATGGTAGGTGATTTACAGGAAGCAAAAGTGACTCTGGTTATGCTGTGATAATTCCAACCCAGCCAAAACTCTTTTAGACTACTGTAATAGCTACTGACTTTTGGTTTGATGGAACATAAAAATTGATGATATCAACTAATAGTTGATACCAAAAATGAAGTTCATGTTAATGAAAGTCCACTGTACTTTGATATCCATGATTCTTTATCAGTTGGCTCAATAATAATTTTATTTTTCACTTATTTAAAGTTTAAATTTGAAAGTTTTCCTTGTTACCTTATTTTCCAATTAATGATATTTCACAGATTCTGTTTTCAGCTCTCTCCTTTCCATAGCATGTCTTGAAATATCCTATTTCCACACTTAGCTATAATTTCATAGTTTATGTGGACAAACAATACCACGATTTTATATTATGATTAAACCCAATTACAAAATAAAAAAGATTAATTTGTTCAAAATGAAATGTGTAAGAATATAGTTATTACATAGTCTTATTAAAACTTTATTTTACATAACTGTCTAACTAATTAATTACATTGATTCTTTTAATGGTTTGGGAATCATTTCTGATTCAAAAGTATTGTTTAATTGTCAAGTAAAAAAAAAAATCCCTCAAAAAAGTCAATTCATTCACAGAGGAATATTTCGGTGTTATTGTAAACATGCTTCTTTTTGTCACATATTGCAAGCATCATTTTTAAGTAATTTTCAGTCATCACTAACTAATGTCTACCTGTTGATAAATGGCCATATATCAACTATATATAAAAATACTTCAATCCTAAACAAAATCTATTTTATTAATAAACTAAGCAATCTTCTGTTTACTTAAAATAGTAATGTTGCTAGAATATGCCTTGAATTTCTTGATTTTAAACAATGTATTAAATATTTCAATTGTGTTTTATTTCACATTTTACTGGTGTTCTTCCTGATAATGTATATTTATATGTTTCCATAACTCACCCAGTAGTCATTCATGTTTAACTGAATCATTTTGTAAGTTAAATATTTCTAAACAAGTGTTTACAATAAGGCCCATTATACATGTTTGTAAGGTAAAGATTTTTTTAATTTTTCATTTTAATTACTTTAAATCTTATTGCAATGTTTTAATAATTCTAAAATTTTATTATCATATTTGTTTATATATACCTTTTATTTTATTCTATTTCATGCCTATTGTTTTGTTGTAAGTATTTTAATTGGGAATGTGTTTTATTAGAGGAAGTAATTACTTCTTCCTGTAAACATTACTTACTGCTGTAAAATTAAAATAAATATATTTTATAAATGGTGATAATTAATGTAGAAAAATATAAAAAAGAATATGATGATGAAATAAATGAAATATACATTTTCTAAATTTACATTAGAATTTATTGCAGTTAGTTAGTTAATGAATCCTTTATTAAAAAAATAACTTAATTAAAAAATTAAAAATTAATTAAAAATTAAAAATAACTTTAAAAAATTCTTACTTTTGCATAACCCATTATTTTAGGAAAAATTACACTGGAACAGGCTTCTGGACATTGAGCAAGCTGACTGAATGGGGTATGAAAAGTAGCCTAAAGAAGAAGAAGAAAAAAAAAACAACCGTATTTTACGGACTATAAGACGCATTTTTTTCTTCGAAAAATTGCCTCCAAAATTCAGGTGCGTCTTATAGTCCGTAGCATCTTATATGTATTTTATATGTATTTAAAAAAAAAAAAAAAATGCTTAAAAATTAAAGTGCGTCTTATAGTCTGTAGCGTCTTATAGTCCGTAAAATACGGTATATACATATATATATATATATACATACATACATACATACATGTATTTTTATTTTACACACACAGACCATTTATCACAAGTTTGTATGCTAATCTATGGCAGTATATAAGCTTATATGCTGCAGTGAAGCAGTGAAGCTTATATGCGGTGCTTGCAAAAATTGCTAGAACAGACATAAAACCACCATATAATCTGTTCTGCTGTATATTCCATGAATCTGTAGCAGCTGCTGAAAGCAAGGCTTTGATATAAAATTCAACAAAAAGATCATTTTAATGTTGGTAATAGCCAGGACACAAATTCCAGAGTTGATACACTTAGCTCTTATTCATTTTAGAGAACTAAGCTTAGTTCAGACAGACATTTGCTACAGAAAGCAAAAGCATAATGAAAATATCAGTTTATTTTTACATAGTGAATTTGATTCTTAGTGCCATTTTGCAAAATGAGCACTTGTGTAAACTACAGCAAATGCAGTTAAAACAAGATATCTACTGATAACAGCAAATTGTTTGTCCTTACTATTTATCAAAAAGATTTTTAAAATTAATTATAACAACTGTAAGAATATAATTAGAAAGTACATTCTTTGTTGCTGTCATGCTTAAATTATTTGTCATCATCTTCAGAAATTCATTATTCCAATTAGTGGTGAATGCATTTCACTAAAGAAAAAGTTCATGTTAAAATGTAATTACAATTCACAAAACAAACTAACCATAAAGAATATTGCTGCTAATGCAATATTTATTTTGTGTATGAACTAAGCTAAAAGTAAAAATATTGAAATTATATTCTATTCAAGTTATTGGAGTTTATCTTAACATTAATTTTATTTATTTATTAATGAGAAAAATAGTAAAAACTGAAATCTTATCAAAATTAAACATATTTATATATAATCATAATTATAAAAAGTGTAAACACAAATAAAATGTTTTTTGTTCAGTTAAAATACTTGAAGGGAATGCAACTGGACAACATCAAAAAAATGACTGATGAAATTCTGAGAAGCTTCCACATAGTCTTGAGATGCTCTATGATTTTATAATTTAAACTTTACTGTTATCATTCATAGAATCAGATTCATAGAACATGTAAAGATGGAGTTGGGAACCCCATGTAAAGATGGAGTTGGGAGTGCATGACACAAATCAATGAACAGCCATTAGCTATTACTTACTTATATTCCAGTACAATTACATTTAGTTGTTACATAGCAGACATGATTTATAGCTTGGTGCATGTTTCTGTCCACACAATGTACAACTTTTTTTGTCTGGCTGATTAAAAGTATTAAGTGTTTTTGTTTTGTTTTATGTTTTCTGTCTAATTCCAATGAGAGTAGAGCTATTAAAGTTGATAATCAAGGTGTCTTTCATCACAAAATGCTGGAAAATTATTTTTTTGGTTCATAATATTTAATTGTATAAAACTGTCTTATGAATTAATCATTATATAATTTTAGAAATTGCTTTATATTCTTTAAAATGATATTTTATTAACAAAAAAAAAAATAAATTTTTCCACTTGTTTTAAAATTTAAGCTTAAATAATTAATGTTTTCGTATAAAGAAATAAAAATTATTGTATGATTAATTTTTTAGTACAACAAAAAATCATCATTATAAAGAGTATAGGGGGGGCGTGATCTGACTGTGGAGGTGTTGGTGACTTTTCTGCTGAGCTGTTATGGCGATGTTAGACATGGAAGTTTTACAGTATGATAAGAAGTGTAGAACAGAAATGAGAAGTTTAAATGTTATTAACTCGAATACTAATTATTATTTTGCTAATGATTGCTGGTGTAGAGTTAAATCCCGGTCCTCTTCCTCGGTCTCCTCCGATATCAAGACAAGAAGTTATGCAAAAAAGGGGACGAGGAAGACCATGTAAAGAGGTTGCAACGGATATCGAAGAAAATATTCAGACGACCGAAATATCAGAAAGGGAATACTTGATTGAGGAACATTCCAAGAATACTGCAGATATCTCGAGGTATGCTATGATCAAAGACTTTTTTGAGCCGGTAGAAGATATTCTAGCACCAAGCACCACTGAACCTGAATATTCACTAAAATCAGTTTATGAATTGATCCAGGACAAATTTGATCGTCTGAACTTTGAGATCCATTCCATGAGAGCCGAAATTAACAATATGAACAAAGAAAACTTAAAGCTCAAGGAAGAGATGAAAGAGATGTGTCAAAAAATACATACATTAGAAGAAAGAACTGACTCGCATAGCAAGCTAAAAGGTATGGTGGATTTTGAAATTGATAAGATGTTAAACGAGACGACTAAGAAGAACCTAATAATATTTAATTTTCCATTCAAAACTTTGAAATATGTAGAAGAGTTGAAAAAATTTATAAAAGAAAACTTAGAACTTAACTGCATAGAAATTGAGAGTCTTATCCAACTAGGAAACAGAAAACATAATCAAGTAATTAAGGTCATGACCGAATCGGTTAAAGATAGAAACCTAATTCTTAGTAAATTCTGGACAACAAGATCTAAAATGATGGACGAAAAGAAAAAAATAATAATCTCAACTGATTTATGTTTGAGATCAAGGATCAGGAAAAAATTATTACTAAAAAAGATTAAGCTAGAGAAATCGGGTGACAACAGGATAAAAATAAGAGATGATTATTTTCTAAAAGAAAATACAATGTACGTACACATACGATTTGAATACGAAAGAAATAATTCAGGTGAATCATTTTTTAGAGACAAATATAATATAAGATTAGTAAAAACAAAAGATAACTTAAATATAATACAGAAAAAATGGAGAATGGTGAATAATATAGAAAATAACAATAGTAAAGTGAATGGAGATGAATCGATAGCCAAAGATAGTGAACTGGGTGAGAAAAAAAGCAGGAACTTCAACAAGAGAAAAAAATAATGTGATGATGAGTTTTTGGAATGCCCAAGGGCTAAGAGGGAAATTACTCAAAACCATGATAGGAGAATTCCTAGACGCAAATGAAAAAATCGGATTTTTAGAAACCCGGGTTTTAAAATTTAGTGATATGGAAATAAAATATCTAGAGCAAGATAATAGCGTAATAATTAGCAATGCTCACCGCAAAAAAGAGGTTTGATCGCCCGTCGGGTGTTAAAATAGTCAAGGAAAATAAATTCTTAGGATTAATGTTTACACCTAACCTCTCGTTTGAGAAACATCATAAAAATACACTAAACAACGCAAAACTTGTAATAATTAGGTAAATAGGTCTATTCTGCAAGGCTAAACTAAAGAACATAGGAACACTTTGTCAACTTTTTAATTTGCTTGTGATGAATTCAATGGGGTATACGGTCCCAGTTTGGAGCATGGATAAAGTTAATGATTTTGAAAAAACACAGAATGTATCTATTCGCATCATACTATATGTGAATGCTGTAAGTAAAGGAAAAACTACAAAGGCTCCAAACTGGGCCATTGGCTAACTGTACTAGCGAGAAGAAAATATATAAGATGTCTGATAAATGATTAATATGTTATATAACTATGTTAAACAATCTACTAAATCATAATTGTGATAAAATATTAATGAAATTCTATAGACTAGTAAATAGAAAATATCAATGTTATTGAGATGGTATTATATGAGTATAAATATGCATTTAAACAAAACGCCCCTGTAACAGGCAAAAGCCTTTTACGCCAAATAAAGATATCTATCTATCTATCTATTATAAAGAGTATAAAATAACTATATTAATGTTTAATAAAAATGAAATAAGAAAATTAACAGAATAATAATTATTCATAATGTTTTTTATTTCTAGAACCTACATTATTATTTCTAATTCTAGAAATTTAAACAAGTGAGAAATCCAATATCATAAATATTGGATTTCTCACCCAGTTTAAACTTATTCTTAAAAAATATATTATTATTTAATTATATAAACAATTTAACACTGTTTATATAAATGAATATATTTTAAAAAATGTAAAATTTTAGGATAATAAAAAATTACATTATCTGCAGCATAAACTACATCGCACAAACCCAAAAGAGTTACAGATATTCCAACAGCTGGTCCATTAACTGCAGCAATTAAAGGTTTAGGAAAATCAATAAAAGCATCCACAAATCTCCTGAAAATAAAAACAAACATTTGTTTGTTTATTTAAATTAAAAATGGTAGCTGCAATTGTAGTAATTAATAAACTTCAATCTATCATAAATTTGGCAACATAAACATATAATATAGATTCAGCTACTTTATGATATTTAATTTTAATTGCATGCACATATATTTATACTCATGTCCAAAAAATAAGCAAAATCACTAATTTGGCCTGTATCTTGTTTCTACTAATCAGAATACTGTGAAACAACATAAAAACAGAACATTGTAGTCTTTATGCAACAAAATGATTGACAAACAAAACAAAAACGTCATTTAAATTTTGTCAAAAACAAGAAAGCATTTCTGTAAAATCTTTTTTCACAGCAAATAAATAATTTGGTATATTGTTGTCTCCTACACACACACACAGCATAGTGATTGCTCATGCTGGCTGTAATGTTGTTTATTACCTATGCCTAGAGTAAAGTCTATTCCTGAAGAAAGAGCATCTAGAATCACTTGAAATATTCTTGATAGACACTGACAGAATGCAACTCTTTGCCCTAGAGTATCTGGCCATTCTTTATGATGGATGTCTTCATTGTCAAGAAGGTACAAAGACAAGGTTTTGAAACCCCATGCAAGACTTTTCCATGCTGTAGATGCAATTTCTTTTTCGTAGACAATACTGTTTTTATACATAGGACTCACTTATCAATAAGCTGTTTCATCTCACTTTACTTGTACCTACTTATTGAATGCCACCTTTGTCATTTTTGCTTTCTTATAATTTTCCCTATGTTCTCCAAGTGTCTCAGAGACCTTCCTTGGTGCACCTACATAAAACATCCTCTTTTCTGATCTTTCTTCTACTGGTATCATATAAACTACCATTTTCTAATTTTGTTTGTAATTTTACTAAAAAAATGGAATCTCTCTTTAAATTCAAAGGATAATGTTATGAGCAAAAACAAGAAGTATCTATAGGCTCACTGACAGTCAGAAAGATGGAAACAAAAATACTAGAAGAATATAAGAGTGAATTAAAGTTTTATATACATAATATGTATATAACATCTTAGTAATTTAGAAAAGATTTTCCAGTGCTTACTTTTAGTAGATAAATAGCTCTACGGTCCTAATATAGTATGGATGGAAAAATAAGGCAATGTCTGCACTGTTACCAGCTCTGATTTTAAAATTTTTTGTTTTTAATCAGATATTTTTCATTACAGATAACATACCTTTCTCCATTTCCAACAATAAAAAATTTAGCTCAAGAGCTAAAACAATTGTTGTGTGATATCCACAGTACATATGCAAATGAAAAATTTATTATAACAAATTGATAATAAATTGTTTGTGATAATAAATTTTTCATTACTGGAATTGTGAGAGAGGTGTGTTGTTCGTAACTGGTAAAGATGTATTTCCAGAAAAGTAGAAGTGCTTTTCTGATATAATTGACTTCAAATTAAATTTGAAGACAAAATCTAATTATTTAAGTAAATAGTAAAATAAAAAGTTTTAAAATTTAAAATAAACATTCATACTTCAAGCGTTCTTTAGCTGTGTTTGCCACCGATACAATATCTTCATCAAAAGACTTTGTAAAGTTATTTAGATCATTTCCACTACAATAATAATCACCATTACCTGTAAGAAAAATAAAATAATTAAAATATCAAGACAAATAGAATTATTGAAATCAACACCTACTGTCTAATTACTCTGTTAATATGCTACTATATATTTATACTAGACTACTTTATCTACACTTACTTACAAATTTTATACAAACTATATAAAATACAAACCTGTAATTACAGCAATAACACTATCATCTTTGCCTGCATTATCTAATATATTTATGAAGTCTTCATACATCTTAAGGTAAAATAAAAAAAACAATAACAATAAATATAATGTGATATTAAGTATTCTTATAATTAAAATGATAATACATTAACAATAAATTATGAACAATTTCATACATAATTGTTATCTCTATAAAGATTTGAGAGTATAACTGTTTTGGGAAAGTTCAGTAGGCATTGCCATATTCTAAGTATTGTCTCTCTAATTTTGATATAGAAAATAATACTAAGTAATTTGCTACTAGAGGTAGACATTAGGTACCATCTCTTAATTATCATCATCTAAATTAATAATTTTAATTTAAATAATTTATTAAATAATTTAGAATCATCTGGAAAAAAAAAAGCATAACGTTGTATCTAAATTTAAATATATCTAGAAGTGAAGGCTTGTTCAAGGTCCGGGTAGTGCAACTGGCAAGTGGAGGTTGTGGGTTCAAGTCCTGCCCCAGGTCAGTTCTTTTCTTCCAGATGATTATAAATTATTTAAATCGAAATTATTAATTTAGATAAGAGATGGTACCTAATATCAACCTCTAGCAGCAAATTACTTAGTATTAATTATTAAAAATAGCAGATTTATAGCCCAAGTATTTAAGGCAATCATTTGGCTATGAATTGATTTAATAAACAATTAATTAATAAATACTTACAATCAAATTTAATTATTTTTACCTATTCAGTATTATTAAATTTAAATATACAGTGGGTGATTGGTTAACGAACATAATCTGTTCCAAGACTTTGTTCGTTAACCGATTATCGATTTACCATAGGTTTTTATGGGAATTTGTTTAATTTGTTCTGGAGACTCCAAAAAATAAAAAAAATATACTTTCTTACTACATTTATTTATATGTAATAATAAAAATACATATATACACAGTCTTGCATTTTTATTAGTCATGTTTTTTTCCATTGTAGGGGTTAAAGAAGTTGTCAATATTGATTGCTTTTCTCTCTTCTTCAGGATTTTTGAAAGTAATTAATAGCATTGTCATTGTAGAGATCCCCAAGCCCATTAACCTCAACTTGGTTTGGATGCCATTCTAAGACTGTTGTTCTGACATCCTCCCACTTCTTCAAAAGATATTTAATAGCAGATGTTGGCATTGATCATTTTTCATCTTCCTCTTTTTCAGAAGAAAGCACATCTCGCTGAATTTCTTGGTGTTCTTCAATTAAGAGTTTTTGGAATAGTTCTGTTGTCAGATCAGTTTCAGATTCCATTATGAGCTCTTCAATGTCATCTTTATTCACTTCCAATTCCAGATCTCTAGTAGTTGTCACAATTTCATCCATAATTTCAGGGACATCTCTTTCTCCCTGAATGCAGGAGGGACACAGCTTTCGCCAAGCAGAATTCAACTGTCGTTGAGTGACTTCTGACCATGCCTTTTGAATGAGCCGTATAGCTTCAAGAATATCAAATTTTTCTTTCCAAAACGTTTTTAATGTCATTGTTGAGGAGAACTAGCATGCTTCAAAACACGGATGAAACAGTGCTCTAATGTGCAATTTCTTGAAGCCTGCAATAACTTCTTGATCCATTGGTTGAATCAACGAAGTGGTATTTGGAGGTAGAAACTGAACTATCAGCTAGGGAAAGTCTTCCAGCAATATTATTTTAAGGTCTTTTGGGTGTCCTGGTGTCCAATAGCAACAGTGCTTTTAATGGCAATTCATTGATCTGAAGGTAATCCTTGATGTTTGGAGCACAAACTTCAAACAGCCATTCTTTGAAAAGAGACTGCATGACCCATGCCCTTTTATTTGATTTCCTCATCACTGGCAATTTTTCTTTAATAATGGAATTCTTTTTGAATGCTCTAGGGTTCTCAGAGTGATAGACAAGAAGTTGGATAAGCTTCATATCACTGCTAGCATTAGCTCCCAAAAGTAACATCAATCGGTCTTTCATGGGTGTATACCCAGGAATATTTTTCTCTTCTTTCGTAATGTAGGTACAGTTTGGCATGCACTTCCAAAATAAACCAGTTTCATCACAATTAAAAATTTGTTGTGGACAATATCCTTCTTTTTTAATGAATTCTTCAAATTTGAGATAGAACTTCTCAGCTTCTTCATCTGCACTAACAGATTCACCGTGAATTACCACGTTTAATGCCAGTTCACCTTATAAAATTTGAAAACCATCCAGTGGTAGCTTTGAATTCTTTCTCCTCACGTGAAGAAAGTAGAGTTTGTTTCTTCAGTTCTTCAAAAATTTCTTTAGCTTTTTCTTAAATGATAGTCATACTAGTTACATCTTTTTTTCATTTCCCTTTCTTTTATCCAAATTAAAAGCAATTTCTCCATTTTTTCATGGATGGAATCCCTTTGCTTCTCAGATGTGATTTTCATTACTTCTTTAGCTCCTTGAGTCTTCTTGATTATATCTTTCTTAGCTAAGATTGTGCCTACTGTAAACATGTTCAAAAAATACTGCCTAGCAACATGAGACATCTTCTGCCCACTCTTTACTTTGGCTATTATCTCTTGCTTGGTTTCTATGGTGAGAACAGTTCTTGAAACTCCACTCTTTTTATGCTCCATAATATTATCAATTTCTTTTTGAAATAAAAAGTTCAGAAAACAGAAATCAACTAGCGCATGAAAGAATTATGTAAATGTGAGGCCTGAATGTAATTCGAAATTTTGGTGTTAAAACGTTAACAAATACCCGATAGGACAGTTAAACTCTCACCTTTAGAAAATTAAAATCAACGCAAAACTTATTAAGTGTCCAATAGTGTCTCAAAGACTATGAAAAAATTATTTGTCAGAAAAGTAAACAAAAGCTGTAATTACAATAAAGAGTTTCAAAGTTTGGGAAAACACTTTCCAATTGGTATCAGGTTGAGCATCAATGTTGGCATTTCCCGCACTCTGAAAGGTTTCGAATTGTTACCTGAAGACAAAGAAAAGATTGGAAAATCAATTGGTATTCGTTACTTTCCATTGCTTCTTTTTATGTTTTTTTAGTGAAGTGTTCGTTATTCGATCACCCACTGTAGTTTGAAAAGAGTAGTATTTCAGAATTAGACTATGGTACTTTATAAATTTTAAATTATTTCAAGAGATTTTTAACATAGAATAAATAATTATTAAGATTAAGGTATTAATGCAAACAATTATATTAAGTACTTGTTATAAAAATTAAATTACTAATAAAATTCCAACCTGAACTGTAAGTGCATTCTTTTTCTTAGGTCGATTCAATATAATTTTTGTTACATTGTCTTCTTTAATAACATTAATATCCTTCATTTCACTGTTGTTTACTGCTGTTGTATCTGTCATTTTTGTTGGCTGTTCTGTATTCGATAATTCATTTATTAAATCTGCATATTGCTGTTTTGCATCATCCTAAACAACAGATATTTATTAAAATTCAAGTAATTAATGTATATAATATTAAAATAATAAAGATTTAAATATAAATAACAATACATTATTACGACAAAGTAAGTACAATTGTTATTAAAATGCACTATTAATATAGGACAGGGGTGTCAAACTGGCAGCACTGATATTATTTTTCATGGCCCATGACCATGATGATCTGCAATAAAATGAGATACAGAACAATATGTTACAAAGAAAGTAGCTGCATTGTTGCTATGACATCATATGTCATATGAAATAATGATGTGGTCAACTGTGGGAGACTAGGCTGTGGTTGTGCACCTTGCCAGTAACTTTAAGCCAATTTCAATCTAGAGATGCCAAGCTTCTAAACTCGATAAAAAGTCTTCTTTTCGCTTGCAGAGCCAAATATGGTGGGTAGGCACAGCTGCCACAGTCAAGGCGCATAACCATATTTTATTTGAATTTTAACAAAAGGAATTTGTGTTAGTTTCTTTGGTCTCACTGGTGTTTAAGATATGTGGGTTGTTTTCTTTTATAACTTGTTCAAAAAAATGTAAGTATATGTAGTTGCAGTTATTTGAAGTTTTAAAATTTAAATTTAAACCCTAGTTTTTATACAGAAAATGTTACTTTCAACACTAAATAGAAAACAAAAGGTTGATGATGAAAGGAAGAAAATTTCAAGGTAGGAGTCAAACTATTTTTGTGTGGAAGTGAACAATAAAATTACATCCTTAATCTGCAAAGAAACAATTAGTGTTGCTAAAGAATACAACATTAAGCAACACTATAGCGCTAATCCCAAAGAACAATTAAAAACAATGAGGAATTCACTTAATAGTCAGCAATGAGTGCTTACAAAATTTATAAAAAGTAATGAATCAGTAACAAGAGCCAATTACGAAATAAGCTATTTATTTCGTAACTAACTAAGCAGTTTATTAGCAAAACATTCAAAATCATTCACCGATGATTCTTTACTCAAGAAATGTATGATAAAAGCTGCCAAATTTGTCTGTCCAGAAAAAGGTGGGCATTTCAAGATATCTCATTATCAAGAAATATGGTGGCAGACAGAATTACATGAATAACAGATAATGTTAGTTCACAACTACAGGAAATATCTACCAAAGTCCAATACTTTTCAATTGTGATTGATGAAAGCATGGATGTAAGAAATGTTGCACAAGTTGCAGTATTTTTTCCGTTGTTGCAATAACAACATGAGGATCATCGAAGAATTGTTGGAAATTATCCCTCTTCACAGAACAACAACTGGCAAAGATATTTTTGATGCCATATGGAGCATTTTAGAAAAATGTAAGCTTCCTCTTGACAAGCTTGTTTCAGAAACAACTGACTGTGCTAAATCAATGATGGGTGAAACTAGAGGATTTGTGTCAGACTGACGAGAAAATTACAAGATGAGTATTCAGATAAACCGAAAATCAGGGCTTTCCATTGCCTTATTCACTAAGTTCTCTGTTTAACTGTCACCAATTTACTTCATTCCTTAAAGATTTAGAATCCTGATTACACAGAAGTTTGTTGGTTGTCCTGCCACAATGCCCTGAAGAGCTTCTATCTGCTTTTGGAGGAAGTTTTATTATTTCTTGAAAATGAAAGATGAAAACAACAAAAATATATTGGTTATAAAAGATCCATTAAAAGACAAAGTAAAAGTAAATCTAAAGTTTGTCCTTGTTATCCTGGCAAAATTGACTAGATTATCTACAACATGGAACCCAAAAGGAACTTATAAAACATTTTTCCAGTAGGTTAATTGAAAATGATTCATTAAAAATATTAGTCCAATGGATTATGTATATGAAAGTTCAGGATATTGTAAATTTGCATGCTGTAAGTAGATCTTTTCTATGAAAATGGGGTATGGATTAATATTGGCTTACCAGATTCATTAATTATTATTAATACTTGTGTGAGATAAGCAGAGGGTCAGGGGGAAAACCTCGCTGACCACTTACGCTGCACGGGTTGGTAAAACCCGACCTCGTTGTCGTTGGATGGCTAAGAGGGCAAAAGCGAGTGGTGAGGTGCGTCAGTAAGTCGACAGGCGTTCTTACTTTGACAGGAGACAGGGTTGACAAATAACAATAAAGGTTTATTAATTAAGTAACAAAAGCGAACATACAATAAAATACACATAAAATAAAGATATACAGATATCTACTGCCAAAATGCAGATAAAATATCCCTATCGCTAATCGCGTGCCTAACTTCTAGTGGGAGAGAGTTTACAAAGTCGATATACCTTGATATGTGGTCCGATGACCGTATGCGACGACCTCCTGGACTATGGAAGCTGGAATCAGTCTTATGTCCGGGACTGGAGACACTGGATTCAGACCTTCCTGGATGATCGTGCCCTTTCCAAAGTCGATCAGGTTTTTATACCATCATTGTTGGCACTGAGCCAGTCTATTATTCAATGTTCGATGACTGTGACTTTTGTTTTCTCTTTCTGATCTGATCGCGATGCTTTGGATTTTTGGTTTCTCTTTCTGATTGAATCAGATCTTTCTGCAGGCTCATACTTGTATTAGCAAATAAGAAGAGGGTCAATGAAGGTTGAGTAATCTTTGAAAGGATTGATAGTCAAAAACATTTGGAGACTTCTGATCTATAGGATTCATATCTCATTCATTTCCTTTGTGTTCACTAAATTGAATCTCAACTAATCAAAAACTTGCCTTTAAATTCTGTTTCCCAAATTTGATTGCTGTTGTTATATTCTTTTATTATGCATGAAATTTTCTATTGTCTCCTCATGTATCACAAAAATCTAATGTTGCTTTAAAAGTTGTTGGCTGCACAGACAATATCTGAGCCTTATACTAGAAATCAGCAAAAATGCAAAAGTTTACATATATTCCTTGTGTTACTTATCACAATTGGCAAATTTACGATTTTTAACTGCTATGTTTTCCTCATCAAAATTTTATAGATTATTTAGAAATTTTAAGTCCTCGTATTCAGTATTTTTATACTGCACTGAATTTTCATAGGCAATTTCTATAATTTACCATTTGGAGACTTTTGATTGTCCTTCTCAGTTTATCTATTAAGACAGACTCATCACATCTTTCTAGTATTAGAGGAGATGGCCTATTTCTCTGTTAAAGATCAACAGTTTATCCCTCAGATCTATAAATGGCTGCCTGTTCTTGGCAATAAACAAGATGCAGACACTTTCCAGATCATGTCCTTTCGATATTGTGCCATTTGTTATAGAAATTGTCTTTCTTTAAATAGAGTCATAACAAACAAACTTATGGATTCCACAGCTATAAATTTCTACCAAACACAAATCAATCCATCTTATAAAAATCTATCTTATTCCTAATAATATTGTGGGTAGCAGAGTTAAGACAAAGTCGTACCTCTTCTCTCGGCAACAGTTTGGTGAAAACTGCCTACTTGTCAGTGGATGGCTAGTCACAACAAACTACTTCAAACAACCTTTAATCTGCAGTTAAATTACATCAAGAAGCTGGCAGAAGGAGTAGGAATAAAGAAAAACAAAATAAAAGATTTGGTGCAAGAAATAGACAAAGTTACTAACAAGCATAAAGAAAAGGGAGAAAAAGAAGAATTTACCATAACGGAGTATAGAGCTCAATTATGCAACATATATAGAAGAATAGGAGTAGAGAAAAATAAGAAAATAGCATACAGGAGGAGCCCTACTGTATTTCAGTTGCTACGAAATGACAAAGCGCCCACAGACAGAATGAAGGTTCCAGGGTTTACAGAATACCGGTGCAGGACAAAAGGCAGAATAAGGAGCTGTATTATATAGGGGCCACTAAGAGATCGCTGGCAGTAAGGATAGAGGAACACAAAAGGAATGTAAGATGCAGGCAACCTGTTACAGCGTTAGTGAACTATGCGATAGCGGACCCGGCTGAGGTGTCTATCAATTGGGACGATGCAGAAATTATACAGAAAGTGACAAACAGAAGACAGCTTAAATATACAGAGGCGTGGTGTATTTGCAAATACAATGAAAAAGAGCAAAGTATTAATTTTAAAGAATCGTATCGAATCCCATCCGCTTGGAGAGTGGCCAGTATGCAGCTGTGAGAGAATGATCTGAGATTGCGCAGCCGGAAATTTTAAAAGAATTCTAAAAGCATTCAAAATTGTAAAAATTTTTTTTTGAAATAACGGTCTTTTGTCGATCCTGAAGAGAGTTAGTAAAGCTAACCAAAAACGTTAGATTAAGTAAGTAATTTAACTGCAGATTAAAGGTTGTTTGAAGTAGTTTGTTGTGATTATAATAATGCAGTTTATTTGGTAATAAATAGTGGATGGCTAGTTTATGTTTCTGTCTAGTTTCTTTTTGTCAGGTCGAGTGGAGGAGGTAAGAGAAGAAATCGGTAAGGCATAAGCAATAAACAAGCAATGACACCATTTAAACAAAGACAAGAATACAAAGATTTATTGGATATTACAAACATTACAAAACGAATATCAAATCTCAAGATTCCCTAACTCTAGAGTACAAGTTTACGGGGCTAAGAGATAGCTTACATGAATTGTTCTCATTCCTCTTTGTTGATTCCATGGAGGTTCAAATAAGTCCTTTTTCTGTTGACACACAAAATTATAAAGAGTCATGACTAGATCCAAGCACACACTTGATAAAGGCAAATTCAGCGATACTGTTCCTTGGTAAATTCTTGACTGTCCCAACCTAGAGGTTCGACGAGAGACTCCCCAGAAGGGGGGACGAAGCGGGCTTATATAGATTCGTCTTGGAAAAATATGTCATGTGATTAAATGTTGTCGGAGGTAAAGATTACTTTAGTGTGGAGGTTTATTATGGTCCCAGGAACACCTTTTAAGTGCAGAAATCGAACATAACTATAAACTTATATCTAGCAATATTTGCTTGACGACGTTTAGATGGGAGAATGTTTACATTTCTGAAGGAAATCTCTATAAATTTCTATAGTTATTGATGGGACATTCGATCTCTTTTCCTGGTTATGAGTTAGTTAAAATAGGAGGGGAAATATTTTGACACTTACAAGTTAAACAAAAAAAAAAAAAAGTCTATAAAAATTCCGGATCTCACAATATTTTAGAAAGGGCATAAACAAAGGTTTACACAAAATTTGTATAAACCTTTTAAAAACTGTAAATTATAGAATTTTTTTCCCAATCCACAGTCTACAACATTTACCTTATTTAATGATTAAAGACACCAGGGTAAAATAGTACCAAGGTACTTTTTTTTAAAACTCTTTCCACCCTGTGGGCACTAAAAGGGCCTCTTTTAGCAGGCCCATTATAAGTTTGGCCAGGCCCACAATGGGGTGACTGGGTGGTGAGGGACAAGGCCCAAAATGTCCGAATGGACCACCCCCCCGAAAAATTCCTGGACTGGGAATTTCTCGATCCATCCAGATTTGATCCCAGGTGAAGAAAAGAAAAGAATGACAGGAAAGTGTGAAATATGAGACATACAATTGGCTCTCGGGTGGCACACTGTAAACATCAATGAATACAAATTACAAACATATAGTTGTGTACAGAATAACTGCCTCTACAACTTGAGGCATTAGGAGAGCCCCATAACGGCTAACTTGCCTTGATGCTCAACACACAAAACGTGTATGAACAACCACTTTGGGGAGAAAACAGACAAAGCCCTCCATGGCTTAGGAGGTAACATAATAATTAAAACAGTTGTGTGTGTGCAAAAGACAAGGCCTCCATGGCTTTGGAGGTAACAGGAAAAAAAAAAAAAAACAAATCGCATGTTGTACAATACAGCCAGTATATGAGAAGAGGTCCCCAACAGCTGTCTTGCCATGGGGCTTTGGCCCCATTCAAAATTTGTATGTACAACCCTCTCTAATGAGAGGGGAACTGCAGAAAAGTCCACCTAGCTGTTATACTTTAGAATGTTCATTGCTCTGATGAAAGTTTCAAGAGCCTGTAGGGTCTTTTGACTGGTGAAAAAGGCTTTCAAGTGGCATGGCCAGTGAAAACCATGGTCATACAGAGTGCTCGCTAAAATTCGTCTTTCGTGTTTGTATTTAGTGCACAAAAAGATGATATGCTGAACATCTTGATAATCAGCGAGGGCACAAGGGCATTTCCCATTCCCTTTGTTCAGGAAACGCTTCAGGTATGTCTTGAAGTTCCCGTGCCCTGTAACAATTTGGGTGGTAATGAAGTTTGGATGGTAAAAAGACATGTGCCTCCTGTCCTGGATGCTTGGAAAAAATTTAAAGGCAAGTCTGCCTGTTTTTTCTGCTTCCCATCTCTGTTGCCAGAGTTGAGTCATGATGTTGTCTAGTTGGGACTTGACCAGGCTCGATGGAAGGGTGTTGAGAGAGATGGGTATGCCATAGCTGCCTTTTTTGCAAGTAGGTCGGCTTGTTCGTTTCTGGTTATCCCAGAATGCCCTTTGACCCAGTTTAAGAGGATTTTTATCCCTTTTCCAGTGGTGTAGCGAGGGGGATGCAGGGGGTGTATCATGCACTGGGCGCCACTCGCAGAGGGGCGCCCAAATGGTCTCCAAGACAAACTACCGTATTTTACGGACTATAAGACACTACGGACAATAAGATGCACCTGAATTTTGGAGGCAATTTTTCAAAGAAAAAAGTGCGTCTTATAGTCCGTAAAATACGGTATATGTTTCTGGAGGGGAGAGGAAGTGCCAATAAAGTGTAGTGTCCCGGGTGCCAGTTATGTTTGCTACGCCACTGCCCTTAACTTTGTGCATAGTTTCCTGATTTGGGCTAGGGCTGTTTTGCTATAGCTGTTGATACGTATTGTCTTATTTCTTAATAGAAACACTTACTCGAAAACCTTTAAATTGCAGCCAAATTTATTAACTTCAAACGTTTTCAGTCTTGTTAAAAGACCTTTCTCAAGATGAAAAATATGTTGCAAAGTTCGAAAACAAAAACAACAAAAAAATGGCTTTAGAAGGTTTCTGAATGATATTCCGTTGCAAAAATTACGTGTCATCGTAATAGATAACTAATATAACCTGCACGGAAATCCTGCAACCAAAAATTCCTCCATATAAAATTAGAATAACTGAAAATCAGTTAACGGAAATAGTAGAATTTCAAAATAATACTAGCATCACATTAACAAGAAGAAAAGGAGCTTATCTGCCAAATAAACATGATATAAACGTAATAAAAGAATTTAAGTATTGTATTAAATAAAAAAGCTTTTGAGTCAATGGATGAACATTTGGATGAGCATGAGTTTAAAAAAATTATCCTAAATTAAATATGTAAAGTGTTGTTTTCATTTTTTTACAAAAAACATCCTTTAGAAGTTATATTAGAATATTAGATGTTAAAGAGCTGTAATTTCAAATTATGGTGATTCTATTATGTTGCTTGAAAATATTAGAAAATTTTTTGGTTAATGTTACCTATGGTTCCAAGATGGTGACTCCTCTCTGATTCCAGCAAATATTGGGTTGAGTCATAAATAAGTTCCGTTAGCGAGTAGGTGTAAATGACTGTCAAATACTTGCCAGATGTTGTGTTGCTTCAACTGAGTTTTATTAGTGGCTATTAGCAAATAGTCTATAAATGTAAATTTTAACACTGAGGTGTCAATAATGTAATAAAAAATTGTTTCTGAATTCATTTAAAATGGAACATTTGAAAGTGCATGTACGCCATATCATGTTGTGGGAGTTTAAACTCGACAATAATGCTACAGAAACAGCAAAAAAAAATTGCAATGTCTACGGCAGTGGTGTAATTTCAGACAGAACAGTTCAAAAGTGGTTTACAAAATTTCGTTCTAGTGATTTCTCCTTAAAAGATGATGAAAGACCAGGCCGCTCCTCAGACTTCGACGATGACATTTTAAAGGTCCTGATTGAGCAGAATCCATGGCAAACGACAAGGGAGTTAGCAGATAAGCTGCACACATCCCAATCAATCATCAATCGTCACCTCCAAAAACTAGGAAAAGTAAGTAAGCTGAAGTTTGGGTTCCAAATAACCTCAGTGAATGGAATAAGGCTGACAGAAGGTCGATAGCCTGCTACCTTGCTTTCTAGGCAAAAAGAGGAATCTTTTTTGGCTAAAATTGTTACGGAAGATGAAAAGTGGATCACATATAAAAATATTATTCAAAAAAGATAATGGGTTGACAAAAATGATCAGCCACAACCAGACCCTAAGCCCAGTGTGCATGGAAGGAAAATTTTGTTGTGTGTATGGCGGGATTGTCGAGGAATTATCCATTTTGAGTTGTTGCCACGCAATGAAACTGTTACTGCAAATGTATACGTATAGCAGTTAGAGCAACTTCGGCTAAAACTTCATGAAAAGCGTCCTGCACTTGTTAACAGAAAAAAGATCACCTTATTGCATGACAATGCAAGGCCACACACAGGGAAGATTACACAAGAAAAAATTTTGGAGTTTGGCTGGTCTGTTTTGCCTCATCCACCATATTCACCGGATCTGACACCAACAGATTTCCATCTTTTCCGGGCACTGCAAAATGCTTTATAGGGGCAATGCTTCCAAACTGATGACCAGGTTCAGGAGTTCATCCAGGAGTTTTTTGATTCAAAACAACCAGAATTTTAAGCAAGGGGAATTGACAAGTTGCCTAAAAAATGGCAAGAAGTCATTAATAATAATGGTGAATGTGTGTTAGATTAAGCCTATTTTTGTACATTTTATTAGCAAATAAATTTCAGTTTAGAAAACAGAACTTATTTAGAACTCAACCTAATAGAAGTGGGGACGCACGTTCTAACCTAACCTATTCTAATAAATTACCATAATTATTACCAACAAAATTATTAGAATAGGTTAGGTTAGGTTAGGTTAGAACGTTCATCCCCACTGTTTCCTTGCTGGAATCAGACGAGCCGCCATCTTGAAACCATAGGTAACATTAACCAAATTTTTAATATATAAAGAAAATGAAATACACCTTTTGACTTCCGGCAGTAGTTTAATATAATGAAAATGTTTTCGACCTATCCATAGGACTTCCTCGGCACAGATTAACGGTAAACTTAATGGTAGTCGGTCTCAGACTGGGTAAACAACCTTCCAGGGGAAAATATCGTATCTGCCCCTCGAAATTATCGATCCGTAACACTAACGCCCTCTATCCGTAGAAATATTAACTAGATTCCCCCGAATCTCTAACCGTTCATCTGCGACCCCTTACAAAAAAAAAAGTTTTTTTAAGACTCCATTTTACAATGAAGTTTTTACGACTCCTCCTTATTTGGCGCGAAACAAACCTTTTCAAATGGACATTCTAAAATTTACGTTTTTTAAAATGAAATTTCAGCATATCAAACATTTAAAAATTATCACCTCTTGTGTGGGGGAACGTCGCGTACTCTGTTTTGTCGACACGAAAAGTTTCCAATAAACTAATATCGTAATTTAAAAAAACTTTTAATCTTCGAGTAAAACAAATAACTTAATTAATTTTCTTATAAAATATGAAAAAAATCGTTTTTTTAAGAATAGGAAATCGTGACGAGATTTTCTCTATTCCGGAAATGTCCGATCAATCATCCTATCACTAGTTTCAAAGGATTTCTCCCCGAAATTCTAAATTTGATTGATCCCAATTTCTGTCTTTACCCCCGATCGATCACTTTCCTGTTTCCAGATGAAATTAGACGATCAGATCGGATCGCCTTCCGTTAATCAATTTGACATCTTTCTTCGACTTTGTCCGCAAGTGAACTTTGAACTTGCGAACAAAGTCGAAGTTGAAATGCGCAATTGAACGTTGAAACTTTTGCTCGTGTCTCATGCGATGATATTTTCTTTTCTGACACCTAAGAATTTTTTAATGTTTATTATTACTTACAATGCGATAGTTTTTCTTCTAAAGGAATGCCACATTTTCTCGTTTATTTCTAAATTTTGTCGTGTCTACGAGCGTCGGAGTCGAAGCTCGATCTTTCCGATTGTCATTCTAAACATTCCAACCCGTGACCTCACGGGATCGATCGTACTATTTTTCATACATTCGCAACAGATCTATTTCACACGTTTTTATAACAAAATATTTTCGTAAATGAATCGAACACACGTAAATAAATTTTCGTACATTTAACGAGAGATTTGTAATCTGTCTGGGATCTCACACGTACAGTACAACTCGTCGGATCAAAGTCTCGGAGTTCAGATGCATGCATTATACAAGCGTTACAGTAGAGCAAAAAAATTAGATTACATCGTTAAACTTGCCGTACAGCATGATTATCCATTGACAACAATACGCAATCTAATTCCGGCATATAATCGGACAAAAAAGTAAATCCTCGCGACAGAATAACTGAAGGAGGCGCGTGGTAAATTACTTTCCCACACTTGAAAAAATCCAAAAGGAGGTCGCAAGGAAAAACAGCGTAAGAGTAGCGTATAAAAGAAATCGTACCATTTTTAATATATTCAGAAATGATAAACCGACAGGTAACAGTTCCACCGACCGGGAGTATACTCCATCCCTCTAGAAGATCGACATTTTCAACGTAAACTTACTGTACGTATGTGGGAGATACAGCGAGGAGCCCGAAAGCAAGACTCAAGGAACATAAGAACACGAACAGCACAAGCACAGTCTTAGCCATCTGACGGCCGGATGGCCGAGCGGTCAAGGTGGCAGCCTACCGCTCTGGGGGACCCGGCATCGATTCCGAACGGGTCGAAAATCACCAGGAATTTTTCGGGGGGTGGTCCGTTCGGATATGTCGGGCCCCGTCCCTCACCACCCGGTCGCCCCATTGTGGGCCTGGCCGAACCCATAATGGGCCTTCTAAAAGAGGCCCTCTTAGTGCCCACAGGGCGAAAAAAGTTAAAAAAAAAAAAAGTCTTAGCCATCTAAGACTCCAGGGAGCAAGACAAAAGTTGCATGGGAAGATGCAGCAATAATTCGACTAAATAGAAATCTTAACACTCTCTGGTACTTTGAAGTGATGAATATATTTAAAGTTCAGAATAAAGCAAACAAGTACAGTAGAGCATCGATTATCCGACCCCAGATTAACCGACTTATCGATTGACCGACCGCGTTCTAGTCGACAAATTCAAATGTCCGCTAGTGATGTGGCGCTACAATATTTGGTTATGTCTTGGCTACTTTAATATTATTTTTGTTAAATTTTTGCATGTTTTAGATGACAGCACTGGCTCGACCATGAAAGGAAGGCCAGTATTTAAACCATGCTTAATTTTTTATTTTATCTTTATTTTGTGGAAAATAAAGAAATAATTTTTCACATTCCAATAACCACCACCTTATAAGTTGCTGGGGGAATTTTAATTAAGAAAACTAACGTTTTCGATCTATTCCATAGATCATCTTCAGGTTCGAACTGACGAACAAAAATAATTCCAAAGAATGGAACACTAAATATTTAAATTCAAAAAACCGACAACGGAGCAACTAATTAAAATTAGAATTAAAGCGCAAAAAATACATAAATATAAACTAACAAACATAAAACAATACCAAGGTTATTAGTATACGCTAACATCGTTTAACAGATAATAAAATATTAAAGTCCTCCAAATATGAAACACATCGCAAGTCATGAGCCATTTGTAAGTCTCTTAATAGCAAACTTCCAAGCTGACGGTAATCCCTCAGCGTCCCTGGCGTTAATGCATCTATTGTCGAGTCTACTCTTATATATTTCAATTTTTTCCGCCATCTTTGCTAAAGTTGGAGAATATATTTGCTTGACGATTTTCGCTTCTTCCCATCCAACGATGGATCCTTCGGCCTGGGCCATCTGGGCCAGAACAGTTGCGTTAGAACTTTTCCTTACATCATATTTATGCTCTTTAATTCTTACACCTAGGTTTCTCGTTGTAACCCCTATATAGTCCTGTTTTAGACCTAATTGCTGGTTTTCATAAGGGATCCTATAGACCCCAGCTTTATCTTCTTAATCTCCTCTTTATCAGTTCTCAGAATTTTGTAGAGGTTCGGGGCTCGTTTTAAGATCAATGTTGATTTTTTAGTGTCAGCTATCTCCTTCATAATGCCCCGTACATTTTTGTTGAATGTAAACTTAGTATATCCACTAGGCCTTTGCTTAGAGGTTCTCGCGTCGTTCTTTTCAAACTTCCTCACGATACCATTAATTACGTTTCTTCTGTAGCCCAAGTTCTCAGCAATTCGCATGATCCTGTCGATTTCGTTAACCCTGTCCATAACGTTATCGCAATAAGTAAAAGCCCTCCTGACTAAGGTACGAAAGGCTGCCAATTTGTAACGAAATGGATCATTGGACTGTGGCGGGATGTAGAGTGGGCTATGCGTCGGTTTAGTATAAACTTTAGTGGATAGATGCTCCCTCTTAAAAGTGATATTGATGTCTAAGAAGTGTATCTCTACTGAACTTTTCTGCTCCAGTTTCAGACGTAGGCCGTCTTCGTTATCGTTAATTCTTTCTATAAAGGTACTGATTCCTCGATTACTTCTCCATATTATAAGGATATCGTCAACATATCTCTTGTAGTAAACTATATTGTTCCTGAAGCTGTGTAGAACTTTTTCTTCAATTTTCTTAACCACTAATTCGCATAGAAGCCCCGACATAGGGCTTCCCATAGGAACTCCCCTCTTCTGTTTGTAAGTATGGCCTTCGAAGCCAAAGAAAGATTCACAGCATACCAGGTTAGCCATCTCCAAAACATCGTCCCTGTGGTATAACAACTCTGGGTTTACTTTAAATAAGGATTCCATTAGCGCTTCCAAACAGGACTCAATTTTTACGGATGGGTACATACTCTCGTAATCTAATATAGTACCCACTTCCTCATCCATCAGAGTTATGTCTTGCAGCTCTTTAACTACTACCGTAGGATCCTTTGCAACCAATATACTGTCTTCCAGTAGGGAGGAAAGATAACCGTGCAACCTTTTTTCTAAGAAAAAAGTAGGGGCTTTAAATTTTTCCACAATTGGCCTTATTCTCTTGCCTTCCTTATGCGTTTTAGCAAACGCAAATAGCCTTGGGACCCCAGGTCTAGAGTTACGGCACTTCTTGATAAACGGTAAAATCGTCGAGAGCTTACTTCCTTCGAGTTTCTTGAGCCTCCTATCTATATTCTCAACTACTTTATCGTTGGTCCTAACACACTCTGTCTCTTCGAGGTACTCTTCCAATGCTTTATTATAAGTCTGCCTTTTCACGATAACTATTTGTTTACTCTTATCCGCTCTTGTAGCCACCAAGTTGTTTACTTTCAGCCAACGTTTAGTGTAACGGATGTCATTGTCTTCACTCCTTCCTCTTCTCCACTTTTCCGGATTTTTAATAATCGTTTTCCAACGTAGATAATCTTTCTCTATCGGATCTAAGCCAACTAATCCTCTTTCGATCTCTTGGATGGAGGTTTCCCAACTCGCTGCGTTCTCGGGGACGAAGTTCGGGCCGTTGCACAGTACTTCCTTGACTCTTTCCGGAACTTGAACCTGGTCCCATACAACATATGTAGTAATGTTCTTTCCAATCTTTCTCGTGCTTTGTTTACTAAGAATCCATTTCATTTTCTTAACATAGCTCTTTTTTAAACTCTTACGGATATTATCCGTAAGACCAACAACACCTTCATTAATATCTATTAACTTTTCGGGATTTTCTTCAAAAATCTTATCTTCGAGGTCAATGAGGCGACGCAGGAGCCCGTATTTTTTATTTCTTACTAATTTAATAGACCTTCTTAGACACGCCAGACAAAATCTGAACTTTAGCAAGTGGCACTCTTTAGGGACGGAGAGTCTGAAGATTGACATGGGAAAAACTTTGTTTTTCAAACATTCCCTTAAGAATTCGAACTTACAATTAGCTTTGACCAATTTCATCGCTAACTTCCTGTACTCTTTGTATGCTTCAACCGGTGCCGCCATAATGATATTGAACATAAACGTACTCAGCAAAAATATATATTCCAATAACCACCACCTTATAAGTTGCCGAGGGAATTTTGCGAAATCGACAGGATCATGCAAATTGCTGAGAACTTGGGCTACAGAAGAAACGTAATTAATGGTATCGTGAGGAAGTTTGAAAAGAACGACGCGAGAACCTCTAAGCAAAGGCCTAGTGGATATACTAAGTTTACATTCAACAAAAATGTACGGGGCATTATGAAGGAGATAGCTGACATTAAAAAATCAACATTGATCTTAAAACGAGCCCCGAACCTCTACAAAATTCTGAGAACTGATAAAGAGGAGATTAAGAAAGAAGATAAAGCTGGGGTCTATAGGATCCCTTATGAAAACCAGCAATTAGGTCTAAAACAGGACTATATAGGGGTTACAACGAGAAACCTAGGTGTAAGAATTAAAGAGCATAAATATGATGTAAGGAAAAGTTCTAACGCAACTGTTCTGGCCCAGATGGCCCAGGCCGAAGGATCCGTCGTTGGATGGGAAGAAGCGAAAATCGTCAAGCAAATATATTCTCCAACTTTAGCAAAGATGGCGGAAAAAATTGAAATATATAAGAGTAGACTTGACAACAGATGCATTAACGCCAGGGACGCTGAGGGATTACCGTCAGCTTGGAAGTTTGCTATTCAGAGACTTACAAATGGCTCATGACTTGCGATGTGTTTCATATTTGGAGGACTTTAATATTTTATTATCTGTTAAACGATGTTAGCGTGTACTAATAACCTTGGTATTGTTTTATGTTTGTTAGTTTATATTTATGTATTTTTTGCGCTTTAATTCTAATTTTAATTAGTTGCTCCGTTGTCGGTTTTTTGAATTTAAATATTTTGTGTTCCATTCTTTGGAATTATTTTTGTTCGTCAGTTCGAACCTGAAGATGATCTATGGAATAGATCGAAAACGTTAGTTTTCTTAATTAAAATTTCCTCAGCAACTTATAAGGTGGTGGTTATTGGAATATATATTTTTGCCGAGTACGTTTATGTTCAATATAATTTTTCACGATACAATAGCGACGATTATTATTTTTAAAAAACTTTTTGTTAGGCTTAACATCGTTAAAAATTCAACGCAAAGCAACGCACAACGGAGAAAAATTCAACATGCGATAGGTTAATAGGATATACTAATAATATACATAACTTTTCTTTCCGCCCTGAGGGCCCATTATGGGTTCGGCCAGGCCCACAATGGGGCGACCGGGTGGTGAGGGACGGGGCCCGACATATCCGAACGGACCACCCCCGAAAAATTCCTGGGGATTATTCGACCCGTTCGGATTCGATCCCGGGTCCCCCAGAGCGGTGGGCTGCCACCTTTACCGCTCGGCCATCCGGCCGTCAACATGCGATAGGTTAGTAGCGATATACCAATAATGTATTTTTTCATACTTTTCGGTTATCCGACCAACCCCAGTCCCCAATTAAGTCGGATAATCGATGCTCTACTGTACTAACTTTCGAGATGAAGACAGTTCATTCACAGCGTGAAAATATATTTTTGAAACGTGAAATTTAACACTTATAGACTATTAGTTGTTTTTATTTATTTATTTATGTTTCGTTTAGTTTAAAAGTTAAATTTTAATTATCCATTTTTATTTTCTTTTTAAATTTTATATTATATAACGTTTAAATTTTAGAACCTGAGTTTGTAATTTTGTATTTGTTCGATTTTTAACACAATACAGCTTGGTCTTTGTTCGATTTTATTTTAAAAACGCTATTTTATGTATTATTTATTCGTTAGTTCTAACTGAAGAAGACCAATGAATATGTTTAAAACGTTTTTATTACATTAAAAATACTGCTGGAAATCAAACGATGTGTTTCATTAAATAATCGTTTTGCACTCCAGTAAAATTTGTTAATATTCTGACTGAAAACGTTGAATATCAAGACTTATACTTTTGTAGTTGTGCCTTCAGTTGAACATATTTTGTCTCCTTAGACGAAAGACTAACAAATACTTTTGAAACAATTTTAGATGAAATTAACTAATCTATAAGATATGGCTCTAGGTGGATAATTTATATTATATACAGTCTATTCTGCTTAATTGGGACTAATTCATTTTGGCCAAATAATAAATTCTAAAATATGTAATACGTAAGTATATAAATAAGTAGGTTAAAAATAATAATTAGGTACCTATTTTAATGCTTTATTAAACCAAGCAAGAAACTCTATTAGGGAAAAGGGAACTGTAACTGTCTTCCAACTTGGTCGAGAGACTGCGAAAAATTGTCTGGGGAATCTTTGTCCCTTCGTTTTTAAGGGGATCGTCGGGTCCAATCCGGAGCAGAGTCTGTAGCTCCCATTCAGATCTGCCACAGACGGGATCCCGGTGTGATATGTCCATCTATGCTAACCGCCCGAGAGAAAGACAAAATTGCTTTGTCTCCGCCAACCGTTAGGACTACGTTTTCGGAAGATCCCTAAAATATCAAAAATTGCTAAATTCCTTTTCTGCTGTCCAAATTAAGCGCTTAAATTATGTATTAGTTTATTAGTTTGGTTTCCGTTCTTCGAGATTTTGTCCAAAAAAGTGGCTGCCTCAATTAACTACTGGTGACCCAATTAAATGGAATCGACTGTATTTACATATTCATTTAGGAATATATAAAAATAAAATAATTCTGTTTATTCGTGTACTAAATATTTAAAATATTTTAATATAAATTCTTTAAAATTTCCAGTAAGTGTTAAGTATATTCTTTCTTTCGAAAAAGAAACTGTTTAATGATAAATGTATATAGCTTATATAAAACAATGATTTGTCCAATTTATATTAGTAAATTTCAATTTTAAAAAGAAATTTATTTATTATTGTATAAATCACATTACTACTTAATTAGAAATTTTAACAAATTAATGCCAGAACATTCAGGAATATGAAAATTCTGTAAAAGACTTCTCAGTGGTTTTCAAAGAGAACATACCTTAAAAGATTATAAATATCAAAAATTATCTACTCCAACTGGAGAAAAAGAAATTGTTAAATTTTATTCATGTGAAAAATCATTATCTTATCTTATATGTATACAAGTAAAACGGCAAGACCGATTTGAAACTTCAACACCCAACTTAACTTCCTGCGGTAATGTTCCCGCAGGTTGGCAGATAGGCGTTCGTAGATGGGAACTAATCTAGTATTTTCTCGGGCCAATACGTCCGGATGTGTGTGGAACAAGGAGTCTTCGATCCCAATTAGCTCCTTCAATCTAGCAAAGACCAGCTTCCTAGATGACCGGATGGCCCTATTGAGGCACATCATCCTGACCTTCTTAAGCAGAGGTTCACTGCCTGGTGGGAAACGTATGCAGAAAAATGACATCAGTAAAAGTGTCCGGGGACCTTTATGAAATGGTCATCAGGCAGCTTGAACGCAAGGTCCTCCCATCTTTCCTCCCTAACATCTTGGTCTATAAAAGATACATCGACGACATTTTCATCATGTGGAGGGAGGTTCCTGACATGGCGTCTTTTGTGCAAGCCATCAACAACAACCCTTTCGGTTTGATGGTAGGAATGGAGCAGGCTAGCACAGAAGAGGTCCATTTTCTTGACATTGGCATTAAAATAGTAGGACCCAACATCCATACATCAGTGTACCACAAACTGTCTGCTACCCCTATGTACTGTACTGTACATACCAGCCAATTCATGCAACCCGTTCTCATACTAGGCAGCAGCTTTTAATGCTGTAGTTAGGGCTTGCTTGGTTGAGAAATGTGAAAATGCCCTTCTAACGACTGAGTTAGCCTGAATTAGGAAAACAGCAACCGAGCACGGGTACCTGACTGTGATGTGCCGCTTGGTCAAATGATACCAATGCTCGAAGCATGCCTCCACCGCAAATGATAATGCCGACTTAGAGCCTGACACGTGTTCCCATCACGTTTAACCCTTATCTTAAAACAGTGCATAAACTGATAGCCAACAAACATAGAATACAAGTAGCATACAGGAGATGTCCCACAATTTTCGTTATCCTAAAAAATGAAAAAGACCCCCCTGGCATCTATTCCATCCCAATTAGAGACAACAGGTGGAGCAAGGACTTATTATACATCGATTCTACCAAACGTTCCTTAAATACCCGTATAAGGGAACACCAAGTGGATATCCGACATGGGCAGCTCACTACTGCCTTTGCTACCTATGCGTCCACTCCAGAAGTCGAGGCACAGTTTGATAAAGCTGCAGTCATCATCAACACACCCCACCAGGAACACCTTAAATGGCTAGAAACCATTGCTATCTATAGAGCTGGCCAGGTAGCACACATGCATCAACCGAAAGGAGGAGCTGAGTATATCACTGGCCTAGCAGTCCCTATTAGATGCCAACCTGCAGCTATCTCCTCCAACACACAACCGCGCATGTCAGGCAGGACTGACTTTGTCGAATTCCATGCACTCCATTCAGAAACATTCCTAAGCTAACTGACCTGAAGAACTATGTGATAGTTCAAAAACATTTGTCACCTGCTGTATATCTTATACGCATTACACGCCGGTAACAGGTTTAAGAAAGAAAGTGTAGATTTTACTCTGGTATTGAAGTTGGAGTCAGTTCTGTATTTAACCCCTTTCGCAACATTAGCAGATTTAATAATGTCTTTATTTTTCACAATTGTCAATATCATCGTTCTCGGGATACGGTATGCAACAGCTAAATCTCAAACATGCATGCCACCTTCATATTTCTCAACAATCTCTTTTTTTCAGTTCCATTGTGATTCTAGTCATTTTTTTTAGTTTTCTGTTGCTTTTCATTTGCCTTTTTGCAATTCATGATTAATAAAAATAATAAAGTTTTACTTACAAATTAAAATCAAAAGAAATTTAACAAAGTTATAGACCGTGGCACTGCAAACGTCTAGTCTGGTCTAGTACACTGATAGTGCTATTTGTTCATAAATGGTGCGTATAATTGAATTAAGTCGTATACCAAACAAAAGTCGTATACTGAGGTACCATCGTATTTATTTTTAAATTTTATTAAACAAAAATGTACTCTTACATTTTTTATAATCAAAATAAAAAAAATAGCTAAAAGAATTAAAAACTCATTTGTAAAACTTTCAATCATGATAAATATAAAGAGGTTTTATTCAATAAACAACTATTAAGACATCAGCAATATCAAATTAAAAGCAAAAATAACATAGTAACAACATATTTACAAAATAAAATATCCCTATCTCCAATTTACAATAAAAAATTTCTTTTAGATAATAGTATAGATGAAATATCATCATTCATTTTTTATTAGTTTTTATTTTTAACCTTTTTACAGATCCTTTGATATCATCACCGTTATCACAATATGAATTTATAATAAATATTAGAAGAAAAAAAAAATTATATATATAATACATTGTATTAATAGCACAACATATCCATGCATAAAACAAGCCTAGAAAAAAGCAGAATTGATAAGGTTACTGCATAATAAAATTTTGAATGTAGATTTTTTTTAAACAAATAATAAAATAACTACACCATTATATAATAACAATTTTTTCAAATGTGACTGTATTAATTGTAACATATAATATTTTTATATTATTTTAGAAATTGTGTATTTTAAAAAAAAATTATCAGGAAATGTTAAAATTCCTAAAAAAATCTTCAAAATGGCAGCAGGATATGATACTTTTAGTAATAATGACTATGTAATTAAATCAAATGAACAGAAGTTAATTTTCACAGATTTATCACTGAAAATACCTAATAATTGTTATGGTAGAATCACTTAAAAATAACATATTAATAAATACTGGAGTAAATGACAGTGATAATAGAGGAAATATTGGAATATTAATATATAATTTTGGTAAACAGAGTGTTACTATAAAAGCTGGAAGTGCAATTGTAGAAATAATTTTTGAAAAAATTATGCATCCAGCTTTTATAGAAAAACTGCTTTTGAATATTACTAAATGAAACAAAAAAGGATTCAGAAAATGCATTAAATCATTGATAAAAAAATTAAATATGTAACTTTAAATTTAAACTGTAATTATATACAATAACAATATATAATGTAATTTTAATAACAAAATATAAAAATATATTCAATCTGTATTCAATATATATTATTACGTAAACATGTATTGTATATTGGATGTATAAAAAATAAAAATGATATACCTTAATATATATTTATTCTTTTCCTTATAGAACATAAACAACCCATGTCAGTTGCTTGGGAAATGTTTTCTAGTTCAACAATAGACAAAAACACTATTAGACATTTTAGAAATCATGTTCACTGAAATATTATGTCAAAGAACCAACTTAACTAATGGCTTTGTTTCCAAATTCACAGACAAATTAATTTTCTCATATTAATTTCCAATTTATATATTTCCTAGTTCCTTCATTGAAAAACATAATAGACATGAAAAATTGGATTTAATTTCAGAACATCAAATATTAGATAGAGACGTCACGAAATGACTGCAATATATCTTAATTGGGATAAGATATCCAAGAGTATTTGAAATTGAGCTAAATTTATTAAGTGCAACAGACACAATTGGATATGAAAATACAGCAGAGCATCGTTTATCCGAATCAATTAGGGACTAGAATTGTTCGAATAACTTATTTTTCGGATAACCAATTATGTACGAAAAAATATATTAACCTATCCCATGTTGAAATTTTTCTCCATTGCATGTTGCTTTTAATTCACAGATCTGTAAATAAAGATCTGTGAATTAAAATTGTCTTCTGAGTTCTTGACTTCTGGTGAATGTCGATTGAAAGGACACAATAAATTTGTTTATTTGCCTACAAACCCCTTTTTGGTGGTTACAAAAGTAAGAGATTGCATCTAGCAAATATTGCTGATATTAGCTTTATATTAATAAAAATATTTATATCCATTTTGTTACATTTTTAGTGTATGTTTTCTGAAAATTTTGAATAATTTCTTTAAATTACTTAATACATATTTGGAAGTTTCAAACACAATGAATTATAAAAGTAAGAAAAATCTTTCAAATAAAAAGATTTTTGTCTTCTATTCTCAAATTTCTATTTATTTATGTTTCAACACTGAACTATACCATATAAAGGATATAAAGTAATAAATATTTTTTATAATTAAGTTAAATTTACAGTTAAAATAACATTTAAATAAGTAAATTAAATTATATACATTCATTGACAAAAAATTATGTACCCATAAAGAATTGGTTCAATTACTGCAAAATTCAGTAAACAGCTATCTCAGACAAGCATGTAAATGATTATAGCTGTGATCTGATTGCATACCAGATAACACCACTAATGCCTAAAAACAACAAGCTCAACATCTTCAGAATTTTTAGTGCCTGTTTACTAGTCTTTGAATGACAATGTCTTTGCCTGTATGACATAGTCAAAGACATTATGCATAGCTAAATGAAGTTTGAAAAAAGCCACATCATTTAGCTGATGGAAGGAGGATGACCATTTCACATACTGCCTGCCATTTGGGCCATTTTGATCTGACCAAGGTTGTGTTGGAGGATGTGAGATGTCAGGGCACACACATACAGCAGGAAGGATCTGGAGGACAAGGCAAATTATCAGAGAGGATTGTCTGATGAAAGTCTTGCTACAGAAATTTCTCTCTTCCTGCATTACTGGCAGGTAATTAATAATGGAAAATTTGCATGTATAATCACCACTAAGCATTTTTAGCACCCTAACATTGTTTTATTTGCATTGGTACTGTGACTGAGAAGCATTGACTGCTACAGACTGGCAGCATACCATCTACAACAAATGTTTATCAATCTTTTACTATCATGGTCTGGCAAAAATTATAAATAATTTTATACGAACCAATAATTATACGTGACTATGAATTATGCTTATCTAGAGTTAATGTACGTAATAAAGTACATACAGTAATCTAGATGTCACCCATAGTCAGCTGTTCCAGTACAATCAAATATTCTGCTGAAAACTGGTAAAATTTCTTCGTGGACCAGTGATTCATTCAATTCCAATGGCTTCTTCTTGGTGTGTAATTTTTTGTCAATGAGTATAAAATTGAGTATAAAATAGAATATTGCACCAATACCTGATTCATAGAACCCAGAGAATTCCAAGCATCCCACTTAGCTCTTCCCACAGAATCCAATACAGAAGGACGATTTGTCTTACAAGGTCCAATTGTTGACTATAATATTTAAATAAATATTGGTATTTATTATAAAGTTAATTTTTACACAATAACAAATAATCAAAACTTTTATTAACCAGTATCAAGTTTTAATTTAACAAGTACTTTTCACATATTTTAAACACCATCTTTTGTTTCATCAATTTTAATATAGACAAAAAAATAATTTCAATATTAAAAACAGCACAAAATATTAAACTTCTTTTACATAAGTGTAAAAAGTTTTTAACAAAATTCCATCATAAAAATACAATACAGAAATAACCATAAGAAAATAACTTTCAAACAAAGGAAAATATCTGTGATTATGTGGGAAAAAACTATAATGAATAATTGTTTAAAAATCTCACAGCATTAAAGTTCACACACTTTTAATAAAATTGCTAGTACTTTCAATGACTTTGTCATTGTCGTCAGACAAAACTTGAATGTAATTTTTAAATTTTAGAATAGAGCAAAATGTAAAATGGACTTTTTAAATGTATAAAGGAACTTGGCTAAGAAACACAGATTGTGTTCTGAGCTTACATTCTCCGTCTATCGCAAAGTTGGTATGTTACCTCACATTGTTCTTTCCATTGCCTTCTAACCTCTGTCCTTTGTAAATTCCGCTATTTTGGCACTCATTTGAAAAGCATTCTTAGTTTCATCACCCAATGCTTTAGTAAACAAAAAGCTGCAAATTATTTCTACTGCACTGACAAGTGAGTGTGGCAGGTTATACCCCAGTCAGGTTTAATTACCTTGTTAACTGTGTTATGAAGTTTATATTTCCACAGACATTCCTTTGTAATAAACATAAAATGTGTTATTTTGTTAATACAGTCTCTTCAGTTACTTATAAATCTCCAATAAATTTCTCTATCACCACCAAATTAAGATTTCTAACATGCTTAATAATCTGGACATTGTTCTATATAAAACAGTGTCTTCTTGAAACAGATGCAAAAATGACAATATTTCTCTGCTCCAGTATCTTATATTGTACTCCTTCACAACAGTGTTCTGTACACCATTCACATCTTGTTCAAAATTATCTGGGCACAATATTACTTCCACACACTCAACTTGCACCTTGCAATTTTTACCTTTCCTCAATGATGATGATGGCACTATTAAAGGGTCAATGTTTTGATGATAATGATACTGTGAAAGCAGCTGTAAAAGATGCTATAGAACAGATTTTTAAGAAAAGAGTTTCAGAAATGTTGTAAACTGTTGTACCTTATTAGTAACAAAAAAAATTAATATTGGAAAAATAAGTATTGATACTTTTCTAATTTTAGTTACAATGCTAACTAAACTGCCAAATTATTGGGCTACAATAAAATTAGTTTTAATAATTATGTATAAAGTAATTTGGAAGGAGATTAACCTGCATCTTATGATAATTTTAATAATTTTGAACAGATTAATTTTAATGTAAAATGTTTTAGTAAAAGAGAATCTGCTTGGAATGGGTTAATTATTCATTAGGCATTAATTAAGTATTGGGTTTGTAAACTTATTATTTAATTTTAATTTTGTTTATTATTTATAACATATCATTCAAATAATCAGATTTATTCTAAAATCATTAATTATATAAAAGCCATTATCTTGTGTGTATGAATTCCTTATAACTCATGCAATTTTTGTCCAATCCAGACAAAATTTTGGTTATATTTGTTTTATGTTCTGATGGAATGTATAGGCTACTTATTTTGCAGAAATATTAGCTATAGAATAAACATTTTATTGATTTTGGATCGGTGATCACACTTATGTTGCAGTGATGTCAGTGACAACACAACGTTCATGTTTGACGAGAAATTTCCCATAAGTTAAATTTTTAAATATTTTGGCAAATGGCACATTTTAAACAAACTTCATTAAATTTAAAATTTAAAGTTAAAAAAAAAAAAAAAAAAAAAAAAAAAAAAAAAATAGCTTAATCATGTCACTTCTATAACAAATTTTAAAAAAATCTCTCTATAGCAACCAAGTGTTATACATTTGGTTGCTATAGAGCAGGGATGGCGAACCTTTTTGAGTCCGCGTGCCATATTGTAAGCATACTTAGCTTTAAAGATGTTAATGCGTGCCAATGTCTTAGACTTCGAATAATGATATTTAAAGAAATTAAACGAATACGCTTTAATTCGAATAAATGTAAAAAATCTGATTGAAAAAAAAGATGATCAGAGAGATAAACAGAAAGGATGATTGAAAAAGACAGAAATCATATGATACATTACGTGCCAGATGATTTCTCTTATGTGCCACTTTGGGCACGTGTGCCATAGGTTCGCCATCCCTGCTATAGAGCAACCAAGCAGTATAACACTTGGTTGCACTATAGCACTTGGTAAACCATAGCAATCATGTTCTATTATCCAATTGAAAGTAACGATCTAATGAGCCCATTCATTAGAAAGTGTTATCACTCAACTAACTAACATATACACAGTTCAGCTTTGTTTTATCAATGTGGAATTAAGAAATAGTTTTATCAAGAACTGCAGAAACAGCATCACAATGTCAATCATCAAAACAATTTTAAGATGTCTATTACTAAAGAAAGACAGCAAAAGAATCTTTTAAAGGACAATAGTGTGTTTACTCAGAATGTGGTATATAAAGAAATTTTATAAAGAAGGATTTTAATATTATTTTCATATATAGGCCTAAATCTATTTGTTTGTGTAAGTGAATTCTCTATAACTCCTACTTTTTTTGTCCACTTCTGGTGAAATTTTGCTCTGTTGCTCTTTATGTTACAACAGATAGTATTTCTACAAATTAAGTAGTTTATTGAATTTGTTGAAATCTTTACTTTTCTCAATTTTTCAATCTCTACTTTCTCATAAAAATTATTCCATCATGCTTGATGGGAAAATTTCTAGTAATTTAATAAAATTCAAACTTAATTAAATTAAATTATAATTATAAACTTTAAATTTAACATACTTGTTTGAAAAGTGCATACAGTTTAAGTTTTATATCATCACTTGGTTCTTTACTTATAGTTTTCAGTTTCAATTTTGCTTCTTCAAATCTTTCTGTTGCAGAACTATAATATTGCTTATTTTTATTTAGGAATGTAAGAACTGAAGGTAAGGGAGGTTTTCTGTAAAATAAACAATTATGTAAATATAATTTAATAAAGAACTGCAATGAATAACAAATTTTATAACAATGACTAAAATTTAAATATTTCAAAGCTATAATTTACAGTATTAAATTTTAATATTCTCTGATTGTTAAAGAGCAGATTGAAATTAAAGTTATATGTTTTTGACAAAAATATCTTTTAAGAGTAATAATCTCTGTAGCAATAACCATATTGAAGTGATTATATTTACAATTAATCCATTTTTGAATAATCAACAATGCCAATAGAAATATAAACATCCATACTAAACCCAATACATTACAATAAAACAACAACAACTGTCATATTACATTGGGCTAAATAACGGCTATAATAATTATGAATTACTAATAAATTTGTCCCAAAAGGAAGGCATTAGGTGCCATCTTATAATAAATTTAATAATTATAATTTAATTAAATAATTTTAGATTAAACTGGAAGAAAAAAATAGGCCCGGAGCAGGACTCAAACACGCAACTACCACTTGCTGTACAGATGCATTGTCAATTATGCTATCCGGACTTCTAGTCCAATCTCCTCTTTCAGTATATTTAACATTAGTAAATAGAAATCAATAGTTAATGCACATTGTAATATCCATATCCTAGACAGGTGAACTACCTGTTAATTAATGACAACTTTAGAACTGTAAAATATAATGTTCAAAATCTTAGTGCACAGTGATTTCCAATATGATAATTAAAAGTCATTCAACACACTGGTTCATAATTAAATTCATAACTTTATGTCCTGGTTATAATAATGTAACTATAATTCAATGTTCTTGGTATAAAAAATTTTTGTTTCAAATACTTTTTCAATGTAAGTTTCATCATGATACAATTATTTATTTATATAGTTAACAAGATTAATTTTTAAAAAATTTAGGTATATATATATATATATATATATATATAAGCCTATATATTTTTTCAAAAATAAAGAAAAAGTAAGAGGTTATCAAGTTCGATCTTTTTCCCACACTAGTTGTTGGAAACCAGCCTAACCTATGGTGTTTCTGAGACAGTCCAGCCATAGAACACTAAGACAGATAAACCACACCAACAAATGAAATGAGCATCAGAAATGAATGAGTTTATCATCTGTACTTACTACACCATCACAAAACTCAAAACAGACATGATAGCATACAGATATCAGTTACATCACTTGTTTTCACATTATCCTCATCTCAAAGTCATTGTACAATGGGTTGTTGATCAAAAAAGAACAATTATACATAACATTATACAAACAACATTAGAACATATCAAACAACAAATTGCAGATCAATTATATCAACAAACAAATACTCCCAACATCAACAATCATCATATAATCCATCAGGATCATCATGATGCATGCATTGACAATATTGTTTCTATCACCACTATTTTCACAGATCAACACTTCTTCATTGCCTGAAATAGATTCATGTTTAATTCATACCCTCTCTCTCTTTTCTTTTCCAGGAATCACTCATTAACTTTATCAGCATTGACCTTAGAATGGCCACACATTTCAAAATCAACACTTCTGAACTAACAGGGAAAACTCTACACTAAGTGAACACTTACATATTATCAAATTGCACTCATTCTACTTCTACACTCTCAGATCTTCACCACTAGTCTATGCAGGTGCAGTCACAATAGTGACCTATCATGGACTAAAACTTCATTAACAGATAGAAATACACAAATCAAAAATACTTCAGAAGCCTGCATGGCAAAGAAGAACAGATACACAAATAAACAATATTATACAGCAGATAGGTAGGCTGACACAATATGCTAATAACAAAACAACACCTAAATTAATGAAACAACTAAAAAAAATTTTCAAGAAAATTAAATCGCACAAACAACACAATGTCCATATCACAGAATACATTGACACTCAAACAAAAACTTGCAGCCAAAGTATGACGACTCAAACAATACAAAATTTCTTTGTATGGAAACAACAAAATAAATTATTTACAAACAATGAAAACTCTTCTGCAGGCAAATTAATACCAAATTCAATACTGATTCCCAACATAATGGCATACTAACTGAAGAACAACTCACAAATTACACTGGACAACAAAAAAAATGTTTTTGAATGTTTCCTTTATTTCATGAGTGGAATGTTACTAATTTTGGGGTGATAAAACCGAATATGACAAAGAAAAATTTTTATTAGCTCTAGTTTCTGTGATGTACAAGAGGTGGCAGTATGTGATTTTAATGGCTTAAGAAGAAACAACACATTTTAATTACATATGCTAACAACATTGAAAGTGCTTTTGAATTTTTGAAAATGTTTGAATTTCAAATTCAAACATTTCATCAAGCCATTAACGTCACAGCAAACAACCAGATTGTTTTTCTCCTCAAAAAAAGGAATCAGATCCCTCTGACGTTTTCTGTACTGTGAGACCCTGACATCACATTGGAGAAGATTCCGTTGCTGTAGTCTTGACTGTAGAAGTTCCGCTTTATTCTTTGACAAGACTAGATCTTGAACGAGATCACTCAATTTCGCTTAATTCAGTCTGTGGTGTATCATCTTTTATCTCAAAATCAGGGTCATGGAATGTGGAACGCTTGTTGGGTTCTTCTTCTCCCACACTTTCTTCATTTTCTACTTCAAGCTCATAATGTTGGAATGGAGCAGGAACTGGTAAACTATCTGAATGTGGAATAGGTCAAATTGCAGATGGAATATTTGGGTATTGAACTGTTTCTTTTTTCTTCATTGACAATCCTGCCTTTATAAGTAGAGTCAAGCAGCCATCAGATTGTGGTGTTCGTCAGATTGTGTTTCTGTGACGAAAATGTTATTTCACTACGAATATAACAAAAATTGTTCACTAAATTTACACATTTTCGTGGCATTTTGGTATAACCAGTATTACACTTCAAAAGTACTCCAAAACCAAAAATTTTAACCAAGAAAAACAGAAGCAATATTAAACTCAAAGTCATGGCTACATTTATTATATTTATAACCTACAAACATATGGAGAACGTTTTGCTATGTCAGTGTAAGAGGTGTGACAACTCCCAAAAAATAAATTTTCTCCAAAATACAAATGTAGACTCTAAAAAATAACATATCACTGTATCTCCAAAGCAAGAGCTAGTCGGTCATTTTTATGGAGATTTTTGAATTCAGCAGATGAAAATACATAAGAATATGCTAATTTTGAGCCCGAAACAAAATCATTGTTGTCCAGTGTTACTGGTCTTCTTTTTAGTCTACTGATGCCAAGCACAATGTAGATGCAGACTGGATCAAAAAGGAGAGCAAAGACATGCAGGACATATCTAGTATGCATTGTATTGAAATAAATACACAAGACATCCATTGCACAATGCAGAAAGCACACAACTGGATAACACCTGGTGTAGATAACATTTACAATTTATGGTACAATAAATTCATATACCTGCACCAGAAACTAGCTAAACATTTAACTCCTATCATCAACAATCCACTAGACATGCCAAATTTTCTCATGCAGGACATCACCTATATAAAACCAAAAAACATCACCACCAAAGACCCTGCACAGTACAGACCAATTACATGTCTTCCAACAGTTTATAAGATTCTTACCTCTTACATTGCAAACAAAATATACAATCATATTGATGAACACAACATTCTTACAGAATAACAAAAAGGCTGTCATAGAAATCACAAAGGTTGCAAAGAACAACTACTCATCGACTCTGTTATCCTACAGCAAGTTCATAAGCAACACAGAAACATACACATGGCAAACATAGATGATAGAAAAGCATTCAACAGTGTTTCACACATTTGGCTGCTGCAGAGACTTCAAATCTACAAAATTCATCCCCGACTCATTAGTTCCCTTGGTTTTACCATGCTTCGCTGGAGAACAACATTACATCTTAACTTCCACAGCATTCATGTTAAAACAAATCAAATATACATCAAGCAAGGAATTTTTCAAGGAGATTGCTTGCGACCTCTTTGGTTCTGCCTTTCACTTAACCCTTTATCTAACACAGTAAACAAAACACAATATGGTTACAATATCAGACAGAACAAAACAACACTGTACACCTTATGTACATGGGCAAAATCAAACTTTATGCATCCATACAGAATCAGCTTCATCATCTCTTACAAACTACACACACACGCTCAAACGACATACAAATGGAGTTTGGTCTAGATAAATGCAAAACACTTTACATTGAAAAAGGAGTTCTGAAGAAAGGAGACTTTGTACTTAGAAGTGAAGATATTATCAAATCCATGGAAAAGGGCAAGTTTTATAAATATTTAGGATTCCAACAGCCCAAACTTACAGAACATGCACAGATAAAACAAAGATTAGCACTCAATACCAGAATAGATTACATGCAGTACTAAGAACACACCTAAATGCAAAATATACTATCAAAGCTATTAATATATATTTTGTCCCTGTACTCAGTTATTCTTTTGGAGTTATACTCTGGACACACACAGATCTCAAACAACTCCAAAGGAAAATAAGAACACTTACTAAGCATAAACAATAGCACCCAAAATTATCCATAGAAAGAATAACTCTTCCTCTTAAAGGTGGTCGTAGCCTGACTAATATAGTTAACCTGCACTACAAACAAATCCTGACACAGCATGAGTTTTTCCACAAAAAACAAGAAACATCAAAATTACATAATGCTATAACTCTGGCAGACAGTAACAACATGCTTTTAAATTTACACTCTGAGCATCTAAATGTAGCTCAACACCTAAATAACATAGATACCACTAAACAGTCATGGGCCCAAAATGCATTTCATGTCAGTCATGTCTATGACTTAGCTCAGAACTACGGTGACAAAACTGCATCAAGTTACTGGCTGACTAGAAGCTTCCTGGAGAGGCAGAGAGGTTTATGGTTATCATTCAAGATCAGATCATAAACACTAAAAACTACAGAAAACACATCCTGAAGAATACATCACTCACAAATGACTCTTGTAGAAAATGCCACATTCTGCCAGAAACAATACATTTAACCTCTGGATTGTTACTGTAATTGATGTTGGTGAGCAGGCCAGGATTTAAGGCGATTGGAGCGATTGGGCCCAATCGGGCCCGGACTTGAACGGGCCCCGCATCACCGCCAAAATTAACAAAAAGTTATTTCTCGAAATTTAAAGCAAATTGCTTTTGACAATAAAGGATAAATTATAAATTATTCAAATAATTAAAAATATATTTATTTTAAGTTTGCATTGATGGATGAGATTTATTATTGTGTTTATCATAATATATATACATTATAATATAAAAAATGGATACCCGTAAAATATTTTGCTGTGATTCTGGATTGTACTCCAGATGTCAGTCATCAAGAACAAATCTCTCTTAGCATCAGATATGTTTTGGATGGAACATTACCAGGCTCGAATATCGCTATATATGAACAATTTATCAAATTTATACATGTTGAGAGCAGTACAGGAGAAAATCTATTTTTTCTGTTAAAGAAAGAAATTCAAAGTTTAGAGCTTGACATCAACAACATAAGAGGGCAAAGATATGACAATGGTTCGAATATGAAGGGTAAAGTCTCCAGTGTTCAAGCTAGACTCTTAAAAGAAAATCCAAGGGCATTTTTTACTCCTTGCGTTTGTCACAATTATAATCTAGTATTGGGAAATGTAGCAAAAATTTGTCCAGAAGCTTTAACCTTCTTTGGTATTCTCCAATGCCTATATGTTTTGTTTTCAGCATCTTCAAAAAGATGGTTAGTATTTCTGAAATATATAAAAGAACTTTCTGTGAAGCCTCTTTGCGATACCAGGTGGGAATGTCGGATTCAAAGCGTAAAAACAGTGAGATACCAAATAGGTAAATTTTATGATGCTCTTTTCGAAATATCAGAAATTTCCGAAGATCCACAAATTAAAAGTGAGGCAGAATCTCTTGGAAATGCAACGAAAGACTATAAATTTTTAGTATCACTGGTTTTTTGCTACTGTTCCAAGTCAATTATGTAAGCAAGGAACTTCAAAGTAAATCTGTAGATGTATCCATTGCACTTTCTTCATTTGAAAAACTTTTAAAATGGTTAAGTGACTACAGAAATACTGGATTCGAACAAGTTTTAGTTCAAGCAAAAACTCTTGCAGAAGATTTGGAAATATCTACAGAATTTTGAAATAAAAGGCTTCGGAAAAGAAAGAAACATTTCAATTCTGAAGGCAATGATGAACCTATTGTAGATCCGATAAACGCATACAAGATATCTTTTTTAAATTTTCTTTTAGATAAAGTTACAGAATTACTAAAAGATCATTTTGAACAATTGAAAAATCATGACGACTTATTTGGGTTTCTGGGAAGATTTCAAAATATGGAAAAAGAAGCACTTCAAAAACATGCAGCTAAATTAGAAATTTCTCTAACAGATTCTAGGTTCACAGAAAATGATGCACCAATAGTGAAGGAAGCTGATATAGATGGGAAAATGTTAGTTGAAGAAATGGAAGCTTTAAAATCTATCCTTCCATCAGAATTTTTTGAAAATCCATTTAAAATGTTCAAATTTTTATCGGAAAATGACAGAGCAACGGCATTTCCAAACTTGTTTATTGCTCTCCGAATATATTTAACAATTCCAGTGAGCGTTGCTTCTGGACAGAGATTATTTTCTAGGCTAAAACTAATTAAAAACTATCTGAGATCGACAATGACTCAGGATAGATTAAATAGTTTAGCAATTATGTCGATTGAAAGTGAAGAAGCAAGGAAATTGGATTTTCAAACTATTTTAGAAGAATTTACAGAACAAAAACTTAAAAACATTTAAATTCATATATTCATATTCAATGATGTAGATTTATATTCAATCAAATGTAATTGTTTTTGTATTTTGTGCATTTCTATTTTTTAATGTATGTAGAAGTTTACCTATCTTATGATCCATGACATTTGATTTATGTATATATATCAGTGGCGTAGCGTGAGTGTCAGCCGCCCGGGGCGGAGGAAAATTTCACCGCCCCCTTATTTAGGTATTTTTACAAGTTATTATTATTTATTGTGAAATTTTGCCACCCCCACTATGCTACGCCACTGATATATATATATAATTTGCATTTTATTTTAATATTTAATATATATAGGGCCTCGGAAAAAAAATTCAATCGGGCCATGCACTTATTGGATCTGGGCCTGTTGGCGAGTCCCAAATATTGGTGTAAACTCTCTTGTAGATTGTACCTTTATTGAAGAGGGATTGGAGAGAATTCCAAAACAAATTCATTTAAATAAAATATCTGAAAATAAAATCATCTTTGTGTAATTCTTGAACTTGGGTGAAAATTAGATTCGAAAGACATAATATTTTGGTTTACTCGTTGAAAAAAACCCCTTTTAATGACTCTTTTGTTTCTTTTCTTATGACTAGTTTTCTTTCATTCCGGTACTTTTGTAAAATTAAATAAAAATAATTATACAGTGGAAATAATGAATCTTCCCAAACCTGTAACCGGTGTGAAACCTCTTCTTCAAATAAACTGTACTTTACGAAGGTTCGTAAAGTACAGTTTATTTGAAGAAGAGGTTTTGCACTGGTTACAGGTTTGGGAAGATTCGTTATTAGTATTTCTGGTGTTGATAATAGGAAAATTGTATACAGTGTAAAAAATGGACATCAAATGCTTTTTTCCCCTAATTTTTAGATTAAATTAATAATAAAAATATAACAAAATTTGGTCCTAATAATTTTAAAAAAATGGGTTTGAGTCACTTTCAAGTGATTTCCCGAGTCAATTTTGATTGCCGGTCACTCCTGGCACTAAGTGTTTAAATAATAAAGACAAATGAAAGTTATTTAATAACATGTTTTTAAAAGACTTTTAAAGATATTTTAAAATAGTTTTATTAATATAACAGGCCTTCATAAAATTATATTTTACGTGAAATCTTATCACGGCACAGTAATAAACTGTTCACAGATCACAGTTTGCATAGCCCTAATTTAGATTACAAAACAATACAAATAGGCTAATTTTTATCTTTTAATATGTGGTTAGATATTTATCATATTTTCTTTAACTATTTTTGAACCATTATTTAAAACATCTTTTTAAAAATATTGAATTTTATGACAAACTTATTTTCTATTGAATAATAATTATATATACAATGTTTAAACTTGTATACATACTGTACATAAACAAACACACATTTAAAAATTTCTGTTTTATCAATACTTATAATCAGTATTTTTTTTTTCCAGGAAAAGTTTTAGGTAGTTGACCTACAATGTTAGTATCAAATCAACCTACTAAATACTTCCAATAACTAACTAATTAAAAATACTTTTCATTTTAATTTTATTAAATAATTGGACAACAAACTAGTATGCTATTAAGTGTTACAGTAAAATCATTATTTTGTTATCTGTAACTTCCCCATAGCAACTAGCTAATATTGTAGGTCACTTAACTAAAACTTTTCCTTTAAGTATTGAAAAAGTAAAAAAAAAACTTTAAGTATTGAAAAACAATTTTAAAGAATAGGAAATTTGCAAGTACAGTATGTGTTTGTTTATACATTGTGCACACAATTATTATTTAATGGAAAATAAAGTTGGCCTGAAATTCAATAGTTTTTATAGTTAAGCTATTTTATAAAGAAAATATGATAAATACTCTAATCACAGATTAAAAGATATAAACTTACTTGTATCATCTTACAACCTAAATAATGTAATTACCATAATTTTAATTTGTAAAATATAAATAAATAATTAAGCAATAATAAGCTAACAGTTATTTGGTAATTATTTAAAATTACGAAAATCAAACGTTAAAATAAGATAAAACAGTAGGTGGGGAAAAAGTAAGATAAATCAAAAACCATTTACGATATTTATAAACATTTTCATTACTCAAAATTTTCAAATAACTCACTTTAAAACGACGTTACAATTCAGAAAAAAAGATAATTAAAATCCAATTAATATCTTAAAGGCGCTATATTATATTCCAAAAAAAAAAAATACCTCATCATTTGTTTACTCCAGATAACATTTCCCTTTCCTAACACGTGTCTTAAGACGTAAGCCACCATCTTTATTGAAAGGAATTAGTAAGCGCGCATGCGCATTAGAATGTATTACTTGAAAAAAGGTAGGCGAACGAGAGAGTAAATCCGGTAATTAACCACCGGCGAGACGGTTATTTTATTTCATTCATCATAAATAAAAACGAATTGTAAGGAGCTAAAATATCGATTATTACAATAGGTGAGTCAATATCGCATGTGTTTTACGAGTTTTGTCGGTATTTTGTTTAGTTTCTTTGTTGGCAGATAATCTGATCATCACTCATTACTCATACCGTTTCATCGGTTTTTAATTCAATTTTGATTGATATTGATACACAATTAATCATTTTTTCCGATCAATTAAACGAAATCAACACATATATGGGCATTTTAATTCGTGTCCGACGTCTATGAGTAACCAACCACTTCTGACCCAAACTGGTGTAACATACTTTATCATTGATGCTTAATTCCATTGACATTTTCCACGATATTCATTCCTTTTAATATTTTACAACTTCAAATTTTATTTTGTTTTCATCGAATTTCACTACATTTTCACCGTGTAACTTCAATCTGAAAATTCGTACAAACTACGGCATGATAAACGAGATGAAAAGTTATGTTCGATTCTGTTCATAAATACCGAAAGCGAAAACGGAATTTGGGTTTCGTTCCATTAAAATTTGATAATTTGACGTCGTCGGCACGTTTTAACGTCACGTCTTTCGACGACGGTCGAGTTTTCTGATTGATTACGGCGTGAGATGCCGTTTCGAATCCCGGTTTCTGGCGTGTTCTTTAAATTTGCAACGTTTCTCGACCGAAATATCTTTATAAAGTTGTGAGACGATAACTCGGTCTTTTGCTTGGATTTTTGCTTTCTAATGTTTTACATGTCTGCGCAGAAAGCTAGAACTTCTTTAAATAAGTTTTAAAACACTTTTTGCTCTTTTTCTAGAAAATTCTTTAGTTAAATAAAAGAACTAATGCTTTCGGCTATTTTAAATGGCCTTCTTTGGATTATACGACATTGGAATGTCAGTTAAAACATATCTTTGTTAACTGACGTTCCAACGTTGTATAACCTGAAGAAGATCATTTAAAATAGATGAAAGTGTTAGTTCTCTTATTTAATTAAAGAATTTGCCATAAAAAAGAATGAAAGGTGTTTTAAAACTTGTTTTATATGTCTTGTATTCATTGAAAAAATTTGCCTCACTCAAGGGTGTGGTAGTTTGGATTGTATAAATTCTGTGCAAAACACTTGTTTTTTAAAACATTTTTCTTTTCTCTAACAGCTTTATGTGATGTGCTTATTAAGGAAGATCTAACATGTAATCTGACACAAAATATTTTTATTACAGCAAAAAATTAAAAAACACTCTGCCATTTTTGGACTACAAATGGGGTTACCTGGAGTGGGGGTTGGAATGCATCTGTAACAGGAGTTTAGTACGTAGGGTCACTCTCTACTTAGATCCCACCTGAAGAAGGTCCTAAAGGGGGCCGAAAACGTTTGTGGATAACTATACTTTGCGAAGCTATTTAAGGTTATTAGAGTTGACATAGGGGTTACCAAAGTTTCAGTTTTTATGAGTAGCTGATATGTTAACCATAAAATGTGTTGTTGACCAGTTGATATGAATATGTGGCTGATAATAGAGGAAAGGATGATACACTAAAGCATTTTTTATACAATACCAAAGCAAATAACAGATTACTAGAAATAGTGTTTTTAATCTATTTATAGACTATTATCAGGATTTGCTCCAATTAAAAAACAAAAACATTCCAAAATAATATTTGAAAAATTATTTCATATATTATTTTGGAATGTATTTTGATGATGATCTATAAATAGTCATATTTATAGTACATCTTGTGATTATTTACTGGAGTTTTCTTGTTTTACAAAGTATTTTACTACTATCTATTTGTTTGTTTGTTGCAAATAAATATATTTTTTCTCGGCAAGAGTAAGGTGTTAAGTACGTATATCTATCTATAAATAGACTGAAAACATTTGGTTTTTAGTTATCTGTTGCTTGTTTTTTAAATTTAAATATGTATTAAATTGTTGTATTTTAAATTTAAATGCATCAAGTGATTATTGAAGTTGTGTTGTATGCAACACTTTCATTGTGTATGTATGTATGTATGTATATATATATAGAAGTGCATTGACTACTATAAAATGCAAATACTAGTTTTATGTACAAGTTTACACTGCTAATTATTAATTATTGACCAGTAATAATAGATTCTAGATTATTAGTATTGATTGATTAATTTTCAGCAGAACTCCAATTGAAGTCTAGTAACCCTAAATATTGTCAAGATTCAGTAAGAGAATATATCTGTCTAACCCAAAAGTGATTTCTAAATTTGCTCTCAAAGAAAACATTTTGTGTCAGTTTTAAGTACATCATCATTTATTATCTTTTCCTCTAACTCATTTTCTGTATCTCCACAATTCAAATGCTTCAATTATTTTTTGTTCTTCTTGTATAGGTTTCTTTAGCAGTGTTGACTACATGTATATTTTCATACTGTGTTTTCTTAATTTTTAACTAAACTTTTTGAAGTAAGGGATCCTTGATTTATGATAAAGCTATTAGCGCAAAGGCGTCGCCAGCCAATGGGCCAAGGGGGGGCAAGATGATATAAATTGATAGAGGATATGAATTGTATGTAGGTAAAATAAAAACAATTCATAAATTTTAAGAAGATTAAGAAGATTATTTTAATTAAAACATAATCTTCTTGGGTTTTTCGTGCGGGAATTATAAATCGGGCAATAAATGACTTAGCATTTAAATAATATTTTTCGCATGTCTAGGGAGGGGTAACTGCCCCTCTGTCCCCCTCTGGCGACGCCCTTGTATTAGCGTACTTGATTTCACATAGATATCATTTATCATCTGTAATGATTTCTCATAAGTATTGAGACTTATTAATTTTCACGGAGAGTGATGTTTGAAAGCCAATAAAATGAAATAACTTTTGCAGTCCCATTTTATACAGCACCCAAACATACTCCTTACCAAGAACTGCATGTCTTGAGCGTGGATAGAGAGTTAGTGGAAAAATACCTGTCTCCCGAGTTTGTATTTTTTTAAAAATAGACGCTGATTCCCGAATCCTGTAAAAAGTTTCGACTCCTCGACTCCCAACTCAACTCTCCATCCATGGTTTTGAATGCTTTTACACAAAAATCTTAACTCCAGACCTACCCAGTGCACTGATAATCCCTAATAATCCAATATATTGGCATAGATATACATCTAAACAAATATAAATTGATATATTAATACAAATTAGACTGTTAATGTTTGATATGTCCATTATCTTCAACATTTGTTAACAAAATAAACTTAGTGAGTTAAAATCACTATGATATGCCTCTTGTTATTTCCAGATATTTTGGTTCTGGACTCTGAAAAATGCAAATATCTCAATGATCATTTAGAACATACCTTGTAAATAACCAAAAGACACTATCCGGAAATAACAAAAGACATATCATTAGTGATTTTAACTCAGTTTACTTTGTTAACAAATCTTAAAGAATTTTAGAATAAAAATTTTTGTTATTGAAGACTATATTACTTTAATTAAGTAGTAATGGATTGTTAAAACTGAAGAGAAGGTTCAATTGGTTATTGTTTATAGTGCTCATGTTACAGGAGGTTATGGAAATGTTTACTACCACTGTCCAGCAAACCCAAATGTCACTTAGCTTGTTTGGCTCTACTGCATTACAACATATTTACATTAAATGTTTGTTTCTAGTTCCTGTATAGTGCATGGCTTGTTATACTTTTCTTTTAAGGCATCCTACAGAAAAAAGTGAGGTGGACTTATGTCAGATGTTGGTAGTCAAATCTTTTGAAATAGTTGAGTCTCCAAAAAGCTTTGAATTTCAGTCATGTTTTCTTATGAGATGTATAAGAAAAAAATTGTACTGTCTTTTGGCATTAGATTTATATACTTGATGAATTAAATACATACAAGTACTTTCTACATTTTAAAATGTTATCTTCAAGCGAAAAAAGAATATATGATTAAGGATGACATTTTAAAATGTCAAAAGTACTTGCATGTATTTAATTCATCAAGTAAATAAATCTAATACCAAAGGCAAAAGGCAAAGTCAAATCAAAAGGCAGTACAGTTTCTTTCTTATACTATATTTGGCATCGTATATGACGGGTGGGCAAGCAAGAGTTCAGTGGGAGCCGAAATGTAGGTTTTGCAAAATGCATGGGAGTCGCAGTTCTGTACTGTCGTGGCAGATAGTATGGTAAGGCGTGCGATTTTATTATATAATATAAATATAATATAAAACAAATATTGAACTTTTTTCATAAACATATTTTCACAAAATTATAAAAATAAAATTGTAAAAATAATAATAAAAAACAGAAATTAACATTTTCAGCAAGAGCCGCATGTAACTCAAAAAGAGCCGCTTTTCCCATGTCTGGTATATGAGTATATAAATTTTTACAATATGAGATGTAGTAATTGTTTTGGAGTTCATAGTCATTAAGTTGATTTACGAGTTCGTTGAAGATTTGTAGATAGCAAACAGTATTCAATGTGTTGTGAAAAAAATTTTGACCAACTATGTGATACGTGGATATTGATGGTGCCGAGAATTTTTCTCCTTCTCAATGTGTATGATATCTTTTGTTGCATGTTTCGTAGCTGTACATCTTATCTCACTGAGATATTTGCATTTTCTGGAGTCTAACATTGAAAGAATCATCCTATCATCTTGTATTTTCATACTTTTTGAGCAAAGCATACAGATAGCCTTTAATCATTTTTAAAAAACTACCATATCACACTTATCTTTAAATTTAATATTTCCACAACTTTGACTTACAACATTTTCACTGGCGAGTGAGTGTTTGATTCACTGAAATTTCACATGCAACTGTGAGTATTCTGTCTCTGGTATACAAGAGGACAGGATCTAGAGTACAAATACTGTATAACGTAGTGACCAACAATCTAATCAAAGTTGGACTTTCCTTCATTTGGTAAAGGTTAAGATGTGTGCAACTTGAACAAATATAGGTTTATTTGATTGGCCAAGCTGTAACCTCATTGACAGGTAGTCAGATTTGAAGGGCATGAGTCTTATCAGGACTGCCAGATAGGCATATATTGATAGATGCCTAGATTTCTAAATTCTAGGTAAAAATGACAAGCTTAAGTGTTTTTACACAAGTTGTTTATACTCCCAGAGCAATTGTGAGCAAATTCTGGACAAATTTTACTTTTCTGAAAAAATGGCTAAAATTTCAAAAATTGACATATAAATATGAGAATTTAGCCAAAAATTTTCTAAAATTTAGTGAAAAATGGATAGGAAAGAAAACATTTATGGGTATGGGACAATAAAAAAATTGTCTACCCTGGTCTTATTTATATGCATGTACTAATGTTGTATTTCTTAACAGTTGTAATATCTGCAATATATTCAACGTTAAGTACACAATAAATTCATTTTTCAAAACTGACTGAGGTGACTTGTGGATTATTTAAGTTGACTCATATATACAAAACCAATGAGTCACTATGACAAAATTTTTAGACTAGCTTATAGAATTGTAGCTTGGAAGTAACCAGCCTTACAAAATTATTTTTAAATGTGGAAATTTTGTTTATTACATCAACTGTAATATACATAATTCATATACATAATAAATAATTTACCATATACATAAAATATACCACTAAAAAACAAAAAATAAATAGAACAACAATGAGAAAATGCTGAAAAAATAATATGAAATGAAAAAGCATCAATAATGAAAACATTAAAATTATTGTACAATGGTAACTAATGGAGATGAACCTTTTAACTGAGTTGTTTTAATGTTAGAAAGGATTTTGGTATTTGCTGTATAAGTTCATATAAGAAATTAAGTCTGAATTATGGCACTAATCAAATAAATAACACTTGATTTTTTAAAGAGTTTATTATATTTTCACCGATTGGTATTTTATTCTAAGCATTTTTCTTTTTAATTTTGATTCCTTAAGAATGATCATCACAATACATGTTTTCACTTTCAAAAGCAGATTCACTAATAACAATTGTATTGCATTTAAAATGTATTTTTGATTTATATATTCTGTAGTTTTTGGTCATTTATTTTCTATAAAATTTTGATAAATTGGCTCTTCTCACAACAAAGATTCTCAATCCCTGGTCTAGTTGTGTCCATTTTTTAAAACTATTAGCAAGGTTGAGGCTGAAGTTTTAAATGCAAAAACCTGTACGTTGGACGTTCAGCGGCATTTTCCTGTAAGCTTAGAAGTTTGACAATGGTGTTTGGAAAGTCGGTGGAATCATGCTTGACATTCCAAATGCCATTGTCAAACTTCTAGGCTTATAGGAAAGCGGCACTGAAAGTCCGACGTACACGTTTTTGGGTTTAAAACTTCAGTCTCAACCTTGCTATTAAAATGTATTTGTGAATAATCATATATTTTTTAATTAATTTATCCTAATAAATTTACCAGATGTAGAACATGTTATTAAAAGTAGAGTACAGCCATCTGTTCATAAATGTGATAAATTTATTTAAATTGAACCAGAAAATTTGAAACAAATAGTTTGTAGACTGAAATTTCAATCTGCAACACTTTAATACTGGAAAATACATTACTAAATTTGTTATGAGCTCTGAAGTATACTGTTTTCTGTCTGAATTTATATAAAAATATCTATTATAATTCTTATTAGTAAAGTAGCTGAAATATACTCCTATACCCGCTTTCAGTTTAGCAGAAATAATAAAATGTATTTAGTATTTACTAATTTAACACATTTTTTGTGTCAAAAAATATTTACAATTTGCTAATAATAAAATTTTTATTTTTAAGCATTATTTCTTGTGATGTTTAAATAATTAATACATAATGATAATTTATCTTCGTTTACAGGTTTACTTGCATATAAGATGAGGTTTTTATTAACTTTTCACTGCTTCAAAAGTGTAGGTTGTCCTATATGTGTGAGTGAAGGATTTTGCATTTTTGCAATAATTTTTGTGAACTGTGTATTTGCATTTTTTACTGGATGCTCTCCCTTTGGTGTTTAAAAACAAAAGTATTTTATCTGGGTCATTTCAATTGTTCTTGTGTATTATCAGGAGTAAAGATGAATAGCAATAGGAAAAGCAAAGCTTTTGAATTAAATTCCAGAATTACACAGGATCCTGATATAAGTTTTAATTCATTCTCATGTGAAAACAGATGATTATTTCGAAATCAGAATTCAGAGAGACTCATAAGTGTAATCGATGGAGAGTGGATTCAATTGTTAAGAAATGGCAAAAAAGGTTCCGGATTGTCCAGCTTTACATGAACAAATTATGTTGTTGATTTTACAAGATTTTTTTCTTAAAGTTTAAAATGCCAGTAATTTTTGCGGGACAGTGTGTATATTTACATGCATTTGATAATATTTTATTTGTGATGAAACGAAATAAAATTAGAATTGTATTAATAAATCTAATTTTCTTTATTTTGATTTTTAAAGTCATACCTCGTCCTATATGTGAGATTGTCTTATATGCAAATAAATATGGTATTTATTAAATACATTGTTCATTTCTTGTATGAGAAAGTTTGTAAATGAGATTTTTTTCTTTTTAAATAAAATCAAATGTAAACAATAAATGATATTTGATAAATGCCAAATAAACTGCCAGATTATATCAGGCTAGGATATGGCTACTGTTAGTAATTAAATACTAATTATTAAATTTATCAAGAGAAGATGGCATAATCACCTACCTCTAGGCAAAATTACAGTAAAAGCTTGATATCATGAATCCTGATATAATGCATTATTATGGATAGCTGATGTGTTCTGGCCAAAAGTGTAAGAAAATTATAAAAGAACTCATTCATTGTAACTGACTCTCACTACTACGGACTGTTTTTCAGGTTCTGCTGTTCTTCCATTTTATGGACTTTTTTAGTTGGTTTATTTTGTCACATTTATTGTTTATATATTTTGTAAAAGTTGCATTGTCATTTTATTTACTTTATTTGCAAAAAGTAAATACAAAAATAATATAAAATTTATTTTTAAGCATTATTTCAGCATAGGTTTTCACATTACATTTAGTTTTTGTTTCATTTTTTTATCAACTATTTTGATTAGTTTTGGTTTTGTTTTCTCTATAAGCAACAAGTCTAGGATTTGTTGTGTAAAGCAAAGCCAAGAATTATAAAAGAAGATGAAAAACTTTAGATTTTGCACAGGTAATAGATGTAATTCATCAGATTGAAGATGGAATATCTCAAACTGAAATTGGTAAAGAAATGTCTCCAAGTAAGTAGACAATCAGAAAATAAGAGAAAAAGTACAACAGGTTTTTTAGAACAATTCTTTAAAGTATTTAAAAAAAAAAGAATAAAAATATTGTTTTTACAAGTTTAATAAAAGTCTGGCTTATATACTTTACAACTGAAATTTTGTTCACAATATTATAAAAATGTTTGATACTCAACAAAACTGGGCAATAATATAGATAAAAACTCTAACCTTGAAATTCTACCAGCAGACTGATGAAAGTCCAGAAAAAACAAATGCTTTCAGTCTATGTCTAAGGCCTGCTTTAGGTTACAATTTTTGAAATAGAATGCCACAGGTTTCAATGTTTGAAAATGAAATATACAGAACTCCTGAGATATTCAAATTTAAAACCAAAGATTGACAAATCGTTGGTTTTAAATATGAGTTTTTCAAATATTTCTCAGGATTCAGTGACTGGCTTGTGACGTAGACACTATCTCTCAGAGACGAGAGACGATGACCAGAATATAGCCCCTGGTCTTGTAAGTTTCTAATTTTGGCCGCATTTCTTTATGCAGTGCTTGAAAAGTGCTTTACAGCAAACACAAACTGGTTTCTAATTGGCCAACAGTGCTTGTGACGTCATTTTGCTACACTCTCGCTGCATAAAGAAACGTGGCCATTTGAAAGTACTACATTGTGAAGACTCCCATGTATGGTAAATAAGTCAAATGTGAATCTCTGGTTGTGTTGATTACATGAAATATAACAGCACAATTTCATACTAATTCAAATCTATTGTGCCATTCACAATAAATTCCATTATAGGTTAATAAAAAGTTCCTTCAGTAATGATTTGGTGATTGCTGAATCATTACTGAATTACCAAATCATTACTGAAGGAATATACCTTTGGACCTCACAAGGTATTCTGAGTAATATCTTGCCTTGTGTGCAAAAATTCCTGTTCCACAGTCTTTTATGGATAATACATGGACATAAGGAAATGTTTATTGGAACTGTATAACAACTCATTTCTCGTTCATTTCTTTGTAAAGAATAACTGAAGAAGATCTTAAAGGGATTGAAAACATTTTTATAGAATTAAACATTATGCTGGACCCATGAAAGGTGTAGATTTATTTAATACATGGACTTTTGACCATTTGGGTTAAAAGCTTCTTCCTCATTGTCAATTCCTGAAATGTAGAAAATTGATTTTTCAGATTTTTTTCATCCTTTGGCAAAGCTATGTGCGCTGCTTATTATGGGATAAATTATCCATATTTCCAAATATCTTAAGCTTTATGATGTTGCAACTAATAAAGAACATAAAAATTTTATTCTCTGACAATTTGAGTCATTTTCAGACCTTCCTTGTATAAAAGTTCTGTACAGTTAATTGTCAGCACAACACTAAAAAGCTTGAACAGCACAGCAGTAGCTGACATGGAAATGAACATCTTAAACCTATGCATCTTTCATATATATCAGCAGATGACATGATTTAATACTGTACAATATTGGACAGTATTAAATCATATCATCTGCTGATATGCTGATCTGTGTAATATATCCAGAATATTAGTAATTATTAGCTTAATTAATTTAGTTTTAATCAAGAAACTTTTGATGTAATATTTAGGTTTAATAAAATATTATAAATTTGATATATTTAGTTAAAACTATCTTAATAATTATAATACCTAGTCTATTTTTAAGTTGACCTGTTTATATATAAAATTTGTTTTATTTCAGAGTTTTTATAAAAAAAAGAAGAATGCATTAAAACTAAGAATTAAAAAAATTGATGTCTATTATCAATAAAATTAAACTATGAAATTATGAATACAAGAAGCAAAGAAGTTAAGCAAACACGTCAGAGGACAAAATTAAAGGGAAAAAAGCATTTTATTACAAATTCAAGAAATACATTAACAAAACCACCTTCTTCAAATACTTATAAGAAAACAAAAAAGTTAAAATCACTCAAATTAAAATGTAATCAACTGCAGAAAACATCAAAAACTAAAACTGTTGATATATCTAACAACAATGATGATATATCTTCAAAATTAAAAACATTCATGACAAACAGATCTGCAGAAGAAAGAGAAAATGTTAATAAACAAAAGATCGAGAATATTGATAGGGGTAATGATAAATGCTCAAGATTTTATTTAAGATCATCAATTATGCAAAAGTATGGTAAAATGACCTATAATTCAATGGTGCCAATGACAAATAGTAATACTTTATTTCTGGATGATGAAATGCAAGAGAATGAGAAAAATACTAAATCAAAAAAGGGTAGTTTTGAAGTTTATTCTTCAACTAATTATTGTAATAAAAACTTTGAATTTTTTGAAATGCAGCATTCAAATATCATACAAAGAATAGATTCATCCTCATCCTGTGTAGATAAATCGCCAACATTCTGTGATGAAATATCAACGTATAAAGAATGCAATTTAGATGTTACTCATAATTCTTTGTGCAATAGAACTAAAAATGGAAAAGGGAAATTTGCAAGGCATACTTCTGAATTACCATTCTCGAGTGAGAAATCAATTGAGTTAAATTTGAAGAATTCATTTGAATCCTTAGAAAGTGATGATAAAATTATAAAAAATAAAAATTTATCTCAGTTTGCTGATGATAAACAGTTAAAAGAAATAACGAAAGATTCTTCTTTACCATTATTTTTAACTGGAACCGATCATGTGCAATATCCATCTGAAGCAGAAACAGCCCCACAAACGCCACAAGGAGAAATATTTTTAAGTGGAGTTGTTTCAAAAATTCAAAGAAAATTTGGTGAAGAGAAGGGTATTGTAAGTTGTCATTGGGTTTCACCAGATGATTTTCATGTAAAAGCATACTCTCTTGTAAAACAAAATATTTCTGAAAATTGTGAATGTAATAATATTAATTGTGAAAATATAAATTATTCTGTTGAAAATGAATCCAAATCTGAGGATATTCAAATACATTCAGTAAATGACAACAATAATTCTACAAATTCTTCATCTACTGTTAGCAAAACTAAAAAACATGGTGGTAGAAAAAGTGAAATTGCACTTTTGCATGAATCTCTTAAGGAAATTTCTTGGGCTAAAGATTTAAATCCTGCATGCATGCTTACTAAAGAAAGGAAACATCGAAATGTACAGTTACAAAACTGTCTGTTAGAAAAGTCAAATAAAAATTCAAAATTTCCAAAAAAGCAAATATCCAAACAGTCAAATCAAATTATGAAATTAAGTCATTCATCTAAAGAAGAATTAAATAATCTTTCATTGAATAAATATAGTAATGCCAAAAAACAGTTTGGATCTGACAAAATGATCAGTGATTGTAAATATTCTTTACCTTCTCAGACTAAAAGTTTTAAATTAAACATTCTTAATCATAGACAATACGTTAAAAAATGTCCAAAAAAACTCCAAAAAGAAATAACAGTAAATCAATTGGCTACTAAAACTAAAAATAAAAGTATTAAATCAAATTTGTATTCTGTAAACAAAAATGAATCAAAAGCTTTGAAAAATAATGATGATAAGAACTTTGTTAAAAATTCAAATGAAACTCAGACAATTCCAAATATTAGAAACTCAAAACAAAGGAAAAAATTTTCTGAAAATTTTAAAGGATCGAGTATTCAAACAAAATCCAAAAGTTTGAAATCTCAAAGTGATGTAAAAAGTAGTGCTGTTGATCAGTGTCCTGAATTAAGAGTTTCTCTTGAACCTTTAGAAGAAACCTGTTTATGGGAAGCAAAAAGAAAACAAAGTAGAACCCCATCAGAATCATATAAATTACTAAAATTGAAAGGTATGTAGAGTTAATAAAATTGCAAATTCAGTTATTAGAACTCTTAATCTTAAATGTTATACTTAATGTCTTTCTTTCTGTGTAATGTGAAAGCTAATATTACTTAAATTTTTAATTGTAAAATATAGCAGATATTAATTTTTTGTTTAAAATTGAAGGTTTTTATATAATATTGCTTGAATGTCATTATGTAATAACAAACTTATTTTTGATATTTATTAATTTATCTGAAAACAGCATTTAATGTTTTATTATTCAATAAGAAGCTTTTAGATGTAGCAAAAGCTTATTTAATAATTAATAAATTTTAGTTAGTTTAAAGCAGGGCTGCGGAGTCGGTAAAAAAAAAGCACGACTCTGACTCCTGACTCCAGCAAAATTAAATACCAAGTCACTTTATGGGGCAGAGGCATTCATAGGGGAGTACTCTACTCTGAGCACTAAAAGGAGCCTGGGGCATTTACCTAAATACTTGTTAGTATTGGGTTGTTCGGAAAGTAATTTCGTTTTTTTATTACTAGAGGAATTAGATGTACTTTTACCAGCCAATTTTATTTTAAACCAACATTTTCATTATATACTTCAACAGCTGACATTTTAAGGCTTATTTGTAAAAAATTTTGTTTGATTCTGTACAATTGTTTTTTTTTCGGTGACCATCAAATATGGAAAATCAAAAGCATCATTTTCGGCATATTTTGCTTTTTTATAACTAAAAAATCAAAATGCTGTTCAAACAAGAAAAAAATTGTGGTACATGTTTGGAGAAGATGTGTTGAGAGAAAGACAGTGCCAAAACTGGTTTACAAAATTGCGTTCTGGCAATTTTAATGTCGAAGATACACCACATTCTGGATGGCCATTTGAAGCCAATGAAAACAAAATAAAGGTACTGATTGAAGCAATGTGCCGTATAACAATGCGTGAAATCACTAAGAGATTAAATCTGTTAAATTGAACCATTTATTATTACTTAAAACGAATTGGTTTCATTTTAAAGCTCGCTATATGGGTTCCACATGTTACTAACGAGAGATGTTCTCTATGGTTGGATTTTAAAGAAATTTTTTTTGAACTTTTACCAGACAATTTAACAATTGATTCGAAAGTGTACTGCCATCGAGTAAACAAATTGAGTAATATCATCAAACAGAAAAGGCCAGAATTGATCAACAAACAAAGTGTAGTGTTTTACCATGATAATGCCAAATTTCACACAAGTTTGGTAACTCGTCAGAAACTGTTATAGCTTAGATGGGATGTGTTATCACACCAACCATATTCGCCAGATCAGGCACACTCAGATTATTACTTGTTCCGGTCCATACAAATTTTTTTTAACTGTAAGACATTTACTTGAAATGACAATGTCAAAAATCACTTGGATCAGTTTTTTGTAAACAACGATCAAAATTTTTATGAATGCGAAATCATGCTACTACCAGAAACAATGACAACAGGTATTTGACCAAAATGGTCAATATATAGTTCAATAAAATATTTATTTATTATAAGAATATTGCATTTTTTCTATGAAAAAAACGAAGTTACTTTCTGAACACCCAATATTTTTAATATTTATTTGTATAAAAAATTAATTTTTAAGAAATATTTAATAAGAGGAGAAAGGGAGCAATAAAATTCTACATCTACATATCTTTATTCTACAGCATTTGCACTTCAATTTCACTCTTTCAGAAAATTTAGTCTAACTAAAAAGTGTGCGATCTAGCTACTTCAGACTCTTGTTCAGAAAATAAAAATATACTCTGATCAATTAGTCTGGCTTATTCAGAAAAATGGAGTACTTTTTAGAGCAGGGATAATAAAGGAATGATTCAAAAATATTAAAAATATAATTGGTCAAAATAATTTAACTTCTTCTGGCATTATTGGCCTTGGAGGTCCTTAGCGGCAGTGAGAATTCTCCGTCTCGTTCAGTCTATAGCCTGCCTCTGCCAATCTTTGATTCTGAGGTCTTTGAGATCTTCAGCGACCCCATCTATCCATCTTTTTCTGGGATGGCCTCTTGGTCTTATTTCTTTTCCCCCATAGTGGAGCCCTTGTGAAGCTGTTGCCATTATAGGAAGCCTTACAACATGGCCCAGTCACTGTAATCTGCTGACCTTAATCATCTGTGTGATCATGGGCCTGGTTTGTTCTCCTCCATATTGGTTCTCCATTGACCATGACACCCTTATCATCATAATCTTTCACAGGTCTGAAAATTTTCCTTAAGTATTTCATTTTCAAATCTCTTTAGTTTTAGTTCCTCTTGCTTTGTCATTGGACATGTTTTACGTCCATACAGAATCACAGGTCTAATCAGCAACTCATATACAGTTAGCTTCATCCTTTTACTAAGGAGTCTGCTTTTTACTATATTTGTGAGCCTGAAATAGATTTTGTTTCCCTTCAGAAAGTGACTCCCTATCTCCTTCTTGTTGTCATTATTTCTATTTATATCAGTTCCTAAGTATTTGAAGGATTCCATAGTGCTAAATGTCATATTTTTTTTCAACTCTTTCCGCCCTGTGGGCATTAAGAGGGCCTCTTTTAGCAAGCCCATTATGGATTCGATCAGGCCCACAATTGGGCAGCCAGGTGGTGAGAGACGGAGGCCAACATATCCGGTCGGATCACTCCCGAAAAATTCCTGGGGAATTTTCGACCCATCTGGATTGATCTCGGGTCCCCCAGAGTGGCAGGCTGCCACCTTAATTGCTCGGCCATCCGACTGTCAACTAAATGTCATATTGTCTACGGATAGATGTTCTTTTTGGGATTCTCCCTTTTTTATAAATTTAAAAATAATTTAACTACTAGACACAAATACTACAAAGAAATCTACATATTTAAAATAAATTGCTGCATTTTGTATTTAAAATAAATTTTCTTTCATTTAAATAAAAAAACTATATTAAATTTAAAATCCCAGAGTCGGAATCGACGCATTTTTTCCAACTCCAACTCCACATCCCTGGTTTAAAGTTAATAATAGATGGCAATATACTTATTTGTCTTTAGTTCAAATTTATAAGTCATTAATTAATTGGTCCTATACTAAATCAAAAATTTTTCATATAATATTTAATCTTTACATATTAATTACATACGTATTTTAATTTGTGTGTTAATATATAATAATAATAGAATAATATGTAATAAAATGTGTAATCATTATTTTATAATTTATTTTAATGAATATAAATTATTTACAAGATATATTTCAATTAAAATTTAGATGAACAAAAATATCATAACTTGAAGACAACTTGGAATGTACTAAGTTCACAACAAGTATTTTCTAGTAGCATTACTCATAATATATTTTCATCTTTTTATACTAATGAAGAATCAAGACACTCCCTACCAACTTTAAGAACTTCAAAACGCAGAAGGTATGAAGAAGAGACAGTTAGATATAGTGTTCGTCAGAGTGAATGTGCCTTTCGATATAAAGAAATTGCTGTGAAAAAACATCAGAATTTTATTCAAATAATACTTGTGCCAAACAGAAGTCGGCATAATTCTCTCACAGCTGAGGTAAGAATACTAATTTCATGTATTTTTTTATATATGTACTGTACTTGTAATAGAATCATTATCTGTTTGTTATGTTTATAGTACTTTATATATCTTAATCTTTCTCTAACAAATAAGTATTAAGTTCAAGACCAAAAAAAGCTTATTGCAGAAAATGTTTTCAATCAAAATGTCACTATCCTAAGCTAATCTTTATTAGAAAAACAATTTACAGCTTAAGGTAAATCTATATACATAAATGAGGATGTTTGTTTGTTTGTTTGCTATATACTCCTAGGCTGTTCAACTAATTGCTGCAAAACTTTGCAATTTGTTCAAATACTTCTAACAGATAATGTCGTAATCCCATTGCAAAATATCGATTTTATTTCTATAAATTAATTAATTTCTAGCTACATTTGATTTGCTGGCTTTACATGTAGCACCATCTATTGGCAAAAAATTTAAGAAAATAATAAATTAAATATAATTCTTACAAAAAATGATATAATTTAAAAAAATATGTATTATATTCACTTAATTACTGCAACAATGATATAGTGCAAAATAGAGGCATTATATCGTTACTGCGACAGGTAGCACAGCACTTGCCTTTGTGGAATCGAGTGTTATTTTGTGAAAAGTCTATCCACAACTTTCCAGAGAAGGTTCATGTATTTTCCTGTACTGTAGTTCCACCATCACACCACCATTAACACACTGCAAGAAGTATGGAACTGCAGAACTATAGAAATTCAAATATAACAACCACTTTGTTAGAAATTAATAAAAGTTTTATATTTTAAATTATAAAGAGAGTATTTTTGATCATTTTTTATGCAAGTTTAAATTTTTCCTGATCTAAAAGAAAAAAAGCATTACAAACTTGTATTTTGTAATTTATTTTCAGATGGACAGTTTTCATCAATTAGTACTATAGTCATGTAATAATAACACAAGAAAATGACCTGGAATATCTGGTTATGTTTGAATACCTTATTAAAAATAAAGCCTATGATTACCAAGCTTAATTATAAGAGTCTTGACTCTTATAATTATTTTTCAAGTGGTAAAGTAGGTGAAATTTTAATTGACAATTGTCACAAAATATTTGTGTCCTTAAGATAAATGTAGAGCAGGGATGAGCAACGCACGGCCTGCATTAATACTTTTTGCGGCCCCTGTCGCATAAAATATGAATAAATATATCAATTTCTCAGCTTAAGGAAATATGCAGTAAAAATTTAAACATTATTTTCTACAACTTATGTATGTGAATAGTTTTTCCTGCAATGAATTTAGTAAAAGTTAAAACAAGAAACCGGCTAATATACTCACATCAAATCTAATTTCAAACTAGCAGTGACTAATATTTAACCAAATATTTCTGATATATTAGGTTTACACCAGTTCCAGAAGCTAAATTAAGTATACCTATGCTAATTTATAATTATACATGAATAAATAATTGTGATTTACTGACATTTTTTTTCTCTTTTCACTTGTATGCGGTTTGCATCAGTTCAAAAGTTTTGAAATGGAGCCCTTACACGGAAAAAAGGTTGCCCATCCCTGATGTAGAGTTATCACAAACCCTATCTGAAAGTAATTAGATACACACAAGTTCATTTTGTATGAACTTGTGTGTCTAATGATAGCAAAGTTATGTATCTAACTGGATATACCTACATGCATGGCTGGTTACCCATTTTCTTCTTAAAATTTTCATCATGTAGAAATGAATGTAACTGGAATGGTTGAATACATAGACAGTCTCGATGCATCATGTTTTCATACATATTGCATACAGCTTTAAACCAATTTTAAAGAACTCTCTGGCTATTATTGCAGCCGACTACTGCACAATATCTACCTGAACTGGTTTTATAAGGTATGTTGCCAATGAAAAACTAAAAATTGCAGACCTACACTAACAACTACAGTATCTTAATGGCTCCCAAGACATACATTCTCATGTGACAGAATTCAAAAATATGTTCTGGAAACTTGTGGACAAGTGTTTAATTTTCTACATCTAACAACTCAGGGTTTTTTCATTTTTGAATGGCACTTTCTTAATTCTAAAAAGTTCTCTTCAGTAGCTGAGTGGATAAAACCACCAAACACTGGTACTTAGTCGTGGGTTTGGGCATGGCCATCAGGCTGGCCACATGGAGTTTTCTAGGTTTTCTTCACATAAGTAACACCTAAATAGGGTCCAGCTTCCTATAAAAGTCTTCCTGGGATGCATTCTCCTCAGCAGACCACTCACGTGATGCATTATTGTAACCAAATTTGGCAAAGTGTCAATAATTAATTATTTTTTAATGATGTAGTTGACAAACAGAAATAGTCTGATAATTTAATTAGAAAGTCATTTATTATAGCAAGTACATTCCAGAATAGGGGTCCAGATATTTAGCCTTGAGAATAGCCTTTATTTAGGGTGCAGTTTTTTTTAACAAAACTCAATTTAAGCTTAGCTGTTCTGTCTTTTAAGGAATTCTTGAACAAGTAGAAAATATTTTGTGGTACTTTGGTATTTCTGATAAATTTTAAAATTGCATGCATTTTCAAATGCACTTTTGATGTCTAGAAATGTTAATTATATCAATCTCCTCTTTCTGTAAAGTATCACATAAGGGCATTCTCTTCAGAATGCGGGGGGACATGAAACTGCATTGGTCATTGCTCAAAAATGTGCCTTGACAGCACTGGATTAAGCATCTAGCGGGCCCTAGACAAAATTTAAATTGGGGCCCCATTTAAATAAGTTGCTTCTAAACAAATCTTATATAATGGGATATTAGCATAGCTAGCATGGGTGACACCCGGTGCGGATATCGTAGTGTCACCCCAAGTCACACCGTAGTATCTCCCTTTTTAACTCTTTTATAAAACACTATTGAATTGTAATATCTTCGCACTCGAGCAACTTGAATGCTATATCGAATATGCGATGTCGCGATGTATAAGTTTAGATTTAGAAAATAAATCATAACCATACATCAGTACTACCACGAGAGGCGGCCCTAGGAATATTTCTAGATGGCGCGAAAGATCTCGTGGCGTACATTACTTTTGACACACGAGTGGCTGTTGACATTTTTTTTTTTTTTTACGTGGTGGCTAGTCAAGCGGAGCTTTTTTTTTTTTTTTTTTTTACGTGGTGGCTAGTCAAGCGGAGCTTAGTAAGAATTGTTAAATACAGCCGTTTCTCTCCTATCGTATTTCGATTCGAGTTTCAAAATCGAGACAGAGAAATCTTTTGCACTGAAGCCGGGCCCCTCCGAATTACGGGCCCTAGACATTTGTCTACTTTGCCTATTCGATAATCCGGCCCTGTGCCTTGAGGTGAAACATTTTTAAATAAAAATATATATATATATATATAAGGAAAATGGCAACTCCCTATACAATCACTATTTCACAGAACACATTATTTACATAACCTTGGGTATGCCTGTATTTGAATTTGCTTATATTAACACGTTGACTGCCATTTACGAGATGACTCGTAGTTACCGTTTCTGCCTAGGACGCCACCTACGAGTTATATCGTAGTTTGTTTCCTTGCCATATTTGTGCAGCTACAATGTAATTCGTAGTATATCAGTGTAAATATGAATAGATAGCTTCAGGGGCAAGAACAAAAAATCAAGTTTGGCTTACATGAACAGAACATTTATTAATAAATGAACAGAAAATATAATCATAAAAAGTTTATTCAAAATCGAAAGCAAAACAATATTTTTATTGTTTGTGATAATTTATAAAACAGAAATATAAATTTAAACGAACAGAAAATATTATAAAATGTTTATTCAAAATCAAAAGCAAAACGATATTTTTATTGTTTGTGATAATTTTTAAAACAATCTTCTACGCAAAGGGCTGGCTTCTCAAGACAGATTGGACAGAAATAACGCGTTTCTCGGCGTTTTTTAGCTTTGGTACAAATTCGACATGGCTTTGTCAGATGTTGTTTTTTCTGAGTAGATGGGATACTCTGTAAATAGTGGAGCTTCTGCAATTTAATTTTTTTTGAAACTGGTTGAATCTCTTCTCCAATCAACGCTTTGACGAATGCTTCTCTAAACTTTATAAGTTTTATTTTAGAAGAAGTTGCTTTTTGAAAGAGTTTGTGCGCATTATGTATATATATTTCTATAATATGTAATGCAACCTTTTTGGGCCATCTAATAGTCTTTCTTAGAGCTGTGTAGTACGATAGCATTTGATCTGATCGTCAATGCCAGACATTCCATGATTATAATCTCGAATTATATTCGGTTTCATCGAACATTTTCCATTGCGATTGAACACCTCTACCATTTCAACAACGTGCATGTTTGAAATGGTAAGGACTTCTCGTTTGTCTTTCCATTTACATACAGTAACAGGACCATTTCGCTGCCAAATAAACTCCCCCATCCTCACCAAAAATTTTGTCAGATTCTGAATCACTTAGATTAGTGTAGTAATCAAGTTGTTTTTTAGTCAGTGGTCTTTTCTTATCCATTTTGGGATATTTATAATTTGATTATAAAAATAAATAAAAAATAACACTCTCAAAAAAGACGTAAATGTGATGTGCTCGCCTCTATATCCGATTTATTACTAATGAATTTAGACGCACATCTCCGATTGGCTGTAGCGAAGTGACAGGACGAATCGTGTCTGTGCACGAATTAACTCGTAGTTTGGCTTTAGCGAAGAGCTTTCTGTTACATAAGCCAACTACGAGATAATTCGTAATACCTTTATTTTAAGAAAAACACATTCTATATGCTATTTGATTATTACTATATACTCTGATTAGAGTTTTTAATAATATAATATAATTAAATTAAGTTGGCGTTTTACAACAGAATCCTAAAAAGTCACGTGGCAGTCAACGTGTTAAGTTTCATTTCAATAACTCCAATAGCTGGAGAAATGCAATTTTTATCTATTGTTTTCAAATTCCTTGTAGATTTTTTGTTCAAATTTTACAAGAATTCATCATTTCGTGTTCAGATCTTGAAGCTTTAGCATTTTTCAAAGCTGCAGTCATAAACATTTATATTATAAATCTTATTATTTTTGTTAAATGGTAATTTCTCAACAGTATTGACTGAAACATAATGAATTGTTATGCAATTAAAAGATATAAACTTATCACCATTCTGTCCAATATTGGCATAAACTAATCAATGTGGTTGTTTTCCTTGTGATGTCAGAGGAATTTTTATGGTCACATGACTGTTTTCCTTCAATGATCTGGCAATGTCACTCTTTTAATATCACTTGTAACATAGTTCTAAAGAACCAATGAACATTTTATCTAGCCCTCTATGAACTATTACTTGATAGCTGACTTTGATCATTTTGTAAACTATCATAATTGTGCTGCTTATATGCTTTGCATACACTTGTGTGTTTGTTATTGGCAATGAAGTAATAAACTAGTACTTAAGCTATAAAATATATATATATTTTATAGTTTCAATAATTTAATAAAATGATTTTGATGATCTCATATATATGATAATTAGTCAAAAACTTTTTGACTTGAAATTGCAGCTTGTAGCCAAAATAAGTAGCATAAATATTTTATTGCACATTTGTGTCTCCTATCATTGCCTGAAAAATCCAACTTCTTGGATCTGAGAGTCATCAAAGTGTATGATGTAGAGTGACATTGAGTTGATGACTGAGTAGTAGTAGTAAGACAGATATCACTCTTTGGTACAACCTGTGCTATGGAAACGGGGGGAGATGGGGTGGGGAAGAAGAGGTGGGGTGAAACAGGAAAGGGGATGAAGAAAAGGTTGGGATCCATGGATGTACTGCAATGGTGCTTTATAAGAAAATGTTCAGTAGAAAATACAATAACAATAACAAGAATGTTACAGAGGAATACATGTTGGGAGTGCTATGTTACAAATCGCAAATAGCACTAACATATGTACAGGTAATAACATATATACAGTTTGCAAATTAATATTGGCACAAGAAATTACATGTTGAGTGCTGTCTGACAAATTGCAGACAGCACAAACATAAGAACAGAAGACAAACATTTGTACATTATACAGATTAACAATAGTATATTATTTTTAAAAAAGTACTTAAAGTTCTCTCTTAAACCAGCGAGTTAAAATCACTTAGTTTTTTCTCGACTTCGAAGAAACTAAAACAACACAAGTGGAAAGGATTGAAGTCACCTTTTTATTAAACTTTTTTCACCATATGCATTTCACTTTATAGCCTCCTCAGTGGATTTTTAATTTTTTAAAAGTTATTAATAACCAATCCTATTGCTTTTATTTAATTTTATAACAATAGTACATTAATTGCATGGGAGTGCTATGTTACAATGACAGATAGTACAAACATATTTACAGATGGAAAATGTATATACAGTATGCAGATTAACTGTTCATAAACTAGATACAGGGTGGGTGTCAGATTGCATGTAGTCCGAACAAATTTTCAGGTTACAAACATATTTATAATTGAAATTCCTAGGGTTACATTAAAAGCACAGACATAGGTTTTTATTAACGTGTGGTGTTAACATCGCAGTTCAGTAGATTTGCATGGCTACGAGAGTTCTGCTGTTGACTAAGTGTTTCTCATTCTCTCTGTAAGCACTTTGATGCTCTGCAGATAATAATTATTCAGGTGATTGTACATGTCTTTCTCACATACTAGGGCTTGTAGGGGACATGGCCAGTTATGGTTGTTACGAAGTTGTTGCAGTATCAATGAGTCTTTCTCTGTTGCTGTTGAAGAGTGGACAGTCAAACAATAGGTGAAGGTAGTGTTGTTTGGTGTTCATGTTGCATCTGCAGGTCTTGCTGTCCCATAGCCGAAACTGATGGAGGTAAGCATTGAAGTTCCCATGGCCAGTGAGAACTTGAGTCAAGGCAAAGTTGGGAACAAGATGCCTACAACTCAGCCTGGCAGAAATGTCTGGAATGAAGCCATAAGTGGGACGGCCTGTAGTGCAGTTGTTCCAGTCTTCTTGCCAAGTTTGCAAAAGTTGGTTACGGATCCATTTATGGTTAGTGGAAGGTGGTATCTTACTGTAAGAACAAGGAAGGGACAAGACTGCAGCTCTTTTGGCGTGAGCGTCAGCTGCCTCGTTCCCCTCCACCCCAGAATGGCCACAGACCAGGCGGAAGTCATGTGATACTGAACCTGGTCAGTGGTGCTTTGTGCTCTTGTCCTTGTTTGTGTTTTTGTGAAAACTATCTTGTGTGGGTAACAATATTGGGCACCATTGAATTTGTCTCAATGAGAGGAAGACACCAGTACCAAAAGTTTAGAGCTAGACCAAACCATTCAGAAGTTACAATGGATTAAAGATTCAGTAAGACTTTCTAACTGTTTAAAAATGGAATAACGGTTTTTCTAATGGTTGTGTCTATGGAGTTGGATTAGTTTTTAATGGTTACTCTGTATTTCATGGACTATTTAGTTTTTCTTAATTTTATTACATTTAACGTTAGCCAGGTTAGCTATTAATGTTAGTATTGTTAACGTTAATATTGCGTTATCCCCATGGAGCTGAGTGGGAAAGAATTTGGGGATTTGAGAAAGGCAGCGTACTTGGTCCTTGAGGACCTGAAAGGATACTTTAAAAAACATAATAATAGAACCAAGATTGGAATTCAGAAACATACTGAATTCATTACAAGTTGCATTCAAAGGGTGATCGATATATATGAAGATGGCATAAAAATGAACAAATTTGAAGAAATATCCAATAAATTAGACATAATTATAGAAAATGACAACCAAGCAAATATTTTAGAAAACCAAACTCGGGTTCTTGAAAAAGTAACTAAAATAGAATTAAATAACTCAAAGACTGCTGGACAATTTCTACTTTACAGTCAGGTACTTAAAAATAAAATGGGAACTCAACCAACAAACAAGAAATCCTTACCAGGTTTTTCTGACAATGTATTGTTAATCTATGATAAAAATGAAAATAGCTCCTGCAAAAATACGAAAAACTAATTAGGGAAATTGTTAAACCAGCAGAACTAAAGAAAGGTGTCCGAAGAATTAGAAGTATTCGTAAGGGTGGTATTGCAGTTGAGCTACACAAGGGGGAAGATTTAAAAACCTTAAAAAGAGTGATTAATGAAAAAATCCCACAATTTTCAACAGTGTTACCAAAAAAGAAACTACCACTAATATTAAAATCTGTCCCAAATCAGCAGAATAAAGATGATATTATAAATGACATCCATGGACAGAATGATTGCATTAATCAATTATATAATCTTAAAGATCTAAAAGCAAACTAATCTTAAAATTCCTGGTAGGAACAAGGGGTAGAAAATTCACCAACTTTTTCAGGCATCCCCTCACATACAAAATCTATTAATAAAAGACGAAAAAATTAATATACAATGGTCAAGGTGCAGAGTCACTGACTTCTTCCCAGTGACTCAATGCTTCAGGTGCCTTAGATTCGGACATGTAGCTAAAGATGGTAAAAAGGACCACGAAACATGCACTCACTGCACTAGGACACACAGTTACAAAGAATGTAATAATAAAAAAGAAACTCCTATTTGTAAAAATTGCATGGTGGAAAGACTTACAAATACTAGTCATAATGCAATAGACCACATAGGTCCCATTTATCAGAAAATTAAAATATAATTATTGCAAAAACAGACTATAGAACAAAAACTTAAAGATAAAATTAGTATCCTGCAAATAAACCTCAGTAGAGGAAGAGACGCCACCTCGCTGCTTTCAACAAAACTTCAAACCTACGACATGATCCTTGTACGAGAACCATATTGTATTAACAATAAACCTGCTTGTTTATCCACTAAAAGTATAATACTTCAGGGAACTAATGAATACCCATGGAGCATTATTATTTTGGAAAATAAGAATATACCTATTTTATTTCACAAAAATCATAGCAACCAATACATTACCTGCTGTGAAATTTATGGACAGGACACTAAACTGCTCATAATTAACATATATTGTCCCAAAGGTATCGATCTTCAAGGTATATTAGAAGAAATCAAGAATACAGAGCCAGGAATAAACCGGTTCCCTGGTGGAATGACATTTTGTCTGAACTGAGGCTCAGAAATAACACCCTCAGAAAAAAAGTATCAAAAAACTAAAGAGGACACACAAAGGTCGATCTGCGAGCAACAATACTTACAGCTACAAAAAGAATACGGAAACCACATACAAGATTCTAAATTGAAATCCTGGAGAGAATACTGCACTAGAGCTAGCAAGGACCCCTTGAGGATTTCTCACCAAGTGGAGCTGTAACAAATTAAGAAGAACAGAGGCCATGACCACCATGGAAACTACAGAAGGACATACAAATGATCTGGAAACTACCATCAAAGCTATATTTCAAAAAATGTGTGTAGAAGACAACAAAAACGAAGATCTCGACATTCATAGTGAAATCAGAGACAAGATAAACGTAGATATTAACACTTCTGACACACCCCCTTTTACACGCAAAGAAGTTGGCAAAGTAATCACTAACCTGAATAACAGAAAGACCCCCGGGCTCAACAAAATTACCCCAGAGGTCATCAAACAAATTTGGAACATGAACCCGATACTACTTCTTTACCTCTTCAATACTTGCCTACATTTCAGCATCTTCCCCAGGGAGTAGAAAAGAGCTAAGTTAGTACTTGTCCCTAAAGTAAATAAACCTGGAGATTACAGACCAATTTCCCTGTTACCTGCACTAGGGAAAGTAATGGAAAAACTGCTTACAAACAGTCTCCCTTGGCACCTTGAATCAAATAAACTACTGAGTGACACTCAGTATGATTTTAGAAAGCAATCGTTCATGCTATCACTATGGCATTCAACAACAACAAAGCACTTCTTGATAGAAATAAATATGTTTTGGGACTTAACATAAACATTCAGAAGGCATTTGACAGTGCGTGGTGGCCACTGATTCTTTATAGACTCAGACAACTACAATGCCCCATGAACATCTATCTACTGATGAAACAACACCTTCATGAGAGAAGTATTACCATCAAAACAGGGAATATTACTTTTGAGAATGAGTATAATAGGGTCTGTCTACAGGGCTCACCCTGTGGGCCGCTTCTGTGGTGCATCCTTTTCAATGATTTTTTGACCCAGGACTTCGAACAAGACAAAATTATTGTGTTTGCATATGATGCACTCGTGCTGTTGACAGGTAACTCTAGAGCAGAACTTGAAAGGAAAGGAAAGCAGGCTATGTCAAAAATAAGTGAATGGGGAGGGAAAAATAAGCTCAATCTTCAATCCAGGAAAAACGACAGGAATCATCTGGAACAAGCCAGGCACTCAAAACTTGTACAAGAGTACTGACAATTTGGATGGGGTCAGAAAGTATAAAAATAAAGAAAAACATTAAATGTTTAGGGATTACACTTGACTTTAAGCTTCTTTGGACCACACATATTGAGGACATTTGTAAGAAAACAGGGTTAATCTTTCAGTCTTTCTCTAAGGTCACTAAAAGCAACTGAGGGCTTGACTCTCATGCTATGGACTCAATTTATAACATGATATTTATTCCAATAATTACCTATGCCTGCCCAGTTTGGGAGGAAGCCACTCACAAAATACATAATAATAGGAAACTAACATCAGCCCAAAGGAAAGCACTACTAATTCTCATTAAAGATTACAGAATGACTTCTACTAACAGCCTCCAGATAATTTTCAAATGGACTTTAATGCAAAAATTATACTGAATATTGTCAGTTGTCTGGGAAGCTACTCACCTCATTTATTGTGTTAAGTCCCATGCATTGTGAGTAGTGGCAGAGTCCACTCTTTCCATACCATTCCTTTACTGTTACACACATTTAACATCTTTTTTTACAATAACTGTATGTATTGATAGTTTACCACCCAGTTGTGCTAAGTGGTACTGGGTATGTACAGTACATATCACTTGTACCTGATTAATATAAAAAAGAAAAAATAGTGGCCATGAACCCAGTTAAGGGTGATGTGATGGTTGTGGTTATTACTGATAAGCAGTTTCAGAATGGCGGTAACATTGTAGCCATTGTTGTTGGTGTTGGAAATTGAGTGAAGAGCTGTAATGCGGTCTGTGTAGATGGCTATTTTTGTTTTTTGGGGAACCAGTCTTCATTGATGTGATGAAGTGCTTTATGATGGCAAAGATCTCCGCCTGTGGGACAGAACAGTACTCACCGAGCTTAAAAGCAGACTGGTGAGTAATATTGCCTGCCTTGTTGTACGTGATAAAAGCTGCGCCCACTTGATTCTCTTGCTTGGAACCGTCCATGTAGATTTTATAATCCTGGTCATTCTCATCATGGTAAGTGAGGTCCTGGATGTTCATGGAAAGAGTCATATCTATATAGGAGTTTGGAAATTTTTTCTTGATACCATTCGTAATGAGGTCTTGGTAGATTTTGTCAGGAAGGTTTGGAAGGATTTTGTGCTGAATTTTATCTTTCCAGTTAGAGAGGTCAATCAATGTTTTTGAGATTCCAAGACCACATAGCTGCTCTAATTTTAAGGTATAGAGGGCAGAGTCCGCTTATGATCAGAAGAGCCGAGGTGGGTGCAGTACGGTAGGCCCTGGCAATTCGCAATGTCTCCAATTCTCTGAACTTTGATAAATTTTTTGATATTTGCTTGCTTGTAGGTGGCCTTTCCCCAGATAGGAGCAGCATAAAGTATAATGGGCTTTATGGCACCCAAATAGATATATTTGACAAAATTGTATCTGATACTCCAATTATTGGCTGCTATATTAATCAGTTTGTTAGAGACAATTGTTACCTTTTTGCAAATGTTGTCAATGTGCTTTGTCCGGTGCAATTTTTCATCTAGGATTACTTCAAGGTACAGTACATTAAGTCCTTCACCCTAGAGATTCTTGTATTCTTGATTTTAATGGTTGGGCTTTTTTGAAAGCTAGTATTTTTTGGAAATATGATGTACTTGCTTTAATTTATAGGCAGTTTACTATCAGTACTCCATTTGTAGATGGTGTCCATTATGATATTGCATAGGTTGTCACAGTTTTTGTTAGAAACAAGGGCCACCGTGTCGTCAGCATACCCTTGCACCAAGAAGCCTGGTATCCTGTTGCAGATGTTCAGAAGGTCATTGTGAACTGGAGTCCAGAGGGTCGGGCTGGCTATAGACCCCTGAGGGCAACCTTAGGCTGCTTGGTGAGTGTAGGAGAGATTGTTCGTATAAAAGCCAATGTGCCTATCTTCAAGAAAGCTACTCATGATGTTAAAGATGTTATTAGGGCAGTGATATTCACAGAGTCGATACTGGATTTCCGCCCACCATAAATTATCAAATGCTCCTTGGAAATCAATGGAAATTAGAACAGAGTGTTCACCATCTTTCTTGTTTTTTTCAATATAATCAATGATTGAGGCCAGGGCTTTGATAGTTGACCTACCAGGAACAGAGCCATGTTGGTGGATGTTGATGTAGTTATTTTTCATAAGATGGTTAGTGATAAGTCTGTCCAGGATTTTACCCATGATTGGCAGAATGAAATGGGTCTGTAGTCTCTGGGGCTAGTGGGTGGTTGTTCATGGTTCTTTGGTATAAGTTTGACTTAGGCAGACTTCCAGTCAACAGGGAAGTACCCATTCATTCATTCATTACATATTTATTAATGTAAATTAACAACTTACATAGCCTGGCACTGCAATGCACAACCAGGCACAAAATACAAGAAAGAATAAGATGAAATTACATTTATAAGCAGTGAAATCAATAGCTAAATGCTAGTACAAAAGAAGTAAAATAAGATATGTACAATATATACAACTAAACAAATTATAAATGTGGGATAGCAGACAAGGTACAGCCAAAGAGATTTACATTAATTGATCAGGGTAGCCTGAAAGTACTTGTCCACTAATTTGAGGAATAAATTGTAGGTGTTGTCGTGAGTAAGCTCCTTGCAATTACATGGCCAAAACTTGTTATTGCTTCTGATGAAGATTTCGAGTTGTGTCCTTTCATGCTCAGTAATGGGGCAATTGTAGATATAGTGCAGACTGCCATCAAGAAGTACTCAATCTGAAGGTATTGATTACATAGTACTGCAAAGAATGTTGGAAGTTTCCTTTGTTATTTTGCTTGTTATTGCATCCTTTCCAGAGCCGTTCTTTATTTTTATCTTTTTAAAGGCTTTGGAAATTTCACTGTAAGTGAAAGGAGGATTGTCACATGTGTTTGGGGTGACTAAAGAGATCCCATTTTTCTTTATGCACATTATTGTCATCAGTTTACTTATCAGAATTAGTAGTAATAGTTGTAGAAGTCGTAGGAGTAGCCTCAAACTTAGAGTAAAAAATATGCTTGCATGAATAGAAGTTTGATCATAAAATGAATAAAACATGAGTGTCTTGTTGAAAGATAATTTTGTTCTGATAAAAGGCAGACCTAAAAGATTTTTTTGTGATTTTGATTTGGTAGAACTGTAATATCCTGAGAGAATATACATTAAGATCATAAACTTGAACAAAAACTGAAAAATTAGACAATAGAAAACATCAATAATTATTTTAATCAATTATGAATATTTATTGTCATCCTAATTTTGTTTTTTGTATCTATTGGCCTTTATTTTCTATCTTATAACATTATAAAACTTTAAAGGATAGGTTTAAATTTTATGTAAAAATTGGTAATATTAAAAATGCTATTTAATCTATTTTTTTGTGTTTTGTGCATTATTTTCTAAAATAGATTTGTTGCAAATGTTTAAAAAATTTTAATAATCTTTCTACTGAAATCAGATAATTGTATTAATATGTAAGTAATCTATATATAATCAGTATTAATTTATGCTTAATATTTTGAAAATAAATTTTTAGGGTATGAAAGAAATGAAAGAAGCTTTGCTGTCAGCCTGTAAAGATACTGGATGTAGAGCTGTATTATTTAACAGCAGTGGCAGCATTTTTTGTTCAGGAATTGATCTAGTTCCACTACTGGGATCTGGAAAAAAGCAAGTAGCTGAAGAAGTAGCAAATGCTGTTAAGTAAGGAATAACTATTACAATTGCATATTTTAAATAAATGTTATATATGTATATAACAACATAATTTTATTTAATTTTTTTAGAGATTTGATACAAACTATGGGAGTATTTCCTAAACCATTAGTTGCTGCAGTGAATGGTGGAGCTGTTGGATTAGGTGTAACACTCTTAACATTTTGTGATGTGGTTTTAGCTAGTGACAAAGCAACATTTTTCATGCCTTATGCCAAATTAGGATACATTGCTGAAGGAGCAGCAACATTAACACTACCGCAAGTTATTGGAGCCACAATGGTAAATTTTTTCTTATAAAAAATACTTTGTTAATTGAACTACTCTGAATAAAAATGACAATCTTGAATTCATTTTTACAAAAATTTTAAAAATTTTTTTATAATAAGTGTAAATTATAAAAATTATTTAGAAAAACAACTCATGAATTAGTTTAAATTATCAGACTTCATTGACAGGTATTAAAAACTTTATTAAACCAGTTTAATGTTTTCAGAATACATGCATGTTATGATTAGGAATTTATATTCAAATACAGGGTGACAATAATTAACCCGTACAAGTTTTTTGTATCGTAAATTTATTAAAGAAATGAAAATTAGCAAAACAACAGCATATAACAGTGACAATACTTTACGTATTAATCAGATATTCAGCCAGTTTCAAAGTGGACTCCTTTTGCTTTGATGCAGAGCCCCAAACGCGTTTTGAAATTCTCAGCGATGGGCCGCACTCTTATGGAGACAGTTTGTCTCACTCCCAGCGCAAGGATTGCTTCAGTGACTCCAAACTTTCATGGCGCTTAGAACAGGCCCTGGCCTCCAAAATGGACCACACACTGTAGTCCATTGGGTTCAGATTCGGCGAGTACGGTGGCCATTCCGCAGACGAGATGAAATCGGGAAAATGAGCTTTGCACACTCCTGAGTCTTCTTCGCTCTGTGTGTCGGTGCCGAGTCCTGCTGAAACGTCCATTTTCACACTGACAAAATGCTGCTGAGCCCACAGAAGTACCACAGCCTCGAGAATGTCATGGTGGTACACATCTTGATTGATTTTGGCCCCTTGATCGACGAAAACAAGGGGTGTCTTGCCGCTCGCACAAATTCCGCCCCAAACCATGACTGACATTGGATTTTGTGATGTTCGATGACGGCTGAGCTTCCAGGAGCCCCCGCGGACCAGTTCCTGTCGTTTTGATGGTTGTACGGAGAAAAGCTTCTCGTCTGTGAAGAGAATGCACTCCCATTGTCGACCTGCGGCCCGACGCTTGAGTTAACGGGATCTTTGGAGTCTCACGCACTTGTTTTCATTGGTGAGGAGCTGAACCTTTTGGAACTTGTAGGGCTTGAGTACGAGTTCCTTTTTCGCCATTAACCGCACAGATTTGCGATTGATTCTGATTTCACGAGCAATTTTTCTCATGGAGACCTTTGCATGTCAGTCAACTCGCTTTGTGATGATCTTGCGGTTCCTAGACGTGTTGACAGTGCGCTTTCTTCCACGTCCGGGACGGTCACCATTGTGGCCAAGCTCCTTGAATCGCCGAACTGCATCTGAGACTGTCATTTTTGGAACACCGAGCAGACGAACAATTTCACATTGATGCTTTCCTTGCCGGAATAGCTCCAAAATTGCACAACATTTGTTCGACACCATTAAAAAAATAAAGAACTAACCCTTATTACATCAAAAGTACATCTACACGGGCAGGAAATCATGGAGAATTAAACAATAGTATGTAAATTGGTGACAGTAAAAAAGTTCAGGTGCAGCATTGCTACAAACTTTGTACGGGTTAATTATTGTCACCCTGTATTATGAATATAAAGTTTTTACAGTTAAAAAAAGGTTTTAAATTGTAATGAATCTGCATTGGAAATGTTTAAAAGGTAAATATAAGTACATTGTATAATTTCTGCAATGAAAAACAATTATTCCAATAACAAGAGAAAATGTAATAAAGTTTTTAACTCCTGTGATGAAGGCTGCTAATCAATTTGTTCATAAAAATTTCAGAAATTTTTAAATTAATTTTTAGGCAACTGATTTGTTATTAAGAGGAAGAAAGTTAACAGCTCAACAAGCATTAAGATGTGGATTAGTTTCTGAAGTTTTATGGCCAACTCAATTAATGGAGGAAGCTATTCCCAGAATGCATGCTTTAGCAAAACAGTCTCTTTCAGTAAGTTGTTTAATATAATTAATTACTAAATAACTTAAATGTGTATTATGGAAAACAAAACAAATTTATACAGTTGACTTTAAAATGAACACAATTAAAGCAAATGTTTCTGTTTTCCTGGCAAAATGCCATTGCCACAACATTAATTTTCATGCAATAAAGTAAACAGAAATTTTATCAGAATTTGTTAAACCAAACCGTAAATTACTTTTGCAGCCCCAAGAAATAATCCTATTTCCAATAATGGTTGCTGTTTTTACACTTTTTGATGTAAACAATAAAACATAGTACTGTAGAATATTTTATTTTGAGTAGAATAGATTTCCTTACATCTGGATTTATAATTGGAGAACAAACTTATCTCAAAGATGGGTTTGTCTTCCATTTGTAGAGCAATTCAAATGTTTGGTTTTAGCAGATCCCTCTACTGTACTTATAAAATAGGGTTAAAGTTTAAGGATATCCACCCCTTTAAATGGTTGCATTTACATCTAAACATGTGCTAGTTTGCATATCAGGAGCTGCATAGTGATGACAGGTTTGGATAATTTGTGCCAAATTTGGTTCCTTTCTTTACTTTTTTTGTGCAAACAATCTTCAACAGAAAAAGTCATGGCTTACTTTTATTTATCCACTCTGATATGCTGCTCCACACTTCAATTGCACATACTGTTTCCTCATTTTGTTTGATTTGAAAATCATTTAGAGCATTAAATTGTTTTTGTAAATAAATTTAATTTTATTTGATTTTATTTAATAAATTAATTCAAAATATTATAATTTAGAGATTTTAATCACTTATTAAGCCTTAACTCCCTAAAATATACAACCTTAACCTTGACCATTGTTAATATGAATTTTTGTTAAACTGAATTTACTATTGATTTTAGTGATTTGTATTTACATGAAAGCTTTTTTAAAGTAATAATTTAGTTACAGAATGTCATTTTATATCATTATTTAAATGATATTTTAAAATTTGATAGGAAGGTTAGAACAATTATTGTGCTGACAAATATATTTAATAAGTTTTTAAATTTATGATAATTGTATATTTCTGATAAATTTTAGTTTTAATATAAATAATACTTTTTGATTTAAGTTAAATGATTAATATTAATTTTTACTTTCCTGGCACTGTTATACACTGGCAGAAAATAAAATCCCAACACCAAGAAAAAATTAATTTAGACGGAATGAAATTCAGGCAAAGCATTTGTCTAGGTAACATATTTATTTGATTGAATTTTTAAGGTCACAGGCTAAAGTATGTGAGAGAAGACCCATTTCAAATGTGAAATGGTGGTACATTAATAATTGCTGTAGTCGCCACAATTTTGAATGCAAGCATGCAAACGTGCATTCATTGTGTTGTACAGGTGCCATATGTCATTTTGTGGGATGGAGTTCCACGCTTGTTACACTTGGTCAGTCAAATCAGCAACAGTTAATGCTGGTTGTGACTCTGAGTTTGTTGTCCGATAATGCCCCATACATACATGCTGGGAGAAAGATCTGGTAATCTCGCAGGCCAAGTCAACATGTTGACACTCTGTAGAGCATGTTGGATGACAGCAGCGGTATGAGGGCAAGCATTATCCTGTTGGAAAACACCACCTTGAATATTGCTCATGAATGGCAGTACAACTAGTCCAATCACCAGTCTGACGTAAAAATTTTCTGTCAAGGTGCTTGGGATAATGACGAGAGTGCTCCTGCTGTCATGGGAAATCACTCCCCAAATGATAACTCCTGGTGTAGGTCCAGTGTGTCTACGCCGCAGACAGCTTGGTTCCAAGTGTTCACCTGGTATCCTTCATCACTGGCACCGAGACAGAAACTGCTCTCATCTAAGAACACAACAGATCTCCACTCCACCCTCCAATGAGCTCTTGCTTGACACCACCGAAGTCACAGATGGTAGTGATTTGGAGTTAGTGGAATGAATGCCACAGGGTGTCTGGCTTGGAGCTGTCCCTCAAGTAATCGATTTGTTACAGTTTGCTGGGTCACTCTGGTGCCAACAGAAGCTCTAATTTCTGCTGCAGATACAGTATGATCACCACAGCCATGCAGCGAATACAGTGGTCTTCTTTCTTAGTAGTGGCTCGTGTTCGGCCAGACCCAGGTCTTCTTGAGACAGCACCTTCCTGTGACCACAGCTGCCAGCAATCATGCACAGTGGATACATCCCTGCCAAGTCTTTCTGCAATAGCACAGAAAGAAAATCCACTTTCTTGTAGCCCTATTACACAGCCTTGTTCAAACTCAGTAAGCTGCTGATACTGCCTTCTTTGTCTCCTTAAAGGATTCTTGACTCAAATCTTAACTCACAACGTTCAATCCAGATGATAAATAATGCTTAACAAGTTTACATTGTGTATTTACAGCAAACGTGATTTACATGTTCATAGTGGTGCTACTTGCACCACTCTTCTTCATCTAGCACGAAATTTGAATAGACGTCATCTTTCAGATATGAAAACACGCCTAACAAATTTTGTTTATCTAGCACAACTCTTTCTTGGTGTTGGGATTTTATTTTCTCCCAGTGTATATAATAGAGAGAAAATATGGTGATCAGTCAAAAAATGACCTCCCAGATTTTTACATTTTTGACTTAGGACCTCAAAACATTGAGAAATATAAAAAAAATTCAGGGTGTTTTTTTCCTGTATGTATGGATGTTTGTGTTTGTTTGTTTGTATGTATGTGTATGTAGGGCACAATTTTGTTCACCCTCTTTGTAGCTTAAAAACTCCTGAACTTTTTGGTAATAATTTCTGAAATTTTGGAGGGGGTTTGCATATTAGGGAATTGATGATGCTATAAAATTTTGGTGGTTAAAGATTTATCGGCGGAGATAAAGGAGGTTGTGTGTCATATCTCAAGTAAGGTCAAACTTAATGACAATTTACTCGTTATTAGCATTTAAATTTTTTATAAACTCATCCCTATCCACACAATTAAGCTTTTTGCCATTTTATAATATCAATAATTAAAAATATAAAAAGGTTTTTTAAGAAAATACCATAACAGATGGCATCACCAAAATTTTAAATGTTGCTGAGAAAGTTTTTTAAAATTGATTGACTAGGCCAGATAAAGTTTTCTACACAGAGATTATTGCTTTTATGCTTTGTAAATTATATACAGTTATTTTTATGATCATCAATTTAAATTATTATATTTGGATGTAAAAGTTTTATCCTGTTCACAGATTAATTGTTGAAAAGTGGCTGTTTCAGCAAATTTTAATTGTCAAACATCTAAATTCTTGTAAATTCAAATGCAAAAAAAAAAAACATTTTTTTTAATTTTTTATTGAGGTTTGGATTACTTTATGTTTAAATTTATAAAGTTCATTATTTATAAGTATCAATATTTGAAATTATAGATTTTTTTTGTTATGTGTGCAGTCAGCAAAGCAGTCACATTCGTGATTAATATGCTAAACTAATGTGTAAATCAAGTGCAGTTTTTTTACTATACATCACATGTGTACAAAATCCAGTAATACAACACCTGCTGGTCTAATATATGTTGGATTACAGAGACTCTACTGTATTTCCATATTTAAGCCTAAAAAGCTTTAATTAAGTATAAAGTCTAGAAATTATAAAAATAATGCTTAAATGAAAATATTTTTGATATAAATTATGCTTTTTTTAAAACCATCACAATGAAAAATATGACAAAAATTCTTCCACTAAAGTATTCATATTCTTTACTTCTCTTGATGCTGAATACATTTTTTGTCCAGTCCTTTTCATCTTTTATGAATAGATTTGTCTCTGTCTGTACAAATAGCTACAACTATCTAATAAAACTTTATCAATCATTAGATTCTAATGTTTCTGCCATATTAACTTAAAGGAGATAAACCACATGATGGTTTATACTCTTTTAAAGACCTGAGGCAGACCTTGGTCAAGGTCAAGGTCTGCCTCAGGTCTTTAAATTAATGAAATTCCAAATTGGAATGCGCAGAACAAATTTTTCAAAATAATATTTTTTTAAATTTGAACAAAAACATAATGCTGTATAACAACAAAAATTAAACTGTGGTAAATATAAAATTTAACACAAAATTTTAAGATATAACTTAAATTAATTTTTATTAATTGGTATTATGTTGGGCCTTCCCAGTTTTTCATAAAAGTATTGCCATGCACATGAAACTGTTTTTCTATCCTTAAAGTTAATACATTTGCCAGTCAGGCCGGCTTTATATATTTCCAAGCCTTCCAGGGCCTTAATATGATCTGTCTGAAATGATTGCCATATTAACATGGCGTTTTGGAGATTGGCTCACAAGTCGGTTGTATGACTTTTGTTTAAAATGTCGTAATGATGTTCTTGCACCTTTTTTTGTATTGAGTGTTTTAGTGGACCCAATGTACAATGCATGAACAATAACTTGTATGGTCTAACCCTTAAATTAGATCAGATAAGTAGTACTATCCCTCATTTTTTAGATATTAACATTCATTTCAACAAGGGTTGCATAGAAATAGGTATTTATTACAAACCCTGCTACTTACTGTTATTTATTCTGGCAAACTGGGCTGATGCTTTTTTGTATAAAGTGGCAGCCTCCTGTGCACTAACAAGACAGGCCTATACACACCATAATGTGAGAATCTGAATTTAGGATTTATTTTTATAATTTATTAAATTCAATGTAATATTTTGTCACTAAATTGTACATTTTTCTAAATTTTGAGAGAAATTAAGGGAAAACAAGGAAATTACCATTTCCTTTTTCACCAGTTTACTTCATTTAGAAAAATTTATCATATCTTATGACTAAATTTCAGCCTAATCTCATTTTGGTCAGATGACAAAAGTTCAGCTTTTCATTGGAGAAAAATTTTAGTATTTAAACTTTTTCGCGCTTCTTTTGGCATGGACTCTTTGATACAGAAGAAACCACTAGGACCTGTAGACCTCTCTATATTAGAGTCACCATATTTAGTCAACAGAGCCCTCAAAATACTATAGAGGATCATTACAGATTCTTCCATATATATTGGAAAGTAATCAATTATTGTATTGGTGCCTGGTTAACTTTGTATGTCTCAACTTTCATCTTTATGAAATGAAAGAAAGAATATATTTTAGAGGTATTTCATCAATTTGTGTAAATGCTCTCTCTTGTCTTATAGATATTATAATTAGTTGTTTTTATTTGTAATTTCTTTTTATTTCATTATTTCATTTCATTGTTCGTTTTTAACTTGGTTATTCATTCCATTGATACGTTATGGTTACCTTATTTGTTGATAAGGTAACCATAATGTATCGACGAATCCCCACTTGAATTTAAAGCCTCCTTCTCAGATTCATTTTAAAATTTAATGTTGTGAGTTAGGACGTGTTAATCCTATCCTAACTGGTGTCAGTCCTGACAAGAGACAGAATCTCACGATTCCCATCTTCTATATTTAATAAATATCTTTTTTAACCATCCTTTGACAAAGTGAGCAGTTTTTACTGAACTGTTGCCAAATAAGTGGTAAATAGGAAACCCCTTTTGCCCCTGGCTTCTCACAATACTAATTGGGAAGACACTTTAATTAATAGAGCTAAAACATCTTAAGGACATAACTATAAGGTGTGGGTATAGAAGGGATCTAATATATAATTTATCCCATGCCTACTCTAACCAATAAGCCATGTGCAGCATCTCCAACCAAGAGATTTCCAACAGAAGTCAAGTATGAAACCCTAACTTCAGGTACATGGTGATAGAGTATAACCAGCAGTTACACAACATATATAAAGAAATTGCTGACAATACAGATATCTAGCTTGCATACAAGAGGGCCCACAATATATGTTATTAGGCAACAGGAAGGACAAGGTCGATGAATGCAGAGCCCCAGGGGTGTACAGTGTTACTGTGAGGGACAACATATTCCAAAGGGATTTAGTATACATTGGGTCCACTAAATGCTCAATACAAAAAAGGGTGCAAGAACATAATTATGACATTTTGAACAAAAGACATATAACTGCCCTGTCCACTTATGCCACTGAGCCTGACTTCTGAGCTGATCCCTAAAATGCCATGTTAATATGGCAGTCATTTCAGATCTTATTAGGACTCTAGAAATTTTGGAAATATGCGCCGGCCTGACTGGCAAATGTATTAACTTTAAGAATGAAAAAACAGTTTCGTATGCATGGCAATATTTTTATAAAAACTGGCGAGGGCTGACATAAATTAATTTTTATTAATTGGTATTAAGTTATATCTTAAAATTTTATATATGTTAAATTTTATATTTACTGCAGTTTAATTTTTGTTGTTATATAGCAGACATGGGCAAATGCGGCTCCGAGAGCCGCATGCGGCTCTTTTTGAGTTACGTGCGGCTCTTGCTGAAAGTGCTAATTTCTGTTTTTTATTATTATTTTTATAATTTTGTGAAAATATGTTTATTTTAAAAATTCAATATTTGTTTTATATTATATTAATATTATATAATAAAATCGCGCGCCTTACCATACTATCCGTCACGACAGTACAGAATTGCGGCTCCTATGCATTTTGCAAAACCTACATTTCGGCTCCCACTGAACTCTTGCTTGCCCACCCCTGTTATATAGCATTGTTTTTGTTCCAATTTTTAAAAATAATATTTTTAAAAGTTTGTTCTGCGCATTCTAATTTGGAATTTTGTTAATATAAAGACCTGAGGCAGACCTTGGTCAAGGTCGAAAACGTTTGTCAAAAGTTTTTTTATTAAAAAATTTTTGTTACCAGACTTTGAAGGTTGTTTATCGTGTGTTTGTATAAAAAATCAAAGACAGTAATTGGTAAAATTAGTAACAGTAAAATAAATCAGTGTTAAATATTTACAGATTTTTTAAGAAATGTATATTGGGAAATAGCTTCAGATATTAAAATCTGTCATTATGCAAAACAGTTCATAGTCTCAAAACCAAGGATGTTCTGATTCTGAAGTTATCAAATAGACTTACTTATCAAATGCACTGTATGCAGTAATAGCTTAATATTTATGTTTATAGACATATATGAATATGTGTGTCTATAAAGATAAATAAATAAATAAATAAAAGATAAGGAATATACTGTAATTATAACACTTATGTGTTGTGGCATTACAGGAGCAGAGTCTTGGAGAATGAACTCGTCCGGCTTTAGAGAATGAACTCGTCCGCTAGCACTTTCAGTAGTGTAAAACTACTGTCTTCAGGCGGTCAATAGACCACCTGAAGATGGTAATTAATGGGAAGGTATACAAACAAACACAAGGTGTTCCAATGGGATCCCATTATCAGCCATTTTAGCTGAACTAATTATGAGGAATATAGAACATCATGTTTTCAATGCCCCCTTAACTATCCTGTATTTTCTCATGTATCTACGTTACGTCGATGATGTGTTAATTGCATGGGATGGCTCCAATGAGGACTTACATCAATTTATTCAAACATTAGCCTCCATTTATCCTTCAATTAATTTTACTGTTGAAGAGCAAGAAAACAATAGCATCTCTTTCCTTGATCTACGCATACGCACGTCTCTGGAACTTATATTCACCGTCTGTCATAGAGATAATAAAGTACTGCAAATCATCCCTGCCTCCGCATACCAGCCATCACATTACAAAAACTCTGCTATATCATCTCTAATATGGAGGGCATACTTTCTTCCCTCTACTCAGGTACTAGTAGATGATGAGTTATCTATCATTTATACTGCTATGTTAGAAGCTGGGTATTCATGCTCTAAATTCTTATTTCTTCAAAACCGAGTTAAAAATAAATTATTCCTGCAATCTTTTCTTTCTAATAAAGAAAACTTAAGAATAGCGCATCCTCCAATACCCTACTTAAATCCTATTTCCTTAAAAATTGCACATTTATTTAGAAGTAGCGGTTACATTCTACCAATCACACCGCAACCAAATCTAAGAAGACTACTATGTAATGATAGGGATAAGTACCAGTGGGACGAAAAATCCAGTGTTTACCAAATCCTGCTAAAACATACACCATCGGGTGAAGAAACCAGTTATGTAGGGGCCACAGCCAGAAGATTAGGTTCATGTATCCTTGAACAATCAAGGTGACATCAAAAATATGAGGCAGATTACAGAGTTAGCAAAGAAAGTGCTCGACCACAATTACCAGCCTCTCTGTAGCGAAACGAAACTACTGAAATGATGCAACGAGCAAAAAGAACTATTCATTTGGGAGACTCTCTACATTTCTGCTACTACACCGTGTAACTCCCCAACTCTTGAGCTCCCACAGATTTGGGTAACAGCTTTCAAACAGCTCAACCCACGATGTTAAAGTTTTTGCTACTCGAATACTTGGTTTCACCATAGTTTATATTTCATGCTTGTACTACGCTCTTTTACAGCCTTATTTCACTATGACAAGCTTAATTTAAAATTATTTTCCCATGCATGTGCTATGATGTAGAAAAATTTTTAAAAGTATTCGAAAGCAGAAAATCTGTTGGATCGTCGGAAACATCGTTTGAAATATTCAAAAACCGATCTTTGCGAAACCGTCAGAATACCGTTCAAAAAGCTTAAAATATTGTATTCGATAGACTGCCTGAAGATGGTAGTTTTACACTACTGAAAGTGCTAGTGGGCGAGTTCATTCTCTAAAGCCGGACGAGTTCATTCTCCAAGACTCTGCTCCTGTAACACCACAACACGTAAGTGTTATAATTATAGTAAATGTTGGCGTGAAGTGGAAACTTATTATAACATACTGTAAATAGTATATATGTTATGGACAAAGTGATTAATCGGACATTATTCATAATGACCAAAAAGGGCACTCAGTGTGATAAATATTGATTAATTTATCAAATTGACTGATTGATAGCAGTATTCATAATGACCAGTCAATTTGATAAATTATTGAAACTTATTACAATGCCCGATTTTGTCAGTCATTATGAATAATGACCGTATTAATCATTTTGTCCATAACATATATATTATCTTTATGTAGAACAAATAACTGGGGAAAGTATGATTAGTCATTTCTGATATGCCTGTTTTCTTTATTTTGAACATAATCTTATAATTTTTCATGTTTTGATCATATTGCAACACTATAATGCAGTAACATGCTGATAATTTTGCTAACAGCTTATTGTGTAGGCATTCATATTAGTAGAATTAGAATTTCTGTGAATAAAAATTATTAACATTATCATCTTTGTAAAACCTACTAAAACTAAAAGAGGTCGAAAACGTTAGTAATAAATAAATTTTTGCTCAGCAAATGTTGGGTGATATGATGATTGATGTATTTTAGTCCTTTTGCTGAGAAAGCTGTGGATAACTTTGTAAAGCCATTCAACATTGTTAATGCAAAGTTATTTAAAAGTCCATCATAAATCATAGTAAAATATGTTACGTTGATAAATTATGTTTGACAGAGTCTTCAATTGACATGATTGAAAGGTCCTCTAGTACTTACAGCAGAAAGAATCCAAGATGGAAGAAAAGAATCAAATGATGATTATTATTAACAATAAGATTTAATACAAAGTACTTTAGAAGTTTATAAATAAGTTACCAGTAAATTCATCAGTGATTATAAGGTAGATAATGATTTAAAAGGTATAAATGAGAAATGAATTTAAAAATTTGTAAAAAAAATTATATAAAATACAATTTCTAAATGTACACATATGATTTTATTTGCCTGTAAAACAAAAAGCCAACCTTTTGTGCTATTTCTCATATTTTAATTTGAAATCTGTTACTTAAAATTCAACATTTTATTCTTAACAGAAATGCCATCAAAAATCAAAAATTGTGAAAAAAATAGTTGTTCTGAATGTTCTTTCATGTGAATTATTTTTCTGGGATTGCTTTCCAAATTTTGAGACCACAGGTATGACAATATTTATAAACTAAATCTTGAAAGAATTAATTTCTTTGAACTTCTGTATACAGTAGACACACCTGTAACACAGGTTCATATGACACGGATTCGTATAACATGGCGAAAAAATTGCGATCGTATTCGTATAACGCAGTAAAACGTCATCGCCGACTCATGTCGTGATAGGATTGGTCAAATCTCGACCAATAGCAGATATTGTACAAACTGTTGAGTTTAAACGAGCACTGGACCTACTAAAAAACATTTATTATTCAACGGCGTATAAAAGTTATATTTTTATTAATGATGTCTTCAAGGTTAAGTTATTTTTCTGCGAAAAATTTGCTGATCAGGAAAAACACATTTGCCATTTGATGAGCTGCTCTGCGACGAAAACAAGCTTAAGCAATGGCGTCATCAAACAGTGCGTACTCGATAAGTAATCCTACAATTTTTTGTTTATAGCATAATTTATATGGCTTATTCCCAAAAAAATTATACGTGATTTGGAAATGTTGAGTCAAATTAGTCTAGAACCGATTAATTTTATGGAAGAAAACTTTTCAAACAGCCATAGCCTCTAAACTGCACACGTTCCAGGCTGTGATTGGCTCATGTATTTAAGTGACTTGTATAACACTGTGTTATACGAGTCACTTAAATACTACTGTGTTATAGGGGGGGTCTACTGTAACATGCTCCCCTGTAATGCAAATTTCTATAACATGACAAAAAAATTGTGACTAGTACTCATACAAAATTCTAATTTTTTCATCCTTTGGTATATGTTTTTTCTTAAACTTCTAGGCCTAGACCTAGGTTTAAACTTGCATAAAATCATCTTATAATACATGTCTCAATAAAGCAATTTCCTATAACATGGAATGTATCTCCCATATTGTACAGGATTCTACTGTATAGATATAAATTAAACAATTTGGAACTTAACTGCAGTAAGAGGAAGAGTCTAAAATGATCAAAGATGGTTGTGAACATTTTAAGACAAATATTTTAAGAACTTTATTCATTTTTATTAGATTAATATCTTAAACAACTTAACATTTCTTTAGAAATATGTTAAAAGTATAATACATTTTTTTTATGAATTTGATTTTAATTTTGTAGATGTATAAAGTCTGAATGAACGTTTATCTGAAATGTTTGAATAATCGGTTGTGTCTCCTCTAATACTAATTAAATAATTTAATTATAACTCAAAAAATTTTTTAGCAAAGTTATTATTTGATAAATTTTTAATAATTTTATGTATTGTTTAAAAAAGAAAAAGGCTATTATACTATTTTATTTTAGGTTTTATTCAAACGTTTTTATATAACTTTAACATAAAAATTAAATTAAGGATGATTAGATGAGATATATTTAATAGTTAAAATAGAAAATTCAGTTGGAGAATTGTAACAGTATGGTCTTGTTTTAGACAGATGTGTGTCAGTTGGCACTGCATACAATGAAATTCTGTATAAATTTGTTCACCTCAAGTAGTTCTAGATGATTGCCTAGACACTTATGCAACCATTTACAATTAACTTAACAAACAAATTTTAATGTATTTGGTGCCAACATGCCATCAAAACTAGAACCATAAGAATGTTATAATTTCAGTTTGTTATGTACTTTTTAGTTTGTTTCAATTTTAGTTTTATTTTTATACAACTCACATACTATAGACAGAACTATTTTTGTGTCCACATTAGAACCTTTTATTTTTTATTTCATATTGAAAATTTTTTTAAGGATAAGCTGTAGAAAATTTCTTATATTTAGTATACCATTATATTTGTTCCACAATGAATTTTATACTAAAAATAATCTGAGGATGCATTAATAATCAGAATTAGCCTTGTGCATTTAAGGGTTAACCTAAACATTTGCCATCTGTGTATATCAACTCCACATAAAACAAGATCTGTACTTTCAATCACATCTTAGAGAAAAAATAAGCCTCCATTTAACACTGATTCATTGTGATCTTATTTCCAATCTATGATTATTAGATACCATAGGATTTTGTGTATTTGAGAGAATTTGTATTTCCTCTGTTTAAAAAGTAACATGATTTTGATAGTAAACAGTTTATTTCACAATTGATTCAGTTATTTAATAAGATTATTTCATGTGCTACTTATTAATTTTATAAATCTATTTGGAGAAAAAACATTGAAATGTTGCTAATAAGAAATATATTAAAATGTAACTTATAATTTAAATTAATCTCAAACCTTTAGCAGAAAAAAAATTATTTAATTTAACATTTTCAGCTACCTAAACAACCTTCTTCAGAATATATTATGTATAATATGTAATAGAATGCTTAGATTTGAACTTGAATCAATCGGGACATTCCAATTTTCAACACTGACTATGCACTGATCTCAACGTTCATTAAAAAATCATTCCTTTTTTGACATTGAAGTGGCGCTGTTGTCAGCACTGATTCAACACACTCAGCACTCAACAGATATGTTGACCTCTGCTTTCCAATGACTTATGGGTAATTGGTGTGACATTTGAATGAAATCCATCTTCCTGAGAATGGAACTGTGGGAACTAAGCACTTTGTACTCGAAGTTGGAACGTTGTTGTTGATGTCAAATTTTGGTTGCAACACTCAACACTCGTGTTGAAAATTGGAATGTCCTGAATTATACAACTTAATGAATAGAACAAAGATTGGAATATTGGTAAAACTGTTTTGGGATATAACAAAATTAATTTAAATTACAAATAAGAAAAAATAAATGCACAAAAATTAAAAGGATAAAATATAAATAAAAATAAAAATATGTATATTGAATAATATAAAATGAACACATTAATATAAATTAATTATGTATAATTGTATACAGAGATTATGGTAGCCTAAAAATTTTGTGTCAGCGACTCATTAGGTTAGTAAATGTGAGTTAATTTAAGTAATTCATGAGTAACCATGGTCGGTTTTGAAAAACACATTTATTGTGTACTTTGTACAACATTAAAGTTGAAATATATTGCAGATATTACAACTGTTAAGAAATATAGCACTGATACTTATATATAAATAAGACTCAGGACAGCCAGATATTTTTATTGGTTTAATACTGAAAAATGTTTTCTTTCACACCCATTTTGCACTAAATTTTGAAAAATTTTTGGCTAAATTCTCATGTTAATGTTAATTTTTGCAATTTTAGCTATTTTTTCAGAAAAGTGAAATTTGTCGAAAATTTGCTCACAATTGCTCTGGGAGTAAAAAACTTCTGTACACTTAAGCTTGTCATTTTTATCTAGAATTTAGAAATTATGCATCTATATGTCTATCTGGCAGCCCTTCAAACCTGCCTACCTGTCAATAAGGCTATGACTTTGCAGAACCAATCAAATAAGCCTATATTCGTTCAAGTTGCACACATCTTAACTTTTACCCAATGGAGGGCAGTCTAGCTTTGTTTAAATTTTTGACCACTAAGTGTTTGAAGATCACGTGACCAGTATTTGCATTCTCTGCATTCTTGTATTCTTGTATATTAGACTTGGTATATGGACGAAAATACAAGATCAAGAATGTCGCAACGTCAAATTTCACCGATTCACAAACTGACTTGCTAAGTATTTTAATGTTTGAATATTGTTAAATAAATAAATTACCAATTTATAAATGTATACACATTAAATGTTTATTAATCATCAGTAAGAAAACTACAATAACCTTCATAAGCTAATCCATCATATAAAGGTTCTGTAACTTGTATTGTTTGTAAATTTTCCATTACACATATATGATCTTTTGGACATCTACAAACTTTATAAATTTCATATTTATCTACTGTTATATGACCACAAAATTCTTGAGGAAAGCAGTTTTTCTTCTGAAAGACATAAAAATTATAAGTAATATCTTATAAATTTTACATTGATCAAATTTAACCGAATAATTGGAACCATATTATTATTATTGTTGTTTTTGTTATTCATTAAGAGTTAACAAATAAATAGATAGAAACTTTAAATTGCATCAAAACAAGAAAATAAAAAAGAAACTTACCTTCAAACACTGGTAATGTTGTATTTGAGTTAAAGTATCAAGTTCGTTTTCTGATTCATCAAGATATGATAACTTATAAAAGTGCATTTGTGAACAGTAGCAAAAAACACTTGCTGTAAGTGAGACTACTGGTAAATTACTTTTCTTGTTGTGAACTTTTATAGCAACTTCCGTATTATTGCACTTGTGAAGATCTTTTATTTTGATGCAAAACTAAGTGAAAGACAAAACCATTTTATTAAAATATTGTCTTTTATATTAATACATTTTTATGCTTACTTTTAGCTTAATATTTTGTTTACAATAAATTAATATGTAAGATGACAAAATTAAAAAGAAAACGCCAGTTTTATTTGAATAATAACAGCCCTCAACTGTTCAAGGATTTCTGAAAACTTAAGGAAAAATGTAAAATGAATAAATACTGTAAATTATGGTAGATAGGTACCATATTTATTTAACAAACTTTAATAGAAAATATGCATAAAATGTACAATATACAGTAGGTGTAGCTTTTAACTGTTTTCTTATTATTGATATATAGAAAGTAACTTTCATTATAAAGAAAGATACTAGCTACCATTTCAAGTATAGTTTGTTTTTAAAATCAAGCTTTCATAAATAAATGTTTTAAATTCTTTATTAATAACAAATATCAAACAAGCATGTACAAAAGATATAATAACTACAGTAGAGCGTCGTTTGTCCGAATCAATTGGGGACTGGGGTTTTTCGGATAACCAATTATGTACGAAAAAATATATTAACCTATCCCATGTTGAAATTTTTCTCAATTGCATGTCGCTACATGTTGAATTTTCGTCGATGTTAAGCCTAATGTAAATTTTTTAAAATAATAATCATGGCTATTGCATTGTTAAAAATTATTTCTTTATTTTGTACAAATAAAATAAATATGTTTAAAAATATAAAAACAAAAAAATTATACTTTAGAAGTTAATCTAGTATCAAAAACGATTGATTCAGCACGACACAATCCGACTGGAAAGCTTTCGGTTAACCGACATTTCGGTTGATCGGCTTTTGGATAAATGTCGCTCTGCTGTATGCTCAAATAGCAACTGTGGAGAAAATGTGAAGTTTAAAACAGTAGCTATGGCTATTATTCAAATAAAACCAATATTAAAAATGGAATAGCAAAATGTTTTAATTATCAAAAATGTCTTTATTTTTACTTTCCTGTTGTTAAAGTAACAGGAAAAGTATTATAATCCACAAAATTTTGATCCCCCTGAGTATTTTGCATTTCTTAATGCTTTAAGGGCCCGAGTCCAAAAACATTGAAAAAAAGGACAAAATTCTGTTTATTGGGTGGGTGTATCTGTGTGTGTGTTTTGGCCTGTAGTTTGCTTTATATTCCAGGACCCTATAGACCAAAAATTTTGAAATTTGGCAGGAATATTTCTATATATGGGGCATTGATGCTATTATATTTGGATACTATAAATATGTTATAATTATAAACAAATAGAGGGGATAAGGAATCATATCTTGAGCATGTTAGACTTAATGAAAATTTTACCTGTTATTGGCATTTACATTTTTTTTAAAATTTGCCTATACTTCCAAAAATAAGACTTGCTTTTTTTTATCTTTTAGAAATTGTAATAGAAAATTATTGGGCTTTTTTCCAGGTTCCCTTAATCTCTTGTTTGAATGCTGGGGAAAATCATTTAAGAGCCCTTGCCATCTTTTTAAATTCCTGTATCAGTTTTATCAAAGTTTATATTGCTAATAATATAAAGTGAACTTTAGTGACTAAGTTCACTTAGTATATAAAGTGAACTTTAGTGACTAAGTTTTTGTTGGATAATTATATGATTTAATCAAGTAAATGCTAAGTAATTTGATAAATTTTTTTCTCTCTCTTGACTTCTTTTGATAAGTATAATAATTATAATTAAATTAATATTTAATAATTAATTTAGAAGGTTTTGGAAGAAAAGAATTAACCTGTGGGATTCAAACCTGCCACTCTTGCTTATAATGTGGTCATGTTGCCAGTTAGGCTATCCAGACCTTTGTCTGATTTTCACTTCCAGAACTATTAATTTAGATATAACCATACTGGTTACTCACATTATTGACTGGGGATTTCTCTTATTTGGCTATTGCTTTACCCCAGCATGATATATAAGAAGTGTGCAATGCCATAACATTGTAAATGCCAAAAAATAAACTTTTCAGGAGAGATGAAAAAAACACTTTTTCTAGTGAATGAATTCATTTTAATTTTGTAATAAAATGGTAAATAGCTCACTAGGCTACAAATTCTGGAATATCAAAATGATATAAATATAAGCCATAATGTTTTAGGCACCAAACATTGCACTTAGAATTCAATTCTTCAATAAAAAGTATTTAGAGAAAAATGGCATTTACAACATTATGGCATTGCACACTTCATATATACGAATATAAACATTGCTTAATCTGACTATATTAGACTATAATCTAGCAATCATCATCATTTAAATTACTTTATTCTTATATCACCTACCTTCAAACCAAATTACTTAACTTTTAATTATTAATAATAACATTAATGTAGTCTGATATAATCTAGCAATCATTTGACATTAATATTAAATATCTGCATTCAGTTCACCCCTGGGCTCTTCTGAATTTTGTCTTTCCATTTCATTTTTGTCATCCTGTAGACATCATCCTTTTTCTTGATCTTGAGGTCCGTTCTGTTATTTTCTTTGCCCATTGATCATCTGTAATTCTTCCCACATGTGCAGCTAACCAGTTTTTTTTTTTTCCCCTCTGATCTATTGTATTATATCTTTAATCTAGTTTGTTTTCTTACTTCAAGTTTCATCCTATCTCTTACTGTTATCCCTAACATAATTCTTTCCATTTTTCTCTGTACTAACCTCAATCTATTCTCTTGCAATCTTATCATAGCTCAAGTCTCAGAACCATATGTCAGAACAGGCAGAATACAGCTGTAAAGATTTTCTTCTTCAGACACATTGGTATACTATTTAACAAAACAGTTTATACCACTGTTGTGTGGCGACATTTGATGATAGGGAAGCTGTGTCAACCCTGGATAGAATCATCGGAAGTGTTATATGATATTTTGGTGTGTAGCATCCATGAGCTAAACCGCGTCAGGTTGGTGCTCTTTAAAGCTCATGCGTGAATGCATATAATCTGGCTGCTTTACACAATTCAAATATTTTGGCTGTGGAAGCTATCCTGTATTCGACAATACATCACTTCCATTTGGAATATGCATATACAAATTTATATTCGAATATACAATAGCAATCTTATTTTTTTTTTTCAAATGTAGTATAGAAATTTGTAATAAGATTATAATAAAATAGTAATTTTAATTAATTTTAACATCATTTGAATGTTAAAATATGAAAATAATCACACAATATGTTATGTAACATATTGTGTGAAAACATTTTAGAAAATACAAGGAAGCTGTGGAAGTAGTGCTTCCACAGCTTTCATGGATGGCACACCACTGGTTTACAGATAAAATTGTCTGACTACTGCAAAAATTGGCATGCAGAATATACGGTATGCAAATACCGTATATTCCGGCGTGTAAGACGACCCCAACTTTTACAGTTAAAATATGGAGTTTAGGATATACTCATCCTATAAGACGACACCCAGCATATAAGATGACCCCCGACTTTTGAGAAGATTTTCCTGGGTTAAAAAGGTGTCTTATATGCCGGAATATATGGTAATTACAGCTGTGATCTGATTACAAGCCAAGTAATGCCATGCCATTTACAAGTATGAAGGATCTACAGTGGCAATTGCAGCATCTGTGGGAAAAATCTGTTGCAGGATAACATATAACTTAGTGCCTATATGACTTCATATTCAATCATATTGCCACATGATATCCAGATAAGAGAAGATTCAGCAAGACCCTAAAGGTTTCTTTAAATTGTACTCAGTAGCTAAACTAAGGGAGGCCAAGGTAGGCACATGCCCCAGATACCAAAATCAGCCTGTAGAATTTTTTGTAACTAACATTGAATCAGGGGCACCAGGTATAAAATTTGTCTTGGGTGCCAAAACTGTACAGTACACCTTGATTGTACTGTGGTTCTATAGGAAATTGTTTCTTTGTTGTAATATTGTCAATGCTTATTACCATTGTCATTATGTTTGGACTAATCAACTATCATTTGATTCAAACACTACCAAGAAAAAAATAGTGTTTGAATCAAATGACATTTACACATTTTCTTGATGTATAACTTTTTTTGCCAATGATTGTGTTTATCTTATATATAAAATTCTCGTGTCACAATGTTAGTTACCTTACTGCTCCGAAACGGCTTTACCGATTTTTACCAAATTTTATATGCATATTCAGTAGGTCTGAGAATCGGCTACTATCTATTTTTCATACCCCTACACCATTTCCCCCCTTTCAAAAATATATTTATATATGGATTAAGGCTTTTATGTCCAACAGATGGCGCTAACTTCCGACGACCTAAGTTTGCTTTTCTGTGAGAATGGACTGAAGCAGATCATTTTCTATCTATCTATATAAATAAAATATAACGTTCGTTTGTTCCTACCGATTCCTTTGAAATTTTGACACAACGTTGCATTCGAATACGCACGTGTTTTTATATAATATACATGTCGAAATTCCCCCAGTGGGGGGAGATGGACGGGATTAAGGCTTACCGTGAAGAACTCGGCTTCTATTATACTATTTTACATGCGGTTTTTTGCGTTTTTAATTGCGTTTTAATAGGTTACGTCAACAGAATATACACTAGAAAGGGATTTTTCGATATTCCCCAGCGGGAAAAGTGACGGGATTAAGGCTTACTGTGAAGAACTCGGCTTTTATTATACTATTTTAGATGCGTTTTTGATTGCGTTTTAATAGGGTACGTCAAGAGAATGTACACTAAGAAGGGATTTTTTGAAATTCCCCCCACGGGGGAAGTGTTATACATTTATAATAGATACATTTTAAGCCACAACAACGCGTGGCCGGGTCAGCTAGTATTATATAAATTATCTGAACTGTGAAAAATGTTTAAAATAAGATATTTTTCAGTTTTTGCTATTTACTGTTATTGACTTGCATCAGTAATAATAATATACAATAATATGCTAATGGTGTTGTTATAGTCATCATCAATTTAAATATATAAACTTTTTGAAAATACTATGAAAGCAAACAGCAACTGACTAAAAAATGAAATTTTTGTTTTGTTGTGAAGTAGGTAAACTTATTTCCATGTTTTGTGTTTTCTACTTTACATTATGATGCTACATTTAACAAAACTTTTTATTTAGTAATGAAGAATTTCTAGCCCGAAAGTTAATCCAGCATTACCATTTAATAGTGTAATTTGAGCTTGATTGTCTATATATAATCAAGAAGTCTTTGAATGAGTTAACAGCATTAATTGGCAGTTATCAAACACTTAAGATTTGAAAAACAAAACTTGCAGATTTTTAGTTATTTAAGTTTTTATTTGTAGTTATTTAAGTTTTTATTTATTATCACACACTATTGACATTGTGGAGTAATCACACATAAGTAGGTGGACACAGGTTTGTTATGGCGACAGCATTTAACAAAACTTTTTATTAAATAGATAATGAGAAATAACTATGTTTAGAAGAAAATTTGATTAGAAAGAATATTTAAAACTTAAAAATTAGAACATAATAATTATTATATTGAACTCTTTTTGTCTTCATTATTTAAATCTAAAATATTGTATGATTACTTTATCCAATAATTTAAAGTGTGTATTCTTCAAAGATTTGAAAAAAATGTGTAAATAAAGTTCAGTTAACGTATTTTTTTATTAGTAATGAAGAATTTCTAGCCCGAAAGTTAATCCAGCATTATCATTTAATAGTGTAATTTGAGCTTGATTGTCTATATATAATCAAGAACTCTTTGAATGAGTTAACAGCATTAATTGGCAGTTATCAAACACTTAAGATTTGAAAAACAAAACTTGCAGATTTTTAGTTATTTAAGTTTTTATTTGTAGCTAAGTAATAATTAATTTTTAAGAAAAGTCAGTAATTTGAGTTTTTAATTATTTTGATGAAGTATCTCCCTAAATCTTAATCATGTAGTAATTATATCAAAACATAATTGTTAAAATTATTTTTATTTTTATATTAAACTGAAGACTAAGTATTAAAATAAAAATGCTTATTTGATATTTACTTTAAAGTAAAATTAATCTGTAAACGAATAAAATTTTAAGTATGAACCTAAAGAGATTCTTATCCTTAGATATATTTAAAAATTTGTATAATTTATGTATGCAAATGTTTGAAAACTTCTGCATGATTTATTTTTAAAATAACAAAAATTTTAGATATCAGTATGGATAACTATAGAATAATCTGTAATAATTGTCTTTTTCTTAGTATCCTATTTTTATTCAAATTTCATAAAATTTCATTATGTAGAAAATTATTTCTACACCAGGTAAATTTAGAGATAATTGGCAATGTTATGGTTAATTTTTTTAGCTATAAATAATTTTCAATCTGTTTTAAATATTTCTTTATCCATTATGATTTTTTTATAATTATGGCTTCATTTAAAGTATAAAGTAAAGTATATGTCATCCATCATCTGGATATTTAAGGCTTTTAAAGCAGCCTTACCACTCTAGGGACCCAGGATCAAAATTCATGTGAAAAACTTTCCAGGAATTTTTTTGTGAATAGTCTGTCCCAGATATGTTGGACTCTATCTCTCATTACCCAACTGCCTCCATTATGGGTCTGGTCAAATCAGTGGTGCACTCTTGGGGGAGCTGAGTTGGACAGATAAAAAATTTTTAATGCAAATTTAATAAGATTCCTTTATGTGACCACTAATTCATAAGTAGTATAAGAAATAGAAGACACCACAGAATATTAAAAAAAATAATAATAAATTTTAATTAAGAAAAGATTTTTGGAAAATTTTCTACTGTGTTTTTTCCTTTTCATTGGAGGGGCCAGGGACCCTTGGGTGTGCCACTGGATCAAAAACCCATGATGAGTATGGAAAAAAGTTCCTTCTTAGTGATTACAGGATGAGAAGGGTGGTAAAAAAATTTATATATATAAATAATAAATGTAATATGTACTCTTCTTCACTTTTAGTTTATCCCATCTCCTGTATAGGGTTGCTATTTCTTATCACACTCTTTCTTTCATTCACCCCTTGTCAGTTAATTATTTTTCCTTCAAATTAGCAAATCAAAATGAATGCACCGTAATTATTCAAATTTCAAATATTGATTTATTTTATTTTTTGTTATTTTTATTGGTAATTAATTGATACTTTGCTATAATGAGAGTGGCAATTATTGCCTAAGTGGCATAGTCAGTTGTAAATAAATAAATTTCAATAACAAATACAAATTCTTTCAACTTTAAAAAATTTTAATTTTTTGCTGATTAAGTTACATTTTTATATCTAGATATTTTAATGGTACAGGAAATGGTTTGAAATTCAGGGGAGGAAATATTTACATATTTGAATTATCCAAGATTTGCATACTTATGTACAATATGCCAATGCCATGTAGCTGATGTAATTTATTAAGCAAATGGAATATGGCTACTTATACAGAATGCTAATTTCATTAATTAATAATTAATAGTAATAATATAAATAAATTGCAGGTAAACAGCATGTGTCCAGTGAGAACCTCACAGGTCACCAGATAGGTTTTATAAAAAGTAAAGAAAATTCCTCAAAATGTAGCCAAAATTATTTTTATAAAGTGGCCAAAAAAGTACTAAGTTGCACAAAAGTAGTATCCTAGAGTCCTATGAATATTTAAATGCTGCTTGTTGTTGGTGCATGTTCTCTTATAGTATTGAGGCATTCGATTTAAATGAACAAGTTAACGTAGCCACATCACAGTTCAGCAGAATTTTTGCTTTAAACTAGAATTGTATTTTGAACTAACTGAATTCCTTAACATACAAATCTCTACATCTGCGGTTGGAACAAAAGTACAGTGACAAACTAACAGGATTTTGTAACTGTACTTTTGTCTCAGTCACAGAACTAACAAAATTTCAAACTATCTGAGTTTGAATTAATGAGGATTTCCTGTATAAATCAAAACTGTGATTTTGATATAAAAAACAATTAATATATTAAGCTAACATACCTTCAGTTGTGCTCTGTTATTAAAGTGCATTGTATATTGATCATCATCCCAATTAGAAGGACATTCCGAAAGATCTAAACACTTGCAGAGTTTTACTACCATTGTTGACAACCAAAATCTATTATAGACAATGTTGCATGCAGTAGTTTGTTTTTCACATAATGGTAAATTTTTCTCTGAAGTCACCTGTACAAATTTGAAATTAATAATGAATTAAAAGTAATTATTAGAATGATTGAATTATAAATAATAATAATATGGAACTATGAACACTAAGGTTTGGCTCTATGGAGGACTTATCACACACTATTGACATTGTGGAGTAATCACACATAAGTAGGTGGACACAGTTTTGTTATGGCAACAGCATGCGTTTTGACAGGTTGTCTGTCCGTCTTCAGCCGTATTTGTTACAATTTGGTGAGTTTACAAGCATCCATAAAAACACAAGTGGTTTTTCATTACAAACATTTGGGTTTGTGATTATAATGAAAAACAACTTGTATTTTTGTAGATGCCTGTAAACCCACCAAATTGTAACAAATACAGATGAAGAGGGATAGACAACCTGTCCAAAATGCATACTGTTGTCATAACAAACCTGTGTCTACCTACTTCTGTGTGATTACTCTGACAACATCAATAGTAATAAGTCCTCCATAGAGGCAAAACTTAGTGCTCATAGTTTTATATTGTAACATAAAGACAAAAGGCAATTCACCATAAATAATAATTGTATGCTTATATTTGTAATTTTGTTAATTTTAATTTTTATAAAACATAATTTTAAATAAGCTCTTAAATTTTCTTGAGTTAATAAGCATTTTGTTAATATTTTTTATACAAAATCTTATATATGTGTGCATGTGTGTGCCAGTGAAGTATATTTGTGTTTTCTATTTTACGATAATATATATATATATTTTGACCTTTGAATTTGTAAAAATTAAAAAAATTTATCTCCAAATAAAAATGACTTAGGCCACTTTCCATAATCACAGCCACATATGTATAATAATGAATTTAATTTAAATATTCTTTTTAAAAATGTATATAAAAATAACAATTATAATAACAGATTTAAATATTAATGAATTATCCAGAATATTTTACTATTAAAATACTTACTCCATTATTATAAATAATATATGATTCTTGATTATAAGCTGAAATTTTTAATTCAGGAAATGACAAGATACATGCTATGACAGTGACAATTATTTTTGCCATTTTAGTTGAATGTTGGTTGGAAAGATACTTCAAATTATCTATCTGCGTAGCAGTGATGCTATTTTTATACTTTTGTAGTGGTGTTGCTATATTTAATGACCCTGTTTGTTTTTTTTTGTTAAGATGTTTAAGTCATATTATTAAAATTATATTTATGACATTTAAATGGGAAATATTAATTTCTTAATTTTTAAACAGGTGATGGAAGCTACCAAATCCATGATACGTTGCCACTTATGGGAGAAATTACAGACCACACTAGAAAATGAATCCCGTTCGCTACCTAAACAGTGGATGTCTGCTTCCTGTCAACAGGCTATTAAACAAGCTATTGAAAGTGGTATTTTAATAGAATGAAATGAAATCTCACTTAGAAAATACTCATCTGTCTTCCTTAAACTTTAAAAAACATGGATTTGAATGCTATTCTCTAAGTTTGAAAAATTCTTATGAATAGCCACGGCTCATTGTTTGTTGTGCCTTCAGAAGAATGTTACCTGCTTGAAAGGAAATTGTTCATGTATGTTCCTATATGGCATTTGTATATAAATATACATATATATATTATACATCTTTTATATCAGGATTCTTGGTTAAACTATGTAAGTCCTTGTGTTTTAAGGTGTGAATGTTCAGATTATCAAGTGCACTTTCTGACATAAAGTTTCTGCCAGCATTTTATAAAATCATTCATGTTGTTACATCTCCATATTTCATATGTTATATTCTTAAGATTTGTATTACAATTAATTTGAAATTGAAAAAATAGATAATTGTCTTCGTATATTTGTCTTCTGATTAAAAATTTGACAATAGAATATATTTCATACTTTTATTTTATTTATATTTGTGTAAATTGTATTTAATTGTTGAACTACAAATTTCATCTTGTTATAGAAACATATCATATATATATCTATATATATATATATCTTGCAAAAAGTATTAGTTTTACACTGTTTTAATGAGCATAATAAACTTGTTCTGAAGAAATTTTATTGCAACAATAATAGAAATTTGAATGTCTTCATATCAACAAAATTTTATAAATTGAAAACAATTTGTCAGTAAGAAATATGAATTTTCAGTATAAATAATTTTAATTTATTAAAATTAAGCTTTATTTTTATATCTTTAGCAACAGAATAAACATTTGTTAGGTGTTTAAAATATTTTAATTTTCGACAGCTGCTTGCCTGTATATTAGACGATAATAACGTAGTATACCGTACTAGTGTATCAATTATAGAAAAACCTACCAAAAGCATGAAGATAATTAGCATAATATTCTGCATGATGGGCCTATAAATATTATTTTTACAAAATATAGTTATTATTTAATAATTGAATATTTATTTAAACTATTAATTTACATAACATAATACTGTAGTATGAAATATCAATATTAGTGTGATTCACTGTGTTTTCCAACTTATAAATCTAATATTTTGGCAAAAACAATAATTTCATTTTTCAATTCTTATGTTGTTTTCAAATGATTTAAAACGTTTTTATTGTGATATGACTATTAAAAGAATATTTGATATTCATATAAACAATGATTAAACAAAAATATTTTCATAATATCTCAACAAGTGTAATTTTTCTATGCTGGTTTTTTGTCTATGTTATGAAGTGTAATATGACTTTTAAAAATATCTTTATATAAATTCATGGAGTTTTAATAAACTTGTTATTGGCATAAATGTAATATTTTGAATAATTTTCATCATAATTTAAACTTTAAATATAGTTAATATTCATTCATTTTAAACTTCTATTTTATTTTTAGTGTGTTATGTTTAAGTGAGAATTATTTTTGATAGTTAAGTAATTATAATAATATTGATAAATTAGACATAATTATTTGCTAAATGCAAAAAAACAAAAAATAAAAATTATTTATTGCTTGAATTTGATATTTTGAAGTATAAGAAAAAATAAATTATGAACAAAATAAAATTTACATGTTAATAAAAAATCATAAAATTTTACATTTGTATAGATTTTGTAAATTGGTTGTATAAATTCCAAAAATAATAATTTCATAATTATATTTGTTTGTATAATTTACAAGAAACTATGAACAAATTTCAATGTACTGTATAATGTTACCATGTAACGTATTATATAGTATATTATAACTAAATTTTATAGCATTTTCTATCAATTAATCATATAAAACTTGTAACCATTTGGATCTTTTACGGATGATAATTTTTATGTCTATTGTTTTTCCTTTTTCATAACTTGAGGATAACAAATTTTTTGATCCTGTGGATCTATAGGATTGTTCGGTTTGTCTTAAAAAATAGCAATTAAGACTTATTTTGTATAGAATTATTAATAGAATGGTCAAAGTAAAAAATGGACTTACTTAAACTAATCTACATTCAAGTATTCAGTGTGATTTGAATAATTCTTATCATTTTTCTTCAAGCCGAAAATTGAGAATAAAGTAGAAATTCTCCAATTTGAAATATTTTGATAATCTGATATGTTACTTTTGATTTGCTGTAATTATTTAAATTTTCTGATTTTAAAAAAGGTAATAAAATCATCTTGTATATTGATATAGTTCAGGGGTCCCCAACCTTTTTGTACCTAAGAGCACATTCCAGAATACCGGACGACGGGCACCATTTATGTTTTCAAGGTGAATTCATATTTGGACATAGTTAACAGCGCCGGATTAAGCCTCTAGCGGGCCCTAGACAAAATTTAAATTGGGGCCCCATTTAAATAAGTTGCTTCTAAACAAATCTTATATAATGTGACATTAGCATGGGTGACACCCGGTGCGGATATCGCGGTGTCACCCAGGAATATTTCTAGATGGTGCGAGAGATATCGTGGCGGAGATTACTTCTGACACACGGGATTTTACGGTATTCAGAACGGATCGTTTTACTTCATTTCAGATATGGGAAATTGAATTAGTGCACATTTGGCGGAGGAGAAAAAGAAATCGGTCGCATTTCGCTTTGTGCTTTCATCCGTGTTGGACGCCATTTCTACTTTTGAATGGTTAATCATTCAAAGTGAAAAAACTTTTACATAGCATTTTATTGAAAACCGAAATATTTTTATTTTTATCGTGGTCGCACAGTGGCGGGCACACGTAAAACGATTGGCGGGCGCCATGGTGCTGGGGACCACTGATATAGTTTGTGTAAAATAGGAATTTGGTATGATCTGTAATGATTTCCAATATTATAGTTTTATAGCAACATCTAAATTTATTGGTTTTGATAGATATCGGAATCATCTGTCATATTTAATTCATTAAATATGAATATAATTGAATAATTTATAATTTATGTATACCGAATTGTCAGATCGTATGTGATTTGACATAATTGGGGGTTTCGATTCGTTAGCATACGTACTGTACGTCGACTTGTTTAATTCGGATTTAGATCTTGTTACTGTTGTTGCTTATGATTTGTTTAGAATGTTGTTTGTTTAAATCAATCTCATAAAGGGCTAATTTGGCTATCCAATTGTCATAAATTCATTATAAAATATCATTTATATTCACTTGAAACATTTAAATAAGATTCAAATTACAAATTATGTCAATACAAGGAAAGAAAATGAGGCAATGGAAAGCTTTTGGTTCCTTGTGAGAACTAATTTATTTTTTGTTACAAAATCTTAAACCAGGTCGGTTGGATTCATATTGATTTTTGAGTGCTTAAATTGGTAACATTTAAGAAATTATATTCTTTCAATTTATTCAGTTAGTGTAAAAGTACAGTATGTGTAAGCAACCTCATACAGTTAAACCAAATGCAATCTTAAGCAATTAAAACTTTGTTAATTTTCAGTTGAAATGAATAAACAAATTTGATATGATCATATTGAATAATTGATTTAGATCTTTAAATATATTAATTATAACTTTATAATTTTGATTCATTTTTGTTATTAAAATAAATTTTTATGATGGTATTAAAAATATCATATATACAGATATAAATTTTGAATTTAGGGAGAGAAATGTATTTAAAATTTTTCTTTGGACCATAATTGCGTTTTTAGTACATTAAAAACACATTCAACAATCATAATTCAGAGGATAAATAAAACATATTTTTATTAAAGTAGTATAATTATCGCCCAGTGTTGATTAAGCGCCACTTCATTGTGCCAGTATACCAAATATAAATAATAACACGGTTTCGAGTGTACTAAAGTAGTATAAGTTGTAACTTATATCGCAAATATGTATCTGTTTTCACTATTAGTAAAAAAGTTTATGCCACCATTCGTGTGTACAGTGTAGTTTAAATAAAATATTTCTGGTTAGATATTATCATTGTACTGTACAATGAATGGTATAAGAATAAACGAAATGCATCAAAATTGCTAAAAAGAACTTGGACTTGAAAACAATTTTTATATTGGGTGGCAATTTTTAATCATACTTTTAATTTTTCTAAATTTAAAATATATGCTCTCCACCTCAAATTAGTGTCTTGCCCCTGTACGTCATACTTTTCCGTAAGCAATGGAGTCGTGCAAGTCAACTGCTTTCAGGTTAAAGTTTTTGAATTGAAATAACGGGACTTCCGATTTACACTGGAAATGCCGTTATTTCAGTTTAAAAATTTTCAATGTTCGTATATAGTTAATCGGGCCTTCTGCCCCTAAGGTTCCCATATCTGGTCTTGTCTTTAATCTATCTAACTCCGTTCTGGAGATTAAGGAAAAAGACAATAGCGAGGTTGAGACCGAAGTTTAAAACGCGAAAACGTGTACGTCGGACGTTCAGCACCGCTTTCCCGTAGGCCTAGAAGTTTGACAATGGCATTTGGAATGTGGAGCATGATTTCACTGACTTTCCAAACGCCATTGTCAAATTTCTAGTCTTATAGGAAAGCGGCGCTGAACGTCCCACGTACACGTTTTCGCATTTTGAACTTCGGCCTCAACCTCGCTATTATCAAGGCGAAAGACGGACAGACAACAGTGGGCATTTATAGGTCTACAAGTTTTTCAAATTGCAGCCCAAAAAATACAAAATCACAAAAGAATTAGCAGAATAATGATAGTAATTGCATAGTCGGTATCTTCATTAAATAATGAAAACTTATCCGTTAGCAATAAAGCAGACTATTGCTAACGGGAAAGTATGATGTACAGGGGCAAGACACTACTAATTTGAGATGGAGAGCATATATTTTAAATTAAATTATTTAAAAATGTGATTAAAATTGCAACCGGGCATTGTGAGGATGTCACAATAAATAAATCTTGTTGATTTATAAACATTTTTGTTTGTTGTTTTCAGAAAGCGACAACAGGTCTCTTTTTTTAACTCTTTCCACCCTGTTGGCACTAGGAGGGCCTCTTATAGCAAGCCCATTACGGGTTCGACCAGGCCCACAATGGAGCGGCCGGGTGGTGAGGGACGGGGACCGACACATCCAGACGGACCATCCCCCGAAAAATTCCTGGGGATTTTTCGATCCGTCCGCAATCGATCCCAGGCACCCCAGGGCGGCAGGCTGCTAACCTTTACCACTCGGCCATCCGGCCGCTCGTGACAACAGGTCAATCAGTTTCCACAAAGAAATGATACAAAAGCTTTCGAATATGAAATTTGAAAATGAAATAAATTATAGAGGGGGGAAGTGATAGCAGCACCCGCTATTCCCAGGTCGTCTCTGTCCCAAGTACTGACCGGACCCTACACTGCTTGCCTTTTTTTAATAAACAAACAATAGTTTATTTACAAAAAAGGAGGGTATTAGAAATACCATATTTACATAGTAACTGGTACAACAAATATTAACGTTAGTTATATACATTTCGTGGGTTGCATTGACAATGCGTATTAGGTTCAAGCGAGGATCCACTTTATTTCAGTAGTTCTATTCTGTGGTTACCCCATATGTCGTTTATCTGTCTTCCGGTAGGTGTTTTCTGTAGGCGTCGAAAATATGTTTTAGACTGTAATATAAACGGTACTTATAGTCACTGATGGTTAGTTTTCTATTCTCGAATCTCCTTTCGTTCCTGTTTAACCAGATAGTGGCTTCGCACATGATAATGCTGCACTCCTTGCAATATTGTGCTTTCGAATATAGCTTTTTGTTCGGTTATTAGTATATATTTATCGCAGTTTTCTATCAGTTTTTAAAGTTTTTCCCCATATGTAGTTCTCTGGTTGGCACTTATAGAATAGGTGTTTCTTAGTTTCGATCTCACCACACGTTTTGCATTTGGATTCACTTTCTCCTGCTATATGACGCTTCTTTAAAAATCTCCTATTGGTAATATATCGTGTGTTAGCATCCAGTGCATAGTCCTGTTGTACGGTTCCATATATATCGAGTTGATGTGCCTCCATATCATTTTATAACTTCTCGTGGGATTTTTAATCACAACATGAGGTGGTTCTTTATATTGAGTTAGAAGTGCTTCGTATAACGATTTGCAATTAGCAGTTTTCCAGTTGAAGTTCGGGTGGTTAGTCTGGAAGGTTTTAATCAGGATTTTGTAAAACTGTGGTGCATTCCATCCCATTGGGGATCGGTTATTATTCAGTTTTTTATTTACGTTTGGAAGATGAAAACCTAACCAGTACCTCGGTGGGATACCAGATTTTTTTGTCGCCATTTATGTCTTTTATGTGTCTAAGTGCAAGGCTTGTATTTTCAGTTGCATATTAATAGCATTGACACCCCCATCTTTAGTTTTATTGCTCATTATCGTGCTTTTCAGTTTGTCGGGTTTGTTTATGAGGCTATAGCCTATAGTTTCGAGTTTTTAGCGTAGGAATATTCGCAGTGGTGCTAATGTATATAAATTTACTGCACGTTTTCATATTATAGATTTTAGCCCTGCATATTATGCTGATGTCTAGTTGTTCATTTTCTTGGGCAATATGTTTGCATTTTTCTAGTTTCTTTTCAAAATCTTCTTGGATGTTGTATTTGCCAAAGTAAGCGCCAAGAATTTTAATCTGGTCAGTCCACATTAAGCCTCCATGAGAGTAGATTGGTTTATTTACCCAGCTTCCAACTTTCATTCCTACCGTTTTGGATGGGTTAATAATCAGTCCCGACGCTCGTTCAAGTTGTTTAATTACACGGAATAGCTTTCTTATGCTTTTCTCGTCACTGCACATTACTTATAGGTCATCGGCATGAGCCACACATTTAAAACTTTTCTTTTCGGGTGGCACTCCTATTCCGTTTATATGTTTATTTTCGTTAATGGCTTTTATCAGTGGATCGAATGCTAGAGTAAACAGTGTCATAGACAGTGGGCACCCTTGCCTCACTGATCTTTCTATTCTTAATATGTCCGAGAAGTTACCATTTATTATTCTACTATTAATATTTTCATAGATGATTTTTATAATTTTGGTAAAGCCTTTGCCCATGTTAAAGGTATCTAGCACGTGCAGCATGTAATCGTGTGATATCCGATCAAAAGCATGGTCCATGTCGATGTTTTTCGCTCATATAATCTTAGGTGGTGGATGTTGTCCTGAATTTTTCTCCTGAATACGGCACATGACTGTTCTATAGAAATAATATCCGGCAGTACTTGTCTTAAACGATTTGTCATAATTTTTGTTATTATTTTATAATCACAGTTAAGAAGTGATATTGACCTGTAATGTTTCACTTCGGTAGACTTCGGTGATCAGACGAGAACCGGTATTTTCAGTGTGATGTGGGCGCTATCGAAGGCTCGATTCTTTTACGCTCTCTTTTATACACATTTGCTTATTAATTTTATCCTCCTTTCATTTTATTTCCTTTTCTCCAAACATGCCCACCGCTTATTAAAATGACATCAAAGGAGATGATATACGCGTGCAAATACTATACTTTATACTTGGAGAGAATCGCGAGTGTGTTATCAAAGTTGTGGAAAACATAATTAACTTATCATTTCAATATTCGCGACATTATAACGCGTACAACTAGTAACTTTTTCCCATCTTTACCGAGTCATTTACAGATTCATATGAGCTAACTTGAGTGTTATTTCTTGATCCAGAAATAGTAGATTAACTTTCACTTCCGTGTCGTAAGGTAGAAGAATTACAGGAGTCGTACTGCTGCATGTGAGGGGTGTGTGTGTGTGTGTGTGTGTGTGTGGCAAAATGAAGAGACACTGTAAAGTGTGAAACGCGATAAGAATACACAAACAAGTGAATTCGATTAGAACAAGTTTAATCTCGCGACAAAGAATTATATACAGAAAGTTCTTTTGGATTCCCTCGGTCTCTCACAATGCCAATTTCTCTCACTGCCTGATAGCAACAATAAAACAAGTAGCTTGCTTTCGTGGTAACTACTTGCCCGACAATAATAATCAAAACACGCGCGGTCCTTAACTAAATTAATCCTAAAGTTAGGAAAACATAGAGATACGGAAATGAGAAGAATGAATAGGTTAGTGGGGTACCCAATTTCTCGATGAATCTCCGATGCCGGCTTGTGCCTTTTTCTGAGTAGTTCTGGGTTCTTCTCTCATATGTTGAATATCTTCTACAATAGTTTTGTCGGTCTCTCCGATTCTATCGTCCGGATCTTCACTTCACGGCTCTCTATTCAGCTCTCGTCGAATTCCGTCTCACGAGCTTACTGATCTACGTCCGTGCCTCTTCGTGTCCGGCAAAAGAATTACCGCGAGAGACTCCGATTTCTACTCGTTATCTTCCTCGAAGTGCATTGTCCCACCCGACCCCCTAATGGGTGGAAAGGGGTTAGCCCTTGTTTCCAGAAGTCAGAACAATAAACAAAGGAAGTTAGAAGGAAGGATTAAGATGGAGAGAAAATCATTAAAACTATTAATAAATCTAGAATACTTATATACAAAATTATATGGCGTATAGCCACATACGCCCCATCGGAAAGGCTCAAAGTCCATGATGGAGTTTGTAGTAATCTACCCTTTTTCTACGAAGGTGGTACTGACCATCACTTGCAGGAACAGCTTGATGCCTGTCATCCGATTCGAGAGGGTTCTCTGGCGGTGCATCGTCTTGTAGTCCGTTGGGTGTCATCGGCTGAGACAGCCGATGTACAGTATTGTAATGCAATCTCATTCTCTCCATCTTCATCATCAGTCATATCCGGGGAATCATTACTCTTGGTTGGTAAGGGCCTCGCCCTTTACATACAGCATATGAATAATATGGTTTTAAACGATCAAAATGCACAGTACAATTTTTTCTTCCACCACTATCGCCCAACTCTGCGGTTACTGGACCTAAAATTCTTGTAATGCGGAAAGGACCCGAATATTTAGGGGAAAATTTTCCGAACTTCCTACCCTGGTACTTGCGTAACAGCCACTCTCTCACCAACACTAAAGCCACGCCCTTTCCTTTTTGTATTGCACCGCTCACTATTCTTTAAGTTGTTTCGCCTGCTCCGTGAATAAGCTAAGTTACGAACAGTGTTCAATTTTTCTAACAACTCCCTCCGATAATCAGGCAAATTATGGTGGGCCGGCATGCCCGTTGGAAAGACCTGAGGTAACTTGGGGTCGAAACCGAAATGGAGGAAGGCAGGAGATTCGCCGGTGGATGCATGAGTGGCGTTATTATAAGCGAACACGGCCTGAGCAAGATGCTCATTCCACTTTCCGTTATTTCCTCTGTAGATCCGAACTATAATACTACATATAGACTTATTAAACCGCTCGCACGGACGGTATGCAGTAGTGACTTTATGTTCTGAAACGGAAAGCCAGCTAACTCTGTTTCTTGGAACGGCTCCTTTCCCTTGTGTAAATTAAATCTGTACAATTCTTCACTGCCGATCGAACTATGGATTGCAGACCCCGTATATAGTAATGCCTGTCAACGGTACTACAAGTCTTTTTTATGCCTAAGTGCCCCCAAGGCCGGACTCATGGAATGCTTCAACAAGCCGGCCCACCATAATTTGCCTGATTTTCGGAGGGAGTTGTTAGAAAAATTGAACACTGTTCATTGCCCATTTTCTGACCCACCGCTTCCGCTTCCAATTATACAAACCATACCTTCCTGGTTTAACTTGTAGCAATATCTTACAAGCCTTACTTCTAATGCGTTTGATATTCATACGCTTAGAATAAAAAGCTATTTTAAGATGTAAGAACTGTATTAATTTTCATTTTCATGCAATTTCATTATTATACATGCCGCTTTTTCGGACACCAAAAGCAAACAATGATGAAGCTGATGGAGGATTAGCAAAATTTATCACGAAGTTTAATGTCTAAGAATTTTTGAGAATAGAAGACAAACCGGTTGTTTTTGCAGATTATAAACCTATTAAATTTTGATTATTCTCTTTGACAGTTATTTGGAATTGCAATTAGTGTTTAACACGTGAAGTCATTAATGCGGATTTTAACTTTGAATATTTATAAATAAAGAAAACATTCAATTTTGGAAAGAAATATCCTTTATACATTTAATAAAAAGAATAATGTAAGATATAAAAATTAAACAAAAACACTGTTGAAACGAATCTTCATTCTTCTTTAGCTTTTGTTGATTTTGCATTCGTGCGACGTAGTTTATTTATATGTTAAATATTTGATCGGTGGCATAAAGACAAATAAAGTTTAATTCAAATAAAAACGTTCCAATTAATTAAATTAACTGTTACGAGTCAATTATGAATTAAAACAAAGAATCGAATTCGTAATCTGCTTAACAACACCTGGGGAAATGCGCAGGGATTGTTTTATACCTTATCAAAAATTATTTTATATCGGAATTAAAGACAATTAATTCGTTATACAAAGAAACAAAATAAAAAATTAATTAACAAGAATTAACAAAGGAAATTTATTATTATATCAGTTTAAGGGTAAATTGAAATTCTCAAATAACTTACAAGGTAATTTCTCTTTACCCACGAGAACAATTTATTCTTGTTTATTTTTAGTTGCGTTAAGATCAGTTTTTATCTCTACTTTATTATAAATTTTTCCCATTATCTGTTATTTCGTAATTTGTTTCGCAATTCTTCTTGTATTCTTCTTTTCATACACTTAATTAATGGTCTTTTTCTTTTCTTTTTTCTTTAATTATTGACATCTCTAATTTATTTAAGAGCGGAAAGTGTCTTGTAGTAAAGTAAAAACTTCTGGAGAACTCGTAACTTTCTTTAGTGCTGACATTGCAGCATTCAAGTAAGAGTACGTTTAATAATGATTCGGAAATTTAATTATAATAAAAAAATTTTACTATATTTAAAAGTAATCTTCTAGATGCTACTAATTAAAAAAACAACGTTAATTTGTTATAAGAAATTAAAATATTTCAGTATTTTTTTCTATATACGAAACGGGTTTTATGTTTAATTACCGCTCCTGAATAACAGGCAAAGAAATACAACCCCCTTAAAAACTCCTAAATCGTAAAGAATATTTCAATAACCTGACTGATTTTCAGTATTAAACTCTTAAGTTAATGTAACCCTTGGTGCCAAGATGGCGGCTCGTCTCTGATTCCAGCAAAGAAACAGTGGGACGCACGTTCTAACCTATTCTAATAAATTACCATAATTATTAGCAACCAAATTATTAGAATCGGTTAGGTTAGGTTAGAACGTGCGTCTCACTGTTTCCTTGCTGGAATCAGAGACGAGCCGCCATATTGGCACCAAGGGTTACATTAACCAAATCGTATTATCTAAACTTCTTTGCCATTTGGAATTTTATTTATTTATTTTTTTACGTTATTCGGGGGTAATCCTTTATCGCCACAAACGACTTTACTTTTGTAAAATTAAATAAATAAATTATCTTTTTGGTATAAAAAGTCGTATTTAAGGAGTAAACGTCTGTCTTTTAGTCACTTCTATTGGACGGGTTCCATTACCCAAGAGAAATAATCCAAAATAAATTCTGGATCTACCCGTAAAGAATCAATTGGTTCCGAATGGAATTCGGACTCGAAATTCAATATTCTTTCTCACCAGGCCTAAGGTGGGTCAAATGTTTTTATAACGTGATATAACAGCATTAAGAAGTAATACAAACAAATAAATATATATGTTGTAAGTCTATATCTTCAGTCACAAATTGTTGGTTAAATCCGAACCAATAGTTATTTAACAAAATAATAAATAGGTTAAAAATTTAAAAGCACAAAATGAATTTTTCATAAGTCAATAAATTATTTACCGTATTTCCTTGCAAATAAGAGCATGCTCTTGTGTATTGCCAGCTTGTTTTGGCTTATAAGAATCAATGTAAATTAAGTATAAATGTACTGATACAGTAACTGTTAGGTAACATCTGTGATAACTATTAATTAAAATAAAAAGCATAGAGCTTCCGAAAAGTATTTTAAAAGTTTGGGAATTTTTAAATGCAATTTATGGAATTTAGTGCCCATTTTTTCCATCTATAAGAGCATGTACGTACGCTCGAACATAAAAGAATACTCAGACACGTGAAAAACATGGTATATACATATAATACAATTTTTAAATATTGTGTAACATTAGCTCTATTTTCAATAAAAGGCCAAGAAAAATACTAGAAAATGCTATCTTAAATGTTGCAAAATATTATTTAAATATACAGTATATATGTGTGTATGTATTCATCTGTATCATTAAAAGCTTACTGATATAAGTCATAATGGAATGGGAATGGAAACTAAAAGGAAATCTACATTGACTTTGTTATGAAAACAAAGTAAAATTCGTTCTTTTTGCTCATTACAAATCGAAAATAATAAAAAGAAAAGAGGATAAATACGAATTATATATTTGAGAAAATGTTTCCTGTCTTAGTTTCCCAAGAATGACGATAAGAGGTTTCCTATTATAGTTATTAATAAAATATGGATTTTTACAAATGATGATAAAAGGAAAATTTTAATACTTAAATTAAAAATTATATTTGATGTAAACTTACTTAAATCCATATCTAAGCAGTTACTATTCGATTCTAATTTTCTTCCAGAATTCTGTAAATAATTATTAAATTGGGTTATGAATAAGATTTAATCATACAGGCTAACCACGTCTTAATAACGATTATCCAATGCTCCTTCTCCAAACATAGTTATTTTTTCTCATAATTAATTATTTCTCCTAATGCTTGTTCTTTATCTATAATTAATATATAGATTAATATCCTTTCTTTGATCAGAATTACTCGCTCGAGCGGTTATATATATATAAGAGGCTTTCAAAAATCATTTATTTCGAATTTCGTAAGAGAAAATTATGTATATTATTTAATATTTTCAATTAAAGTACACTCTTCTTGTGATCACGATACTGTAATCACTATACGCGGCTGCAATTTTTAATCTAAAAAATCACGCAATTTCCGGTCCAGACTGAAAGTATATAGTTAATGGGGGTGTTCGGCTCCAGAGCTTTCCATATCTTGTTTTGATTTTCATCCATTCAATCCAGTTTTCGAGATTAACGAAGGACAGACAGGCGAACAAACGACAATAGAAATGTACAGGCGTGCAATTTTAAAAATTACAGCCCAATAATTATCGTGTAAGGTTTCTCGTCTAACATAATGTTAATTTAATGTGTTTTTTAAAATTAATTCACTCGTTTCTTTTATTTTTAAACATTTCTCGCGTATAAAAAGCGGGCATTTTATTATTTTTACTAAAAATCTGATCGTTTTATCGTGTTTTTTTTTTTAAATTTCTCTTTTCATTAATATAAACGCCATATAATAAATTCTAATTTTACAGTCATAAAAAGTTATTTAGTAAAGTTCTGTACTTCTTCCAGGTTTCCTTTCTTTATAGCTTTCGGCAATCAAATTCTGCTGAGGAGCCAAAATCCTATAATACAGTTCGAAACTTCGATTTAGCGTAAGAATTTTCTCACCTCTGAAATTGGCATTAAATCGAGTGTAGCGCTAAACTGAATTACTTCAAAACATGAATTACATAACACATAACACACAAATTTGACTTTGAGTGTTTGAAACTGATGCGATCTAATGATAAAAATATCATTTTTAATGCGAAATCCGATCAAAGGGTTCTCTATTTAATATTTATACGGAAGATCTGTTCACACGTATTCATTGGCGCTAAATCGAGGTTTGCCTGTATATACGTTACTCGCCTTAGGAACAATTCACGAGTGTCTATTAACGTAATTTTTAGACTTTTCATATTAATTAGCATACTAAGAACTACAACTACTAAATTTCAAGTTTCTACACATTAACGAGAGTACTTACAATATTGATTTACTCATATATTGATAATTATATTGATTTATTCGAAATAGCAGCGCAACATCTGTTGTATATTAACACATTCCTTTGTTTAAGACAACCAGATTCGACTCTAATTGTAAGTGACTAATTAATTAAAAAAGAAGAAAATATATAGGTGTTTATGATAACTAAACCTCGTATGTTGAAGTATATTTACCAATTGTCTTTATATTATGAGAAAGTAAATTCAAACAGGGTGAACAAAATCGTGTCCTTCCACACACACACACACACAATAACATCCAAACATACAGAAAAGAAACCGCCGAATTTTCTTTTTATTTCTCTACGCTTCAAGCTTTCGAGTTTACAATTGTAAAAATCTTGGAAGGGATCATCTTTCCCTCTATTATATATATCAGCCGGAACAATAAAGATAACAAGAATGGTTGAAAATATTTATTTTGAACCAATCTTTTACTTTTCTCTCGAAGATTATTAAAGGGAAAACTTTCTGGATACAATAAAATTGATCTCTAACGATAAGTTATCATGAGAACAACAACTGACGTCGGTCGACAGTCACGTGGAAAATGGTGAATTACCTCTAGTAGCATGTGACCGTCGATAAAAACAGTTGGTAGAGCACACGCCAGCTCATCGTTAGTGTCCAGCTCAGATCCACGTGGCTCGTTTTGAATTATTAGAAAAACGACTATAATTCGTTCTTAGTTTTATTCTGCCGCCACCCCCTCCCAAAAAAGAGAAGAAATCGCTAGATCATTGGATAAACCTTTCACATTTTGAATGTTTTTCTTAATAATAATCATCATTCATCCGGAGAAATAACGAAGTAATTACGTATCTCATCTCATTTTTAAAATGTAAAATAGGAAAAAAAGATATACGTCATTATAGTTTAGGTAATTTAAATTAATTTCAAACGTTTAATAATTTAGAGAAGATGATGATTTATTGGTTATATATATATATATATATTTGAAATCGAAATTTACCCTGGTGAGATCCAAAACAGGATGGAATTTCTTTGATGAGCAGACATCAGAAACCTTCGGATCGATACGAGATTCTCGAATATCTCTTTCTATTACTTCAATAAAAGAGAAAAGTCGTTTCCTTCTTTATTAAAATAAACTATTATTGAGATTTTCAGGCTTTCGTCCTACACGCAAATTTATCATTTCTTCGGAGGTAACCTTTTTTTTTATTTTTTTATTTTTTTTAGAAGTGAAAATTAGAAAGTTTTTTTTTTCGCAGTTTCCAATGAATATCAGATTTTCGCATTTAAATTATTAGATAATATCTTAGATCGATGACGAATGTGTCATCCAGGCGATAAAAATGAAATAAATCGAGGCTATTTCTAGTATCAAAAATGACACTTTTCATTAAGGTCTAAAAGGCAACGGTCCATTCTCTGTTATTTTGGAATGAATTCAAATAAGCAAATCGATTATCATTACGAGGCGTGCAAATTATCAGATGTTCTTCCACTGATATATAATGGAAATTCTGAAATATCTTTTGTTTACGCTCGGTTTGATCTAGAAATAGAAATATTTCTGCCATACAAGGAGCAGCTTCTTGATATATATATATATATACATACATATATGACACGGTTTTAAAACTAACTGCCCCATTCTTAAACAGCGATATACGAGCGTAAGGTAATCAATAACAATATACAGGCGATCGATAATCCGATGAGATTAATCTGTCAAACGAATAGACATATCCCTTGTTAGCATCACTCTCGTCATTAACACGTAGTTTCTTCACGAGTGAAAATATTGCTGCCTTTTTTTTTTTTAAATTTGTAATCAAATTTTTTACATAAAAACACGTTTAATTTTTCTAATTATCATAATTTAAATACGTTATAAGAATACATATTTGATTTTAAAATATAGGTCAAGAGGGAAGGAAATCGAAGACACGTTTATAAATATATTTCATATTTTCCTATTGAAATTTAACGTGGAATTTGATAAGTTTCCTTTAATAAATTGAATTTTGATATTGATGACAATATAAATATTTAAACTTTGTTAAACGTTTTAAAAATTCATTTATTGCTTAAATTAAATATAGACTTGTTCCTAGACGTCAGAGTAATAAAATTAAAGCAAACTGTCTTTTAGTTAAGTTATAATTTAATTGGAATATCATCAATATCAAGAATCAAAGTTATAGAAAAATCTACAACAATTTTTCTATCCTTTGCTGAAAGTTATCAGAAAAATTTCATATGATAAAGTGAGAAAAATGATTGAAGAATGAGCTTTAACCGTAACTACTGACAAGATGGAAATATCAGTCACACGACACTCGAACCACGTTAGTTATGGATTCGGTTTTCAGAATTCTCATGTAATGCTAATTCTAGAAGGTTAAAAGATATATATACTTTTTTATTTTCCTGCAGTAGATATATCAAAAATCAGATTTATAATCCAATGAAGCTAATCCGAGAAATCTCTTATATCATACAAAAATCGTGTAGATTTTTCCTAAAATATTATTATTATTATTTAATTTTAAATGACAGATTAGTGTAAAAAGTGAAAACGTTAGTATATTGGGCTGCAATTTATAATCGTATTTTAATTTAAATTAATCGTGCCCTAATTTTCCTACTATTTTAATAGTGACTTTTCCCTGTAAATCACACTTCTCCTCATAACAATCGAGTCCATCGGTCGTCTATTTAACTCTGTTCTCGATACAATTTTTAATTAAGAGCACCTGGTCCAATCGAGACAAAATTTTCCATATATGGTCGCGATTTAAATCTATGTAATTTCGTTTTCGAGATTAACGAAGGACAGACAGCCGAACGACAGTGGAAATGTATGGGTTTGCAATTTAAAAATTTCAGCCTAATAAAGTTGTTTTACTTCACACTAAACTAACACCTGAAACAATACTATACGCGAATATATTTAAGACTCGATTAAAAATTTAGCGTTTTATACATAAAATATGTGGCGAGAATGATTATTTTTGAGTTTAAACGTAATATTAGAGGTAAGATAATAAGTGGGTCTTTTACGTTATGACAATGAGAAATTGTATATTGCTTAGAGGCACATTTAACAAATAGTAAATGTTTATTTATTTGACTGGCAACGATATGTAAAGCATTATTTATATTGTATTTTTGGCTAAAGACAATTAATTTTTTTCTCACAAATCATCATAAAATTACAATTTTTATATATATGTATACTACACAAATACACAAAATACATATTTTCGCCGCAGATTGTTTTTTAACAAATAAATACTCCGGCAGTTATCTTCCAAATACTTTTACGAAGGACACTTTTTGATACAACTGCCTTTTATTTTTTAAATCGTTAGTCCGTATCGACAGTAATTAACAATCGAATGTTAATAAAAGTTTGAGGAAAGGTGTCAAAGGTCGCAAGTGCCTTTACAGGGCGGATGTACGCGAAGTTCTTTCGCCGTTTCCTTTCTCTGGGCGTAAATATTGAGACCCGGAATAATATGGACTCTCAACCCAATGCCATTACCCGCTCGCCTGGGGTCGCGCGAACGGCGTGTGAACGTCACGTGACTTTTACAACAGCAATAATAAAACAATTTATTAAATGCTTCGCGGAAATCTCTGTTGGTCGCAGCGTACACATAACTATAAAGACAAGAATTGGTTATGGCTACCCACCAAGATGTGTCCATTAAATTTATGGTAACTGGACGCAGAGCACTGATCACTATAACTACGGCATATGGCATCCACATCATTAACATCACTATAAACACCACTATGTTACTCTTCAACAAACATTCGTCTGTTAAAACGTATGCAGTGGGATCCTCTAAAACTTCTAGTTGCAATTTAAAATCTCGCAATTTGAAAATGGCTCGTGTGAAATAAATGATGGTCAGCAAAAGTGGGCATATCACCAATAATATTCCGGCAGTGATGTGATACGGTGGCCATACGTTGAAATTCGAATCGCAGAAAGATGGTCCGTATCCCATGACGTATTGAATGACTGCAAAGCTCACGGAACAACACCAAACAACGGACACGCCAAAAAGAATTCTCCACTTCGTGCAACATAAATCATATGTAACTAAACTATTTAATCCTAAACAGTTGTCTAAAGCCATAAACATAAAGGATTGGACGGATACGAGAAAACACACCACCGTAGTAAGCCACTGAAAAGTGCAAATACTTGGATCCTGAGGGATATTGGCCAAAATGGCAACACAGGATGCTGGTAGAACCAAAATGGTTACCAACATATTGCCCATGGCTAAACTCACAAGATAAATGCTGCCGCGCACTTGGAATGGCTCTATGACCGTTACTGCACTAATGACGAAGACACTACCCATGGTACCACCGGTTGCCACAGCCGAAAGGAAGACAAGTTTAAAAACGCCATTCCATCCATTTGGTTCTTCTCCATCTATTTTCATTATCTGACTGTTGGATGGCGGCAGAATCCATAAAGCGAGAGCTGTGATATTTTGAGCCATCTTGAGCTGAAAGATAGTAAAAAAAATATTTGTATTTCATTTTTTTCTATTAAAATTAGCTATTATTTTAATATTATATATATATATATATATATATATATATATATATATATATAAAGATTACAATTATCAAAAATTCAATGCCTAAATTACAGGCGAGTAATCTAATTTTAACAGTAATTGTAACGAATTAAATAAATTAAACATTACGTCGATTTAAACATGTAAATGTCCCGTCGCTTTAAATATAATTGTCACACTTAAAACATATATTTTGGTTTCTTTAATTCGTTCGATGTATAAATCTGCCCTTCCAACATATTGTTTGAAATTCCCTTTATTGCTTTGTATTTTGTTTCTCGTGTTTAATTGAGTATCGCAGAGAAAGTGATTCATTACGTTAATTCGAGATGCGAAACTAGAATAACGACTGTTCATCTCAATTTCTAATGCTTTATATATAGGCAAGAGTCTCGGATTACCGTCATTTCGAAAATTGCGACTGTTATAATGTTGACGGCAATTTTTACTAATACGAAAGAAAATGATTGAAATATTTCAAAATGTGAATTGAGAAACAATTGCCTGTTCTTGAAAATTCACATTTTCAAGAGCAATTTTCGAAAATAAAATTAATATTTTAATCTTTTACGGTTAATGTTACCTATGGTTCCAAAATGGCGGCTCGTCTCTGATTCCAGCAAATAGAAAAAGGAAACAGTGGGGACGCACGTTCTAACCTAACCTAACCTATTCTAATAAATTACCATAATTATTACCAACAAAATTATTAGAATAGGTTAGGTTAGGTTAGAACGTGCGTCCCCACTGTTTCCCTTTTTCTATTTGCTGGAATCAGAGACGAGCCGCCATTTTGGAACCATAGGTAACATTAACCTTTTTTACTAAATCAAAACTAAAAATCCATGTATTTTTGTATATTAAAATAGTAATACTACACAAACTTGGGAGTGGAAGATTTCTATTTGGATAGTAAAATATTTGAAAAAAAACAATGAAGCTGGTGTTAGCAATAAAATAAATTTAAATAAATGTTATCTTTATTTATATTATTTATCTATTCAGGACTTTCTAATGTTCTTCTAACGAAAAATTATTATAATTGCAATTAAAATGGCAGACGGTATACTTCACAATTTAAAATATAGAAGAAACTAAGTCGTCTTCATTCTTCCGTATTGACCAATCACCGGGAATAAAACATTTTTTTTTCGTTTTTTCTTCTCAGAGACGACCTTTTCTTAGAGGTTACATATTTTAAAATAATTTGGTTTATCATCAGTGAATTTTTAAACTGTATTAGGTGTAGTCTCTACGAAGAAAAGGCTGTTTTATCACTGGTGATTGAACAAGAAGGAAGAATAAAGACGGCTTAGTTTCTTCCATATTTTAAATTTAAAAACAAAAATTATTATTTTAAAAACCTTCCAGCAAATAAAGATTATTTAATATTTAGATGAAGACACTAATTTAAAAAAGTACTGATTAATCCTACATAATAAGCACAATTATATAAGATTTTTCTGGTTTTTTTTAGGTCGAAGGTATTAAGAACTTTTTAAAACTATTTTAAAAACCAAGAAGAATTATTAAAGAAGTTATGAACTCGAACAATTTTTAAAAGGAATATACAAATCATATTATTATTGTGCGTTATTTAAATGTTTCTATAACCTTCAAGGTTAATGTTACTTTAGGTGCCAAGATGGCGGCTCGTCTCCGATTCCAGCAAGGAAACGGTGGAGACGCACGTTCTAACCTACTCTAATAAATTACCATAATTATTACAGCAGAGCGTCGATAAGTGGAACCAATTGGGGACTGGGGTCCTTCCAGTTAATGATTTGTTCCAATTTCCGACTTTGTACGAAAAAATACATTAACCTGTCCGATGTTCAAATTTTTCTCCGTTGCGTGTCGCTTCGTGTTGAATTTTCGTCGATTTTAAGCCTAACGAAAATTTTTATAATAATCATCGAGGCTATCGTATCGTTAAAAATTATTTCTGCATTTTGTACAAACAAAATAAATATATTAAAGAATATAAAAAACATGAAAATTATACTTTAGAAGTAAATTTAGTATCAAAAACATTCGATTCAGCACGACACAGTCTGACTGAAAATCGTTCCTTTCCGGCCATTCCACTTACCGACGTTCCACTTATCGACGTTCTACTGTACCAACAAAATTATTAGAATAGGTTAGGTTAGGTTAGAACGTGCGTCCCACTGTTTCCTTGCTGGAATCAGAGACGAGCCGCCATCTTGGCACCTAAGGTAACATTAACCTATTATTATTATTTTTTTTCACTTTAATTTTAAAATATTTCTACTCATTTAATCGAAACAAATGCATAAAATTCGTAATATACGATCGTAAATTACTCATTTCAATTACTTTAAAATTTAATAACGCAGAAATTTGATAAAGATTAAGAATAGAAATCTATACGAAAGTTCATTTTAAATGACAATTTTTATTAATATTTTTGTTCTATTCAAATTTCTTTCTAATATAAAAATTAAATTGAATTTATCCGAGAGGCTTTTGTTCAATTGTGTAATGTACAGATTTAGTTGTCCTTTTATATTGTCAAATATTACCGCGTACAAAACCACGACTGGGCCTGGATATAAAGAAATATATATATATATATATAAGAATTTGAAATACTTTCTCTCTATTAAAATTTAAGAAAGTCATCACATTTATTATTATTATTATTAAATGTTTTTATTTAATTTGCTTCGTATCGTGTCCTGGAATCGTGCAGTTCAAATCTCACCCACTTCTAAATTTAAAATGGAAGACTGAAACTCCAGAAAAAAATGTTTAAATAAGTCAATAATAAACTACTTGTATTCATTTTAACTATAAATACTCAAGCAATTTAACGTGACCGCAATGAAAAGTTTATGTTATACCATTGGATGCACCTTTCCACAGAAATTCTTACTTTAATAAGCTTAACAATTTACAAAGACATTAAATATTAACTCGGTTTATGGATATAATTTAAAAGTTTTATGAAAATGGAAAGAAACATCGGAGGAGATTATAAAATATATTATATTAAGAAGACGAAAGTTTTCGTTGTAAAGTTATACAGCTTTAAAAACGTTCAGAAGTATATTAAGAAACTATTTTCTGGGTTCATCATCTTCGTAACAGAAGAAGCCATTGCTAGAATATTTTTTTAATCGTTTGGAAACTATTATTATTAATTTCGTTTTATAAAATTTCATCAAAAATTACTATTAATAATTTATTTGTTTTGCAGAAAACTTATCTGAGTGGTGATGAATTAAAAAAAAACAGCGAGAGGAGACCTTTCTGAAAACTGAAATACAATCGAACCTGTGACGAACGGCCACTGACGTTCATTTTCTATGCATTTTTGTTAAAAGTTCCCGAAGAAATGGCCCTTGTCGGAGGTTCTACTGTAATATTAAACGCGCCTTTTTTTAAAAAAATAAAAATGCCAATATATTGGATTTTATGAGTAGGATTTTTAAATTCATAAAAGTGTTTGTTGTAAGAAATTTATATATATATAATTTAAAAAATTAATTCTAAAAATACATTTCTAATCAATTCGAAATGAATAATTAAATGAGTAGCCAAAATAAAGGTCGATAATTATTTTGTTTTGTTCTATTCAGTAATCATTTTGTAACTTTCCTCTAAATGAACGAAGATTATTGATTTATTATTGGCGATAAAATAAATTCTGCTCATCAATCACACTGACTGTAAATGGAGTAGCTTTAAAGTTCAAATATCACAAAGTAAAACAATAAATTTATTAATTCATTTAGAAAATTTAATTATATAAACTTTAATTCTTTTATTTTAATATAATCTTCCATGCAATGTTTAAAAAATCGTTATTTTCTATATCAAGAATGAAAATAAAATTTAAATATTACAAAGTATTTGGTAGATTTTCCTGCAATTAGAAATAAAAGTGTACTTATTATTATTATTTTTTTTATTTTATTTTTATAGCTAGAAAATGCAATAATCTTGATTTTACGGATCCTGATTTCATGGATTGGGATTTTACGCATCATTCACCTTAGATTTGCCATGATCCTTTTTTTTTCGTACGACGATGGTTATTGAGTTGTCTACAAGGCAGTGAAGTAATGCAATTACTCGCCAAAATAGGAACAATTTGCTGAATTATTGTCTTGTTTTATGCGTGTCAATAAAATTTATATTTAAATACTTTATTAAGAGTTATAATAAATAAACACGGGTCCTCGAAAATTAATAAAATTTGGCATAAAAAACTAGAACTTTGTTAAACTCTATGAAAATTTCTGTACAATTCTAAGATTAAGACATTGCTTTTAAATATAAATACAATAGACCCCCTATAACACGGAACTTATCTACCGTGTTATGGGGGGTCTACTGTAAATAGTTTTTATTAACTGAAAATATTTAATCATGCTTATATATTCTTATGGTTAGATTTACCTATGGTATACAAAATGGCGGCTCGTCTCTAATTCCAGCAAACAGAAGAAGGGAAACAGTGGGGACTCACGTTCTAACCTAACCTAACCTATTCTAATAATTTGGTTGGTAATAATTATGGTAATTTATTAGAATAGGTTAGGTTAGAACATGCGTCCCCACTGTTTCCCTTCTTCTGTTTGCTGGAATTAGAGACGAGCCGCCATTTTGTATACCATAGGTAAATTTAACCATTCTTATACATAAAGATGCCACGCAGAACATAATCACAATTTACGTAATTTACAACATACAGTAGAACATCGATTATCCGACCCCGATTAACCGACCGCGTTCTAGTCGGCAAATTCAAATGTCCGCTAGTGATGTGGCGCTACAATATTTGGTTGTCTTGGCTACTTTAATATTATTTTTGTTAAATTTTTGTATGTTTTAGCTGGCAGCACTGGCTCGACCATGAAAGGGAGCCTAGTATTTAAACCAGGCCTAATACACTATACTAATAATGTATTTTTTCATACTTTTCGGTTATCCGACCAACCTCAGTCCCCAATTAAGTCGGATAATCGATGCTCTACTGTAATTATTTCTGAGTAGAAAAGAATTTCTACTACGACATATAAATAAATAACGACTAACCCGTTACAAAGCTATGCATCCACATAGCCAACTCTAGCCCGATAATTCGGCTCTTGTGGAGGTTCTACTACGACTTTGTATAAGAAAAGTATTTCTTTTTCGAGGTGAAAGAGCAAAAATATTTTAAAAATCACAAAATACTAAAAAGAGAGATTAATTAAGAAACATGCGACTAATTTTTTCCTATGACGCATCACATTAGAACCTTATTAAAAATGAAAAAAAAAATATATATATATATCAAAGATTTTTATCTCTTGATTAAAAAGTGCAAGGTTAAGTTTTAATTAAAGCAGAGATACAAACATTCCAGACTTTGATCATATATTTTTTTTCCTATTAGATCATTCTGATATTTAAGATTAAAGTCTTGTGGTCAATGAATATAAATAGAGAAATGCATAAGTTACAAATCGATAGCCATTCCATTAAAGAAGATATAATTGATTGAACTATTAATCTTTAAGATGAAGTAGAAAATTCAACTCATGAAGCCGAACGAAGCTAGGACAGCCATAGTTCATTAATCTTGCCAGGAAAAAAAGAATTTAAAAACAGCTACTATATTAGCTAATTTTTTAAAGGAAGAAGAGTTTAAAAATATCAGCGCTAGACCAGCATTTATTTCGAGAATTTATGAATGATTTGTGTGATTTTAACATAAATGAAAAGTTAATTAAGCAACATTTCTCTCATCCATTTTCTATACAGTCCATGACACGTTGGCTATTCAATAATACATGCTTGAAGACTTTTAAGGAAAGATTATCATTTTAGAAAAATAAAAAATGGCTATGAATTAAAATTTCAGTAAGCCAAAATAAATCATTATTTATTCTACAGTTGCAATTAATTGAGAAAATAACATTAACTATTTGATATATACACATAGAGAGAGATTCTTCTTTTAAGTACCTTAAAGTTACGTGTATTTCATTTAATTATAAACAAAATATTCCATTTATTCGATTTTTTATAATTAAATTCTTGGGCATTTTAAAATGTTTTTCATATTATTAAAAAACTGAAACATTTTCCCTGTGATGTCAAAAAAATAATTTATAATCTTTCGTAGAGGGTATCAGGAGAAAAAAGTGTAAGAAAATCCCAGAAATTTAAAAAAACAAAAAGCTGACGATGAAAAATATACGACAAAGAATGAGATATATAAATGTTAAATGAAAAAAAAATTCCAGCAAAGAGTTGCTTAACTTTCCCGGCAAAGTTTAAATCTGCGTGTGATGCCATCTGTTATGATATATATTTTTTAAAAATTTTTATATTTTTAATTATTAGAAAATACCAAAAAACGTAATTTTGAAGGTAGGGATTGGTCTTATAAAAAAAAATTGTATATGCTAATAACGTGTAAAATCTTCATTATGTCCGATCCTATTCGAAGTAAGTGTTATGACACACGACATCCTTTTATCTCCCCACCCCTCGACCTTTAACCATCAAAATTTAATAGCATCAATCCCCCTAATACACAAATCTCCTTCCAAACTTTCAGAAAAGTTCGACAAAAAGCACAGGCGGTATTAAGCTTCAAAGTGGGTAAAAACAAAATGCGCTCCCCACTAACATCGAAACACAGAAACCCCATTTTTTCTTGCATTTCTGGACGTTTCAAGGTGCCCCGAGTCCAAACATATAAAAATCTTGGAGGCCATCTTTTGACCGATTGCCATACTTTCCCTGTTATATATATAACAGAGCAGGAAAAGTAAAAAAGAGATAGTTATAAAAGAGATAGTAACGTAATCATCTCATAACGTAACCATTTTACTATAGAACTTGTAACTAATCTTTAGGATCCCATCAGTGGCCGAAGTGGATAAAACCACTGAACACTGGTAGTGTGGGTTCGCATCTCTTCAGCGGGCTGGCCTCGTGAAGTTTTCTAGTTTTTCTTCACGTTAGTAACACCTAAATAGGGGCCAGTTTCCCATAAAAGTCCTCATGGAAGGCATCTTCCCTCGACAGATCGTTTGTGTTTCGCTTCGCCTGAAGCAAATAAAGCCAAATCTAATATTTAGATTGAAAACAAATGATTTATAGTAACTATAAATTTTTGCTACTTTTTTATGCTATTTATACTCAATTCATTTGATAGGGTGAGGTGTGAGTACCTCACAATAATGACTTCTGCAATTAATTATTAAATAAACAATTCTATTCTCTATACTCATTTTAATAAAATTAGCTAAATTGAACTTGGATAAATAACTTTTTGTAAAGAATTGTTACAATCGAATAATTTTTAATTATGGAAATTAATTCGAATTTAAAACGAATATCTCCTGTGATAATAATATAGGCCTGTTGGTAAACAACTAAATAGATTAAACTTTAATTTTATTTATATTCAATACATCTTTAATTAAATTAAATCTACATTTAAAATTTATATTAAATAAATCTATTTGGATCGAATTAAAGTTGAATTTGTGTATTCATATAAATTTTTTAAACAAAATTCGGTTGTTTGGCGATAGAATTTAATAGTCAAAAAGTTTTAAAGAATTATTAATTCTTTCCACTAAATATGATTACACTGTTTTATTGGCATTTTCTCGTATATCTTCTGTCATAGAATGAATTTTTGATTTAATATATGCATTAGTTTAAATTTCCCAATAATTTAGCTAGTGTAAGTACAATATTTTCATCAATTTATATTTTAGAAGTAAAATAAATTTATAAACTTCTAGAATAAAGCGAAATAAATGTATTTTATGAGAACAAATTGCCTTAAATTATCAACCAAACACAAATATTTTAAAATTACAAACTTTAATATAAAATATATAAATTATTTTATTAAGGTGTACTTAAATTGATATCTTTATATTTGAATTACACGAATCATATATAAACAGAATGTACATATTACTTGCTTTCTCAGCAGTTTGGAATAGTTTTCCAAACGTTTTCGATTTTATTGGGAAGTAATTTTCAGGATGTCTTGTATTTAGAACTCTCCTTATTTAGGATATCTTGTATTTAGAACTCTCCTTATTCAGGATATCTTGTATTTAGAACCCCCCTTAGTCAGGATATCTTGTATTTAGAACTCTCCTTATTCAGGATATCTTGTATTTAGAACCCCCTTATTCAGGATATCTTGTATTTAGAACTCTCCTTATTCAGGATATCTTGTATTTAGAACCCCCTTATTCAGGATATCTTGTATTTAGAACTTTCCTTATTCAGGATATCTTGTATTTAGAACTCCCTTATTCAGGATATCTTGTATTTAGAACTCTCCTTATTCAGGATATCTTGTATTTAGAACTCTCCTTATTCAGGATATCTTGTATTTAGAACCCCCTTATTCAGGATATCTTGTATTTAGAACTCTCCTTATTCAGGATATCTTGTATTTAGAACCCCCTTATTCAGGATATCTTGTATTTAGAACTCTCCTTATTCAGGATATCTTGTATTTAGAACTCTCCTTATTCAGGATATCTTGTATTTAGAACCTTCCTTCAGAATATCTTGTATTTACAACCCTCCTTATTCAGGATATCTTGTATTTAGAACTCTCCTTATTCAGGATATCTTGTATTTAGAACCCTCCTTCAGGATATCTTGTATTTAGAACCCTCCTTATTCAGGATATCTTGTATTTAGAACTCTCCTTATTCAGGATATCTTGTATTTAGAACTCACCTTATTCAGGATATCTTGTATTTAGAACCCCCCTTATTCAGAATATCTTGTATTTAGAACTCTCCTTATTCAGGATATCTTGTATTTAGAACCTCTCCTTATTCAGGATATCTTGTATTTAGAACTCTCCTTATTCAGGATATCTTGTATTTAGAACTCTCCTTATTCAGGATATCTTGTATTTAGAACCCTCCTTCAGGATATCTTGTATTTAGAACCCCCCTTATTCAGGATATCTTGTATTTAGAACTCTCCTTATTCAGGATATCTTGTATTTAGAACTCTCCTTATTCAGGATATCTTGTATTTAGAACCTCCTTCAGAATATCTTGTATTTACAACCCTCCTTATTCAGGATATCTTGTATTTATAACTCTCCTTATTCAGGATATCTTGTATTTAGAACTCTCCTTATTCAGGATATCTTGTATTTAGAACCCTCCTTATTCAGGATATCTTGTATTTAGAACCCTCCTTCAGGATATCTTGTATTTAGAACCCTCCTTATTCAGGATATCTTGTATTTAGAACCCCCTTATTCAGGATATCTTGTATTTAGAACCCTCCTTATTCAGGATATCTTGTATTTAGAACCCTCCTTATTCAGGATATCTTGTATTTAGAACTCTCCTTATTCAGGATATCTTGTATTTAGAACTCTCCTTATTCAGGATATCTTGTATTTAGAACCCTCCTTATTCAGGATATCTTGTATTTAGAACTCTCCTTATTCAGGATATCTTGTATTTAGAACCCTCCTTATTCAGGATATCTTGTATTTAGAACTCTCCTTATTCAGGATATCTTGTATTTAGAACCCTCCTTATTCAGGATATCTTGTATTTAGAACTCTCCTTATTCAGGATATCTTGTATTTAGAACTCTCCTTATTCAGGATATCTTGTATTTAGAACCCCCCTTATTCAGGATATCTTGTATTTAGAACTCTCCTTATTCAGGATATCTTGTATTTAGAACTCTCCTTATTCAGGATATCTTGTATTTAGAACCCTCCTTCAGGATATCTTGTATTTAGAACCCTCCTTATTCAGGATATCTTGTATTTAGAACCCTTCTTCTTCAGGTTTTACATAGAAGATATCCTAAAGAAGGTTTCTCAAGAAAGCTAAAAAAACGTTTGAAAAAACCATTCGAAACTGCTAAAAAGCAAATAAGGTGTACGTTCTGTTTGTATTACTTGTTCCAGTTTGGATCTCAGTTATAATTCAAATAAAACGTAATCTGAATTCATAAACATAATCAATTGAATGATAATATTAATTTATAAAAATAATGACTTAGTTAGTAGCTTATTTTTTATTTAGTTTAAGCAAAATATTATAATTGTAAAATCCAAATAAAAAACAAATTAAAGAATAGTTATTAAGCTTCTATTATTAATTCTTGTTGAATGTTTTTAAGGGAGAGAAACATGTAAAATATAGCACCACGACATCAAGACACTAAAATTCATACCTTATACGTTATAATTTTATCTAAGTGTTATGAATGATAACGTACTGTACGTGACTTTTAGTACCAAGGTGCGCCTTAGTTTACAAGTTATCACATTTAAAAAAAAAAAAAAAAAAAAAACTGATCTCGTTTATATCCAATGTAAGTTACAAGAACTAACTAAAGAAAAACTTTTCAAATTGGGTCAAGCCACTACCAGTATTGATCACTTTTAGCAGATTTTATCCTATTAACTCTAAATAAGAGATTCTCAAATGTGGAAGCCAAGAAATTTCACAGATAAATTCTGCGCCATTCTCCAATCCGGAGAGTCAATTTTGTAACTTTTCACTCACGAAATATCTGCCTTTTTGGATAGTTTATTCAACTGAAGTTCGTTTTGGATAATAAAATCCCAAACGCGAAGGAATGTGGAGATCCTTATTACATTTTCACACATGAAGCGACGAAAAAATGCTTTCTAAGAACCTCTTATCTAAAATGCTCCTCATAGATTCGTTGTAAATAACTTCATACCAAATTTTCTTTTCCATCAGCTTACATTGCGTGGTATAAGACAATCTTAAGAGGAAATATTAAAGAAAATAACCCACAAATGCTATTTTGACTAGTTATGCCCATGTAAAACACTAATAAGGGATGTACAGATGACTATTTTTGGCCATAATAAACAATGAAAAAGAAATTAAAACTGATATTTATTTTTTATTATATAATTCTTAATATATCTTAATATAAGAAGATTAATAATTAAGTAGCAAAAATGGATTGCTTAATCGTATTTATCGTTTTGTTTCGTAATATAAAAAGACTTTTAAACTATTTTTTTTTGTTTGAATTCAATTAAGTTTCTCTTAATAATGGAAAATTAAATACAACATTATCATAATTTATCAAAAACGAATAAAAATACGAAGAATACCAACAAATGGAATTATAATTTAAAAAAAAAAGTCTACCGATATTACTTTGTATGATAATTCCATTTACTCTTAATAATTTATTTATGTTCTGTTGGCTCTTAAATAATCGAATAAAATTTTACACAACTGCGGCTAACTGAATAAATATTAATTATTTAAATATTCTAAACTGAATTTTAATATTTCTTATAATTGCATTTAGATTTTATCATATTTAAACTGTTGGCTTAATTACTTTAAATGCTGGTTTAAAGACTAAACCATGACTTAAATAAATATTAATAAATGTAGTACTTCATAGATTTACTTAAAATCATACGCAGAAAGCCTACCTCAACACATTTTACACTTTTACATAGAAAAATTATACACTAGAACGAATTAAAAAATACATATATTATGCCTTTGTCCATTTTGGACGTTCTTGTAAACTAGAACTTGCCATATCGATGGAAGAGAATCATAAAGTTTTAAATTAAAACACCTTTAATGTAACATAAACAGGCTTATGTTACGTTAATGGTGTTTTAATTTGAAATTGTGTAATTCTCTTCCATCGGTATAATAAGTCCTAGTTCGCAAGAACGTCCAAAGTGGACAAAGGCATAATATATAAGTAATTAAGGAGATAAGAAACATATATATAAAAAGAGAGAATTAAAGGATACATTACAGTCCAACCTCCAATAACGGCCACCTCTAAACGACGGCCATCTTTACATAAACGATTATTTTTGAAACGTATCGAAATAACCTTTAAACAACGGCCGTTGTTTAGAGGTTTGAGAGCAATTTTATTATAATTATTTTAATATTTCGCAAAATAAATAAATAGCCTATCGATAAATTAATCAAAACTCCAGAGAAAATGATTCATTTCTTACATAAAACACCTTGAACGCTATTAAAATTAATTTAAAGGCATCGGTCCAGTTAAAAAAAGTTACTAATTAACAACAAATTATTTTACTTGAATTTCATTACGGATTAAAAAACATTATCCTCTTTAAAACTATTTAAATTTGATCGTTTATTAAAATATGCGCCGTAAACTGAGCCTTTATTTTATTTTAATCATTTAAAAATTAATTTATTTAAATATAAACAAGAGAAGGGTCTATAAAATGGAGACGTTCGCTAGTTATTCTTACAGCGTAACTGAGTAGCTAATAATTCTGATTCACTAACGAAAACATTGGGTATACAGACTCATTCTAACTTTATAAGTCTTGACTCGTTCTCGTTCCTGTTTCGAATACCGAACAGAGTTTAATATAATAGAAGTAATAGATAAAGCAATAAAAATGTCCTCGTACGAAATATAAATCAATGTTAGGAACTTAATGTGTCTTTATACAGCATTGTTTCCCGTTTTAGTTAGCGATATCTTCTAAACTAGGAGTTCCCAACTTTCACGTATCGACCCCTTTTATGAAAACTTTTCCCCCTCGACTCCTTTTAATATATGCATATGCAACAATCCTCCTACATAAATTTTAAAAGGCATCTTCCTAAATTTATTTGAGAGCAAAAAAATATGTAAACTTTTTATATTTGCAAAGTTTTATCGATTCAAACATTCATCGACCCCTAAAAGGTCAATACTTTCATTCCTAAGGGGTCAAACTTTCACCCTTAAGGAGTCAATACTGACTCTGCTGGAAAGTCCCTCCATCTCCCCAATCCTTTGACCTTTCTCCAGCAAAATTTAATAGCAAGAATGCCCCTTATACATAAGCTACCGTGCCCAATTTTTCATTTTTTAATCTTCACCCCTCATTAAACAAAATAGATGCCAACACACATACATATCCACGAAATTTTTTGCCTTCTTTGGGGTTCAGGAGGTCTCAAAACGTGGAGATTTGCAAACAACTCGGAGGGTCCAATCTGACACCATTCGGTACTTTCCTTCGCTATTCTAACACAATGTTTGTAAATGTAAACTGCAAGTCAGGCTGCATATATATTTCAAGGACACGTAAAATCAATACAACAAAAATAATTAAAATTATTCAGGCCAATAATATATAAGATGTAATAAATCACAATGTTTAAAAATAAATAATGCTTAAGACGAAACGGCTGCTACAGAGGAAACAGCATTGAAAAAGCGATTCTTTAAATAAAAACATTGCCTCGTGAGTGTAAACCCGTTCGATTCATGTTAAAGATAGTAAATATTTGTTCCAAATGAAGTAATTATACATTATATTGAAGAAATAGTTATATATTTTTCTAGATATGTAAATAAATTTAAATGCAAATTTGTATATAATAATCTTACTGTCAAGTACGGAGAATCACTATTTTTTTCACGGCAAAATTATACAATCGTTTAATTTAATTTTTTTTATTAATTCTAGACCCTATTTTTATCCAACAATTTTCCTTAATTTAAGAATTAAAATAAAATTTAAGGAAAAATACTTACATTTACATAGCTAAACCCATCAATACCACAGAAGTTAGGCAATGTTGTAGACTCGAATGAAAATGTTGTAAAATGCAGAAATAATATGATTAAATTAAGTTTAATTTATTCTAAATGCAAATTAAAACAGATTCCATTATGGAAGTAGACTAGGTCAAAACAGTACTACAACGATTAGTCCCTTTTAAAGTCTGTAGCCATTTGTATACTAATCATAACAGCAGACAGTAAAATTTCGATATAAAATTCTACAAGAAAGATAAAAAAGACACAAAGGAATAAGTTATGCAACATGGTTCATACATAAGATTCAAATTAAATTTCTTCTGTTCTGTTCTCCTGACAGTAAAATTCTGGTTTCTAAAATAAATAACATTTGAAAATAAATTTCCATAGCTTGAAGCATTTTATCGATTTCTATGAAGATTTAATTTGAGATTTGAAATTTTTGATTTCATAAATATATATATATATATATATATATTTTATATAATAAATGATTTCGACCGTTTTGGGTTAATGTAACTCTTGGTGCCAAGATGGCGGCTCGTCTCTGATTCCAGCAAGGAAACAGTTGGATGCACGTTCTAATTTAACCTAACCTATTCTAATAATTTGGTTGCTAATAATTATGGTAATTTATTAGAATAGGTTAGGTTAGGTTAGAACGTGAGTCCCACTGTTTCCTTGCTGAATCAGAGACGAGCCGCCATCTTGGCACCAAGGATTACATTAGCCAAAATGTGCTTAAAAGTAAACGGAGCTTAAGTTTATACGAACAAAATATGTGTAGAGTATATATATATTGGGGATGCAAAAGTAAGTATACAGTTGTGAATCTGAGAAATACAGATGTTTGGTGTTCATTATTATTATTATTATTATTATTACTTTCCCGGCTCGGTTATACATAACAGAACGAAAATATGTCGATCGATCAAAAAATGACCCCCCAAGATTTTTACATTTTTAGACTGTGAGAACATTGAAACGTTGAGAAATGCACGGTTTCTTCTGTATGTGTAAGCGGGGGAGCAGTTTTGTTCACCCAATTTGAAGCTCAATAACTCCTGTGCTTTTCGTCGAAAATTTCTGAAATTTTGCAGGGAGGTTTGTGTATTTAGGAGAATGGTGCTGTTAAATTTTGGTGGGTAAAGGTCAAGGGAGTGGGGAGATAAAGGGGGTCGTGTGTCGTATCTCGAGTAGGACCTGACCGACGATTTTACTCGTTATTAGAATTTACATTTTTTTTTTTTTTTTATAAAACCCATCCAAATTCTCAAAATTAAGCTTTCTGCCATATTATGATAATTAAAAATATAAAAAGTTTTTAATAATAAAAAATCATAACAGATGACGCTTCGTGAAGTTTTAAACGTTACCGGGAAAGTTAAGCAACTCGTTGCTGGATTTTTTTTTATCTTTTATTATTTCGTATTCCTGATTTGTGACCTAATTTATGGGTAAAAATAAATGTCTTTTTTCCTTCTAAGTTTTTCTTGCGTGTTTTTTCCATACCCGCTTATACATCTCTCTGTATATAATCTTACATTATCAATCACTAGAAAAGTATTTAACAATTTTAATATATATTCTATACTGTATATATATATTTTCATTAATTCAAAATCCCTAACTTTTAAAGTATTATCACTTAAACATTGACAGAAAAATTTATTGCTACCGACGATAAATAAATAAGGAAAAGGTTAAACAGTTTATTTAAACAGATTTTTGCTAATTTATGAAATGATCTAAAGCAGATTAAAGTTAATTTAAATTATCGAAGTCATTCGAAAGGATTAACCTTTTTTTAAATCCTATTTGCTCTTTAACTTAACTTTTCTTGTGTTTTAAGATGTATTTGTTTATTTATTTATTTAACGTTTGCTTGAATAGTCTTTTACATAACATATTGTGAAATTTTACATTTAATAATTCCTTAATTTCGTTTAATAACTATACTAGAACTTTGTCACGAAATATAGTGAAACATTACAAATCATCGCTCTAATTACACAAGAAATTTTAAATTATTAAAATGAAAATAAGGCAAAACACGTAGAAAATCAATTCTTCATCGCTTTAAAAGATCGATAAGCCGGAGCGTTATTATAGCGTGATTATATAAGAGAGAAAAACAATCGCCCAGCAATAGTAAATTTAGTGTTAAAATACAAATTCGGAGCCTTTAAATTAATCATTTAAAGGCTCCGAATTTGTATTTTAACACTAAATTTGTAAAGAAAGTGTATAAAATTTTTTTCTGTAATATTTTGTAATCTGAAAAACTGCAAAATGGCAAAATATAATGAATCGAATTTCATTATATTTACATTATAAATATCGAACACAAAGTACAGTTTTCACACAGGTGATCGCACAGACAAACGTGACGTACGGCCTAAAACCCAGGTTTTTCCTTAATAAGATTGCAGCATCACAAAACACAAAACAACATTGTCTACCAACTAATTTGCATGATCGATACCTAAGTTCTAACATACTAATATATTACCTGAAAAAATTTAGTTGTATAGTTTAAAAATGAAAACAATAGATAATGCGAAGATACGAGGAAACAGAAAACTTTCCTTATTCAAATTATCGATAGACATGTTGAGAAAATGCATTAACACTGTCGTACGGAGAGGAGAATGGAGAAGAGACGTCACAACAGAATTGATGACGTGGGTTTGGAACGTAATGGGTTCGGATGACGTCATACGAAACTCTGGGTCAGTGGCTTCGATAAAGATGGACAGTCAATAATCTTCCAACGTATCTAAACACGTCTTATTTAAAACAAAAGGAATCTTTCTCTCTCCGACGAGAGAATTTAAATTTTAAATAAATATATTTCATAGAAATTTCTATAATGTTTTTAAATAATGAATATTAAGTGTTAAAACTTATAAATGATTATTTTCCATCCGAATATGTTGGATACAACAGAATAAATTAATAAAATTATTATATTTTCAAACGTTTTTTTAAAAATAAATTTCGCCTCTAAAAATAAATTCTTTTATGGTAATTACAATGGAAGCGAGAATATTAATTCAAGGCTATGATAAAAGTGAAAATATATTTCTCGAGATGTTATTATGTTCTGATCCTTTATTATTAAAATCATCATGCAAGAGATTAAGGTTTTAAATTCGAACGATTAACTTTGACGTCACAGTCCTTATTAAGTAGGTCAAAACATAATCATCCGAAACGATGAATACAGGTCTAAACATTCATAGAAGCTGTAAATAATTACCGTTTATACATATTTAACCCGAAATGATATTTATTTTAGACTGAAATATTACCGTATCTGCCGGCGTGTAAGATACACCCCATTTTCTTTCAGACAGTATTTTGGGGGGGAGGGTTAATACGATAGTTAAAATTATGTTAATTAAAACCGCTTCAGATTTAAATATTCGGTAGAATAACTGAGTTAAAATAAGTGAAAAAAATCCAGCGACGAGTTGCGTAACTTTTCCGGCAAAAAAAGTTAAAAATTAAATGTGGCGCCATCTGTTATTAAAAGGATAGAGACGAGTTTTATAATATATTAAAAAATAAATAAAAATTGTAAATGCTAATAACGAGTAAAAATATTCATTAAGTTCGACCTCTCACGTGTGGTTCCTCTCAATCTTTACACCAAAATTCAATAGGATCAATCTCCCAATACACAAACCTTTCTGCAAAATTTCATAAATTTTCGGCAGGAGTTATTAATTTTCAAAATGGGTGAACAAAATCCTAAACCTCCCCCACACTAACATCTAAAATACAGAAAAAAACCCGCCAAAATGTTTGCATTTCTCGACATTTCAAGGTCATTTTTGACCGATGCCATACTTTCCTTCTGTTATACCGCGTATAATAACAGCCTGGAAAGTAACTAGATACTTTTGTTTTAAATTTATTATTACTTTTTTTTCTGACTGACCCGCCTGTAACGTTCTTCGCACCGTTTGGAAAATGAGATGCAAAAATGATTCGGAGTGATAAAGACGAAATAGATTCTCACTGATTCTTGATGAGATTTTCTGATAATTTTAAACGAAAACTATTATTCAAATCTTTTAATGATTTACTTGATTATATGGTGATCTAACGTATCGGCAATGTAATAATGTCCTGTAATAATATCGGAAAAGTTTCAATGAACGAACAGATGGCAGTCACGTGATTTGTAATGGAGTAAACGCTCAAACGTTGGTGGCAAATGCCGTGTGACGTTAACGAGAACCAAGAAAATGGCGATTTGTAAACATCCCACGCTATCTTCCACAGAATTAACAAAACCAGATTTTAAAACATTTATTATTATTATTATTTTTTTTTTTCTTAAATATAAATCGAAGCGGTTGTAAAATTCGATGCGTTATCGATAATGCTGATGATGAGCTGGAGACTCTTAATATCTCTCTTGTAAACTTAAAAATATTCAATGTTAAATTGGAAATAAGATTTTCTTAACTAGTCTCTGATGATTTGTATCACCGAGTACGATCGGTTGTTCTTAATTAACGTTGAATATATTTATAGAAATATCATTAGATTACGCGAAAGTAGTTATTTAAAATACTTCTTTACGTATACTATTACGTTCATAAACAGAAGAGGATATAGTTACGTAATTGTTAATGTAAATAGCTTTAAACACCGTAATAACATCTGTAATATTAACCATTTAAATTACAGTAGAACCCCTTCAATAACGGCCACCTCCGAACAACGGCCATTTTTATATTACCGTCAGTGGATTTAACTGCATCGATATTCTTATATTTCATGTCAAATTTAATATATTTATCGCTGCAGAAAAAAATAAATGCAACATTTTTTTTTCTCTCGAATTTATAACGTATTCACTCGAGCATTTTTCCTAGAACGGAGTAAATATGACATAATATATTTTATGTTTTAAGATTTATAATGTAGGTCAAAAGTTTATTTAAATAATCTGCGAAAGGGCGAATAGAAACAGAAATTTATAAATTTTATATATTGAATTTATATTATTTCGTATCAAAATAAGGGAAATTTCTTTTTCGAAAGTATGTAAAGCAAGATTTTTATGTTTTCAATGTATGAATTTCCATTACTGAAATCTGAAAAATAAGAAGTAACGTATTTAAATTTCGTTATAAAAATGTTAAATTTTTAAAAATTATTTCATCAATCCTTGTATTTAAATATACAATTTTTTTTTTTACAGTGAATTCTGCATTATTCAATACAGTTTCTTTAAAAATTTCATTATATTCAAACCAAATAAAGCTCCATTCTTGTTCAGTTTTTGATATATATTTTTCGCCAAATATAGAAAATTATTAAAGTTTCAATTATTGGACCCCCGTCATAACAAATTATAAAATATCTTTGTTATTTTATGAAATTATATATAATACAGTACGAAATTATTTCATAGAGATAATGGTTTTGGGTTGGTTTTCTCGCCTGGGACCGTATTATTGACTATGTAATCCATCTCAATTTTTCTTTATTTTGGTCTCAACTTCTCCTTGGTTTCGACATTTCTATCAAATATTTACATAAAAAATATATATATTAAATATAAATAATTACCGTATATACTTAGGTATATTATTGAAAATTTCTCCTATTTTCTGTTCATCAATTACCCTGTTTACAAAAAGATAGAGGAGAGTTTTATTTCATGTTCTTTTTTCAATTAAACTTGAGAAAATAGATGAAGCTTCAGCTATTTTTATCTTAGACCATTGGGAAATATGGCTACTTCCTATGAAATTAATTAGAAAACTTGCCTTTCTAGGCTAAAAAGAACAATATGCGATGCAATTGTGAAATAAATTCGTATGCATGTAGTAAATACAAATATATCGATGGCATTGTTAAGTTATTTAAAAGTTTTTATTTTAAAAATATATTTTTAATCGAGTAAAAATTACATTTAAATTAACATCAAAAACTTGGAGTAATGTATAGAAAACCCTACTTATCTAATACTTAGTTTTTAGATTCCTTCTACTTAAAATTAAAAGGAATCTTAATAAATATACACTTAAGATATAAACTGATTTGTCAATTAGTAAATTTAGAAATGTAAAAGAATTCGGATATTATTTTCAATTATCTCTATATATAAAATAGAATGTCTGTCTGTTCTCTATACACTTATAAATCATTTCATCGATTTTCACCAAATTTTTCATACTTACTCTTTAGGACCCTGCGTAAAATATAGGCCACCGTGAAATCTGGACACCTCCCTCCTCCCCTGATTTCATCCCTTTGACACTTCATGATATACATCAAAGTTTTAACATGGTTTTCATTTTAATCTAATGTAAATGCCAATTTTAATCCAAGTAATTCACTGAAAGTTCAATAAAACTTAAAATACGCTGTTGTAAAATGTTGTGTTAATAAATATTACTAATATGGTTGAATTTCATGTATTAATATAGAATTTTATAGAATAAATGAAATAGTTATGATCTTAAACACGTTCCTATTTTTCATTGTCAACTACGTTCTTTTAAATTAATGTATATTTGAGATACTTTTACGGCGTAAAACTAAAAACAAACGAACATTTATTTATTGTAACATCGTCACAATACCGGACTGCTTATTTTCGTCACAATGCACTTTAAGTTTAGTAGTATCTTACCCCTGTACATCATACTATCCCTGATAACAATAGAGTCGTGCCGGTCATCTATAGAATATTAACGCTTTTCCGGTGAAATGTTTGAATTGAAATCACGTGACTTCCGGTCCAAATTGAAATTTATGACGCCAGTGAGAATTTATACGTCTACAATTTTTGAAAATTGCAGCCCCCCCAAAAAAAGACATTAAATGCTAAAGGCTACGCACATTAACTAGATTTTCTGCAAAGCTTTGCAGAAAATTGAAATAGAAGCGCTTCTCAAACTCAAATTAGCTCAAAATTTCAAAATTACATCGCAATATAAATTTTTATAATTAAAGTATTAATTTTATTCCCTTTATTTTCTCCTTATAACGTTCAATAATGTAAAGTAAATATTTCTAGGTTAATCACTACTATTATTATTTTATTTAGAATTCTTAAAAATATCTAAATTTGACACATTTTTAGTGACGAGTCCCTTGCCAAATCAATATTTTGGGCATTCTTTTCAGGATAAGAAAATAAATGCTTGAATTCCCTAGCCTTGAAGGCATAGTAATTACACCAAAGAGACTGCCATTTACAGAAGAAGAACGATAATAAGTATCGTCTCCAAGATAATTACGGTAAATATTTATGGATTTAAAAAGTGACTACGTTCATCACATAAGAAATATAGAAACATTACTGTAATATACATTATAATAAACTACAAAAGGCCATTTTCATTTCAGTCTCCTCATAAAAATAATACTATAGAAAAGTAAATACTTGAACATACGAATTCCAGCCGTGTGTAAAATTACAGAATGCCATAACAAAGAAATTAAATTGAACTGTAATAAATCACTTGCATTAATTAAAACAAAACTTAAAATTTTCATTCAAGAAAAAGTTATAAATTTCTAATTTACTAAATTAATGAGATTTGTTAATATTTAAAAGTAACTTAAAATAATTTTTTTTTTTTAAATCTCTTTTATTAAGAATTGCATTTCTGTATAATCTTTTTCAATATTTTTAAATATATATATACATTAAATTTGTTAATCTTTGAATAATCGTATCCGAGACAAGTAAAGAATATCAAAATTATAATATAAATTGAAAAAAATCTTAATAAAAGTAATTTCTGCAGCTTCTTACAGCATCAGAAAACAAACGGGAACGTTCGTTTTTATGTTAATTAGAATTTTTGACTGGAAATTACAGTCTACAAAAGTTTTATATATATAATCTTATTAGATTATAAAAATAAAAAAATATCTTTTAAATTTATATCTGAACGAGCAAAAGTCTGCAATTTTTAATCATATTTTTAATTTATTTAAGTTAAAATATATGATCTCGATCTCAAATTAGTAGTGACTTGCCCCTGTAAATCATACTTTTCCTGATAACAACAGAGTCATGCCGGTCATCTATGGAATATTAACGCTGTTCTGGTGACATTTTTAAATTAAAATCACGTAACTTTCAATTCAGAACGGACGTTTCTGTATATTTAATCGGGGCTTCCTGCTCCTAAGCTTTTCATATCTAGTCTCGACTTTTATCTTTCTAACTCCATTCGCAAGACTAAGGAAGGACAGACAGATAGAAAAACATAGACGACAGTGGTAATTTATAAGTCTACAATTTTTTTCGAATTTCTGCCAAATAATATTTTAAAACAAAATATATTTGGATACAGAAAAGTTAGAAATAAAAAAAAATAAAAAATAAAATACTTTATTAACGAAATTTATATCTAAAATAAATTCTATCTTAAAACAATATTTATAAGTAAACTAAAATATTAATAGAAGTGCTTAATAAAAGTGCCGATTATGTTCACAATTAATTATTAGGCACATCAAACGTATTGTTTTGTAACAATATAATAATGACGTTTTAAGGTAAAGACAACTCAAAATAATAATCTTTTCATAATCTTTTGAATGTGTATATATATATTAAAGTGTGAAAGAAATATAAACAACAAAAGAACACAAAGAAATGTCGTGGAATGGAAAATGTAAAATATCTAGCGTAACGTTTACAGTTATGAATGCATATTTCATGTTAAATGAGAATACTTTCCTTACATTTCTTTTTAAAATAAAACATATAAAAACATTATTTAAAACAATTCTAGAGTTCTTTTCTCTTTTTTTTTCTTTTTTGGCGAGAAGATAAGGACATCTGCGCTTGATTACATCTTAATGAAACGGGAGTTCCGAATCATTTTCATTGATGCGCTCACGCTTTGAAACAATCAAGAACTAATGCCATTCAATTAAGAAAAATGCACAGGAAAGAAGTTTCACACAGAGTAAAAACTATACATTTTTATGATTTAATTTAAGTTGATTATATACTTAACGAGCGGTTTTACTTATAACCGTATTGTTAATTTATATGCAGAATTCGTATCCATGAAAAAATTATATTCGTCTGCAGGTGTTGAAATTATAATTAAAAATTTATCGTAAATTTAATAAAATGCTCGATAAAATTTCTTTTACTATTATTACTATTATTATTTTTTCCAGCCGAAGATTGAAATTTGATTTTATTTTATCCAATAAAATGAAGTGATAAAATACTTGCTTTTATTTGGAAAAGTATTCTATTATTTTAATAAAAGTTAGTGTGTAATAATATATATTATTTGAATTAAAACAATGGAAAGAATTCGAAAAAAGAAGAAACAAAATTATTAATTTACTCTGCATTTTTATGTTTATATTCGAGTTAAGAACTAACAATAGCGATTATTTTTGAGTTACGAGGCCATATTAACGTGAAATTATTTAAGATTTTTTTCATTGCCGAAAAATATTACATCGTTAATATTTTTTTTTTATTAGCTATATTTTTCCACATTCTTTTCTTTTCGACCTTTCCCTATTGTCATTCCACTTTCTAATTATCTTCTCATCTTTTACTCCCGATCCATCTTCATCTTTCTTCCTAGTTCTTAAATTAACCATCAATTCTGACCTTGTATTGTCCGTTCTTCCGTTAAAGTAACTTGTCTAGAATCGTTTTAGGCTTTTACACACATATCTATTATACGTGTTTGTTCTTTTAGCTGTTTGTCTTTCTATCACTTAATGCAATTCCAACCATCTAGATCTTCAATTTTCTCTGTTATCATTCCGAATTATTTATCTGTATCCAATAATCTTTCGTGTAGAAATAAGTCTGGGAAAAATTAATTAAAAAACGAGCAATTATTTATCGTGACATCGTCAAAATTGTCATTTTTCGTCACAATGCAGTTAAGTTTACTAGTGTTTTGCCCCTGTACATCATACTTTTCCTGTAAACTACGAAATCATGCCGGTATCTAACTCCATTAAAAAAAAAATTGTTTGAATTGAAGTAACGTGATTTCCGGCACAAACCGGAAGTACTTATATAGTTATTCCGGGCCTCCTACCCCTACGATTTCCATATCTGGACTTTATTTTCGTGCATCTAATATCGTTCTAGAGATTAAGGACGGACAGACAGACAGTGAGAATTTATATTCAAATTTCAGCCAATAAAATTTTCAGTTTACTTTTTCAGTTTTCGACGTCTCTCCGTGATTTTAATCATGATTTTAATAGAATTATGCACGCATCTAAGCATTTATACATTATCAATTTTAATAATCCATACATTTTTACACGATGAGCAACAGTTATGTACTTCGGATATGCAATCATCGTTGTTTAATGCCACGTAAAACTTTATTTCAATGGAGAATAATTTACTAGCATCAGTAATGTTTGATAATACTGGTTATAGAGTAAAATTAAACGAAAGAGAGACGTCACAGTATAAATTACTGAGCCATCTTTTTTTTTTTTTCTTTCGTTGCACTTGTCGTAAGTGACCGAGAATGCTATTAGAAACCAGGCCTGTTGCTATGGCGATGATGACGTCAAGAAACCTTCTCCTCTCGAGTGCGGATACTTAATTTTATTGAATTGAAATTTTAAAATGTGTGCACACAAAATACAATATTTCACAAGTAGTTTCGTACAAACATATAATTAATTCAATTATAAAAACGACAGACAACGGGAAAAAACAAAATGTACATCATTAAACATTCGTCACATTTTAATAATAAATGTAATTTGTTATTAAATTCGTAAATAAAATTAATTATTACATAAATACAAGCGAAAATGTTAATTATTGCAAAACTAAATAACAGAAAAAAGATATATATATATATATTTATTTATTAATTTTCTGCAATTAATTAAATCTGGTAGCAGATGCTATTCATAACTGAAACCTTTGATTGTAATTCGAAGCGAGAGATCAAAGAAGCTGCAAACAATAATTACTACAGAAAGGAAATTGCCATCTGCTTATATGAAAACTACGAAGAGTACTCGAACAATGCATACTATTTAATTACAATTCTACAAACCCTACCAGCGTGTTGTAAACTCGCTCCGGGGGGTTATATTATTTTAAAGTTCGAGATTAAACGACCTTCGCACTTACACATAAAGAATTAAGCTGATAAACTTAATCTAATTCCAATGTAATTTTGGGATGAGTATTTCGTTAGCTATTCCTTTCGGATAAGCTTATATTAAATTAAATTTCACAGCGTAAATGTTCGGCAAAGTATAACTGGAAATGATGTTTACTACAGAACTACTCGGAAATTAACGTTTTAAAAATAATCCGATTTTTCTTGTTAAATTTATTCTTTTTAATTTGAAGTTTGTGGAATTTTTAAGGTCACTTACGAACGAAAAACACTTATTCAGAAGTTATAATTAGATATGAAAGCACTGTTGAGCTCGTCTTCAAAACAAAATATGGTTAATGTTACCTATGGTGCCAAAATGGCGGCTCGTCTCCGATTCCAGCAAATAGAAGAAGGGAAACAGTGGGGGCGCACGTTCTAACCTAACCTAACCTATTCTAATAAATTACCATAATTATTAGCAACCAAATTATTAGAATAGGTTAGGTTAGGTTAGAACGTGCTTCCCCACTGTTTTTTTCCTTCTGTTTCCTTGAATCAGAAACGAGCCGCCATTTTGGCACCATAGGTAACATTAACCAAAAATATTAATACTTAAAAACATTCTTGAGGTTTTAAAGTATTTTAAATAAAAAATTATATATTTAGCTTAATTATGAGATTATTCTAAATACAATTACACTAAAAACTAATATATAATATGCGTATTTCTATTTTAAAATTCCATCTTTTCTTATATCCATTGTATGTATTTTTTCTTATATTTTAATGGAAACGCAAGTTATAGATTTGTATTGCTACTGTTTTCTACTGTCTGGATGTGGATATAGAAACGTATCCAGTTTATTTTTATTCGAAATATTGTATTTTTTCAGAAAAAAAGAAAAACTATAACTCTAAGAACTTATTGTTATAATAATACAACCGAATATGTGGACTACAACATATGATATCAAGAATCAATCCTTAGGCATTTGTAGACTTATTATTATTTTATATAGGAAAATTTTGATATTTGGATGATTCTTATTTTTAGAATTATAAAACTGTGTTTGATTTTTTTTCGTACTTAATTCATTTAAATATAAAGAAAACTATCGAGTAAGAACATCAAATTTAAATATTAATGTTCTTCTAAACTTCTAATATTTAATGAGGGTTAATGTTACCTATGGTTCCAAGATGGCTGCTCGTCTCTGTCCCAGCAAATAGAAAAAAAGGAAACAGTGGGGACGCACGTTCTAACCTAACCTAACCTATTCTAATAATTATGGTAATTTATTGGAATAGGTTAGGTTAGGTTAGAACGTGAGTCCCCACTGTTTCCTTCTTTTCTATTTGCTGGAACAGAGACGAGCAGCCATCTTGCAACCATAGGTAACATTAACCTTAATGAGTTTTAAATTTGATTTTTGTAGCAATCTTTAAAAATAATTGAAAATTCCAAGAAATATTTGTAAATTCAAACTATAAACCGCATTAAAGCAATTAATTGAGAGATATCTTCATACTAAAATGTTTAATGCATAATGATCATCAAACATCGAACATAATGGAAATTTATCGCTTTGTACTTTAAATATTAATGAAATATTTGCAAGTTTAAAGGAAAGAAAAGAAGAATACAAGCTTCTTCTTTGAAATTTGAATAATTAATTAAGTATAAATCTGTATAAATATAATCTATGCCATAAGTTCACGGATATACGAAAACATCAAATCACTTTAAGTTTAATTTTACAACAGATACTCCACAAGATATTAATGTCGCTGTTTATTCGAATATTTAATTTACGAATCAAAATATCAATTCTTACATTATTTTGTATAAGAATTTCTTTGTATGTTAATCTCTATTTCTGCTACGCACTCGACAATAGCCGAGTGGATAAAACCACTAAACACAGGTCGTGGGTTCGCGCCCCATCGAGGAAATAGCCGAGTAAAGATTTTTGGATTTTCTTTACGTTTGTAACACTATTTTATCTATAGAAAGTCCTCCCGACAGGCATATCATCCATTAATCCAATTCCTACCCGAACTTAAAATATTAAAAAAGAAGAGGATCATCTTGATAAAAGCTTACCTTGCTTTCAGGTATTTATTTCGATACATTAGAATTAATTTTTAAAATTTAATTCTGTATTTTTTTTCTTTCTTTCTAAGAGACTATTTGCCTTTGATTCGCATTTGGAATTAAACAGAATTTTCTATTTATAGAATGCCTCTAATACCATAAATCAAATTCATTACACTCGAAAAATACTCCGTTAGCAACTTTTTATTGCCTAATGGAAAATTTTACGACTTAAAAAAACGTTATATATAATTTATTTATCGATTGTAATAATTAAATTATGTATTATTAATACATAAATTTACAATTCAAAAATGAAAAATCGTTGCTTCCACCATCAAATAAGTACTTTTATGATAAAACTGTTTACAAGAAAGATTCGTAAAGTTGTTTTTTTTATTATTATTATTTACGCGAAAAACAATGTAAATAATTTAATATTCATGTGTTTATGTGGATACGAAGATGATTTTTATACAAATAATGAATAAAATATGAAGATAAAAATTCAAAAATAATAAAATAATCAAAAATTTTGTTTCTATTTTTAAAATGATTTTCTGACATTTTAACTAGAGCAGCTATATATGTAAATATGATTAAATTGTATGAAAAAATTCTCTCTGTAATTAAAAAAATTCGAATAACTTCATTAATACGGATTTTATAGCCATTGGACGGCAATTTTCAAACTTCAGACCTATACATTCCCGCTGTCATCCGTCCGTCTGTCCGTCCGTCGTTAACTAATCTCGAGAACGTAGTTAAATAGATGAAAATCTAGATGAGATATGAAAAGCTTAAGGTCATCTATAGACGAACTTTTGAAACGAAAATCACGTAAAATCAGTATCAAGGAAAAAATAAAATTTTATTTTAAAAATAAAAAGATTTTTATTGATAAAAAATTTTAAAAAATGTTGTTAAATTTTGTAATTTATATTCTCTTTTTTTTCCATTGAAAAATAGATTTTATCGCAACTAATAAAATATTCATTAAGCTCAGATAAGTGATAGCGTATCTATCGACAAGAAAAAGTTAGTTTAAGTCTAGATTTTTTAGATAAATTAATCTGTGTTGATCAATGCTAAAACTTCCTAATTCCCAAAAGTGGACTAGAAAAATACACGGCACGATCTACCTCGTTGATCTTTCAATATCAGTTATTTTACGGAGGTTTTTCTAACCTATAAGCACTAAGAGGGTCATTTTAATGCCCACTGTATGTTTGGTCAGGCCCACAATTAGGGTGACCGAATGGTGAAGGACGAGACCCAACATTATCTGGATCGCATTACTACTGAAAAATTTCTGGAGATTTTTGTTTCAGATTCGAACCCACGTCTTCCACAGTACCGAGCTTACCTCTTTGTCGCTTCGGCATATGGGGCATGTCTTTTATAGATTCAATAATAATTTTGATGAAATTATATATAATAAACAATAAGGATTCGTTAATAGCAAATAATTATGCTTTTTTATTGTCTTTTTGCTTTTTAAATGCTGTAATAAAATCAGTGGCACGTTATCCCGTGGGCATAAAGGGCAATTGTCTTTGGCCCCCACTAACAGGGGGTACCTAACTAATCTTTTATAAGAAAATATTTTTCTTGAAGAAAAATATCTGAAGTCAACACTACATATGATGCCCATAATTCAAATTTGCCTGGGCGCCCATGAAGTTATAACGTGCCACTGAACGTATTTTAGATAACGATTTAATCACAGTACCGGCCCGCAACTTTTAATCATCTTTTAATTAAAAAAAAATTTACCTGACTTTCAGTCCAAACTGGAATTTCTTAGTTAAGCTTTTCATATATGGTCTCGATTTTAATAGTGTCTTGCCCCTGTTTATCATACTTCTCCTGATAACAATCGAGTCATGCCGGTGATGTAGCTAATTCGAGAAAATTTTCAATTAAAATCATATAAAGTTCGTATGTAGTTAATTGTAGTCTGTGGTCCCTAAGATTTCCATATCTGTTCTCGATTTTCATCTATATAACTCAGTTCCAGAGATTAAAGAACAGACAAATAAACGACAATGGGAATGTATCAGTCTGCAATTTGAAAAATTTCAGCCCAATAATTAAAAAGTAAATAAACTAAATTCAAACAAACTATTTTGCATAAGGAAAAGCGTATTTTAATTAATAAAAATCTCATAAATTGCACATATTTATAGCTTTACAGAATATAGAAATACATTCTAAATTAGTTTTTAACTATTTTCTACGAAGAATCAAACCAATTACATCAGATATTACGCATAAAAATTAAGCATTTACCTATAAATAAATTCAAAAGAAGTAGTTGAAAGCGAGTTACTTAGATCTTCCGATTTACTGAACTGGAATCAAACAAAGCACGTGATTGATAACTGACAGGGACAATGACAATAATGGCTATAAAACGACAGAAGCAACCCTTGTAAACTCTTTTCTCCACAGATGTCGCTGTTAATTTCTTATCACTTCACAAATAAATAACACGTCATTGCAAACAACAGTGAAGTGACGTTTACAGGGAGGGGGGGAAATGTTTAAAAAAATAAATTAAAAATTTTATACATCCAATAAAACTTTAACGTCAAATCGAAGAGAATTTTATTTGGTCGCTTTGAATTAAAGAAAACATTTAATTAAGAAAATGTTTACACTTATAAACTTTGAAGGACCCTCCCCCCAAAAAAATCTTTAATTTAAATATAAAACGGTATTGAATCTATTAAATAAATTTAATTACTTCAATCTAATCAAAAATTTATAGCAACGAATAGAAAAACTAATTAAATTCTATAATAAAACCTGCTACATTTTGTATTTCTTGAATATATTACTTTTGTAGCGACATTCAATGTATTTATCACAAAGGGTTTATTTGATTTCATTGATTTTATTCCTTTACAAGAGCTATCCTTGATTTAAAAATACGTTCTATTTATATATAAAATATATATTTTAAAATATTCCGGCTCTATACGTTTATAAAGTACTGTAACCGATTGCTTAACGAATTTGGCAAAGTATTTCGAATCAACTTGAAACTATTGTTCAAATTACCAAGACTTTGTAACATTATAGCAAGTATTTCCTGAATTATATACTATTTTTATCTATAAATTTCAAAATAATTTACATTAAAAATGCAATAATAGAAATAATTTAAATAACAGGTAAAGTATGGACGTTATATAGGCTATAACATAGGTAAAGTATAAGCAAAAAATGACCCCCTCCAAGGGTTTTGGACTCAGGGATCTTGAAATACCGAGAAATGTAAAAAATTGGGATTTTTTTCTCTTTTACTTTATGCATGGATGTTAGTGTGTGGGGATACGATTTTGTTCACTCAATTTGAAGCTTAATAACTCCGATTTCTTTTGTCAAAAATTTCTGTAATTTTGCAGGAAAGTTTGTGTATTAGGTGATAATGTTTCTCGAAATTTTCAGGAAAATTGGTCCATAAATTCGGAAGATATGGTTCCTCTCCTGAATACCTCTCGAATCAATCTGAAGTCTTAAAGGTAATGCTAGCAATTATTAGGGATGAATACAGGGAAAGTCCACCAACAACGGTGCTAGTTTTTAGTATAAAAAGTGTTTTAACATTTTAAACAAGGTGCAGGTAAAATTTCATGAAGTTTTGTATACTTGGCAAATAAAAATTTTTAATTAACAATTGAAAAATATTTTAATCGTTTCAATGACTTTCATTTTTGATAATCTACACCGGTTCAGTTTCTGTTATGTTTTTGCAAAAAAAAGAAAGAAAAAATATTGCATTTGCAGCCATCTAGAAGAGAAATTCAATATACATCCCAACTTCCAAACTTAACGTTTAAAAAACAAATTTCATGACTACACATTTAAATAATATTAACATTTGTTTCATTGTAACATAGGTGTAAAACTTGCCTCATTTATTTTAATAACTTTCCATCAACACTTTATCATTTTAACTGCAAAAGTTTTAAATAAATAAAGGAAAAAGCAATATAATTAATTAAACTCTAGGATGACAATAATTTACAAGTTCATACGAAACACTGAAATTAGAATAATAGTATTTTCAGAACTCGCCCCTTTCATACCTCGAATGCGGAGGGATTTTTAACAATTTATTTGCATATTGAAACGGACGAGAGCTTAAAAATAAACATCACCTTCTCAAACTACATATTCCTGTGGAAATAGACGAGCTGTAACGACACTTTTACTGTGGATTTTAAGAGATATCATTTCTAATTAGTTATAATTACTCAATATAGGTGTGTAAGTAATAAATTTAATCAGTGTATCAGTATTTATGTATGTTCATAAGTACTACATTACGTAAAATTTCAAGAAAATACATTTTATAATATACCATTTTTTGATTTGGTTTAATGAGATACGTCAACGCAACACACGGGCGATCTGCTAAGTGGATGCTCACTGCAGAACTTTCTACGTGAAATTGGCCCCTATTTAGTTAGACACGTGAAGAAAATCCGGAAAACTTTAACAGCTTGTTAGTAAACCGAACCCGCGACTAACTGGTAAGTGGATAAAATCCCTAAACACAGGTAAGTGTTCAGGAATTTTATCCACTCGACTACTCGTGATCTAATATAGAATCATCACATATTTATTATTTATATGAAGATTTTTTAAAGTATTTAAAATCTATCTTATTAACTTCAAACTTTAATTATGACTGAGTTTTAAAGCAGCCTTTTTTAGGTATTCTTATCTCAACTACAATAGATTTAAAAAATAATTGTTCTCATTCTTACCCGCTGAAGATTTTAAATTTCCATATTCTTACTATAGTGGCGAGTTAGTTCGAAGAAATGAACCATATACAAAAGTTTTGTAGAATTTTCTAAATTGTTAACTAAACAATTTCCTATTTTCTTTCGAAACTTTGTCTAACTACAAATTTTAACTCTTGTTGTCGAGTTTATTGCAGGTCGATAGATGTAATCGCTGGCTAGCCAGTTAATACGAGAAATACTTCCACGAAAAGCATTGCATTCGGGGATAAGATCGGATTTCAATCAGAATTACAATTAACACCGTAGATTAAAAATATAATAATCATATCATTTTATTGCTTCGTTATGTCTTATATAAAGAAAATATAAAATAAAAGAAAAATTTCAAAATATAACTGGTAAATCAATTTAATAAAGTACTCTGTATAAGACACACGTTTACGTATCTACACAGTTCAAGGTATCCGCGTCAAATTTGGAATAAGTGTTCTTCGACATCCTAGAAAAATAACTGTGAAGATTCCCACTCAATCATCCCTAACCCACCCCCTCTTAACTTCAGCCCGAACAAGCTTTAACATAACATCGTAGTTTTATTATTGTAAATTCTCAGATCAATAAATGTACATTTTAGTTACTAAGAACGTTATTTTTATCATCCTCTCCCTACCTAAATTCATTAATCCTCACCCACTTAAAAACCAGGCACACGCAGCTACTCAGAACCATTTCATCCTATTTATCCTTTCAATTTGTTTAAAACAAAACACAAAATACCGTTATTTTTATATAAAAACGTAAAATTTTTAGAATCATACGCTAAAAATATCTCGATACCATATCAGAAAAATTTATAATCAATATTGGAAATGTACATCCTGAGTAATATATCAATACACTTTTCTTTTTTACAAAACATACTCGTAGATAGATGTATTACGGATGAGATACCGTACACTGGAAAGAATACCGGAGGCAAAAGAGTTATTGCATGATTTACATGCAGTAAAATCTCTCCAAAACGGAACCTGAATAAAGCGGAAATCTGTCTAAGCGGGAAAAATATTCGGTACTGTGAGATTCCGGTTTACACAGGTTTTAGTGTATATAATATTGTGTTATTTAACAATGATTTTAAAATATTTACAAAATATAAATGATTTTAAGTATACAGTAAACCCCCTTATAACACGGTAGATAAGTTCCGTGTTATATGAATTTGTGTTGTACGAGTCACTTAAATACATGAGCCAATCACAGCCCGGCACACGGGCTGTGATTGGCTCATGTATTTAAGTGACTCGTACAACACGAATTCATATAACACGGAACTTATCTACCGTGTTATAGGGGGGTCTACTGTATTTTATAAAAGTTTAAAATGCATCTTGCGTATACTCTTAATTTGGTATTAATGAATTTCGAGATGATTTATTATTTAAAAAATCAAATATTATCGTGGTACTTATTTAACTTAATAGTATTTCAAAATTATTTATATTATAAAAGATAAAATTTAAAAATTAATATATTTATACATCGTTATGTAATCATATAACTGAATATTCTGTTTGTGCAGGAAGATTTATTTTAATACCGTGCGTATATACTTTTATATTCATTAGCATCGATTGATATTTTAAAATGCAATTGAGTTTTGTTCAATGGAAAATCTATTTAAATATTTTTTTATATAGATAGCATATTAAAAAAAAATTTAATAGGATTATTAATAGAATTCTTAGTAGTCAAACGACCCACCAATGGCCGAGTAGATAAAACCAGGCGAACCCCCAACCACGGCCAACGACGTATCCTCGCAAAGTTTTTTCGGGATTTTCTTCACGTTTTAACACCTAAATAGGGACAAAAGTCCTCCCAAAAGTCCTCCCCTTCGACAGATCGCCCAAATGTGGTGTTGTTGTAAACAAATAAACCAAATCAAACTCGGTAGTCCAGCAAGACTGTTAAGAACTTTATACCTTAACTTGTATGCCGTTTACTCAAAGACCATCTGGAATGAATTTAAAAAATGATTTTCATATAGTTACATGTAAAAATTTAGTTGAAAACAGATAAATATGTTAATTTTCTACGTCATTAGTTTCTTATCAGTTATAGAAACTTCAATAGATATGAACATAATTAAAAAATAATAATGTTGATAATACATTAAATCTTTAAAGATCTATTTAAAGAGTGGATAAAGATTAATGTTTCTATCTGTTCGTAATTCTTAAAATATATTCAAGAATTATCAACTGATGCAATGAAAATCGCATTTCCAAAGAAGTAAATATGTTTATATTTTGAACACAATGCAACTTTAAAACATTGTGTTTCGTATAATTAGGTTAGGTCGCATATATTGTTATACGTTTGGAGAAATAAAAGAACAAAGATTATTTATTTGTTGAAAATTAAGAAGTTTAAAATAACATTCTCTCAATTAATAAATAAACTATGTCATAAAGGTAATTATTATTATTAGTAATAATACAGCATACAGGTTCTAATTTAAAAGTAGACGTTGCAGCTGTTACCGGTAGAAAGATCGCAGGTGGTCTTATGGTCTATTCGTCCTAGAAATCACAATCTGTCAATCACTGTACATGTCATATTGACCGAGGAACTGGATATAAGAATTATGACAGCTTTTGTGGATGATATACTCGTAGATTTCGTATGAAGTGGCAAAAGGGAAGTCGAAATTGAACTGATAGAAAAATTGAGAAAAGATAAAGTCAGTTGCAGTGACAAAATGAAGAAGAATGGAGGACAATACAGAAAGAAGAATTACAGAAAATCACATTGATGAAAATTCGTTGATATTCTTTATTATTTATTGCAAATATGTCAATTTGCATACGTAGTACGTGGTTTAAAAACATTAAAAACAATGTAAAATTAGTTAAATAAATATCTCAGTGTAAAAAAAAAAAAATTAAATATTTTAAGTAATTAGTAGTTAGTATTTACTAGAACATGAAAACAAAAATGTATTGTTTTTGAAGTAATTTGAATTTATGATTTATTTTGTGATTTAATTGTCTACTTTTTTTTTTAAATATTAACCTTATTTAATATATTTAAAAGATTACAGACACGAGATTTCAACTTATTTGCTATATAATGTATAGAAGAATAAAAGAACATTTCTTTTTTGTTGAGTAAACAGATAAATTTACCGCTATATAATGGGCTTGTTTGCAGTTAATATAGCAGTTATTTTGAGAAAAACCAAAATGTTGTTTTTCAATATAACAGAGTGCCAAAACAGTGAGAAGAAACATCTTGAATACAAGTTGCCAGAGAAATGTATTATTCAGAATAGTGTATATTCAAAAATACAATTTCCAGGCTGTAAGATATGATATAAAATAATGCCTTAAAAAGTATAGTTTTTTAATGGTTTAAGTAGTATATCTAGATATTAAAGAAATCATAGTTATAGCTAGAAAAGAATAAATAGCTGCATTATAAAAATTATTTATTATAAAGAATATAGATTAATTTTCAATTTTAATTCACATAAAGATTAATTCATAAAATCCAGCAACGAGTTGCGTAACATTCCCGGCAAAAAAAGTTAAAATTGTGTGTGTGATCCATCAGTTATGAGATAGAGTAGAGATAGTTTTATTAAAAAACTATAAATGCTAATAACGAGTTTTGAGTTAATGTTACCTTAGGTGCCAAGATGGCGGCTCGTCTCCGATTCCAGCAAGGAAACAGTGGGACGCACGTTCTAACCTATTGTAATAAATTACCATAATTATTAGCAACCAAATTATTAGAATAGGTTAGGTTAGGTTAGAACGTGCGTCCCACTGTTTCCTTGCTGGAATCAGAGACGAGCCGCCATCTTGGCACCTAAGATAACATTAACCCGAGTTTGTGATCCCACTCCAGATATGACATGATCACCTCAATCTCCCCCATCCCATTAAGCTTTAACCACCAAAATTTAATAGCATCAATGCTCCTAATACATAAACCTGTCTGCATAATTTCTGCAGAATTTCGGAACTTTTCAACAAAAAGTATACAAGTTATTAAGCTTCATACTGGGAAAATCGTATCACTCTAATACACACACACACACACACGAAGATCTGTATATACAGAAAATAACACGTATATATTTGCATTTCTCGATGTTTCAAGGTGTCCTGAGACCAAAAAATGTAAAAAGTATGGGGGTTATTTTTTGACCAATCATTATACTTTCCCACTGTATTATATAACAGCCGGAAAAGCAATAAAACCATTAGGTTAATGTAACCCTTGGTGCCAAGATGGCGGCTCGTCTCTGATTCCAGCATGGAAACAGTGGGACGCACTTCTAACCTAACCTAACCCATTCTAATAAATTACCATAATTATTAGCAACCAAATTATGGTAATTTATTAGAATGGGTTAGGTTAGGTTAGAAGTGCGTCCCACTGTTTCCATGCTGGAATCAGAGACGAGCCGCCATCTTGGCACCAAGGGTTACATTAACCAAATAGTATAATTAATTTATTAAGTTATTCATTGTTTCTGCTTAGTTTCTTTTATAAAAAGCAAGATTTGGAAAAGATTGAAGTTTTCTTTCACAGCAAATTTGGATGTACTTCTAGAAAATCTATCTCGTCCCGATGGATTGATCCGAACATTTTGTCAGCACGAACAGAAACGAGCTAATAAAAAACTTTAACCGTATATAACGATTGCTTTGAAATGCCAATTTTATACCAAATTGTAAAATAAATAAGAAATTTTCAAAGTTTTGTGCAACTAAAATAAATAATATACTTTCGAATTACGCGTAAAATTTATTTACGTTTTTATAGATGGTGGATAAATCGTTTCATATAATTTATAGACATTCTGATTCATATTTTTGATAAATTATGCCGAAAGTAGAAAAAAGTGAAAACGAATTAATAATCATTAATCATTTATTATAATCTTAGGATTTAATACGTCAAGATTGGGAGGTGTTACAAAGAAATTAAGTAGTTACAAAACAACTTACGATACGTCCAATGAAATAAGCAAAATCAAACAGAACATTAATCAAAATACTGAGGATTAAAACCATAAATATTTAATGAAATCTCAGTTGCGACGTTTTAATAAATTCAAAAGAGGGAGGATGGTCGAGGCGGTTAAGGCGCCAGTTTATCGCTCTGGGAGATCCGAGATCGAATCTGGGTGAATTCTGAGTTGAATGTGGGGGGAGCCGAGATCGAATCTAGGAGCTCCCGGGAATTTTTCATGGGCGGTTTGAGCCGGACATATTGGAACTGATCTCTCACCACTCGGCCACCGCCATTGTGAGCCTGGCTGAAGCCAAGATGGATTTGGAATAAAATTCTCTTAGTGACCAAGAAAACAAGAAGAAACATTGTAAGAATATTTGTCTTAATTCGAATTTTTACCTTAATATTACCATTTCACTTTATTCATGACGGTATTTAAATAAATCTATAAATTTACTGTAATATAATATAATAATATAATTTTTACAATAAGATTTACATTATGGATATTACTTAACGTATCAGTCGCTCAGTAGTTTCAGTAGTATTAATGAATATAAAGAGCGACTACAAAGCACTTCTGTATGAGATTGTTCTGTGTTGATTATTTATTTTTACATTGCTTTCAAGTGACAGACACTAGAAAATAAAATGAAAATGGTATAGTCTCCTTGATGTCTAGACTTAATAACATGTGATAATTCGTTTTGGAGTATTGTTAAAGAGGAAATTTTTAATTTCGCCTTATAAGAGCTGAAAATCTGAAAAACTGCTACCAGGAACAATTTTAATGACTTGAAAATGTACGGAAGAACAAAGAAAAATTTAAATTTGTGTAAAGAATGAAGAAGAGCATGAAGTTAATTTCCTAATCGCTATGCAGAATTATTTTGAAGCTATTGTGTACTGTTCGAAAATAATTCACTTTAAATATTAATAATAAATTTTTATACATAGAAAGGGCTGAAACCTCCTCTATTACAGAAACACTTAATAGAAAATTTTTATTTTGTGCACATAGGAAAAACTTTTTCTAAAATAAAAATCACTAGAAGTAAAATTATTTGTATCAAACACTATAATTTCTCTTTCGTTAATCACCTTGTTCGAAATCTTATATTAAAATGCATATATATATATATAATTTATTTTAAAAAATCTATTTGGCACATTTAAATCTTAATTAAAATGATTAAAAATGTAGGAGAATACTTTCAAATTTGATAAATTCAATATTAGAATTAATGCGTTACTGTCAATAGAACTGCTTTCAAATCAATTTGATTGATAGCATCTCATTATGAAATATTTTTATTTCGTTGTTTTTCTTTTCCGAAAGTTATTCTGAATGACAATCATACTCTAAATATTTTAGAATCAAATGAGTTAATAAAAACATGGAAAAACATTTAATATTACGCACATTGTCAAAAAACTTACTCGTCTTGACAGAATTGTCTGATTACTGCAATACTTGGCACACGGCCATGTTCAGTCTGTAAATGATTACAGTGGTAGTCCGATTGCACGTCAGGCAATGCCCTCAAAATGCTTAAAACCGCTACTTCAATATCGTATAAAAAGACTCGCGCAGGCTCATTGTCTTTAGAATTTTCAGTATGCATGTTGTTCGGATATCTTCAAACGCCAAGCATCCCAAATGGATAACGCACAGTTGATGGGGTTTGATGAAGGCCGCTTTATTGGAATGAGAGAAGCGAGATGGCCGTTTTGTTGTTTGCACAACAACTGACCTAATTGGTGTGACCGCGAGGAGGTGTTGGAGGTAGCACACGGCAGCCAGGTTCTAGACGCTTCAGACCACTAGGAAAGATGATTTTACGATCGTGAGAAAGCACGAACAGCTTTAATGGGGTCTTTGTCCACTATCCAGACATAGGTGTAGGCTTTACTATAGAATCCTGTCTCTTCCCGTACCATTAGTCATAAGCAGAGGAAAATTTATATGCACAGTGACCATTATGTCTCTTCCCATTAGCATCCCAACATTGTTAACTTCGTTTGCAGTGATGCTATGACAGAGGCACGTGGATTGCTATGAATTGGAAGCGTATTGTCTTTAGCGTGTTAAGCAATGAATTCAACTTCTGTTTGGAAACGAATAACCACTGTATTAGAATGTGAAATACCACTGATGGGCGTTTAAATTTCGTCTTTACTGTTGAACGGCGTACTGCCTCGCTGCTGGAGTGCTGGTCTGAAAAGCAATCTACTATGGCAATAGTGATCCTTCCTGGAAGTAGTGCGAGGGACAGCGATGACAGAGCGATATTATCCTGCACCCTCGTGTGGCACCTTTTTATGGCAGGGCTGCAAACAGACACTTTTCAGCAAGATAATACTCGGCCACACATCCGCGGTGGTTTCTAGGAATGTGTCTGTCACATTGCTACACTTTTTGGCTTGTCCTATCTCCACATTTGTGGGACAGCTACGAGTGTAATGGATCTGTATTGGTAGTTGAAACATCTTTAGGTAAATCTGTCGCAAGATAGCATATAGTATGGCCTCTTTTTTCGACCGTACAGCCGCATAAATCCATCAAGAGGAGGTCTTACAAAGTACTAAAGTTTGCTTTAAATAGTACCATTGTTCCATATAAAATTGTCCCTTTGATATATTGTTATCATTGATTACCTTCGTCGTTAAAGTTCGCGCTAAACAAGTTTCATTCAATTTCACCCCTTCTTGTTACATAAACTTTTTTATCAATGAGTATATTAAGATATTTTTCTTCCAGATTGTTATTTATTTATTGAAAATTTGAAATATATACGATAAACATATATTTTACAAAAAATTACACCAATTTTTGCTATTTAATATATATTACATAACACTTATAAATATCACATTGCTAATACTGTATAGTAGATCTTATTAAAATGTTTAAATATAAATTCTATTCGATTCTTTCTTTACAATAATAAGATTTACACAGAATGTTAACTGCTACTTAAGAGACATCTCTCTGTAATTTCATAAATATTAATGAACTGTTCGAATAAAATTCGGATTATGGAGTTTTAACAATCCTCATTAGTATATTAAAATATCTACAAGTGTATAAACATTGAATAACATTTTAAAAAGGCAGAAGCTACTATATTAAAATCAATTAATCTTTGATTTTGACTATTAAATTTGATTTTTGCGATCACATCTTGATTTTTTTTTAATATAAAGTTTAAGGCTACAGTACCTTATTAACACGATATAACAATATGAAGAGACGAACAGAACAGATGCTTATATCAATAATAAAACTCTTTTATACCGGAAGAAATATTGCCAAGTATCATAAAATGCAATTTAAATCTCAAAGGATATTTTTAACGCAAAAATATGACGTAGGAAATAAATGGAGAATGACGTAAATGTTTAAGAAGTATTGAAAAAGTGAATTTATTCTCAAAAATGAGGTTTTATTGGCGAAATTAAATTAATAAAGTAAAGAGACTAAAAGGAAAAAGAAAAATAATAATAATAATAAATTTAAAAGCATCATGAAATATAAGCATTAAAAATAGAAGAGATTTGAAAAATCCCTCATACATTTATTGAAATGAAATACAGATAAAGTAACACATTACAGAAAATAATTAATAAGAAAAATATAATTAAACCAGCAAAAAGATTAAGAAAACAAGCACTTAAGAGCAGCACTCTATTAACTGATGAATAAACACTGTAATCAAATTATAGCATTAATTACTATTTAAAACTAGACGTAAATACTGTTTAGAAGTTATACACGAACGTTACACTTACATAATGATTTTAAAAAGTAGAGTGAAGAAAATAAAAGACATAAACGTAATCAAATATCTTAACTGTAAGCAGACAGCAAGATATACAAGCAAAAAGTGGAACCAGATTGATAATGGAATAGAAAGAGACAGGAAAGGGTGAAGTGGAAGAAATCGGTTGAATGCCTAGAGATTTGCAGAAGTACATAGAAGTAGAAAAAGAAAGAAACTTGACCGAAATACCTACAAGATTTCTCAAACAACATCAAATAAGAGATGTGATATCAATTACAATATTGCCGAGCGAACACATTTTGGATTTGCAATTCTTCTCCATTGCTAACACTTGCCAATAAAGTTTATTACGGGGCTATAAATGAAATATCAAATCATCCAATTTCCAAGATAAAATAAGTTATTCAATAAAATAAATCTGCTCTTAAAGCCAAAATAATACTTAACGTTATATCGGGTTATCCGCCAATGATTAATGCTTACGGCTTATAGTAATTTGTCATTATCTCGTTATCTGATAAACATATTTTCTTTTTTAACATAAATAATAAAAGTATAAAATTGATTCGGAGAAAGTATTAAAGTTTAAGTAAACGAATAAAAATTTGGCACCACTTGCAGATGAATTACCATATTTCTAATCCTATTAAGTCAACGTGTAGTCTAAATTGGTTTCATCCAAATACAAAATACAGCGAGAACATTCGTAATACGATGGACTGCAATCACCATTATTTATAGCATATATTTCTTGTTTTTTTTTAATATAAATAATAATAATAATAATAATAATAATTTTTATCCTTTCAGATACTTCACGAAATCAATTATTCTACTTACAGCACATCCAGAAATTATAGTAATTTGTAACATTTTTCAATTCGCGTTAATATAAAACGTACTACAAGATCATAAGTTTATTTATTTATTTACAGAAAATATGAGAATTTTATTAACTTTAAGTAATAATAATAATAAAAAGGTAGGAATAATTCTTTAGAAAAGTATTAAGAATTTTATGATGTAATAAGACATTCGTCTCGAAAAAACTATTTTATGTTTTCAACTCATTGTCACTTCATGAATTTCTGACAAAACTGTTAGACGGAAGTGTGATAAATAGGATCATGGTAAGAGTAAGAAATTATTAATTTATCTTCTAGAGAAGCAAAAGGAGGAGAAAAGGGAGGCAAATATTTATGGTTTACGATGTAGATAAACTATATCAAGTATTTCGAATTATATAATACGTGACTTGTGTTTTATACAGAAACTTCTAAACTACATTTTGAATTTATTTACACTCTATAAATATTCCCGAAATATTCATTGTTTAAGTATATTTGTAGGCTACTCGCAAATTTTAAATGGAACCTCGAAACATTAAAAATTTTTAAATTATAAAGTCACGTAGTTTAATATATAATAAATATTTTATAAAAGCAAAGCTTTCATTACCGCAGTAGAAAATTTGCATATATTTTATTTATATTTTTGGTCGAAACTATAACTTATTTAATATATTAAACGAGTAATTATTTATTGTGACATCGTCATAATGCTGGGTTGCAATTTTTAAATCATCTTTTTTAATTAAAAAAGAAAAAATCACATGACTTCCGGTCCAGACAGGAAGTCATGTGATTTTTATATATAGTTAACTGGGGTCTTCGGCCCGTAAGCTTTTCATATCTGGTCTCAATTCTTATCTAACTCCATTCTTGTGATTAAGGACAGACATATAGACAGACGACAGTAGGAATGTATAAGTTTGCAATGTGTAAATTGTAGCCCAATAATAATTATATAAATTAAGAAAATATTTTAAAAAACATATTCACGTGAATTGAAAAATAGTGAGAAGCAATTTTTTTTTCTAATATCTAGGTTTATAATTGTATAATTAAAAAAGTTTCTACTTATAAAGAACATTAATAATATACAGGAGCCTTAATTACTAATAATATAAATAGGATTATTCATTACACATTCAATCTGTATTCACAAGTCGTAAAAACAGTCGTTAAATATTTAAATTTGTCATAAAATAAATCTTAATACCGTTCATAAAGCTGTCTGGAGTAGTTATAATCATAAAATTACCTTAATAACTAATATTTTAATTTAAAAAAAAAAAAAAATCACGCGAATTTCGGTCTAGACCGGACATTCGTATAATCGTCACTTCCGCCATTCTGGTCTCGATTTTCATCTATTTAACTGTTCTTGAGATTAACACAGGATAGAAAGATAGACAGACAGACTGACGAACGATAGTGGGAATGTTTAGGTCTGTAATTTGAAAATTTCAGCCCAATAACGAATTGAGAATTCTTATATAAATTTGCCGAAATAAAAGTAATTACATAGCATTTTATAAATAAAAATTAAAAATATTTTCTTTCTCTTCTCATTTATAAGTAATAAAATTAAAATTTATTTGATAATTTATTTCTTTATTAATAGTATTTTTATACTTATATTAATGATTAGTTATTAGTTATATTACCAATGATATATGGATTACATTAATTATTACGCTTCTTAAACTACGTATTTAATAAAATTTCACATGCAATTCACATCAATAAAATTATATACGTTTAATTAATCAATTATGGAGTATATTTTTATATTTTTAGAAGTAGATTTATATAATTTCAATCGTTTATTAATTTAAGCGAATTATGTTATAAAACAATAAATAATTTCTATTTAAAAATAATAGATGATTACACTTATTATTAATGAATTCTTAACATTTTAGAATAAGAATTATACTTTTTTTTTAAAGAAAGCATCACTGAATCTGTGCAGTTTATCCTTTAATTGCAACCCACGTGCCCAGTTCTTATAGAATTGCCCTAAAATTTCAAATAATAACTAAAAAAATTCTAATTGTTTGCATATTTTTACATAATATAATTCAGAGCTTCAACGTCACTTGTCTGGTTGGTGTGCCACTAGCTCAAAAAAAGTTGAGTAGTACTAATAGCACGTTATCCTATGGGCAAAAAGATCAATTGCCCGGGGCCCCCATCAAAAGGGGTCTCACTAATCTATAATAAGAAAATATTTTTCCCAAATATTTCCTCTGAAGTTGACTCTATACATGGAGCCTCCTTATTCAAATTCGCCTGGGCCCTATAAAGCACCACTAAGAAGTACTGTTTTAAAGAATACTCAATAATATAAATTAATACATAACGAGTACAGGAAAAATGGAGGATCCAAAAGAGGAAGCTGATACGGAAAAATAATTCATCTTCCATCTCAAATAAAGATGAAAAAGGCAATGATATTGGATATGGCGTAGTTCTTTTCGTATTATTTAAATGCGTATAGAAATAAATAAACAAAATTAGTTATCATTTTTTAACTTCTGATTTGAATTCATTAACCTCGAGGGAAATCTTGTCCGCGTATACGGAAGAATGATTTATATCGAAATATATTTTAAGATGATGATGATCAATCTTGAATGAAAAATGGAATCACCATTCGGCAATCACGATAATTGTTTCGATCCTAAATTCACCTTTAGAAAAATATTTAAAAAGAAAAAAAAAATTCATCTAATTCGCTTGAAAAAAAAAAAAGTAATGTCAATATTTTCGAGCCATTCTTATAACGTGTAATAAGATATTTTATAGAGAAATGCGACAAAGAAACCATTAAAAATTAATTTAAATAAGAATTTATTATATTTACCAGCTCAATCGCATTAATTTCCTAGAATACTAATTGAAAAATGTTTAAAATTTTAATTATATAAGTCACCGTGGTATTTATTAATCTGCTGCATTTGTTTGTGTTTTTTTTTTAAGAAAAAGAGAAAGATTTCGTGTCTTGTTTATTCTCGAAAGTGTCAAATTATCGAGAATTTTAAGATTTTGTCAAAAGGACAAGAGAAGATGGATGACGACTGCCCTTCCTAAGTAATTTGTCAAATCTATACAGACATGATTGCCTATATTGTGAAATCCAATGTTTGCATAGAATGGAAATTCAATGTATCAATTCAAAGTTTTCACACGTTACTATATCGATTTCTGTCACATAAATGTCATTGAGTGGTCGGAAACCCCGATTATATATAGACCAGATATAATTTATTTTAATAGGAAAAGGAAGTGAAATATCATAATTAACAAAAATTTAACAAGACTAGACCTAATGTAATTAAGCGGTTATTAATTTATTCTTCTATGCCGGACAGATAAAGAAAAAAAGAAATCAAACTCAACATATTTTTAGCTTGCAATAATCAATGTTGAAATTCTCATCGTAAAAAAAAAAATAATAATAATATTAAATTATTTTATTAATAATTGAATAAGATATAATAAAATAAGTTAATTATGTAAATATAAATAAATATTTTAAATATAATTAACTATTTTTTCCATTGTAGAATGACAAAGATTAATGATACCGTGTCTAGAAAGAGCTTTAAAGAGGAGTGTTTCAACGAGATTATCAATCTTTTTGAAGAGCTAAAACCATATTAATAATACGTGAATAGGGAAGTAGAAACGTGAAATACCAAGGTGGTAAATTATAAAGTTGAAATCAATAGGAAATCGCATTTTAAAAAAAGAAATTTTTACTTCTGCATCAACTGTTTCAAAGAGATTTTTGTCATGCAATTTCGGTTATAACTTCTTCGGTAAAAGAAAATGTCTTACAAATAGAGTGTAGCGAATACCACAAGAAAACTCTCCAGAAAATCTTTCTTTTCCATTTATTCTATACCTTCCAAATAGCATTTTCTAAAGAATAGATAGAATTTTTCAACAATTTCCATTAATATCGCCAGAAAGCCCAGTAAAGAAAACACTGATTAATATTTTTAGTCTGTCGACGTATTTTTCTGACACCATTTTATTAAATATTTGCGATGCAACACGTTAAAAAAAATTTATTTATTAACAGAATCTTGGTCAGTTTTTAAGAGCTTATTCATTGCGGAATCTTGTAATCTTTAACATTATTTTTTTTTTCTTTTATTAAAAACGAATCATTTTCTGAACATAAAGCTGCAATTTATTAAATTCAAGAGAACTTTTTGTATTTTATAATAAAGATGAAACCTATAATTTAAAGAATTTTTCTTTTAAGAAACTCAAAAGCGAATATAATTACATAATAATGCTGTTAAGAAGAGTCTAATTTCATTATTAACATTCTCGTACAATTTTATTAAAAATAAAACAACCCAATTCGTTCCAATAAAACTTTAAAATATTATTTTATTAAAAATAATTTTTAAAAATGTACATATTTTCATCTAAAATACACAAAAATTCCTATTTTGATGAAGTTTATAATAAAAAAATAACTTTTATTTTATTTTTTATATACAAAAAAAAACATATATTTTATAAATTAAATGGATTTTAAATTGATATTATTTAATTATTAATTAAAAGTAAAATTATAAAATATTTTTAACGTAATAATTCTATAGAAAAGTGATTTAAATTGAATGCTAAAATTTAATTAAATTATATAATATTTTTCGTAAGAATATATCAGTTAAATAGCTCCGAGAAATTATCAATATAAGAAAAAAAAGCATTCGTTAAGTATTAAATAAAAGAGAATAAATGTCAAGTAAAAATATATGACTTTAATTATATTTAAAATAAAATTATAATTTTTCCGAACAATTCTTTCAATTTTATTTAATTAACTCGCATATTTTCCCTTTAAAATATAAGTAATAATAATTAAAATGTATTAATGAATTTTGAAGTCGCAGACAGCATACATCTAAAAGGTTAGTCGCAATACCGTAATGAAAATAAAACAAATGTTTGATGTTATGTAAGATATTTTCACTCGGATAGTTACTGTATATAATGTATTCAAGCAAATACACGAAATTTATATTATAAAAGGTACCTTTATTTTATTTTAATAATAATAATAATACGTTTATAAATTAGAGTTATTATATAAATGATACAGCTAGAAAAACACTATTAAAGAATGATTATAATTTATATAGTTATATAACCTGTTCAAGACGGACGGAAAAATATTTGGTACCGGTTTACACAGATTTTAATGCAACAAAGATTTGTTTGTATACACAAGTCCTGTGTTTAGACACGCGTAAACGATTTTTAACGCAGATATCCGAATAAAATTGGGAAAAAAAAATAAAATTTTAAATACAGTAAAAATCTGTGTATACCGGAATTGCACACTACCGTTTTGGACAGGTTTTTTACTGTATAAGTCATATAGTAGCTACCGAATAAGTTAAAATCAAAGATTAAAAGCAGGCATAATGCCATCGCAAGTTGCTTAATTCCACTTCGTATTAAGATGGCTGTTCTATAAATAGACTGTGTGAAGTACAAGTTGACAGAAATGAATCGAACAGTTCTTATACGAAGGGGAAGAGAAAGAGAAAGAGGTAAGCGTTTTCCACTGTAAAAAAGTTTTAGAAAGATTTTCGTATCAATATGAAGAATAGAACCGTGATTTAAATCCAACTTTTATAAAAATGGATTTATAAGAAAATTTCGTGAAATCTTTAACCGAGAGAACGATTGCATTTTTTACCTATCGATTATTTTTAAAATACAAACAAAAATATAATTACGTCCATATGAATTTCTACGTAAACATCTTGTAAATTAACTAAAATATTAATATTTGTTTCAATTGCAAGATAAAAGTACATTTTAAATGAAATGTAAATCAGTAATTTCTACACGGATACAAATCTAAATATAAATCTATTTAACATTAATAATAAACATAATACAAATGGAAATGATCTGTCAAAGTTAAAACAAATAAACAAATAAATAATGCATTCAGCCTTGATTTAAAATGCATTCATTTTAACTATTCATTTGCAAGTTTTTATGGATTTTGAATAAAGGTTGACTCTGCATCGATATAATAAACATGATTTTTATGGATAGATAAAGCACTCGAAATATTAAAAACAATTTAAATAATATAAATTTATTACTAAAAATATATATATAAAGTCTCTGTTTTATCAGAAATTTTTAATTAGTTCGTTAAAGTAACAATTATTTTTGACATATAAATTAAAGGAACATGACACTTTCACGAAAATCTAAACTGAATTTATTAAACATTATCTCTTGTTTGATTTTTATTTAAATATTAATGATTTTTCTGACTTTAAATTCTAATTTCAATCTCAAACAAATTATCTTACATGAATATGCATCTAATAATTTATCACCAGATAATTATGAAGAAATTAACTAAGTTAAATACATTTTTGTCTTTATTAAAAATATATATTATAATATTTTAATTATATTATACAAAATGGATGTTTTAACGTTCAAAAAAGTCGATAATTAAAGCGTGTTTAATTTAAATTATACATTTTTAATTATAATTTTATTGACAGATATAATGTCTGCTGACATTTACAATTAAATGTCAGATAAATATAGTAACAAAATGATAAAAAAAAATTAAATAAAATAAAAATCCGCTATGAAATTTTCAATTTATTCTTTTTAAGTGAATGCTAAACTTCCCTATATTAAAATAACTAACAACAATAAATAATTAAAAATTATAAAGTATAATATCTATATGATTGAAGTCTCTTATTTTTTCGTAATTGAAATTTAAAACGCCCAAGGATAATTGTTTTTTTTCTCCTGAATATTTTATCCCGATTGAATTAATTAAGGAAATTGAAGACTCCTGTTAAGGATTGTATCCTGTAATCTTAAATTTATGAACTTCACTTTGATATTAATGTGCAATACAAACCAAATTATTCATCTGTTCTCCATGATAAGAGAGGAAAGTGTTGAAGCACCCAACTAATGACATCAAGAATGACAGCTGAAGGGTGTGTATGTTGCCCAACCCAAAATCAAACGATTTCTTGTGACTTTGAAACGTCTTTGAATATAAATTATTATGTTGCTTGATAGAATTTAAATTAATTTTTTTTTAATAGTCAATTATTAGAAAATGATCCTTAATCATGAAACTTTTGCAACTTCTGAACTCAATGATATCACAGGATATATTTGAAGCTGATCTATATTTTCAATGTTTACAATTCCCTAAAGTATTTAAAAATGTAATTATAAAAACAGGAAACTAAAATTTCTTACATCTTTTTAGATATTAATTACAAATTAATATATATATATACCCCTAGAGGTGCTTCAATAATTAATCTGACAGTGTAATTGATAGTTGGATACGTTACGACGTTCACACTAGCAAATACGATATATCAATCTAACTGAATCTTCCATTGAAACTGATGAATCCCATTCATCAGTTCGACTGACAGTTGCAACATGTCATGGTCATGCTGCGTTCACACTAGCAAAACTGATGTTTCAGTCAAACGACAGAAAGACTATCGATAAGTTCACGCCGACAGTTCAGATCTACAACTCCACAGGTCTTTTGATATCTGTCAAAGTTTTACTGATACCTTACAGTACTAAACTCTAATACGAACAGACATTAAATTATAACTATTATAACTAATATTTTAAAGGACATGTTTAAAAAATAAAATAAAATTTTTAGCTAGAAAATTATAAAAAAATTTCGTTCTTGTAAAAACAATCAACAAACTTTATAAGATTCCTTATCGAAACAATGAAGATTAGATGAGGACATAAAAGTCTTCAACTAATTTTATACTCTTCGTTATGAGTTTGACAGCCTCCAGATTATTGCTAGAGGATACAGAATTTATAATGAACATTGCAGACAAAGCAGTACTTGGCCCTGACATTAAAATTTAGTAAAAAGAATGTTTATTCTCACTACTGTAACTCAACCAAATTCGAGGAATCAATTACCACCATACAGATATATTTATAGATTTCAGGTTTAAATATTCAAGATCTAAAAAGGTCGTTTTTTTGTTAGTAAACATTACTGCAGAATTTATAATTAATAAATAAAAAAAAAACTATTTGAGTCGCTTCACGCTGATAGCTACAGACAAAATATTATCAATATATGCAGATCGAAATGAAATTATTGATCGAATATTTTAAATATTTCTCTTCAATATATAATATATACGTCTTAAAATATTTAAATCTTCATCAAAATTACATTTTTTTTATTGACAATAAAATTTAATTAAAAACTGAGAAAACCTAAACAATTGGAACTAATATAATTTCATTGTTTTTTTTTTTACGTTTTTTAATTGTTTTATTTTGTTTCTTTTACAATATGCAAAACACTGGAATTTTAAGAGAAAATTTAGTGAAAAATCTAATTTTATTTATAAATTATTCAGGATAAATTAGAACTAGAATAAATTAGAAATTAAAACACTTAGAGGAATTATTACAAATTGCGATTTTTTCATATAGTAAAACTAATCTTCCATTTCAAAAAATACCTTTCAATTGTTTTACGTGATAATTTCAATTATTTAAACGTGTACTAAAATCATTATTAAGTCTTATACTTACAAATAGATCGAATTTATTTCATGATAAAATATTCTCTATCGAAAATTACATTACAAATGTATCGTACGATTAGATTCTTATATAAAGATTTGGACTGGATTAATGGGATTAAGCGATGCAACACAAGGGCCGTCTGCCAAGAGAAGATACCTCCCGGAAGGACTTTCTGTGAGCAGCTGGTCCCTATTTAAGTGTTAGGCAGGTGAAGAAAATCCGGAAAACACCACGCGATCATCGTGGTTCCACTGGGTTAATCCACTTGGTCAATGGTGAGTTCTATGTAAAATGCTTTCGTATTTAATTTTAGTAATGTTTAAGACGTTTTAAATATGCGATAAAATTTTAATTTCATACGAATATTGTGAAACTAACGAGTAAGCAAAATAAAAGTTCCACACTTCAAAATACTCTATAATAAAAATATGAAATGAAACGTAAGATTTCTACTTAATTATATAACTGTGTAAAAGGATTTTCCTCTCAATTCACACACACAAAAAATTCTTCTATTGCAATGACGCTTAATTTAAATATTATTTATATTTGTATTTTGTTTTTCTTTAATGAAATTTAAATTCATAAATGTTTAATGTTTATTTATTCCACTTTTGATATATCGGAATTAATAAGATATATATATATATTTTTTAGAGCAATATATTCCATTATCTAAATTGGAATCGTTTGTATTTATTCAAATTTAAATATTAAAATATTTTAATTAATAGCTGTTTGCTAATAAATGATCATATAATTATTTTAGTTCATTAATTATATTATATGACAACATCGCTTTAATTATTTCTATGATAAACAATTGTAATATTCTAAAGTTATTCAATAAACATGGAATCTTGTAAACATCAATTCTATCGAAACATTTTATAAATATTGTTTACAATTTTTTTTATTTAAAATTAACATTAATTTCAGTGATAGAACTTATTTTAATTACAGAAAGATTCCTTTTTGAAAAAAGTACAATAGATTTTTAGATAGAATACATTTTTTTCCGACAATTTGATGAGGATAAATAATAACCAGTGTAACTTTCACTGGTGGAATAATTATTGTAGATATTTAATTAATTACAATAAAATTTTTAAGAATTTTGAAGTATGACCTAGTAATTATAATAATTAGATAAATTCATTAATTTTTAATATCCTGCCTTTAATTTATTCGATCCTCAAATTGTTCAAAAACAGAAATTAACACACTCTTCGGCATTAATGTTTATTTTTGACAAACAATCTGATCCTTAACATTTAAACAGAAATGCTGTTAAGGACCTGGATAAAGATCTACGTTAGACTTAAAAATCTATATATTGTGATTTTATTAATTTATATAGATTATAAGATTTAAAAATGATTTTAAATCAATGAAATACTGGAAAATCTCACGCAAAATAACAATTACCGATTTAACTTTTTCGTGTAGTACAGTGTAATAATCATAATTACAGCATAATTGATGATCGAAATTGTTAATGAACGTTATTAATATATTAAATTTTTACAATTTTAATTAATATTTTAAATCTTTTACGTGTTTTTAAGAATTTTTTAAAAAGAAAACAATTTTAAATTCGATTTAAATCAGAATTAAATTGAATATGACCGTTATCAATATTTCAATTGAAATCACTGATTTCTTTATTCTTTTTCGGTCTTCTTATACTGTAAATAGTGTAGAAAGATGAACTTCACGTGATGAATTTAAGAACTGACTCGTCGTATTAATTATATTTAAATGAAAAACAATGGCGCTTGTAAAATATTAGTGGTATTTAGTACGCTGATGTTAATCCTTCATACGATCAATGAAGAAGTAATACCCTTTAGCAACAGTTACACCATTAAATCATAAGCCCGATCTATTCAATTATAGACCTACTTGAAAATGATTTCAGTAACTGAGCTGTGAAAGCTTATGTAATAAATCAAATGGTATTAAGTTTGAAACTTGATTTAAATATAATCTTCGTGTTAATTTGAGCAAAACAGATAGATATAAAAGATCTCAAATATAGTCGTAGTCAGCAAAAAATAAAAAGAAAATTTCTGGATATTCCTCTATCGAAAATCAAGAAAATATCTTTAAATAAAAGAAGAAATATGGGATTAGTCTTTGATATAAGTCTGATATATCTGCAATTTGAAATCTAAAAAGAAAAAAAAATCCTATTACTCATCAATCAAGTGAAATTCAATTTCTCAAAATCCTAGGATATATTTATTAAGCAAAAGCAGCAGTGAAGAAATAGATTAAAATTTCTCGATATAAGAGTAAATTTCGCTTGTTATAATTACATTTTCTGGTTAATGTAACCCTTGGTGCCAAGATGGCGGCTCGTCTCCGATTCCAGCAAGGAAACAGTGGCACGCACGTTCTAACCTAACCTATTCTAATAAATTACCATAATTATTAGCAACCGAATTATTAGAATAAGTTAGGTTAGGTTAGAACGTGCGTGCCACTGTTTCCTTGCTGGAATCGGAGACGAGCCGCCATCTTGGCACCAAGGGTTAAATTAACCCATTTTCTAAATTGTTATTTTAAGAAATTATTTTATAAAATTCAAAATAATTTTCTGTATATTTTTTAAATTAATTTTTAGGATATAACATTATATTATATAGGTCAATTAGAAAAAGTTTCGTATTGATTTCTACTGTAAAATGCACTTGACAGTAAACAAAACTGTTTTCTTTTTTTCCAACTTCGAAATTGGATAAAACTCAAATAATTTTTACTTTTATTATATTTACTAAAGAAATTACGAAAAGTTGGCAATTATCAAAAATCCTTCTTTCGTTTGACTTCTATATATTATTAATTTCTAATTTTATTGTAGAATATTATCAAATTTTACTGTTAAAAATGCTCAAAATGGCTCCATTTTTAAAAAAAACCTTTATGCAAAATCTGGAGATTGTGCTGGAAAAAGCGAAAATAAAATAAAATTTACATTTATTTTCTAGACGTTTATCTTAAAAAAATCGGTGGTGAATCCAGTCATATTCAACGATCTGCTAAAGCAATTTTGTTGAATCTTTGAACAGGGAGACGTTATTGGTCGACATTTCTTATCTTTTTAAAGCACATCTTCCAGATCACTATAGAGTTTTTGAGTATGAGAATGTTTTTCAACTTCAAATATATACAGCGTAAAGGCTTGGATGAAAAAGAACATACAAAACTTTGTAAATGTACACATTCGAAATGATGAAATTTACCATAAATCCGAAATGCTGTATGATAAATTTCAGTGTCACATTTGGTACACTTTGCATGTTACACAGCTGAACCGGCTAATAATTTGGTTGCTAATAATTATGGTAATTTATTAGAATAGGTTAGGTTAGGTTAGAACGTGCGTCCCACTGTTTCCTTGCTGGAATTAGAGACGAGCCGCCATCTTGGATACCTAAGGTAACATTAACCAATTACATTTGATAAGAGAAGGTAATTGTATTTCATGTTTCATCATTCACTAAATATCGTTTCGAATTCGGAATATAAGGCATTTCTTTCCAATCCATTCTATTTTTATATTGATTTTTTTAAAAATTTTAGATGAATTTCTTATTTTTCTTTTCCATTTTAAGTTTAATCTTGGATTTTCTGGCTAATTTAATATTATCGGAATTGTTCAACGGTTTTTCATTGTTCAAATGTGTAGAATATTAATTAAACTAGTATACAAAACATGGGATTAAAGAGATTCCAATATATCATTAGAATGTTGATATAAATACACTATATAGTGTAGAATCCAGTGAGATAAACAGGAGATATAACTGATCATCTTTCCAATTTGAAACAATGTAATTTGATCTCTTATTCCTCTTGTCGTTGACTTTCCACTTATGTGTAATGAAAATAATTTACAGTATGTTATGTAAGCTTATATGCATTTCGAAGATGATTTATATCCATAAATTTTATTTCTTTCCATTCTAAAAATATGATTCTTGAATGGAAATTCATCTCTAAACTTGAATTTCTGGTATATTTTCCAATTGAAATTATTGATTCTGATGTAAAAATGTGTCGTTAGGGAAAAAATATTTGTAAATATTTCGAGGTAGATTATTAAAATTGCAATTTCCTTCCTAAAAAAATTATTTTTAACGAATATAAATACGCGTTACTAAATATATTTACTTGAAAAATTAGACTTGAAAACGAGTTTTTACTTATCAAAATTTCATAAGATGCCAATTTGATAATATTAAAATATTCAAAGATTTTCGAAAATCTTATAAGGAAATATTCTTTCGTGGATTCAAAATAAAATTTGTAGTTTCTCGTTTTATCGGGAGAATAAATCGTTATATAAGACATAAGAATCTGAGAATTAAAAAAACTCTTCATAAGCAATTTCGAATAAACTACTGGAATACAGAGGTTGTAACAATAGAATCTAATATCCTCAGATTTATCTTACGTAAGTCTTCCTTTAAAAAATATGGATTAAACGAACCGAAAACCATTTTTTCACCGATAACTTTCCCAAAAATCAGCTGTTTTAAAAGTTTCTTGTTTAAAAAAATAATAATAATATTTACAGCAACTAAACACTCCCTACAGCCGAAACAAAGGATAAGTAACAAGAAGTGATATCGGGCTGTTAAATATTATCATAATCAATTTATCAATAGATAATGTAACCAAGTAACACTTTATATTTATTGAAAAAATATTAAGGTGATGATTTCATCAATTAAAAAGTAATCATATCTCCGATCAAAGCTTTCATGTACAGTTAATACCTCTGTAACTTTCGATTTCTGTACGGATGATCCGGAATCTTTTTCTGAATTAAATTTTAATAAATTCCATTTCTGTGGCTATCTTTCCGTCCAGCTTCTCCTGATCATCTTTCACGGTCTCCATCTTCTTAAAAACGACAACTATCATCCCGGGTCGGTCATCAATTTCCGTTTCATCTTCGAAATCAGATCAGCCATATTTGTAGACAGCTTGGACATCTTTCTATCAATTTAAGTGGTTGCAACAGTCCATCCATTTATTAATGATATCAATCATTTCGATCCTTAAAAATCCCATATTTGAAATTAGTTTTAACGTAAACACTGGGGAGAGTGAAGTGTTTTAAATTGATCTCGTCATGAAAGCGGCAATAATTGCTTCCGTTACAAGATCAACTTAACTAATTAAATTATCTAATTAATTGAAAGAAAAAAAAATATTGAAAGTTTCCAAACTCAAGAAACCTTGCTGAAATTTATCGAAAATCTTAGAGCTATCAAGAGCTCGTATGGAGCATGGAATTTAGCGGTTCCAATTAAGGGCCTTTTGCACCTTTACGGGCCCGTTTTGTCATTATTTTTTTGTTTTTTAACGAATAAAACACGTAGAATGTTTCCTTATTAATAAAACAAAGTCTTGGTGATTTTATTTTTTTAGTGAAAATAACATTAAATTAGAGGTGTAGGGACCGCTACGAACCTCTAACTCCTTTTTCTCAATTGCCCTGGAGCTACGTCATATACTCTACGTAACACAAGATTCACTGTTAGGTGGTACAGTATATATTAAGTATAAAAATAAAATTTTGTATAGATGAAAATACATATTATATGATATTTTAATGACGTGTGTATATTTAACACATATCTATTATCAGTTAAAAATAGAAAAAAAAATACTTAAAAAACACTTACATAAAGGATGCTAAAGATTGAAATCTGTAATCTATTTATATCCTTTAAACAGAAATTAAGCACTCAAAGGTTCTAATAAACACATGCACATAAATTTAGCACGGGTATTTATGTAAATTCCACCAATATCATTTATTAAATGTGCCATACGGATATAGTTCGCAAGTTATCAAAATCCAGCTTAAGTCAGCATATTCATGACACATTTTAAAAAAAAAAAATCCTACTGAAAATACATTATTCCAACATATGGTATTTAATCTGTGTCTTCTATTCTTACTTTTGCCTTCTGAAGTAGACATATTTAAGTAAGTAAATAATAATGCAAGCTCATGCGCTTATAAATAGCACGATAAAGATATAAATAAAATGATTTAATATATATATATATATATAATAATGCATTATACGTTTAATTAAAATATAAATACATAATTAAATTTAGCGTTTAAAAAAGAAGTCATCCCATATTTTATATATTAATATATATAGTTGTATTAATGTTCAGTTAACGGAATTGAACGTATTTAAAGTTTTTATTTTTATTAAACATAAAATATTATTATTCATTATAAAATTCTTCCTTCCGTTAAGAGGTAATTAATCGAAGAGATACATTAGGATCGTATTTTTTAATACAATAATTTGCACTTTTTACACACCTTAATTAATTTTAAATCAGAAAAATTACCTTCATCTACTTACAAAGAAGATAATTCGAGGAGTTAAAGAAAGAATTTTTTAAATCTGAAATAAATTAAGATCCGTTTTATTTTTATTTTCTACTTAAAAATAAAAAAAAGAGAATTTTCTCATATATATATAGAATTTTTTCTAATGCAAAAGGAAAAAATTTATCAAATAAGCAATTTCGTGCGAGAGAGAATAAAAAAAAATCGATGAAAACATAGTTTTAAAATTGCATAAAGAATGTTTTTAACCCACCAGTTGCTCGAGAAACTTCTTCATAAATGTTTTAAGAATAAGAATTAATAAATAATGTCCATCGTCACACAACACAATCGGGATAATAAATATCCTTTGCCTAAGTTGAAGATACACGGTGATTATCAATCTCTGACAGTTTATCTAAGATACTCGAGACGGCAATACTCACCCGGACGAACTAGATGAACGACATTTCGCTAAAGTCACTCGTGACAATGTCTCCTATCCGAAAGACCCGGTGACAGTTCTAGCATCTGCCTTCGGGCAACAGGCTATGCACTTGCAACGTCGTCATGGCAGCTCCAGAACTCTCTACCTGCCTCGTCGATGCCTTAGTCACGTGGGATGCTTGCAGTGATCCTGGTGGACATCGTCTATCTAAATCATTTTTCAATTTTTATCATTCGATTATTAATATAATTATCTTCACCTTCGTTAATTTACGTAAATTAAATCGTCCCCTTCCGTACCAAACTTCTGTCATTTTAAAAAAACAAAAGTGCAGATTGTTTTCTAATATACAAGTCGGCCATGTTGATTTTCAGATGATTGCTAAATACCCTTACCGTTTTAAAATTTATTAATAAATTATTTACGAATAATTACGTGATATTTTTACACTTTTCTCTACCGTAAAATGTGATAAAATCTATAAAATGCATAAAATTATTATTATTATTATTTTTTTAAATATTTTCTGACGTAAACAACACAAAAACTGGCAAGATAATTCATTTTCTGGCAGACACTGCATAAAAATTCTTCTTATAAACATTAAATTAATTATTTTTATTTAATCATTTATCATTTTTGTGCCATTTCGAAGAGAAAACCGTACGTTTTTACAATTATACCGTCACGTACAGTAAATATAAGTTGTTTTTTTTCTCATGTACGAAGGTAATGTACTGTACGTACAGTACGTTATATAAGATGCGACAACTTCAAATGAAATGGAGAAACTCGTGTATAGAGAGACTTTTAACCATATACTTCATCGATTTTTCTCGGTAATGCTTTTAAAGTAAACAACTTTAACGAATGATATAAATTTATACGTTTCTACTTAAAACCGTCGAATGGTATTAAATGATAATTGATGCTTTTATCTAAAACTTCAAACATTAATGCCTTACGAATTTATAACGGTTCTTGCGCTATTGATTTAGGCGACAGTTGCCATCACAAATTTCGAATGGTATAAACTTAAATTATTTGAATAGATTGAAGCAAATCAATAAAAATGGCGTCGAAAGTTGTTCTTAATTTCTTCTTGACATATCGTGAGTAAAATAAGTATAAAAATTGTCAAAGAATTTATCTGAATCGAGCAACTCCTGCAAGACGAGAATGCGATGCCTTCTGACGTATCGATTTTCCCTTCTTTTTTTTATATTTTATTTAAAAAAAAGCAAGATTTTTCGAAGTAGTAAAATTATCATATCATCCAAATGCAATCTGATTACAAATAGATAATGATAATTTAGAAATATCATCATGATTTATTTTGATGGCCATTCGCTGTGTTATATTTATTAAAATCAATATTAAATATATATATATATATATATTTTTTTTTCCTCCTTCGATAAAAATTTACATATATCATTTTAAAACGGTTCCTTTCTTTATACAATAAGGTTAAATTCATAAGAGCTATATATATATATATATATTTTTTAAATAAATAAATCGAATTTTTTTATTAATTAAACGAAAACACCTCAACACTTTCTAATTATTTTAAATTTGTACATCGACGATCGAATAATTTTAAACGCTTTCAATTAAAGAATAGGCGTGTTTATTATTTTTAAATATTAATTTTTCTTAAAATAAAATGTATTATTAATAACAATTTCTAACGTCAAACCTTAAGTATCATTAAATACTCATAAAGGTCAGTTTGAATTTTTGCATTAAGAGCCAAGCATTTTGTCTTTCCCCCCCCCTTTTAAACACAGATTTTTGTATAAAAAAATGCTTTTAGAAAGTAAATAAACTGTTTTTTTTATTAATTTTTATACTTAAAAAAATTTAACTCGGACTATAATTTTTTTAAATTAAGAAATTGTAATTAAGTTTTCTTAAAATCAGTTAAAATTTCATTAAAATAAACCACTAGATTTAAGTTATTTACTAAGCTAAAACACTGTAGAAAATGTAACAATTAATAAATTTTTAAGTTATTTAAACGTAAGCAAGCTCTTTATATATATATATATATATATAAATCGTATTATAAGTTATAAAAGAAGAATATTTAGATAAAGTTAAAGTTTATTTATTACAATAATCTATTCCTTGTTACGAAAATCACTAGAAAACATGGAATAACAAATAATACAAATGTGTAAAATGCATTTCGTAAGATGTTACGAAAGGAAAATAACCAAAAATGTATAAATTTTCTGTCGAACGTATTTAAATTACAATCGTTCGAAGTCAGTAAGTAACCTTGCAATGTTTATAATGCAATGTTTATTATGCAATTTTGTCCGAGAGAGAGTAATTTATGAACAGTAATTATCTCTAATTGCTATGATAGATGAGATTCTTTTCATAATTTTTTATTCACAGTTCAGCAGTTATCAATTAAATATATTTATAATAATAATAATAATTACAAGAGAAAATTTATGATACGAAGAAGAAAAACACGATTTTTATTTTCGTAAATAAATAAAAGAAAATTTTAAGTTTCGACGACGTAAAAATATTTTCCTTCTTACAATATGTACAGTACATGCGTTTAAAATTGAACATAAAGATATATATATTTTTAAAATATATATATTTATGCTATAACTGAGCACATTTCGAGCGAGGAAAGAATTTCTTCAGTTTGGGAATGATGTATGATGTCAATAGTTTGAAAATGTTTTTTGTTGAATTGTCATTTAACGGTCAACAAACGTTAACCTCAATAAATCTCCATCTAAATATTTTATAAATTATGAAACTTGTCTGCTTACACTTTCTTCCACGAAAAATTTAGTAATTGGATGTCTTCGATCGGTTAATGTTACCTATGGTTCCAAAATGGCGGCTCGTCTCTGATTCAAGGGAACAGAAGAAAGAAAACAGTGGGAACGCACGTTCTAACCTAACCTAACCTATTCTAATAATTTGGTTGGTAATAATTATGGTAATTTATTAGAATAGGTTAGGTTAGAACGTGCGTTTCCACTGTTTTCTTTCTTCTGTTCCCTTGAATCAGAGACGAGCCGCCATTTTGGAACCATAGGTAACATCAACCCTTCGATCATTTACGAGGCTAATTAAAATTACTAAAGTATTAAAAATTCGCTGGATACACACTCGATTCTTTGATACGTGCAGTGAGGAAATTCATGCTTTCACGCACACACACATACACACACAGAGAAAAACATGGAGTTGACACAGCACTTTATTTCTTGCTCGACTGGATAAATGCCGCTTAAATATCAGAACCGTTGCAAATATCGGATCCATTCTAAACTTTTATATAGGCCTACATTAATTTTTCAATAACTTATTTCCTCAATTTAACGCTTTAAGAAATTAATTATACATGGAAATTTCTATGTATTGAATTATTCCGAAGAATGGAAGTCCTTTTTATCGTATCTACTATTTTCGTGACAATTAAAAATTAATGAGACGTTAGAAGAGAATAAAATACAGTAATTAATTTAAAACACTTTTAAAATATTTTAAGCTTTACAAACATTTTCTTATCTCCTTTCTGAAAAAGCTACTTGATTAAATTATGTATTTCGGTCATAAGAATCACTTTCTCTCTCTCTAACAAGATGAATTGAACACTGAAATTTTTTTTTAAATTAAATAAACAAGCTTTTAGATCCAAACATTTGTAATTTCGTTGATTTAAAGGCAATTTGTAAATATTTACTCAGCTTAAGTAACGATTTTTCTAAATGTTAAAAGTTCCTATTAGATGAAGTATATATTACCATATACAAAAATTCATCTCATTGGTCAATAATTTCCAAATTTATACAATTATAGATTTGTCGTCCGTCCGTTCGTCTGTCCGTCTATCCTTCCTTAATCTCCAGTCAGATAGATAGAAATTGAGACCAGATGTAGAAAGCTTAGGGGCCGGAGACTCAGATTAACTATATACGAATTCCCGTGTGAACCGGAACTGACGTGATTTTCTAAATTAAAGTATTAAAATAGCAGCCCGCATTGTGATGACATTACGATTTTTACATGCTGTGTCTCATGAACTTAACCGAGAAAATTATTTTAAATATTTATATTTTTATTCTGATAAATTTAATCTATAAAATATATATTATATCAAATAAAATTAAATTAAAATCGAGAAAATATACGTGTTAAAAACTTATACGTATCTTCTAAACAAGGTTCCTCTACGAGTTTGAGTTAGTTAATCATAATTAATTAATTAGTTATATTATATTTAAGACTAATTTCTTTAATTTCTTTATTATCATTTTAAAAATAAAGTAAACTTGTTATAAGAAGGAAACTCTTCATTATTTATTACAGCTTTAATTATTTAAATCAGTAACAAGTTTTTTGTTTGTTTTTTTTGATATTTTAATAAATATAATAATAATAATAATGAATATATATTTTACAGGAAACAATTTTTGTGAGTAACTCGACGTCGATATCAGAAGAAAGAAGACTTTTTCAATGACAACAACGGAATTGAAGAATTATGGGTACTGAACTTAGTCTTTGATGATACTTTAAAGTATTGTCTCTATATATCAATGTTTTCGACAAATTTTACGATCAAATCAGACAGCACAATCAAAAACAAAGGCTTAAATTTAAAGAATATCTAAGCTTAAAAATCTCGAATTTGTTATTGAAGTTTCACTACAATTTCTTACTTGTCGTGGGTTTGCGCCACAACAACGTGTTTGTAACGTAGATTTTCCCGGATTTTTTTAAGTTTTTAACACGTAAACAGGGCCAGTTTACCATAGAAAGTCCTCTCTAAACGCATCTCCCTCGACAGATCCCCCGAAACAAGACAAAAACAAACAAACGGTCCAATTTCTTCTATTGTTTATACGAAATTTAGATAAGATTGAGACGAATTATATATGAAATTTATTAAAGACGAAACTCTATATTTAAAACTGTAAAATAATCCAAATATAATATGCTATTTAATGCTTTAAATTCGACAAAAATAATGATATGCTTGCAAGATATTCCGAATAAGAAATATTTCTTGTAGTTGACAAAATTTAAAATCCTCTTTTATATTCGCGATCTTACAAAATGAGAATGTATTCTAAATTCAGAATGTATAACGTAGAATATTCTCACTTTATTGTAAAACTCGCAATCTCGACAATATCGATGTTCTAAACTCTAGAGTATTATAATCCGAATATAAAAGACATGTACAACTCTCTATCTTTCTGCCTATCCTTCACTGTGGATGAATTTCTTAGAAAGGAAAGAATAAATATATATAGAAAAAAAATTGAAAAATCTATTCTATGAAACTGTGGATGTCAATAAAACGCAATTTTATCTTAAATCTTTGAAAAATATCCTCTGAAGAAAAAAAGAAAAATACTCGAAATGTCGATCACTTATTTTTAGAAGATTTTCATTTATTTAAGAACAACATTTAATATTTATCTAAAAATTATATTAATTTTAATTTAGAATAATTTTTTAACAAAATAACACACAAGATAATTACTAAAATTAAATATAATCCAATATTAGGAGATTAGAAATGAATAATCTGAAGTTCGTATGTTGTCGTCAATGAAGGAGACAGCAGACTTAATCCTGAATGAAAAGAAAGAGATACTGGATTGAGTTCTTATTCATAATACGGGAAGATATCAGTTCATACTCTCTCAAGTATTTCTTTAATACAAAGAATGGAATTATGTAATGCGTTTCAATGTAAAAAATAATCTTCAGTTTTGCAGTAGTATTAAATGTAAATGTACGTATATAACTGTGATTAAATAATTAAAAAAAGGAATTATAAAATTAAAGGTTGTTCTTCGAAAAATTTTCAGATTATTCTAAATCCATAACAAAAATCACGTATTTTATTAGCATTCAAGAATTTTATTATTGAGAAATACCGTATAAAATTTATTGTAGATGAATCATTAATATTTTGAAATTAAAATCTTTTTAATTATTTTATATTTCTGCAAAGAAAATTTTAATTAACAAATAAAATAAGATATTATATTTTAAAAAATCCAGCAGCGAGTTGCTTAACTTTCCCGGCAAGAGTTAAAATTGCGTGTGGCACCATCTGTTACGAGATTTTTTTAAAAAACTTTTTTTTATATTATTAATTATTATAAAATGGCGAAAAGCTTAATTTCGAGAGTAGGGACGAGTTTTATAAAAAAAAAAAAAAAAAAAAATGTAAAAATCATCATTATGTCCGACCTTACTCGAGATATGGCAAACGACTCCCGTCTATCTCCCCACCTCCTTGACCTTTAACCTCCAAAATGTAATAGCATCAATCTCCCTAATACACAAACCTCCCTGAAATTTTTGACAAAAAGCACAGGAGTTATTAAGCTTCAAATAGGGTAAACAAAATCGTATCCCCCCGCACACGTACACAAACACCCATATATACAAGAGAAAATCTTAACTTTTTTTTACATTTCTCGACGTTTCAAGATCTCCCGAGTCCAAAAAATGTAAAAATCTTGGGGAGGGGAGTCATTTTTGACCGATCTCCATACTTTTTTCTGTTTTATATATGAACCAGAAAAGTAAACACAGTAAATAAATCAGGTTTTAAGCACTATGAAAATTCAAATTGTTAGTTGTGAAAGTAGAATGACATCAATAATCAAGTTTATTTATATCCTAGGGATAATTAAAATAAGCTGTCAAATATTAAAACGAAGTAATTTATCTTGACGTTGTTATACATAATACTATAATTTTATATTACATCATTTTGTTTGTCTATTATATAAAGATATATAAAGAGAGCTTACTGATAGAATGGACAGCATCCTATCCGTAGGATCGATCATCCGTCCGGTAGGATGATTTTAATCGCTTTATTGTACAGTAATGAAGCATGCCAGCAGGATGAACTACATCTCATCTTGTAGTTCAAGTTTAGAAGCAACGGCGAAATACACAACGAAAGTATATTATTTTATACTTGAACCATTCATTATGCATTAGTAATCTGGTACTCAGATGGAAAAAAAATATAGTCCATGTCGACTAATGAAGACTAGAGGATTATTAGACTGCAATTTTCAAAAAATTCAGACCTATAAATTCCCATTGATGCCTGTCTGATGTCTGTTCTTCCTTAATCTCAATAACGGAGTTAGATAGATGAAAGTCGAGACCAGATATGAAAAGCTTAGAGGCAAGAGGCCCCGACTAACTATAATATATATATATAAACTTCCGGTTTGGATAGGAAATCACGTTATTTTAATTCAAAAGTTTTTTCCTGACGGGGTTATATAGATGACCAGCATGACTTTATCGTTAACAGGGAAAGTATAATGCACGGGCTAAAATTGATTACATTGTGAAAATTGCAGACCTGCAAAGTGACAATGTCACAATAAATAATTGTCTTATAATACTTTTTAATATGCCAAGATTCACATTTTTCCAATAGTGACCCTGATTTACCATCTTTCTAGTTCTCTCTCCGGCCATCCTTCCAGCTTATGGTATCCTACTGGTAGGATCATTCTACTTGCTCATCTATCCTGCTGGTAAGTGCTACCAGCAGGAAAGACTGTTGCACATTCTATCATTAAAACAATGGCTAATATTACAGAAAAAAAATGATAAACGAAGCTAAGAAAATTAGTAAAAATTTTCGAAAACTAAACTTTAATATATAATTGTATCTTAAAATGTTTTATAAATAGCTTTCACTTAGCTAATCAATTCGTCTCGAACTACATTAAAAAGTTTAAGATATCTCTTTGTATAATCACAGTTATTATTATTAATGAACTAAGTGTTTAGAAAAAATAATTGTGAAATGGGCCAAACTAGATAATAGTAAATACTTCAAAATTTTAAGTGATGATTAAATCATTAAATGCCTGTTAAATGATGTATAGGAGAAAGAGGTGACTGATAATGTTGATTCTAGCAACCTACACATTGCAATTAAACATGACATTGCAGCAGACTCTAGTTTCTATTTGTAGTAGTAGAATTACAAACGAAGGCTTGCACGGCACATCAAATATTGTTTCTCTAACAATAAATTGAACAAGCTTTTACAGTCATATTTCCGGAATAAACACAACGGTGTATAGATTTTTTATATTTAACCTTTCGTATAACAGTTCGGTTATATAATATAGTTGAAGCACTTAATATATTTCAAAAAAACTAGATTTTCCTCACTCAAACAGACGGTTAAAGAGACCATAAGAATTCCTATAATTTTGAATTATACTAGGATATAAAATTTAAATAATAAGAGTAGGTTAAAAGGAGCAATTTTGATGAATTATGATGAATATTTTAAACGGAGTTTTTTAGGTTTTAAAAACACTATAACACTTGGTCAAAGTTGTGTGGCGTCATTTGTTTTGAGATGGTATAAAAAATTAACTTTCATATTATCTATTATTATAAAAGGGCAAAAAGGTCTTAATTTTGAGGGAAGAGATGAGTTTCTAAAAATATTGTAAATGCCAATAATGAGTAAGATTTTCATTATATCCGACCCCATTCGAGTTATGACAAATGACCTTGCTCTATCTTTCCACCCACTCGACTTTTAACCACTAAACTTTAATAGCATCAATGTCCCTTATATACGAGTTACCGTGCCAAATTTCGTTTCTTAATCTTTACCCCATCCTGAAATATTACACGAAATAGATGCCAACACACATAAGTACAGATACATTCATACATATCCATGAAGAAAACTTGGTGAATATGTATGATTAGTTATTTAAAATAAATAACTAATATAATCGTATTAGTTAAAAAAAATACAAATCGGAACGTCAGAAAAGCTTTAACTTATTTAATAATAGAAATTAAAAAAGAGACGATGACATTTTCAAGAAATTTAGAAGCAAGTGTCCTGATCATCTGTTCTTTCAGGTGGCTTCATTAGTGGACCACTAGGTGTTGAAGTGCATTTCGGAAACTAACGAGATCGATTCCCATCAGGTGACTCGTCAGATTTACTCAATACTTCTCTTTTTTTCTTTTTTCGGATGTTGATAGACTATATATAGCCTTCCAACTATTATATTTGCACAATATAGATTCCCTGTAAAGCTTTGCACAGTTTTTCATTTACATTCAACTTGATCGTGTTCATTTTATCTGCCAGCATCAAAAAACGTTCGAATTAATCGATAATAAAATTATTTTTCTTTTGATTTCGACGTTAAGTTCGTTTTCAAAATCTCGTTAAATTCTAAAATTCTTCGAAAGTTTTTGTTATGAAATATTTATTTTGCAGAAAAACTAAAAGGTGCTTCCAAAAAAAAAACTTTTAAATATGTTTACGTATGACCTATACTTTCGACATTTGGAGAAACTTTCAAAAAGATTCTATTTGAAATTCAGCAAATTAACGTCTTATAAAATACAAAAAGAATTGTACAAATAATTCAATAAATGTACACTTATGACAATGCGTAATTTTAATTTCTATTATCTTAATACACTGTGCATTATTTCTATTGTTAAAATATTGCTTAAAGTCCTTATTTTCTTCGTAAATTATTAATTAACGAAAGATGAAAATCGGGTTATTAATTATTAACATAAGTTTAATTTAAGTTATGTGTATAGGTCCTGCCTTTAGTTATCTAAATAGATGTAAATAGACGCATTTGATTATTCTAAAAGAAGGTACTTAGCTGCAAGCAAATGACGTCATAGGAAGTCACTTACATGCTAATGAAAGCAATAGAAGAGGAGAAAACTAGAGGTAGGAATGAGAAAAGAAGTGATAAATGACCCACCCGAAGAAAGAAATTGGAAAAGATAGATGGCAAATAATCAACAGAAAATTGTTTGAAGGGTCGTGTTGATTTAATTAAATGAAATTTTTCTAAATTAAAATTAAAATATTATTACATTAAATATAAACATAACATGAAATTATAATGTTAATGTTTACGTGTAACGTTATTATCGCTATCGTAACGTGCGTGAAAGGATATAAATCGTCAGATAATGGAATTTTAACAACTAACTTATTCGATAATTTACTCTTAATACACACGTTTATTTTTTGTAATAGCGGTGAAATAAATTTTCGAGGAAAAAATAATAATAATAAAAATTTGTCCGAAGAATGTCAGAATTTTAATATGAAATCGTTTTTCAATTTTAAAAAAAGTGAAGTAAATCTAGAAATCGAAGTATAGATGTAAAAATAGAATAAGCTGGAAGGTCATCTACCTCTTCAGCTAACCAAGTTTTAAAATGAAGCGTGGAAATTTTCCAATATTATATATATATATATAATACACATATAAAGATCTATTTTCAATAAATCACTTAAGCGAAGGGTTACCGTGTGGCATAACGAGTTCTATTGTAGTAAACAGATATAACAGAAACCAAAATATCTCGACATTCCTTTTCACATCCCTCCTCTGCATCGATTTTCCTCCAGACAGGCTTCTCCTGATTTGCTCTTTAACCTTCTTACGTCAACAAAAGAATATTGGGATTTGTGGAGAATTTATATGAGTAATCGATGTATTGGTTATGTATATACATGTGTGTGCATACATATTATATACTTCGCACATGTTGCTCACTAAATACGCATAGGATTATATAATTCATTCGAATAAAATTAAATTGTAAGGCTAAAAATCTGATATTTTTCTTTATCTATTAATATTTACAGCTCATTTTCAAACACATTAAGATCATAGAATATTTAAGAGATAAGAAAAAATGGTAATGCAATATGAAGAAGTAAAGAAAAATGTAATTCCTTTGCATTAGAGAGATAAATCCAATTTTTTATCGACAATTATGGAGAAAATTTAGTCATCAATTATTCCGAATTTAATTATGATCAAAGTAACGCTTTGTGATCGATATTAATAAAATAATTCCGTTAAGGATGGGCTACGATAATTTAAATCTTAACGCCTGCAGTCAATAGACGATACAACCAATAATTCAAGAAATTAACCGAAAACGTGACGTGGGCTTTGACGTCATACGACGGATTAACCTTTCGGACATTTTCGAATCGTAGTTATTTTGCTCTTATAGTATTAATTCAAATCCCATCCGAGGAAAAATACTAATGGGATGCCAGGACAGATTTAACACGGAAGAAAAACCGGAAGATAATGATCTTTTTGACAAGAGCGATGTCAATTTTCTGTAAATACTCTGTCGAGCCATAATCAATAGCTATACTTGGGTTATATACTATTGAATACAACACAAGAGCTAAATATAGCCATATGCAAAAGGCTGGGCGATAAATAGCAAAGTGAAGTGCGATATTCGGTTCAAAGATTGACTGCTAAAATTAATTCCCTGACATTACTAAGATACCAAACTACAAGAGAAAATTCCATCTTGTTTACTTTCATCTTCGGCATCCTTTCTATATTATAAAGAAATATACAGGACGTTCGAAAAAATTAAATTTAAATTTACTTTAAATATAGTTAATTTTAAATTGTTTTTTTTCCCTCCCCTTGTAAATTTAACTGGATTTTTTCTTTTTTAATTCGAAAAATTATTCAAGAAAGGAAGTAACAGGGACATCACGAGAAAAAGAGAAAAAATGTGGAACAGTTAATTGTTTTCTGATAACTATAACAAAGCTTTTAATTAAAACTTTTTAATGTCTTTAATTCGATCGATCTTCTCAATCTGACCGTAACTAATTTTCCTAATTGTAAAGTATAATTCATCGTTCTTAATACGTTTCAACGAATCGTTCATTTAAAATTGAAAGATGACTGATAAAATTAAACGCTATTAATTAATTTAATAATTTTATTTAAAGATTAAAAGTTGATTAATTTTAATTGTATTTTTTTAAAATATAATTTTAGTATTTTTTATTTTTTATTTTACTTTCTAAGTGAATGCTAAATATAAATTTCGTTAGCTAAACTAAATTTCTACTGTCATCTTTTTAAATTTAGATTTATTGACGTAATAACCATCAATATATATATTTTTTTCTATATACGACATATTTTTTTTCAGTATTAAATATTTAAACTAGATTTATTACATCTAAAAATAGAAGATTCATACCTGTGTAATTTATTACACGTAAAAAGTTAATCTGATTTTTGACATTGCAGTTTTTTTCATCACGTCGCGTAATAGAATTTAAAGTAAACCACAAAAAATAACTTTATATTGATTTTTACACTATTTTTTTAAACTTTATAATAACTTGACCACGTAATTTCACCAATATTAACAATTGTTTTAATTAAATAAGTTAATTAAAAAATATATATATTTTTTAGCCGCAACAACTTCGGAAGTTTTTAATAAAAACTTTGAAAATTATCACGTGTAATTATTCCCTTTATTAATTGTTATTCTTAATAGATAGATAAGAGATGATAAACAATAAATTATCCTTAATTGAGTCGAAATATATATTATTTGAAAATTAATTATCTTATCGGAGACGTTGATCTTGTTAGGATAATAAAAAAAAAAAAAAAAAAAACAAACTTGGGGTGGAGTTTTATATCATGCCCTTAAAGCACAATTTTATAATAATTATATATAATTAATTATCATCATTAACCTTTTTAATTTATTACTAAATTAATTTGCATTTTTAAATCGATTCTATTGTTAGGTTACTGTTAAACTGTAATCGAAATTATCTTGTTTACGACGTCTGAAAGAATCCTATAAAGTGTTCCAGTGATGTATGTTTAGTGAAATATTTGGGCCTGCTTTCCACTGTATTAATTCTAATTGAGATATTATGGAAATTACAACGCTGGTATGCCAATAGTATTCCGAGTTCCTCCGCTCGGTAAACACTGTCATACGGAAGGAAACAAGATTAATTAAATGAAGAAGAGTGTGTACGTTTTGATAACTTAAACATAAATTTAGTAATATACTAATTTATATAATGTAATAAAATTTATATGTTATCTACTTGAATAAGAAAGAAAAGTCTGTTTTGTATGAATTAAAGATAACATTGTAGCTATTTTTAAACATAATTGAATGTTTACGCTGGAATTATCTCTAATAATTCTTACAGAGAAAAGTTCCTTAAAATAATTTTAGCCTTACGTACGTACTCTATAGAAAATATACAGGATTGTGTTCAAATATAACGCACCAGAGGATGCTTCCATGCATAGCACGTGTATATACCATATGGGATGCTGTCAGGGAGATAAGTAATTTACAGTGTAAATACTGTAGTTTATTAATATAGACATTAATTAAATAATTAACAATAATTTACTGTACGGTATACCTTCACGTTGATTACATGCTACAGCGATTTACACCGTAAATTACCTGCCTCCCTAACAGCGTATGGTTCAAACATACGTGGTATGTGAATAAGCATTCTCTGATGTATTTTTTGAATAATCCTGTAGAGAAAATATTGATATTTTGATTATTTTAAATAAAAAAGGCTCAAGTTTTATATCATTATTAATCAAAATGTCTATTTTAATGTATAGGCCTATATTTTCTAACTATTAACTATTTGATATGTTTTTAATAAATAATTTTAATAGAAGCCTAATTTAAACGGAAAATAAATTAGATTTCTAATTTATTTAAATATTAATTATTTTAATCATTATTTAAATAAATTAAGATATTAATTACTAGAATAAAATTGTTTTTAATTCAAAGTTTGCATGTCTAACTTCATTAATATGGTTTCGAATTATCTGTCAAGTGATATATTTAATATGATTTACTAATTAATTTTTATTATTAAAGTTATAAAAAAGTTAATGAGAATGTTTAGATTTTCTGTAGATAATAAAATTTACACGTGTATAAAAAAAAAATTCGAATTAATTTGATTACATTCTGACTTAGATTCTAACCATAAAAGTGAAGAAATTATAATAATTTAATCTTCTAAAGTAATCTTAAAATGGAAAAAAATGTATTCTTTGTTGTTTTTAATTTATTTTTTTATCAAAAGATTTATTTTCTATTAGTCTATTAAAGGCTATCTGTTTTATTTATTCATTCAAACAGAAACTTTGAATAATAATAATAATAATAAATTCAATTATATTCTGGCAAAGAATCCATATCGATGGTGATGGCCCGATCATTATATTTTATGCTTTGGACATCAGGAAGAGATCTTAATATCATTAATTTTGTTTTGTGACACTAATTAATTCGTTTTGATATTCACTGAACTGAATTGAAATTTTTAAAATTAAATAATAGTTGAGAAATTGTGCAATTATAAATTTTTCAAAATATTATTTTTAACCTATTTCCACTTGTGTTAAAAGAAGAATTTTTAAACAAAAGATCATCTTACAGCAATTGTGTTACATATAATTTAAGTTATAATTGTTTGATTAATGATTAGAAATTTTTAAAGGTATCTTTATCATTCACTCGTAGGGATGCTTTTAAATTGAATCGAGTGGTTGTAGTACAAATATTTTATACGAATTTCATTAAACTATTGGAATTTAGTAGATTATATTTTTCATTTTTCTAGATAGGATAATAGAATCGATGCATTTACACACACACACACATATATATATATATATAATTAGGAATAAACAATGAGGTTTCTGATCCCATTCATCTTTCCAAGAAGCACTAGAAAATATTAAAAATAGAACTATAAAAACATCAGAAGCTTCTCAAAAATACACTATTCCAGAGCATTCTTCGTAGAAAATTGATATCCGGCGATATTATAAAACTAGGCAATATAGAATATTGAATACATCAAGATGAACTACGATTAGATAGACACATTGAAAATCTAGAAAATGCAAGGTTTTCTATCAAGCAGTAACTTCTACGTTCTCTGGCTATCCAATTTACAAAAATTAAGAATGAAAAACAAATTTAATTCAATATCCAAACCCGTTGGTTATGATTGGTTAAATTCATTTTCTTCTACACATTCTATACTAAATATTAAAAATAAAAAAAAACTAAAGAACTTTCCTTAGCAAGAGCTTCAGGAATGACTAGAAGTGAAATTGCTGCATTTCTTTTTTGAAGAAGCGAAAAATCTTATTAGAAAAATTATCTAATAAAAAATCCAAGAAATATTTGTAATACGGATGAGTCCCGACTTCAATTAATAAATAAATCTAGAAATATAATTTAACCACGGGAAGTTATTTACATTCTCACTTCAGCTTAGAAAAGAGAAAACGTAAAACTAATAGCTTATGCAAATGTGGAAAGCATTTTTTTAAATTTTTTTTCCCTCCTTCAGCTTGTATTTTCAGTGAAATTATAAAAAGGAATTGACTTAAAATAAAATTTATTATCGAGATTTTACCAATATATAATATATATTTATAACACCTGACTTATTTGGGAAATAACAATATTAATTTATTCCATGTATCTACAAACATTATTCTTGCTTGATTTTAGCTCTAATTATTGAAGTTTATTGATAAAAATGATATTATTATCTTGTTTTATAAGCCACATTTCACGGGTTTATGAATTTATCGCGTGTTTTACGCGTAACAATTTGAAAAACAATCCAGCAAATGATTTGATGTATCTGATTGTTTTCAAACATTTTTATATATCGTATGCACTATAAGCAGTAGACGAAAATAAGTCTAAATCACCAATTGTTTTAATATAGATTATCAGAATAAACATCACAGCGATTCAATTCAGTTTACATTAAATGATGGGTTTATTCTATCAACTTCTAAAAAAGCAATCGTTAATAATAAAGCTTCTAAATATCTTCATGAAATTCCTTTTATATTTAAATTTCCATTCAAATCGGTCAGATCGAAAGAGAAAATAAATAAATGCCGTAATTACAACGAAACTAATGATTTTGCGAAAAATTAAAAAGAAACAGAAAATTAACATGTAGCCTGTATATTTGGCCATTGTTAACTATCAAATCCTATTTTTATTTATTTATTTAAGTAAAAAGTTTATTTTAAAAACACCAACAATAGAATTTTTTTAAAATAAATTAAAAAAAGAAACCGGTAACAAGTTGCGTAATTTTCCCGGAAAGAGTTAAAATTGTGTGTAGCGCCATCTATTACCATATTTTATTTTTTAAAATTTTCTATTATTAATTATCATAAGATAATTAAAAGCTCGATTTTAAGAGTAGAGATGAGTTCTATAAAACATATTGTAAATGCTAATAACGAGTAAAATTTTCATTAAGTCTGAACCCACTCGAGATGTGACATATGACCCCTTCACTACCTCCCCAACCCCTCGACCATTAACCACAACAATTTAAAAGCGTCAATGTCCCTAATACACAAATCTCCCTGCAAAATTTTAGCAATTTTTGACAAAAGGCACAGGCATGAAGCTTTAAAGTGGGTGAACAAATTCGTGTTCCCTACTTATTATTACTTATTATTATTATTATTATTATTGAAATATGTACCACTTCCCCGGCTGTTATATATAACAGAGAGAAAGTATGACAATCGATCAAAAAATTACCTCCACTTGACGTAGAGTTTTACATTTTTGGGCTCAGGACACCTTGAAGAGTCAAGAAATACAAAAAATTCGGTGTTTTTTCCTATGTATGGATGTTATTGATCACCCTCTTTGGAGCTTAATAACTCTGGTTCTTTTTGTCGAAAATTTGTGAAATTTTACAACGATGTTTGCTTATTAGGGTGATTAACGCTGTTAAATTTTGGTGATTAAAGGACGAGGGAGTGGGGAAATAATGGGGGTTGTGTGTATCTCCGGTAGGGTCGGACTTGCTGACTATTTTACTCATTATTACATTTACAATTTTTTATAAAAACCATCCCTTTCAAATTAAGCTTTTTGTCATTTTATAATAGTTAAAATATAAAAAGGTTTTAAATAAAATATGATAACAGATGGCACTACCAAATGTTGCCGGGAAAGTTAAGCAACTTGTTGCTGGATTCTTTCTAATGTAGTAATTTAAAAAATTCAGCATATTTATTCACGTGTCATACTTCAAAATTCCATTAAAAAATACCCTATAACATTATTTTATTCATATTACTTATCTGTAATTAAAATTCTGTTTACATGAAAAAAAAATTATAGATTTATATTTGCATCTGATTTATTCTTTAGCTCATACATTTACATATTTTTATTATTATTTATATAATGCAAAGCTTATATCAAATTTTAATAATATAATTCAATATAAAAATATTTAATATTTTTATAAAGTTAGTGAATAAATAAGATTTTATACAAATTCTATAGGGATTTTATTATTATATTACGCATCCACCACGACACTAGCAGCTTCTAAATGAAGAATAAAACTTATTCAAAAAACATTGTGAAAGATTTATAAAAAAATGGAGACTGTTCTATTTTTTACTGAATAAAGAAATTGTTTCCTCGCTATCGATGATATTTACATTTAATTTAATATGTACATTGAATTTGAATGTTAAATTAATAATTCAAGCTATGATGAAAGTTCTTTAATAAATATTTCCTGGGAAATAATAAAGTGAATTATTTAAAGTCCGTTAGAAACGTCAAACTACATTTTCGTCTGAGAAAATCAAAAGTGTAATGTAACAATTTATTAAGAGTTTATTTATTATAATTGAGATCTAGAATCATGCTTAATGTTATTATAATCAACTTTCATATCAAATTCTTATTAAATTATATTAATCGAGTCTCGAATTGTTTAGGTTTTAATTCCATTTAATTAAAATATTTCGATGCATGTTGCCTTGTTCTGTATTGCACACATTTTAGTGTATCTCACGTTTTGCAATACAATAGTTCGCGTGCGCCTGTATTGCACGTGTTCGTTAATAAACACGTGCATATAAGTGCAATAAATATATTTTAATTTCAGTTTTTTTTTCTTATTTGAAGTAAGTAAAATTTATAAAGTATTAAATGGAAATCGCATCTTACGTCTTCATCGCGAATCAAAAATCATTTCGAATGCCGAAATTAATTTTAGCTGAATTCTTTTAGAATAAATTCTACCCCCTTTAAGGTTCTATTACTTTGGATATTTATATATTAGAAAGAAATTCCGTTTAACCACCTGACGTACTTGATTTAGAGATACACACTAGAAAAACTATTGAGTCAGTAAACAGACTTCCAGAAATAAAATGAAAGAAACCTTAGCTAGAATAAAATGATTGAAGAAAGAGTTTTCTAGAGAAAAATAATCAATTCTGCTCATAAAATTTTAAACACTTGTAGTTTGATTTCGGTTTTAAATTAAATTTGAATTATTCGAAATTTTAATATCATCCGCATTTATCTTCTTCGAGTGCTAGGAAAAGAATTCAAAAGTAATTAGTAGTGTATAAAATTAATATAGATCCGTATGGAAACATTTTATTAAGTTTATATTATATATATATATATATATAAAACTTTTACACTATTATATCAAATATTTTTTATAATTTACATATATTTTCCATAGTTTTAACACTACTTTGACTAGTGATAGATTAATAAAATATAAATGAATAAGTAAATAATATAAATAAATGGAAGTTGTTTTATTAAAATTACAAAAAAAAATATTTATTTGTAAATTATAATAATAAACTAACAATTAATTCGGTGGCTTATGCAGAATATATTATTTACTAAGCCGTAAGGAAAATAGATTTATTCATTTAAATTATTTAAATATAGAGCATTTTTTTAATTCTTTACGTAGGCGTATATTTTAGTAATTATATAGTAATTAATAATTAAAAAATAATTTATTTTTCAAGATCAACAAAACTGAATTTATGGCTCTTCCGACAGAGAAAACGAACGGTAAAATTAATGGTTTAACCTGGTTAAGAGCCAAACCCGTCAATCTCTTTTGAGAATTGATGACCTACTACATTTGATTAATGCTCGTAATAATTCTATTTATTTCTGGCGACAAACCTTTAGAATGAAATTATATTAATACACCTGTTAGAATCGTTTCCATCTATCAAGGCAGTTGTAACGGAACATTAAGGCAGTAAATATGAGCAGCAGTCATGAAGAAATAATATATCTGAGTTTTGGCGATTACATACTTCAATTTTATTACCAGAGATGAATTTAACATAAATTTCTTTATAAGAATATCTTAAAATTATCAATATTTAAAATGAAAATTCTCTTAGATTAACACGGGCGCTTTTATTTTTAATTCCAATGAATTGTTTTTAAATCTATAATATGAATACCGAATTAAAACACAAACTATTTTATTTTATTTTTCTTATTTTTATAAAAATACTTTATACGAATTTTCCATTAGAGGGTTAAAATAATAAAATATATAAAAAAAAAAGTCCACGATTGTGAAGGAACTTCTACGATTTTTGAATGTTCATTCCGAATTTATGAAATTTATTTTTATTACCTATAATTAAACCTAATTTAATAGTAAGTAATAAAAATAAATTTCATAAATTCGGAATGAACACTAAAAAACATAGAAGTCTCTTCACAATTCCTACTTCTTTCGCACCTCGGGATCGAATAAAATAGTCTGAAGCGGTTGATGGAGTCGACCTTTATACCATCGCCTAAGGGATTTTTAGCATCTTTTGCATATTGAAGCGGACGAAAGACTCGAAGGTTGACTCCATGACCCTCTTCAGACGATTTTATTGGATCCCGAGGTGTGAAAAAAGGAAGAATTGTGAAGAGACATTTATGTCTTTTTTAACGTTTCTTCTCGTGAACTTTTTTACTATAATTAACCACCTAGTTTTACATGTATTTTCAACAATAACTATTATTCTCTTGTTAATTATATTCTTATAGAAAATAAGGAATTTTCAAAAATTCACTGTATTTTAAATTTAAAAAAAAAAAACGGTTAATGTTATCTTTGGTGCCAAGATGGCGGCTCGTCTCTGATTCCAGCAAGGAAACAGTGGGACACACGTTCTAACCTAACCTAACCTATTCTAATAATTTGGTTGCTAATAATTATGGTAATTTATTAGAATATGTTAGGTTATGTTAGAACGTGTGTCTCACCGTTTCCTTGCTGGAATCAGAGACGAGCCGCCATCTTGGAACCAAGGGTAACATTAACCAAAAAAGTATGTTAGTACTAAATACGAAGAATATTTAATTTTTAAGTCTATTTTCTACCGATTATTTAATTATGACTTAAGTAACCAGGTTATTATATATATATATATATATATATATATATAACACAGGCCTATGTTTAATTAAGTTTTTAGGAGCATGATCGATTACAAGAAAGATTGATAAATTGCGTACAAGAGATATTCATCTAGCAATTTATCCATTAAAGGATTAACTTTTCTACAATTATAATACATTATACTGCACTTAATTCGCAATAGAAAAATTATACATTAAAAAAAGTTCAGCATTTTAAATAAAAAATAAATGATATTTTTATCCAATGTGGCAAAAATTTCTTCTCCAAGTAGCAAAACATTGTTAATTTTTCAAGCAGAAAATTTGAAGAGAAACTGTGACATGTGTCCTGTTTCACACATCCAACTCCGGAAAAGAAATGTATTTAGTTATCAAATTTTATTCGGTAGAAAAAGAAAATTTACGATAGAAACAATCGTTAATCCTCGTTGCAATATATGTGCATAATTATAATTTTACTGTATTTATTACCATTATTTTATATTAAGGTCAATAAAATTCCAAACGCTTATAACTGCAGTTAAGCGGTTAGTATTAATTATTAGTTAAATGAATATTAGTCGTTTAATTATAAAATATTAAATATAATCGTTTGAATTGATTCTGCAACGAACTATAAATATAAATACAGAGATTAGTATTAAAAATGTATTAAGAATAAATTAATTAGGAAATTTTTATAAAAATGCCCACACAAAATTAAGAATATTATTATTCAATAAAAAATATCACTTTACCAGATAGTAAAATTATATATTTTAATACTTTAACATAGAATTTCCAATGTTAGAATGCGTATCGATCACTCAAAACTTCTAACGATATGACATTTTCATATAATTTCATTTCATCTAAGAGATTCTATAAAGAAAATCTCGTTAGCTTAATGGATTTAGAAAATTCATAAACTTTTGTATATTCGTTACGAATCACGTTAATTATTTAATGTTAATTAATTAATTGCATTTCAAAAATAGAAAGCATAAAGTATATAACGAAATAGTTTAAACGATACGGCTACTGGACAGAAAATTTTATATTTTTATAATTATATGACGTAACAGAAAGATTAATCGGAAAATATTATAATGCTGCACTTCTTTTTAAAATTGTAGAATGATCTACAAATTCCCACTGACATCCGTTTGGCTGTCTGTCTGTATTTCCTTAATCTCGAGAACGGAGTTTGATACATGAATGTCGAGACCAGATTAGCTTAGGGGCAGAAGGTCCCATTAACTGTGTCGAGTCTCGAGTAATTTTCTGGAAAAAGTTTAAGACTTATTTACCGACGGAAAATTAGACAAATTACACAATAGGGGAAAAAAGTGAAATCTACTCCGCACGCGGCGCTAGTATCGACGAGGTTGTAAACAGACTAAGAGATACGTTGTCGGTTCTAAAGTACGATTTGTTAATTCTTTAAACAAAAATCCAATAATTATTTTAAGACTGGGTAATGGCTGATGGAGGTTTTAACATTCAGGAATAACTAATTACTAAAGATGTTGTGGTAAATATACCCACTTTTATGAGAGGAAAAGCACAGCTGAGCAGCAGTTTGTCATCTCGAGACAGAAAAATATCTAGTAAAAGAATACATATTGAACGTATTATAGGAATGGCTCGTACTGTACATATAAAATTTTGAAGCAACACATGCATCCGACAGTAACCAAACTTGGCAGTGAAATTATATTTATATGTTTTATGTTATGCAATTTTAGACCATGCATTGTTGGCAGAGATTCTTAATTTGTTTCACTGTTAGTCTAGCTCTCTATTAATACCGTATATAAATTTTTTTCCATTCTAGACCCTAGCCTAATTTAAGTTTTCCATCTATAGTATTTTTAAATTTTTGTCTGTTTATAAATCTAAGATTAAGAATGTATACTATCATACACAGGAAGGTCTTCATTGTGGAACTTCAATTCAAAGTAATATAGTGGTTTTAAAATTTGTACTATAGTTGAATAAATACTTGTAAGCTAATAAAAGAATTTTAATCTTTAAAACAAAATCTCTTTTTATTATTTAAAAAAATTCACACTATACACCATCTAGAAAAATTTTACATAAACTCAAATTGTAAAATAACAATTAGCTCAATTATTTTATAAACTTAATGTTTATAAAACATTTTTTTTAAAAAGAACTGGCTTAATATGCTCATGGAAAAACATAATTAGTGTTTCAATCATGTCTGCAATGAATTTATTATCTCTTGGAATGATACAAACTTTGAAGTCACTTTTTGTGTAAATAAACAGATGAGCAACTTGTCTATTTGTCACTGCTAATCGTCCTTGGATTTGATGAAAATAATCATGATTCCGTTTTAAAGTAATTTTGTCATCAGTACATTCCAAATATGGTATCTTTAGCACATTCACAGGAAGTTTAAAACTGGAGTAAGGACATTTAACTTCTAATATTTTATCATCATCCACTAGCCCATCTGGACTTGCAGCTAAGAATGGGTATTTTGAATGAAGAAACATGCCACATTCTTTCACAGGAGTATTTACAAAAGAATATGTTTCAATTGCTTTTTTTTTTTCATATCTTAAGCTGTGAGAAATTGCCTTACTTTTTATTGGCCTACTTGACAGTAATGAGCCACACAATTTTAGTCTGTTTGTTAATTTTAATTTACAAACTTTTCCAAAGTTTGAAGATGTCAAATGCAACAAATGTTCCTTCTTCCAAACTGCACTTTTTCATTGTAATCTGGTCTCTTTTTCCAAATGTTTTATGTACTCCCTACTTGCTTCAGTTACATGTAAAGCACTTAAACACATTTCAGACATTGTGCTTTTGCAATCATGATCTGACTCTAAAGCCCTCATGTTTGCTGGTTGCCTTAATTACAATATCGGTATTGCACAACCACTTTGCATGTTCATTGCCAAATTAATAACAAAGTTTGTATAATCAGGGATTGTACTACCAGATGGTCTGGGGTCAAATTTTATGTCTTCCAATCATTTTCTTTTCATTCCTTTCTTCTTAAATAAATGAAATGGAAGCTCACTAGCCTTAACTGGGGAACCTTTATGTTGGCAGGTAGGCTGATGGAATGTTTGTAGAACCTGTGTGCATGTTTTGTGACACTTATATGTGCCTGTTCTTCCATGTTCTTCTATTGCCAATAGTGTTACACATACATGTTTGCAATACGCTTTAGGCCCTTTACCTGCTGTACATTCACATATTGCATTTTCTATAACCCCATCATCTGTAATTACTAAATCTGTGTAAATCTGTTCCCCTTGGTTAATTCAGATTTTACATTACCTTTAAAATATAAAAAATGTTTCTCTTTTGTTCCTCTTATTATCAATATTAATAAGAATTCATTAAAATACATCTGCACAGCAGACAGTGGCATTCTTTGATCTGACATCTGCATGTAGGCATCAATTGTCTCTATAGTCAAAACTGGTATTTGTAAACTTGGAGAGAGATCCTTATATTCAGATGAATCAGGAAGTTTGAATTCAGGAGAGCTATCACAGGATATAGAAAAATTATGAGTTTTCTGATTCCTCTCATATGCCAGTAACCTGAAAATTATTGTAAACAAGTTTAATAACTAGTTAACATATGATCACCAATATTTTATTTAGTTTTTTCTGTCTCATTGACAGGAAAGGCAAAAATTATTATTATATATTATATTCTTACCTTAATATATTACATATAATATAAAAATAAACAGTATAAGGTAACTGAACAGTATTGACAAGCACCTAAATATGGCATATATATAGTGTATGCCAGATTTAGTAAAAGAAAATGGGCAAAAATTCACTTGTACAAAAAGTTTATTGGTGAAGAAATTAGTCTTATTGCATTAAATTATTGAAACAAGAAGACTTGTGACCAATAAAAAAGACATTTTGATTATATTTATTTTAAATACTCCGAATATTGTTTTCTCTTGGTAAAAGATTAAGATATGTATCTCTTATATTGTCTTAGAACTTCATAGAAAGTAGTTTTGTTTGTGTTGATTGTTGTTCTAAATTACAGTGATAACCTATTGGTACAGTTAACATTTCAGATACTGGTATAAATTGGTTATAATATGTCAGGCTCAGTACATGACCATATTCCAAAGGAAAAAAAAATTTATTTTAATTAAAGTTTTGACCTTATGTATTGGTTAGACAAATGTGAAAGGAATCAATGACAACTTTACTGATCTTTAAATGTTTTTATCGACAAAAAATGTGCATTTTGTGAAATCTTATCCTTAAAACTTTCATCTACTGGTAAGTTACCTTATCATGTAATAGTTATAAGGACTTGAAATTATAAATGTAATAATTAACGATAAAAATGTAGATGTAGATTATTTTAACTTACCTTTCTATTAAATCGGCTTTTCTACCAGCTAACTTGGCATTGTACTTTTTTAATTCTTCCTTTAATTGTACCGTTGTTAACCTTCCTAAAAAATATTTTCGTTCTTCCATTATTATAAAGTAAGCTATCCTTCGAACGGAACAGCTTGTTTACAACCGTATCGATATGTGCGACACCTATGTCACGTGATCACTTTTTTCCCCTATTAAGACGATTTTAAATCCACAATTAGCGACTTTGTTTTTTATTATTTTAAGATCAGACGTGATTAGTTAACTAATCTGGGTAAATATGGCGGACAATCTGTTCTGTTTTTAAGAATAAGAAGAATAAATCCCTGTTAAGAATAGGGAAGAATATTCCTGTACTTATCTTCCGCGGAAAATTTATTTCGGAAACGGTACAGGTATATCCTGTAATTTCGGTATTAGTCTAATCGTTGTATATGTATGTATACATGTATCCCTCGTTTAAAAAGATAGTTACGTTCCGAAAAAGTGTCGTGTTATGCGAATCCGTGCTATACGAAACAAAGGACTAATGCAAAACATGGAGTTAAGTTCCAAAAGTTAACAAAAGTATACTATTCGTTTTCGTTACTAATAGAAAATTTCGAAATAAAAGAGTTTGCACTTAAAACTTGTGAAATTTTGTACGGAGGATTTTCCCAATTTTCTTGCTGTGTTAGAGCGAAACCGCGTTGTAGAATTGCCGTGTTATATGAGGGATACCTTCTGTACACGATACACTCGGAATGAACACGTGTGGAATATCTTTGTATTAAATGAAAAGATGAGCATGAAATACGAACAAAACGATTCTTCATTTTATAACGAAGTCGACAGGCATTACTTGAAAAAATATGCCACCCGCCAGCTGGGCGGCGACCCGAATGTGATGCAGCTTTATCACACATTTGCCAATATAATGCCAATATATATTCGCGAATATGTTTCTAGATGCTGGCGGTGGTCACTTTCAGCATCTACTATGAGATATTCCTATTTGTCATAACTAAAGTATGTTTTACATTACATGTGATTGTGCATGGATTATTTAACAAAAGAAGTTCGTCAGTCCCGTATGAATCACTCCGTACAAATACTGCACTCGGTGAGCGCACCGGTGGAAGAGCGGGTAAAACCACTGAACAAAAAAGATTTACAGAATTGCTGGAGGATTCCAACAGAGCCATTACGATTTTAAGGCAACCGATATTGCAGGTTACTAAATAAAATTTCAAGTCGAAGAGTTTATTTCTTATAAAACAAATTTTGCATTTTATTTTAAACATTTAATCTAATTTACATTCGGAATAAGCATATAAATAAGCAATAATTTTCCTATATTATGAAGTAATATGTTGATGCCATTGTTCATAAGAGTTTTGAAATATAGGTTTTATTCTTGAATGGTTTAGAATAGAATTATGAAATCGAGTTAAAATTAATACATTTCAATCTTGAATATGTATTATTGAACTTTCGGATGATATAGGAAATTGAGTCCAGCCTATCTTTCTGGGAAATCCGAGATCGAATCCGGACGGAAAAACCCCAGGAAGTTTTCGGGGAGTGGTCGATCCCGAATGTGCCAGGCCCCTTCCTTCACCACCTTGTACCCCATTGTAAACCTGGCTGAATCCATGATGGATACGATTAAAAGGCCATTTTACTGTCCACAGAAAAGTGTCTAAAATAAAAAATCTATGCATTATTTCATAATATTTATGACTTTAAGCATATATAAATTACTGTATTTCCAAATAAGAATAGTTAGGTAAATGAATTACTCTCTAGTCAATAAGCTTTAAAATATTGGTAACAAAAATAATAATCACTTAATATAGTGGGTGTTAAAGTCGAATGTAATTAGATAAAGACACCTTTGAGAAAATAAATGAAGATCTTTTCGAGATTAGAAAGCCTTTTAGAAAAATAATTTTTATTAGAAATTTCTTTAAATAATTCAAACACACTTCGATAATCCACGTTTACTGTACTGTAATTGAATAATAATACATTTTACAAATGTAACAATTACTGAAGATAATTCCAAGCTTCTTTGAAACATTTTTTTCATTATTAAAGTGAAACTTAATAATAATAATAATAATAAGAGAAAAATCTTAAATAAATTGGCTAAGATTTGTGTAGAGTTAGAAGTGCTTAATTGGTAAATAATTCAATATCTAACAACGTAAGGAGAATTAATGGTCGGAATTATAATCTGGCTAATGTCTATTAGCAGTTCCGTTGTATGACAAAATGAAATCGGATTTAATTAGAAAATCAGGCATCTTTTAATATACTTAGCAGGAATTTCCATTACGATAACAAATTTTCCAATATGTATATTTATAAGCAGATATTATATGGATATTGGAAAATGTTAGTTAAGTTGCAATATTGTTAATTTAAACTCCAAAAATAAGGATGTTACAAATTCATTTCAATTAGAAATATGTAATGAGATTAAAGACGATTTATTTACGTAAACAGTACGTTTTCAGACCCATTAGAATACGGCTTAATAAATTCCCCACTGATATACAAGGTTATTACTAACATTTTTGCTTAAATTAGTCATCCTGATAGATAATAAATAGCAAGGAATTATCTTCTCATATAATGTAATAGATATAATAGAAACAATTTTTGAGCTGCAATTTGTAGACCTATAAATTTCCACTATCGTCCACCTGTTTGTCTGCCTGTCATTCTTTAACCAGGCGGACGGTGTTAGATAGATGAAAGTCGATATTATATATAGAAAGCGTAGGGGCAGGAGGCCCCGATTAAGTATATAAGAACTTCCGGTTTAAACCGGAAGTCACGTGATTTCGATTGGAAAATTTTCCCCAAAACAGAGTTACATATATGACCCGCACAGCTCTGTTATCAGGAAAAGTATAATGTACAGGGGCAAGACACTACTAATTTGAAATCCAAAGCATAAGATATATTTTAAATTAAAATATAATTTAAAATTTTTGCACGTAGAAATAAAATCGGTGTTTTCTACATAACAACAATATTAATTTGAGGAATGACATTACTGTTTGTTACGTGAAAAAACTGTAAAAAATGCTGGCATTTTGCTATTTTTATTTCTGAAAACTTATTTGAATTTGTAATTACTTTATTAATATTCATTATATTCTACTACTAGCAGGTAGGCCCGGCGTTGCTCGGGCAAAAGTAACGATAGCGAAGATTAAGATTATTACGTTATAGTCACAATAGAAAAAGAGTAATTTCATCAACAAACTAAGTATTTCTAAAGAAAGGTCGAATTTGAAAATCGAATGTTCTAATATTGTTCGATTTTCAGGACGTGCTCTGATTATATCGTTCGATTTTCATCGAATGTTCTAAAGAAAAAAGGTAGAGAAAAACCGAACTAATTTGTTTAACATTTCAAAATCGAATATGTTCTAACATATTACTCTTTTTCTTTTTTTTCCAGCGCCCGTAAATCTTGAACGTCGCTTTCTCTTGTTTTCCATTGTTACTTAACACTTCCATTGTTGACACTTCCATTGTTACTTAACACTATCATTGTTACTTAACACTTTGGTACTTAAATTTGGTACCCTAATTGTGTACCAAATTTCGACTTTCAACTCCTAACCGTTTTAACGAAAATGGAGATTATTACGTTATAGTCAACCTTGCCCGTTTTCACAGAATGCAAGAATTAGGTCCTCCCTGTTTGCAGACTAATTACAGAATTTTTAAATGGGTCTAAAAATATGTTTGATTTCCCGCAAAAACGAAAAAAAACTGCATCTGCGTCTTGCACGTCGCTTTCTCTTAACAATTCCATTGTTACGTAACACTTCCATTGTTACGTAACACTTCCATTGTTGACACTTCCATTGTTACTTGGCACTTCCATTGTTACTTGGCACTTCCATTGTTACTTGGCACTTCCATTGTTACTTGACACTTTCATTGTTACTTGACACTTTCATTGTTACTTGGCACTTCCATTGTTACTTAACACTTCCATTGTTACTTGCACTTCCATGTACTTGACACTTCCATTGTTACTTGACACTTTCCATTGTTGTTGGAAGTGTTAAGCCTTAATCCTGTCCCTCTCCCCCGTGGGGAGGAATTTCGAAAAATCCCTTCTTAGTGTGCGTTCTCGTGACTACCCTAACTGCATACCAAATTTCAACTTTCAACTCCTAACCGTTTGAGCTCTGCACTGATTATTATTATTATTATTATTATCAACTCGTCTCGATTATATGTGTAGATTAAAAAATTTAGATTATATAAAATATTTATGAATATTTTTTAAACTTAAAATTTTATTAATTATATATTCAGAACTTTCTTGTATAGTGTTGAAATCCACACTCGATGATAATTATAAATAATGTTATATACTTCTTTATGTAAGATTTTATAAGAACATAATAAAATTTTAATAAGTTTTTCAATTTTTAGATAGAGTAAATTCACTTTAAATCCAAATTATTCGTTGTATTTTTATGAGTTGTCGTGTAAATAGTATGAATTTCAATGTGTTAAAACCTTACTTGTGTTTCGATGCTTTATATATCTGTTTCATTAATAACTTTTTAAATACTTTTAGTTCTGTTTGCCTTATGCTTACTAAGAAGGTCTTTTTACATGCATTCGACCAGACTCTGAGTAGTCGGATGGAGAGGGACGTGAGCTGACATATCTGGGACAGTTCACCCCGAAAAATTCCTGGAGTCTTTCGACCTCGAATTTATCCCGGATCAAGAAGTTGACTGACGTCTTAATCGGCCATCCAATCGGTTATTTTTATACTTGTTACTTATAGCCTGTATAAGACAAGTCTTTCGGAAAGTACATAAATTCATGAATACCGTTATTCGGAATTCTTTTTTAATCTATAAAGTCAATTTAGTCAGGGCTTTGCGGAAGTCACTCTCATTTAATAAAAGACGATATTAGAATTTAAACGTAAACATTACAAAAAATATTTGTGTGAACCAAAAGTTGCGATAGTTCACCAATATTCTCGGGGGAAACACGAGTACAATGAAAAGTAATTGTCACTGGCGTTTAAACAACTGTTCGAATTCGGGATTAGTTTATGGATAGTGTTTTCAAAGAAATTTTTTGCGGGTTGTTCTCGAAATAATTTCTCGACAACGTGCATTCAATCATCGTCCAGTGCAAAGTGTCTTCTTTAGATGCCGTGGTAATTATTAGATGACATATCGGAGGAATAAGAAGCGTGCTCCATAGCCTCCCAGCCAAATTTCCTTGTTTGTATTAGACGATACATGAAATGTGAGGACGTGTATTATTTCAAAAGCTAATTTTAATGCTGAATTTTTCTCATCATTTGAACTTTAGCGCTGCTCGAGTATGCAATAAAGGTTTACATCGATGGAGGAGTTTCTTTTCAAGAACTATCGTACTCAGACGGCCTGAACATGCTCGGTCGGTGATGTTTTCGAAACATTTCCTGAACTCCGAGCTCCATCTTGCAACAATTTGAAATGGTTGATTTATAGAATACGGCAACTAACACGTGCGCAATCTGCTAAGAAGGGATGTCGTCCATGACGACTTTTATAGGAAACGGGCCGCTATTTTGATGTTAGACACGTGAAGAAATCCCGGAAAACCGGTCAGTCCATTAGTCAGATGCGAATCCACGACTGAATATTACAGATTTGTAGTTTTATCCACTCGACTTGTGAGCCTACTTTGAAATAACAAGCAGACAACTATAAACTGCAAGCATCTATCCATAGATTTCGACTGCTCCGCAACCCTCCACAACAAGAAGGTGGATCATAGCTCATTGATAATTTCGACGGATTCGGAAGTATGACAACCATCGTTCCTTTTCTGATACACTACAACTCCACGTGGAAAGTTAATACACCTGTCGAAAATGTAAATCATACAAACGGATTGTCCCAACCATAATGATCTATAATCTCTGCGCAACAATTTGACTTCCTGACGCCAACTCACAACTTTTTGGCTCAATCTAATACATAGTAAAACTAATACTAAGATATCATAATGAAGTAAAAATATATTCACTAGCATAAATCAGCAATTATAAGAGAAACTTTAAATATTCTGCCATAATTTCTAACCGATCAATATAAATAGGCTATATAATTATCAATTAAAGCATAAGAATTTTACATTATCACATGTTATAAACTACTATATAATTTTTTAATTGAGCTATATCTTTATATTTGATTTTGTTAGTGTACTAAAATGTTTATTCACTTATTTTTGAATACAAATTTTTCGTATTCTATTACAATTTTGTTTACAAAGTTGATGCTGATCCAAAAAGACGTTTCTCATTAAAATTTTATTCGGTTCTTTCAAAGCATAAAACAGCATAATTTTATTTATAACAAATAAACTTTGCCTATAAATTTCTTTTACTTGACGGTCTCGACCTTTATAACCGCCAAGAATTTTCGTTATTTTTATTGAGTAAAACGAAATCCAGCGATTTATTTCCAGTCATGTAGCTTTAGTATTTAAAATATTTTTAATACATTTTGCTTTTAATCGAATACATAGAAAAACTGAATTCATTTCTATCGCTTTTATTAATACGTGTTTTTTTTTATTAGCAACAGAATTTTTTATTTACTCCCATAAATTTCTTTTTGCTATTTCACTGATTTTTCGTGATGATCCTAAAAATGTTCATAATAAATATTTTAAAATGTATAAATTGTATTATTTCAAAACTTTTTCAATTTTAAGATCGATTCATTAGTCGTAAACGGTCTGTATCCGATTTTCCAAATCTTTTGACATTGGTCTCAGCTTTGTTTCACGTGTGCAATGTGAACCCTCGGCATATTATGAGCGATTTAGACAAAAATAACTCATTAAGCTGGTCAGAAAACTTATTAAATTTGTAGGTATTAATGGGCGTTAAGTCTAAGAGGCCAGAACCTGTTCGGCTTTCAATAAAATTTTAAGTGGTGTTGCCTCCCCCTCAACTTTGGGTTCCAGCCTTTAGAGTTGGCGCCCGCGATAATATCCAAATTCAATAATTAGATAAAGATTTGAAGTTATTATCAATAAAAATTTATCTCCTGGGAAATTTTTGTGTTGTTTCTACAGTAGACCCCCCGTATAACACGGTAGATAAGTTCCATTTTATATGAATCCGTGGCTCATGTATTTAAGTGACTCGTACAACACGGATTCATATAAAATGGAACTTATCTACCGTGTTATACGGGGGTCTACTGTAATTTATATTTATTGAAATTTAAAAAAAATATATAAATGTATTCACTACAATTTAGTGAGAAGACTCTACTCTTAAAACTAATTTTAAAAAGGTAAATGTCTTAGGACTATTACATCTAAATGCAACCTAAAGATATTTAATGACACATTTTAAATTAATTAGAAAAGGTATATTTTAAATACTTAAAGTGCACTATAAGAATTTTAGATGGTAACGTTATCCAAGTATTGTAAATGAATATTATTATTTTATTAATGTTTCTAACATGCGGATTATTCTATTAGTTCATGAAATATGTAAAATAAATGAGAATCATCTCAGTTATTCAGATTAATCAGAGTCGCAATAACTAATCTGTGTAAATAAGATAATTTGAATTATAATTTCAATCTAGATCTCATTTACAACCAACAATCTTATTGACTCAGGCCATAGAGAATTTAGAAGTCCATAATCGCTAAGAAAAACAATATCCAAACAAATACATCAGAGATGTAAAAAATGCTCAAAGTAAAGAATAAAAATAAAATAGCTATAGGGAGGAACCCCGTGAACTTTGACCTATCGACTTGAAAGTTTCGCCAGCACCTCATTGATAACGAGAGAAGCTTAAGTTTAAATTTGAGCTTTGTAGATCAGATAGTTTTTCCTCTAGGAGTGTCTATACTGCCGGAAGAAGAAGAAGAAGAAGAAGAAGAAAATACAGCTTTTTCGCACTTTTCGAATGCTCATATTTTGGCAACATTTTTATAAAAAAATCTAAAATTTTGTACACTACCTAAGAAAATAATTATTTTTCGAACGAGCTATTTAGACTTAATATAGACATTTGGGGAGCGGAGAAATAGACTCCCGAAAATCGGCAATTGTGATTCCTGTGTGACTTTTTCACTTGGTGCATAGTCTTTGCCTTGTCTTTCGATTTACAAGTTTTAGGAATTTAAAATTCTTCTTATTAATAGCTCATTTAAAATTTTTATGTTTAATAACATTAATAAAAAATCAAAAAATTCAACAGGAGAAAATTAAAAACGGCTGAGTAGCCTCGAAGACAGGTCGTCAAAATTTTTATATGCGTTTCCGGTATTCAATATGTTTTGGCTTATCTCAGAATTTCTGAAAATTTTAATTTCAAATAGTTTTTACTTTAAATTTACATATTATTATTTACAATTATGTATAAATGATTACAAACTTTAAGAACGAATAGTTAGTATCTTATCACATAGATAAACACAAATACACTATCAATTGTTTTTGTTGTAATGTCAAAAATAATAAATGTAATTAATAATAAATAATTGTTAACTGATTATTGCAAATTTTCAATTTAATTGCAGGTTTTGATTATGTTTTCTTCTATAAAATATTGGGACAAGAACACGTTAATTTAAAATCAGGCAAGAAATTAATGAATAACAGCTTTTGCTTCGTATGTGAGGCAGAGAGTTTGAAAAAAAATGTAAATCTGACAGGGAAAAATATGTTAATTCACATTATTAGGCGTATCCGGCAGGCAAGAAATTGTTAATTTGGGTTCTATGAGGCTTGAACACAGAAGTTTCCTGTTAAACCATTATTAAATCTAAAACTCAAAAAATTGTATATGGCATCGAATTTAATGTATAACTTGTACAAAGATGAATGCGATCAAAGTTTTCTTGATGATAAGATGTATTTAAATCAGTAGATGCAAGTAATAATTAATATCGTTATGTATTTTAATTTAATATCATTTGCAAAATCTTTAATATCGTATTAAATAGGATTGTTCAGACTTACCAAAGGTGTGTTCTAACTTTTTGATTATTATTAATTCGGAAAATTTGCTTCAATAAATGTTTTGATTATTGAAAAATTATATTTTGTGAACTGAAGATTGAGAAAAAAAAAATCCTGTTATTATGTAGAAGGTATCCTGTCAAATAGAATCTACAGATTTTCGACTTTCCTTCTAACTAAAAGTAACTACTACTAAAACTATTTAGTATAAATCATTTCATAAGCTCATAAATATATATTCAACGAGCAATTATTTATTGTGACATCGTCACAATGCCGGCCTGCAATTTATTACATCTTGATGCACAATGCTCTTGATTTTAGTAGTGTCTTGTCCCTGTACATCATACTTTTCCTGTTAACAAGGGAGTCGTGCCGGTCATCTATCTAATTTTGTTCTGGAGAAAATTTACGAATTGGTATAGATAATCGAGTCCATTTTCCTCTAAGCTTTCCATATTTGGTCTTAACATCATCTTACTCACTTCTCGAAAATAAAGGACAGACAGACGGAGTAATGGACGTCAGTGGGAATTTATAAGTCTGCAATTTTAAATTGCAGCCCAATAAATAAGTAAATAAATAAATAAATAAATAAATATAAATATATATATATATATATATATATACAGTATATAGTGTATACGTTTAGCTATTAAATGAGAATAGATGAATAAATATTAGGGCTATACTTAACACTTGAATGACTGCCTGCTAAGATGATATCATGAGATAATGATGCTAGTCCTGATGGTCAGGTACATGTGTGACATCTAAAATAATAACCAATCGCGTCGAATGAAATCAATAAAATGTTCTCTAATATCTTTCCAAGCCTTGATTTTAAAAGTCTTCTTGACGACAGTCTATAGAATTGACATTTCATAAAGAATCTACTTTTCAATCATTTGATGAACGAGCTTCCAAAGCAGCATTCCAAAAGACCGCCATCTTTCTATATTATTACATTCGAACCTCCTCATCGAATGAGCCTTGCAACCGATACGAATAAAACACATTACAAGAGTTTGTTGTCAATTGCGATCGCACTCCAGCGCAGTTTGGAGATGGTTTACTAAACTGGAAGAGCAAACGAGTTGTGATTGCTGATGCGGCCATAAAGAGAAACATAGCTTAATCCCATCAAAACAACCGACCAATATAGATATTAACTTTGTAATTAAATTTAAATTACAAACCCATCTTCAAAATAACGCGAAACATTAAAGTTAAAATTAAGAAGATTAATAGATCAATGTCAAAATCTTCTTAAGTTATTTTGGATAATTATTTGTTTCCAACATCATATTTATTTCAGACTTGACTTTATTGTACTTAAATATCGTAACATATATATATATATATAAGTATTTATATGGTATAAAACGTTGTTAAATATATTCAATTAAATTATAATTACAATAAAAATATCTAATTATATTTAAATTACAATATAACTGATTAAATAATAATGTATAATAAATAAAATTAAATGAAAATAAATTGATGTGAAAACTTAATTTGTATAATGATCTTATATCGGGGTTCATTTGAAATACCGTCGGCGAAAGTATTCGTGTTTTAGCAATGACAATGTCACCAGAGGACATTTTAACTAATTTGCATTATGGCAGAGGTCTACCTTTATAAAAAGTACGTCTGTGTAGACGAAGATTGTACGTCTTGGCGATTGTGAAGACGGATATTCGAAGACACTTTGGCTTTTATCATTTTAGGTCAAGGTAAAAAGGAGTTATAAATACTAAGTTTTAGTATTTATAACTCTTTTGATATAAAGTACAGACCGCATCGTTGTACTGTCTAGAAAAAGATAAAATCGAACTAAAGGAATAGAAAAACTTTAATTTTTTTATTTTGCTTGATCCTTAATGGGATCAGCTAGAATAAGTGAAGAATCGAAAATGACATTACGTTCGAAATATTGAAGAAAAATGACAAGAATCTAGATCGGATCCAAACCCAGAGCTCTCACGACAGGAAAATCCTTTACCTGAGATCATCCGGCTTACTAAGAAAGGAAAAAATAAGCTATTATTTCAAGGCAGCTTTAGTTCTTACTTTGTAATAAGAATTGTTTTAAATGTCACCGGCGTTGCTTTATAGTTCTGTAATTTAAACTTTCCTCTATCTTCAAAGTTAAGAAGCTTCGTTCGTGTTGGTTGCTACGTCATTGCAGTGGTCGTCAGTGGATCCGATGCCATCGATCTAACATATAAACACATTTAATTTCTTCCAAAAATGAAATTTACAAATGATAATGTATTGGCTCGAAAAAACTTTTAGAATATTCTATTAAATTTCAAATGAGACAATAAAAAAAAAAAAACGTCGGCCTATATAATTTAATAAGTAATTTACTGTAAAGAAAAGATTTTAATGCTTTCTCTTTGTTATCTGTTATCCGCCCGTGAAAGATTTATCGAACGATCCATGTGGGTAGGACTTTTCAGTATTCAGCAAATATTTAGATGCATACTTTGCAACTTTAATTATTTATACAGTTTAAATATAAATTTATAACTAAATATGTCAATTAAGTAAAAAATCTGTTAGTTACAGAAAATTTATGAGTCAGGTTTCATTTAATTTGATACGTTAATTGTTTAAAAACTAAAAAATCACAGAGAAATTTTAAGACTAACTTAAGAATACATTTATATATTATATTAACTGTATTCGGGTTTCATAAATTTAATTATGCATCATGATAAATTATATATTAAGTTGCCTATTCAGTGACTAGGCTGCAAAAGAATTCCTCAGTGCCTATTAATCTTCAGAAGATAGAATGATGGAACGTGTCTGACATTCTGCAATTCAGGTTTATATGAAAGTTAAGTAATTGTTATTAAATTAATTCATACAATACCATTAAAATTTTACTTTTTATCGCTATGTGCAATATTTATTTATAGAATTCTTATTCCTTAATACTTAAAAAAGCTGCGCGAGGATTAGAAAATGATCGGATAAATCAAAATTTTTGATAATAATGGGCCTAACTTTGATAATAATGGATAGAATAAACGGACTCGACCGTTGTGGTTGAGGAATTAAAACAAGAGACGGAGAAAATTTCTTGTTTTCGTTCTTCGACCTCCATATAGATTCTAAGAGCAATCAATTGCCATGAGAAGTTACAAAAATTGGATCTAATACTAAACTCTTACCATTGTCATTTTGAAATACAATCAATACATACGTAAATATTTCAAATTATTATTTATATTGTCTTAATTTCTCATTACGAATATTATATTATGTAAGTTATATCCTTCTAGATAGGAACTTTTAATTACGATCACCTTATATACATTTACTTAACAAGATAAAAGGTATTAAATAATCATTACATAAATCTCTGAAATATACGTAATTAATCCATTATACATTAAAATTCGTCTAATACAAAGGAAATATTAATAAATCTGATAAGTTATAACAGCTTATAGTCATTGTTTTGGGATATCTCAACAGGTAACATTATATCTGATAGCAAAGCTTTTGATTATTCAAGATAAGATCGTATTATAACAATACTGCTACTTATTTTGAAAGGAAAAGTTTTAATATATTTTAAATTCAAAACATAGAATTTCGAAAGAAGTTTGTTTATATTTAGAATACTTTATTAGCTATCCAATTACATACAAAGTTAATTATTACATAACTTTACTTTGTTAGGATTTGTAAAATGCTATTGAGACTTAGAAATTCATACGATGTCAGCGCATAATTACAGGCAGGAGACACAAGTTGAATGCGTGATCCTGTCTCTTCCCGTCAAAAACGACATGGAAGTTTCTGTTATGTAATTTAAATAATGCAATTTATTAGCTTTATCTTTATCTAATTCGTAATAAAGCGTATTGCGAAAACTAGAAGCCTGAATCTATAAGAAAATCTGATTTTTGAGATATACTTCCGGAATTATGGCATAACATATTTTTGTTTCTTACGTGAAGGGAAAACAAGATGAGTTCCTAAGATATTAAATATATACTCGAAATGCTTTCTCTGTTTCCTGTTAAAAGTACGATTTTCTTGTCCTTTAACTGCACATGCTTGAAATATCAGTTACATAATATCGAAATGTTTTTAAAAGGAAGCATTTTCCCTTTCAGGCAGAAATAAATAAATAATCACATAAGAATAAATTAGTTGGCGCAATTTTAATTGTTTTCTATCTATCCTTTCGTAATCGCTCTCTATAATTAAAATGTTACTTATGTAGTTTCATATAATTAAAAGGAAACAACTCCATAAAACTGCAATAACGTATTTTAAATTGCAAAATTTAAAACGACAAAATGTCCGTATTTAAATAATTCTGAAATAAGAAATGTTTCTTATTTCAGAAAATTCTTATAGTGAAAAATTAAATTTCATTTTCGTTTCCGTATTCAGAAGTTTTCTTGTTTATCCAGAAAAGTAAAAGTTCTTTTTCAGTCTTTAATAAAAGCTTTTCTAGAACTTTTACAATAGGATTGTTCCCATTGTAAAAGTTCTAGGTTTGAATTCGATTAGTACAATAATTTTCTATAGTATTTTCCCCGTATTATTTTTGTGATGAATGTCAACTTATTATGACGTATTAGTTATTATTTTCTTATTTTATTTTCAATGTTATTTTATGAAAATAACGAAAGCACTATTATTAACTTTCCAAGCTGGATGGCCGAACCGTTATGGTGTCAGCCTACCGTTTCGGAGATCCGGAATCGATTGCTGTAAATAAATTTATGTCGAGTTTATTTGTTTCGTTTTCGTGATAAAAGTAATTACATCATAATTTTATTGATAGATTTATTTTATTATATATTTACCGTTTTAGATCGGCATAAAGATTTTTAATTTATAAATTATACTATTAAATTAAAACCCCTGTTGTTTTATTATTGTTAGTTTATTTTATGTTAATTGTAACTATCTAAAACTAGATTAGATATTTCTAATTCCCAGAAAAATAATTTTATAAGTTTGCTGGTATAATTGGTATAAATAACGGTATCAAAGACAGCTAAAAACAAGTTTAAATCACAAGTAAAAATTTATATATTAAGTTAATATGGTATTTCTTGGTAATTATATAAATGGCTAGTTTATTTAACGGTTAATGTTACCCTAGGTATACAAAATGGCGGCTCGTCTCTGATTCTAGCAAGGAAACAGTGGGACGCACGTTCTAACCTAACCTAACCTATTCTAATAATTTGGTTGCTAATGCAACCAAATTATTAAAATAGGTTAGGTTAGAACGGATATTGTTACAGTTTCTTGTAACAATATCCGTCTATTCTCATCGTTTATGTACTTCACATGGTCAATATCTTTATTTTATCATTTTCTTGATTGGGGTAACTTAAATATACCTTAATATTTGTTTATTATTAAATATACCTATATATTTTTAATATAAACACCGTTTAGAAAGCACTTTACAATTATTTCTGAGTTGTTTCTTGTAACAATATCCTATTAATAGTATTAGTAGTAGCAGTATTTATTAGAATAGGTTAGGTTAAGTTAGAACGTGCGTCCCACTGTTTCCTTGCTGGAATCAGAGACGAGCCGCCATTTTGTATACCTAGGGTAACATTAACCCATTTAACGTCATCTTTCTGCGGTGATGCTAACTGTATCTATAATTATGAATTATTAAATTACGAAACGTTATATTTGCTTCTTTTCGATATTAAATATGAGTAGAAAACAAATTCGTATTGATTTCCTTTTAAAAGTAGAAAGAAATTTCTAATTTACCTGCATTTAATATAAAATTTTATTTTATATTATTTTTATATAATGTAAAACTATATACGAAATTAATATTTGATAAATTATTCTTTATTTCAGCTATATATAAATAACTTTCTGTGTTTGATGTAAAACTTATGAAATTTAATTGATACAGAGAGAAATTCTACTTAATGCTTTGATCTTTAATTTACAAATATTAAAATATTTTCTGACATTTTTCTTGTAATCAATATCTTATTAAATTCTTGTTGTTTAATAGCTAGAATAATTGGATAAACTATTTCTTAATGATATAGTTCTTGTCTGAACCATTATTTTTCACACATCTGTACCATCTGCTTCCAATGTCTTCTTTTATGTTCATTTTTTGTGGGACTTCTTGACATCCAATACAGTGATCTGGTCACTCAAATAGATATGCTTTTGTCTATTTGTCTTGCTCTTTCTTTTTCATCTAATATTTCTTATTCTTAGCATTCAATAATAGACTTTGGAATATCTCTGTTCTTAGTATTTTTTCCTGTCATTTTGATCCGTCTATTCTCATCGTTTATGTACTTCACATGGTCAATATCTCCATTTTATCATTTTCTTGATTGGGGTAACTTAAATATACCTATATATTTTTAATATAAACACCGTTTAGAAAGCACTTTACAATTGTTTCAGAGTTGTTTCTTGTAACAATATCCTATTTAATAGTATTAATAGTAGCAGTATTTATGATATACCATTAATGTTTCGTTGATAGTTTATAAGTTAAACTTTCGGACACGATTAATCATGGATATTCCAAATTGATTGAAGTGATTAAAATTTGTTCAAAGAAAGTATTAAATATTATCTTCTTCTTAATGGATTTATGAAGAATATATCAATCAAAGTTATTTTCAGCATTAATCATCGCTATATAATCAGCGAACAATACAAGTGTTCATCTTATTAATTTTTAACATTCATAAACATAAACTGTATCCAAGTTTTGTAAACATATAACCTCCTTTTAGGTATAGAATTTCTCGCCATCTAAGAAGTGTTCATCTTGATGGAGTTATTAAAAAATTGACATAAAGAACTGTTATTAAAGTTTATAATGCTAAAAGTTTAATATAGGTTATAAAAGTAAACAAATAATAAATTCACATAATGCTGCATCCTTTGCAATATAGTCTACAACTGTTTCAAACTTTTAAATATTAACACTGAATAATACAGTATTGAAATACAGGATACATGTAGGGTGAGTGCAAACTATCTGCAGTAGGATTCATTCAAGTACTATACAGTACAATACTAAACGGAATACAGTGATTTCCCGGTTTTCGTCGATAATCCATCCGAAAACAATTGACGAAAACCGAAACCGATGATAACCGAAGTCAACGAAAACCGAGGTATCACTGTAGTTTAGTACCCATAGACGGAATCAATATTAATTCAATTGCTTCTATATCCTTTTTGTATTTTATTTTAGTTATATTATTGTATACTTATTATTTAGCATATTATTAGGACTTATTTTACTAATGTTTCCGTTTATGCAAAAAGAGGAAGTCTTATTTAGATAAAATAATCTTTCTTTTCCACTTGAATCAATATGTTTATGAAATTAAAGTAAAAGTGTTATTTAAATACAGTATTTTAACAGGAAACATCTGTAAAACATTATTTAACAGTAGTCATTAGATACTCAAAGCGTCCAAGTGCTGGAAAAGTGTTAACGGTAATAAATTAAGTGAGGTTTCAGTGGCCACCAAGATGCACTTTGATTTACATTAAAACTTATGAAGTTTTAGAAAAAAATTTTAGGGATGGTCACATAGAAGAGGAGGTAATTTAACTGATGTGACCACAAAGTGAAGTTATACTATATATGTTTGAAATGGTATCTTTCTCGTTCTAACTTATATTTTTACAACGTTTTTGAATTTTTATTCACAAAAAATAAGTTAACAAATTAATAAGCTATTTATATTTTCAGAAAAAAAATATTATAACAAAAATCTAAAAATCACATTTCTTTATTATTATTATTGTTACTAATTTTGAGATTTGTAAATAAGATTCATCATCAAATTACTGTAATTATCATATACAAATTGTTATTTAAATAAATTAATTGTTTATCTATTCAATAAATTATATAAACAAAGTCTGTAATTTTTCAAATTATTAATTAAATAATTATCCATTAATCTCAAGTTCGACGGATGCAATGGACGAGTCGGGATTTGTCTATTTGCTAATCTGCAGTGCCGGATTAACCAATAGACGAATAATACAAATGTCTAGTGCTCGTAAAATTTCTTTAGAAGCAACTAATTTAATGGGGCTTTAATTTAAATTTTGTCTAGGGCCTACTCAAGAGTTAATCCGGCAGTGTCCATAGGGGTCGAATATCTCCAGAAGTTTTTTGGGATGGACCGTCTATATATGTCGAGTCCGTCCCTCATAATCCAATTAGCCCATTCTGAGTCTTGCCGAACCGATAATGATCTTGCTAGAAAGATCTTCTAAGTGCCCACAGGGAGGAAAAAGCTTATAAAACAATCTTAAGCTGAATGAAAAACGTATAAAAATTAATTTAGTAGTTATGATAGGTTAATTTTAAGTTTTTATTGCAATACAGTAAAAGCTGGAATCGCGGTATTCCGGTTTATTTTTTTCGTTTTGTACAGATTTCATTATTTTGTTCATGTTTAATGTGTTTCATTAAAAGTGATTTAAACTAAAGTGTATTCGAGTGCAAGAATTTTCCTTGTTCTGAAGAACTTGTGTTAGGTATTCGAATACATCATCGCGGATTCATTCCTATCAGTTCACACGAGTACCGAGAACTAGTGTCTTGCTTTGTAGGAAACCAAGTTATTCTGTAGTCTGGCTTCTCGAGGAACTTCACTTTAATTAATCCTTTACTTCAATTTCAACTTTGTACATAAAGTTGGCTGTGTTACTTTATTCTCATTGTTCTCAGGAAATATTGAAAGTTCTCGATTCTTTTAATAATCGGAAACTTCCTGTGTTGGATTCTACACGTGGTTAGTTCTAACAGACACACTATGTCAGTATGTTCCTCTTGCCATTCGACTTTGGTTTCTCTCGACAATGTTCGAAATTGTTCTGCGATTGTCGTTATAAATGAAGGGGATTTTACTTATTTGTCTAAACAAGTGTAACCTTAATTTAATTTTCCTCTTTATTAAGTTACATTCTTTATACCCAAAAGCCTCTTCCGTTTCCGCGTTGGAAAGATTTCCGACTTGTAAGAAAATTTAACACAAAAAAATCATTCCTTTCTGAAGAATTTTTTCTGTTTGCACGTTTCCGCTATCTTCGGGTTCCGTTTTAGACAGGTTCTTCTGTATTATAGTTTAAAATTATTTAAAGCATAATGCCACACACAGACTTAAATATGACACTTTAATATTCATTAAATTTCACATAATTTCGAAGTTGTAGAATAGAAAACAAGATGAAATAAAGATTTTCATCGTAAATTAACATGCGGATGCGAAATATTCGTATTAAGATAGAAACTTAGCTTAAAATATTTTATTTATCTTTATATTTTTGATATTTTAAAATGTAATTCCAATCTTTTTTTTTTTTTATTATATCGAATTATATCGTTATTATTTTTGGAGGTTTATATACTTCGTTTGTGACAAATATGATTTTGGGAAGAAGCAACGGTAAGAAGAGACTAGTAATAGCTTCTCTGTTGAAAGCGTGCCAAGAATTCCTGTTACATCAATTTATTAATAAACTACGGATAAATTTTTCTTCCCGAAAAAAAGACTCGAAGAATTTTATCAATTAAATTACAGTGTAAAGAATAAATTAATTCGGAAGTACATAATAATTTTGTAGTGTAAATTTATGTATCTTTTTATACAAAATGAAAAAGTTTGTAGTGAAATCAACAACACTTCAGTATTTGATTTTCTTTCGTAATTTTAGAAGATTTATGATAGGAAGAAACCCCCATTCTTTTACTCAAGGGAATCAATGTCATGTAAACTACAATGTTTCAAATTGAAACGAAACGATAGTGATAACTAATGATTTATATTCTGTTAAGATATTGAATTTACTCGACTTGTTTAATATAAAATAAACCAATTAATTTTTCCACTCATAAAATGATTACTTTTCTCACTAAATTTAATATTAATAAGTTCCATTTTAAATGAATTATGCGTAAATTAAATCAGATTAAATATAAGATAATGTGACATGTCTGACAAGATTCTAATCAACTTTTAAAGAAGCCATCAATTTAATGTATTTTTCATGCTCGTGAGATAATCATTTGCCTTTCTTTCTTTGTATAAATATTCATAAGCAGAATAATTTAAATTTATATTAAACAACATAGATTTTAACTTCATGAAATGCAAAGTATTTCTCATAAATTTGATAAATTTCGATAAATCAATTTTAAAACAGCTTTTTACTAAATTCTTATGAGAATACAATACTTTTTCCGATATGCTTTAATGAAAAATTATTTAAAAAATAAAAATTCTTAAAATTAAATTATATTTTCGATATAATTTAAAATGTATTTTGTTGAAGTAAGCGAGAAAAATCTGCTTTTTGTATTATTTACAGTTTAAAAAAAGTTTGGTTTATTTGTTTATGGCAAATGCAACTCGTGATCGATCTGCCCTGGTGGGATGCCGTCCGGGAGGACTTTCTAAGGGAAACTAGCCACTATTTAGGTGTTACAAACGTGAAGAAAACCCGGAAAACTTCATATGAAAGTCCATTGACCAGGTGCGAACCCACGACTAACTATCCATCGATGAGCGCGCTGACGTTAGTAGCGAGGTTGAGGCCAAAGTTTTAAACGCGAAAACGTGTACGTCGGACGTTCAGCGCCGCTTTCCTGTAAGCCTAGAAGTTTGACAATGGTTTTTGGATAATCAGTGGAATCGTGCTCGACATTTCAAACGCCATTGTCAAACTTCTAGGCTTACAGGAAAGCGGCGCTGAACGTCCGACGTACACGTTTTCGCGTTTAAAACTTCGGCCTCAACCTCGTTAGTAACACTTGAAAGTAAACGTTCAGTTGACAATCGATATTTCTGTATTAATTTTATAAAGAAATTATCAAATTTTTGCATAGTCGAATAGGTAGGTACTATACTTGCCTCTCCCTGTGATCGAGTAAAAACTTCCACAAATTATAATCGTAAAAATAATTGAGGTATATAACCTTACACTCTCCATTATGGATCGCTTTATCTGTCTTTTTGTACCGATGTAATACTATATTTGTGGAAAAAAACCAGAAAAGTAAAAATAATTAAATAAAAATGTATTGATGTCTCTAAGCTTTGCTTCCCTGGAAGATTTTCTCCGGACGCCCACGGTATTTATAATTATTATATTGAAACATAACTGGAATATTTAATTATATTCGGATCAAGCTGGAATCTGGATGCTTAATCTAATACTACAACACGAATATGTTGGAAAAGACACGTGATATAAGTTCGTTTATGATCTCACTGAACGAGATGCCACCCGATATCATTAATGCATTCGTATTGCTACTCCTACACCTGGAGATTAAGCACCCTTCTCGAATCCTCGTTATTTTTCATGAGTAATATTCTGAGAGTACCGGATTACAATCTACTTGAGATCGTTATCATTTTTCTTGTGTAATTCCCGTTAGTGCGCTCTTTGTCGTCATCTTGTTTATGCTGCAGACACATTATTGGTTAAATTGAAAAACAAGAAAAAATTGAATACATTGTGATTTATTTATATGTATCCGGAGACGATTATCTTGACGAGATTTTAATTTTTCCTTCTAAAACTGCACGAAAATAAAATTTTAATTAAGTTAAATTATTTTTTTTTATATTTTAATCAAATATTCTACGTAAATAATTTTTTATAATTAAAATTGTTTTTATATATAATTACTTTAAGATAATTTTATTAAATTGTCAACGAAATAGAGCTTTCGGGGGAAAATGTTGTCGTTTATTAATTATAAAAGAAAATGTCCGAAACTTACTTTCAGAAAACAAAATGAAATTGCGAAGAAGCATGAAATACGTTTAAAAATACAGAATTCTTAATTGGTTTTATTAAGGAAACAATAAGAATTTCTATTTTTTAATTACAAGAAAGCAAATTGTAATGTCTATACTTCTGTTGAACATTTCATATATTGAAATATTCATTAGTTGATTTAACTTTAATAAAATAATGTTTATTTTTAAATTAATTTATAAACAAGTCTAAACTTAAATTTAAATCAATGCAGGTGATTATATTTTAGACAATTAAATAATAGTTTTTTTAGGTGCGAGAAATAGTACATTTTTTTTAATAATAACGTAATTGAAATCAATTTATTATTGTGAAAATTCTATAAAATTCTTAAAATTGTTTTCTGTATACAATTAATTTTATGCACACACAGATTCAAAAATTACTGAAGCGTATATAATTCAAATTTTTTTTTCTATAATTGAAGATTAAAACTAACAGATAGCTTATTAAATATATTCGAAGAAAGTTTCTGCAAATAAATATTAAAATTCGCTTATAAACGTTTAAAGTTATACCAACCAAACAGCAAAATATATATATTTTTAAACACACAAACAAATATTTGCTCTTCTTAAACTAGCACCTTTAATATTTGTTATAAAATATCTCAGGCGAGAATCAAATATTTAATTAACTGTTTGATAATAATTCGTTTCTGTAAGGTATTTTTCTTCAATTCCATCCTTTATTTCATCAATACTGTTCTATTGAAATTTTCTGATTTCTATAAATTTATCCCAATTCTTACAAAGTTTCAGTGAAATGTAACTTTAAAATACTAATATAATATTTTAAAGTTACATTTCACTGAAAAATAATATTTAAGTTACCATACTGTAGTATGGTAACTTAAATATTATTTTAATAAGTTTTACAAATTAGAAGTAAAACAATTTGCATAAAAGAAGATAATTATTCAAATTAAGTTGCATTTCTCTTTTTTAAGATAAGTGAAAAGATTCCAATTATATAAACTTAAGAAAAAAAATTATTTACTAAATATATGAGTTTGAGATAAACTTTTCAATATATAAAATTAATTATATGCACACATAAGATAAAATTTGCACATAATTAACAATAAATTACCGATTTAAAATTTATTTTAAATCTAAATAATTAATTTTTTCCCCTTAATTAACGGTTCAGTAATCAATATTTAGGTAATTTATAAGTTAGAGAGTTGTTGTCATGAATTTTGAATTAACGTGAGAATTTTTTGTTATTATTCTAATATTTAAAGTTTTTTTTTTTAAATTGACTATCTAATTAGAACAATTTAAACTAAATTATTCATAGAGATGGAATTTATGGAATAAAGCAATGCAATATTCAGGCGATCTGCCAAGAGGAGTTCCTCTCTGGAGGAATTTCTATCTGAAAATAACCATCTATTTTGGTATCAGGCACGAACCCACAACCAACTTGATCGCACCTGACACCAAAATTGTTAGTTGGTCGGACAAACTAACAGTTTCTAGTTGATTTATCCACTCTGCCTATTAAATTTCTCGTGGTTTAAGCCTATTGGAATAAGGTTAAAATTACATACATCATCAACGAGTTCTAAAAAAATGTTATTTTCATTATTATTTAATACTTTTTTTGAAATTTAATAATAAACATTAATACGTCACATATACATATTTGCTGCGTAATCAACTTTTAATAGCAGAGTTTTCATATAATTTAAGAAAAATTATTTAGTAAATCGACATTAAGATGATAATTAGATATTCATTAAACAGACTATATCAAAACATCATAATGAATAATATTTTATCTTCATTATTAGTAAATTACAATTTATTATAAAGATCTTGACTAAATTAAGTCAATTAATTATTTTCTTGAACAGTTAACAAAATGCGATTTGACTTATGATTAATGTAAAAGCTGATCAATTCAATTTCTATTTTCGTGTCTATTTTCTTTTGTTTTATTATTATTTTTTTTTGTATTAGTTTATTTTACTTTTTGGAAAGATTTACTATTTTTAGATTAGTCAATTTGACAAGGTTTTAAGTTCTTACAAATTTAAACTGAAAGGATTTTTTTTACAATTTTATATACACGGACATAAAGTACGTTCAATTTCTTACTTTACAATTAATGAATATTAATTAGATACCCATCTTAAGACAAAAAAATTTAAATCCGAAAACTTTCTAAAACTATAAAAGGAAAACCAAAAAAGCTATTAATATTTTATAAATATTAAAATAAAGTGAAACTCTGACTGTGAGAACTTACCTCGAGGAGATGAAAAATTAACCACACTCCTGACACCAAATGTGGGATCCAGAGATCGCGAGATCCCTGCTCACTATTCAGGATTGTTTATAAGTTAATAAAAATTAAAAGGCTGAGTGAACGGTAAGGTTCACTCACCTAAAGTCAGGTCCTGACACCAGTTAAGAAATAATGCGTCTTAACTCGCGATAAGAAGAATATTTTAATTTTAACCTAACTCCGAGTGATAAATCCGAGTTGTAAGGAGGTGATGTTGATTCGGAAATGGAAGTAGGCTGGCTTAATTAACTGTATTTATTTATACATCAAAAATATAAAGAGTAGGATACAATTAAATATATATCAAATTATTAAAATAATATGCAACAATGCAACGAATCTACTGTATACATCTATTTAAACGATTTCTGGTTCAAACTATTGAATACAACTTACTCAATACGAGAGCGCTTACATAATCCTTATTGTTATCTGGGGGACGTAGTATGAGAACCCTTATCTCTTGGCAGCAACTTCTCGTCTCATTCTTCCTTAATTCACGTATCGATGAATATAAGGTGGGAACATAATTAGAGGGCTAACTATCCCCTTAGGCTATGACCAAAGCCTAAGCACGGTGGCTAAAGGGCTGGATACACGACTAGAGCAAGTAAAAAGGTAACTTCTACCTATTTAGTGGACCAATGGGATTTGTCTCCAATTCGTTCGTTCCCTACTAAACTTTTAGTTTAGAAGGTACTCCAACTTCTTCTGATTCACAGGAAGAAGAGGGGAGATGTCCATTGATAAAATTTCGTCTTTTTTCCTTCAAGTGAATAAAATATTATTCAAACTAAATTAATTTTACAATTTTTTTTAAACTTTAAAATGTTCCCAAACTCCCGGTTCTCACTTGAGCAATGGTATCTAACGAGGAACATAAAAAATGACGGATGTCGAGATGTGATTTGAAAAGTGTACGGGACGTATAAATTGAAGATAAACTTAATTTATTACTTTTAAAATTGTCGAAAATCACAAAATAACGTGTACAAAAGTCTTTTTATAACTTGCTTTTTACTATCTTTTATTACAGGCTGCCACCCAAGTTAAAATGTTTAAAACAGGAAAGTGTCTTCTGCCAGAGATGATTGTTTAAAAAATTTCTTCAATTTCTTCCAATAAAACACCTAAAATGTAGTTAATATTTTGGTATTTTTTAAGAAAAATTTATTATTTTTTTTTTACGTTTTACAGCCAAGTTTATTAGCCTGGTAAAAAGCCATTAGTCAAACTGGTTAATAGTGTTAGATTTTGTACAATGCATTACATTTCCTGCGCATCATTTTGAGGGTAGTGGCCGTTTATGAGATATCGAAAATTGGAGTTTTAATGGCCGGACAGTTGTTTAGAGATTATTTTTTAATGCAATTTTATTCAAAAGAAATGTTTATGGAAAAAATATTGCTGTTTAGAAGTGAGCGTTATTGAATATGACTTATTGCAAATTAGATTTTACGGAAAAGTAGAAGAATGGGGCCCACCTAAGGTATTTTGCATATTATTAAAAAAACTTAAAAATTTTATGAGAAGTTATTTTAGTGATGCAAACAGCGTACTCTAGGAAATAAAATGCATGAATCAAAACTTGAGTATTTCTCTCCATATTCTCTTAATGATAAAAAAACAAAACATTCTACTGAGCCCCATTACCCAGTCCCATTACCCAGCTATAAAAACATTGAAAAAAGACTGAAACATTAGAAGTGTTTTTCCAAAAACTAGAAAACTTTAAAAAACATAGAATTATAAAAAACATATGTATTATTAATTTTTTATATATGTATTATTTTCAAAATAGTTTGTGTGTTTAATGATAAGTTCAAGCACTTTAAATTAAAAACTTTAATCACTCAATACAATAATCACAAATGTAATCATCTGGAGAATCAAACCTACTACATTCAGAATGTGCCCAAGCAGCACAGACAATACATCTGCACCACAATTCTTTTGTTCACAATTTATTTCTACCAAATTGTCCAGAGATGATGTAGGTATTATTACCATTATTTGCATCTATGTCATCGTCTTCATCATCATTTAATTCTCGTTGAGCCCCCTTACCATTTTATGTTTCTAATCTTGACTAGACACAAAGGGATCAGTGAAATCTTTTCTTCATATGTATTTTAATAGTTGAGGGAATAGTTAGCATTGATATATATTATTAAACATAAATTATATACAAGAGTATTACAGTCGAACAAATGATAGTGTTTTAACTAGAAGAAAGATGCACAAAACTGTTTTTCCTTACATAATCAAGTATGTGCACAGAACAGCCACCATGTTCAGAATTCGAAGTTGGCTCTGCAGCTGCTAGATGCAAGCATCTGTTGGGATTGAAAATTCTGAACCGCTTAGCCAAAAAAAACAGGTGGGCCCCTTTACCCATTGGGCTTCATTTCCCCACTTTCCTCTGTGTGTGTGTGTGTGTGTGTGTGTATTTATGTATATATATATACATACAGGCATATACGGTATTCTGAAAAACATGCACATTTATTATGAAGTGTAATTTATTTCATGGGCACCAACTTTAAGGGATCGAAACTCATTCAACCTCCCTTATAATATTTAAAATGGGGTTTGGCCTAGTGTTGCGATTCTACCGATTCGATTTCGGAATGGATTTTTTCATTTCGATGCCAGATATTTCAGAATGATACTTTTATGCCGATTCTTTATTGAAATCGATATCATAAACATCAAGCTACAAGATATTTATTGAAAATAAGATTTAAGACAAAAATTATTCTATAAAATCTTGTTGAATGACCTCCAAATCACTTGATATATTAAACCCGCAGAGATAGAAAGAATTAACGAAATGATTGACCTGTTTAAAACTCTTGAGTGCAGAAGCTCTATGATCAGAGAAGATAAATGGTGAAACGTGACTATTTCTAAAATTATTCTAATGATAAATTGTCGTGCGAAAAACTAACGTTACATCTTTAAAACAAACCACAAATAACATCTGCAAAATATATTATTTTCAATAATATAAATAAATGATTTGATAATGTAGAACTCTGTCTCTTTTTTGCTTTCGCCATACTTGAATCCTTGATTCAAAAAATTACATTTCAACGACCTGCAAAGATTCTGATACTTTTGTTCAAGAACAATTTCTATCTGCTTCAGAAGCATAACAGAAAATCTCTAAATTGCGGAATTATTTTGGGTTTATATACGACCACGAGCATCAAGTCTGGATGTTGTCCAACGTTATAATGAATGTTCTGTGCAGATTTCATTTATCAATCAACTGACTACAGAGGCCAATGTTTTAATGGAGCTCAGAACATAGAGGATTTCAGTCGAATGCAAGTTAAAGAGAAGAGGGAAAAACCCAAAACTGTCTTCGTGCAGAAAATTAACGAATGTCATAATGCACTAAACTTGGTACTAAGCATATAAGCTTTGTCCCAGACTCTCCAAAAGTATTGGACTATTTCAAAATCGTGTGATGACGGGTCGTAAAAATATCTGCGTCCTTTTCACCCATCTAGATAGACAATCCGATTTAAATTTTTTTGGTCTATCCTCTCAAATTTTAACGAGCTCGTAAACTTCTTGAAAAAAATTACAATTGCGTGAATCAGAAAAATCGGATGCTGGTACTAAAACCAACAGGTGCGTAAATTACTTGAAAACTTTTCATTCTTTTCTTTCATCTGTCTTTGCTTTGTAAAGTTTTTGATCTTGCAGATACTGTATAAAAAAAAACCTTCAAAAGAATTCCACTTTCAGCAGGCCTCAAACGATTGATGTGTTACTTGAACTTCTGAGAAATCTCAAAACACGGCATGGAACTTTCTGGGACCAAACTTTGGAAAAGCAGAAATCATGGCGATTAAAAGCCAAGATTACCAATTAGAAGAAGAATTTGCCAAATATTTGATTTTTCAAGTAACAGATATTCTTCCCTTCAACGCCCAAAAGAATTGTACCTTCAGATTTTCAACTTATCGCATTAAGTTCAAGACAAAAGTCTTCATAGTTAATGTATCACATTTTCTTATCGGCGTTGAACATGAGTTCTATGAACGCAATGAACATTTTAAAGGTGATATTTACAAAGAGAAAGTATGTATTTTTTTAGCACAATGTTGCCGTTGAGAACATATCACACGGGAAACACTTTCAGAGGAAAAAGATTGATTTATTGGTGTAAACGGATATGCATTTCGGGCTTAACATCCCTCTTCAATCCTACGTGTAAATCTTCTTACGAGTCATGTTGGTTTAACTGTCACTATCTCAGGTAATTAAGTTTTATTGTATAAACCATTGTACGCGTATCCTAATTTTTTCAATGCATTCTGTAAATTTGTAAACCTGTAATCAATTTGCTGATAAATATGTAATAATAGGACTGAAGAGGGGTGTTAAGCCCGAAATGCATATCCGTTCACACGAATAAACCAACCTTTTTCCTCTAAAAGTGTTTTCCTTTTTCCTCTATCACAAATTCCTGTGTGATATGTTCTCAACGGCAACATTGTGCTAAGAAAATACATATAATAGAGAACAACAAGCAACCAAGATTTAAAGAGAAAGTAATTTACATATAGATATGTTTCTGGACGTCTTGAAAAGAAGAAGTGAAAGAGTTGACAGCATAGAATCTATTGCAAATTACACCCATGTATTTCCGAAAAATGAAAAATGGATATAATCTGATTGTAGGCCAAGCCAGTAACTTTTTAAAAATTTTCTTTGTGCTGCAATCTTTTCTTGTCATTGGGTATTTCTATCTTTTACAAAGTAAGCTGTAGATTAGGAGGCAAGAAGAATTCTCTCGTCAACCATGATTACAAGGAGTGTGAAAGGAGCTCTCCGGTGCCTTTGAAGAGAATGTACAATCTCTGCTCTTGCCCTCGTTCTTGATTTGGGTTCGTTTCTGGAGCAGACTTTATTCTTCTCATCACATTTTTCCATGTCATGAACAATTATTCTTATAGTTTTGTCAGATACTCCTATCTTTTGGCCAACGAATTGAAACTAAGACCAACTTTAGTATTGAGGGCGCTTCAGACTTATCTTTGTTGTCCATTGTACCTTTGGTCAGACAGATCCTGGCTTTTTTTGGTTTAGTTTGGTTTATTTGTATACGCGACAGTTGGACGATCTGCAAAGGGTGATGCCTCCTGGGAGGACTTTCTATGGGAAATTTGTCACTATTTAGTTGTTACAATCCGGATAACTCCACCCGCCAGCTAGTTAGCAGGAACGAATTCACGACTAGTCAGACACGACTAGACAACTAGCAGTTTTCAGTGGTTTTATCTACTTGACCAATGATGAGCTTTTACAACTATTTCAACCAGTTTTTAGTCTATTCAGGATCTTGTAAATCTACCTCCGCTTGAAATCAGCAGTCACAAAATGTTTAACATTATCTGATTTTTCTATGTCTAGATTTAACTGGTAAAAAACTAAACTTTTCGTGAAGTCTTTCTGTTTATCTCCAGTCATTGTGACGAAAATAATTACGTATTTAACATCAGTCGAATGCAGACGTGTTGTAATTCACAAATTCATTATATTCTCGCGTATGCGTCACGAATGTAAAAACACGTTGAACTTTATGCACTTTTTTCCAAATACACATAATCAAAAATTAATATAATAAAAAAATTATATATCATTATATAGAAAAAATGTTTATATCAAATAATTTCACACTTTTCAAAATTTATAATAATATAAATTTATAATATTAATCATAATTATAATTATATTTAATCATAATACAATACGTTATAATGTATGAATTCTATTATGTTAAAATCATCCTTCGAGTTAGTAATATATAATGCGACAGAAATATAAATCATGAAGAATAATAACGAAAGTTTAACCTTATCACACTTTTAATATTAAATTTCGTAATTAGATATAATTTATAACTTATTTCAAATTTTGAAATTTTAATTTTATGTATAAAAATTAATCTTCTTTTTTTTTCTTATGATGAGAAGAATAAAGTTCAATTTTTGTAATTAAATTCAATTTTAGATAATTAAATCTGTGTATACGTATATATTTAATTATTAATAACAATTAAATCTTGTACAAACATGGAAATGTTTACTACAATTTCAATATTTTATTTAAATTTTCGATTTTTATATAAGTGTTCAATAAAAGAACTAATCAAAAAAGGGTTAATATGAGCCTAGGCATACAAAATGGCGGCGCTTCCGGTCGCCATCTTGTTTGCACATTTGCCTGTGCAAACAAGATGGCGACCGTCGACAATAACCTAAACGCGCCTATATTTAAACTTTTTTAAAACTAAAACATTTTTAAAACGTAAATTTGCTACTTATTTTTCCCCTGCTTTTGGTTACTTTTCCTACTCTTGGACCAGAAACGAAAAATAAAAAAGTCGTCATACTACCTATAAATTCAATCGATGCATGGACGAAGTGAATTACGAGATTCTATACATCAGTGGTTCGAACAAAATTTGCCTGTATTGTATGTACATAAATTTTACTCCTCTTAAGTTTTACGATTCACATCTCTCGCCTTTTCATCTACGATAGGCAGCGTCTCCACAGAGGGTGGCACCTGCGATTCACGGCCACCTAGTGTCGTTCCATGTGTCGTTCACGTTGTCTTTCGGGTCGGAAATCACTATTACATATCCTTGGTTATGACAAATTTAACACGTTTAACACACATTTACATACTTTTAAACACATTTAACACATTTACACACTATAAACGCACATTTGAACCACATATAAACCCTTTACAAAATTTTTACCTCACACAATGTTAACACACCTTTAATACGCTTTTATGACATTTAACACGCATTAAACACATTAAGGACACGTTTAACATGTTAATTACCATTGACAAACTTTCCTCCTCGATAACTTTAGACTTCGAGTAAATTGTACAAACTTTAAAAAAACACAGACACTTTTTAAAAAATTAACAACGTGCATAATCCATCTACATCGTAACCAAAATTAAACATTCACATTATTCCTTATGTTTTCTGAACGGAATTTTTTGATGGATATTTGCATACGAAGGCATCATTACTATCAGAGCCATCTACGTTTCTTTTCTAAAAACACTAGCCATCGAGGTTACCGGAAGCGCCGCCATTTTGTATACCTAGGCTCACATTAACCCAAAAAAGTTTATTTCCTCTAGCAATTGTTAGTTTCAAAAGTTACTGTATTTTAATTTTTATTTATAAAATACACATTTTGGGTTAATGTTACCTATGGTTCCAAGATGGTGGCTCGTCTGATTCCAGCAAGGAAACAGTGGGGACGCACGTTCTAACCTAACCTAACCTAACCTAACTTTTTGTAATAATTTGTTGGTAATAATTATGGTAATTTATCAGAATAGGTTAGGTTAGAACGTGCGTTCCCACTGTTTCCCTTCTTCTATTTGCTGGAATCAGATACGAGCCGCCATTTTGGAACCATAGGTAACATTAACCACATTTTGTTTCTATTATAATTGAAAAACACCAGTTTTACACAAATAATTGCAGATTTTCTTCGGAAACTTCAATCAACTTATTCGTGCAGTATTTTCTTCATAATTAGATTTATCTGTTAACACAATTTTCACAGTGTTAACACAAATACGGCAAATATCGTATTTATTCGAATGTAAGTTCATATTCTTGTATGTTCATGTAAGTTCAAAATTCATATTCTTTTTCAAGTTTTAATATCTATGAAAATAGAGTACGTCTTATATTCGATGTAATACGTCATAATTTGCGACCTCTAGTGCCATTCGTCCTATTTCTCTGTCACCAATTTTAATGATATTCTTAGACCAATTTTTTTAATAGAAAATATTTGAGGTAAACTTAGCTCAATCTCATTGGTCTATTACAGTAACGTCGTCGTTCTTGTATGAAAATCACCCCCCAAAAAGTTGTAAAGCTTTCTTTCAAGACAATGAGTTTAATCTGTGGTGCTCCAATGAAAAATCTTAGTTATGCAACTTATGATTGCACGTGAAATCCACTGTTGATTACCTAGCAAATAAAATCCAGTGTTGATCAAATATAGCAACGAGTTGCGTAACTTTCCCCGCTGTTATGAGATTATTTAAAAATAACTTTTATATTACTGTATTAATAATAATAAATAAATAAAATTGTGTGTGGCGGCATCTGTTGTGAGATTCTGCAATAAAAACTTTTTATATTTTTAATTATTATAAACTGGCAAAAAATTTAATTTTGAGAGTAGAGCTGAATTTTATGAAAAGTCGTAAATGCTAACAACCAGTAAAATCTTCATTAAGTCCGATACCACACGAGATATGACAAGTGACACCCTCTATCTCTCCATCCCCTCGAAGTTTCACAACCAAACTTTAATAATATTAATTCCCCTTATACACGGACTTCCATGACAAATTTCGTTTCTTAATCTTCACCCCATTCTGCTATATTAAACGAAATAGATGCCAAAACACGCGCACAATCACAGTTTTTTTTTTTTTTTTTGCCTTTTTTTGACATTTTTCGGTTCAGGAGTCTCAAAACGTTGCAAATCTCGAAGGGTCAAATATGACACGATTCCAATACTTTCCCTTTTTCCTATACATGACAGCCGGGAAAGTAAAACTAGAAACTAAAACAACGTTAGTGTTTATTCAAAAGAGTCTAACACGGCAAGAGAAGAGGTTTCCGATTTCTATACCAGGGAAGACAATGACATATAACTTATTTTACTTGAAATAAATACTGAAAACTTTTGTTGACATAAATTTGTCTCGGAATTGTCTATTTAAACACCATGGGTTAGCATGAGAAAAAACACCATGAGTTAGCATGTAGAAATTAAGGTTCATCTTATATTAAATACAATAAAAATTTTATTACTGTTTATAAAAATGTTATTCTTCCTTCTAACAATTCATCTTAGATGAGATTAGAATGAATTATGCATGGTAACTACGTTTGTTAATGAAGACAATATTAAAATATATTTTTGGTCTCTACGAAGAATATGAAAACCCGACTGCGAATTAATTCAATTTGATTTTGCATAGTGTATATTTCGGCTATATCAAAACATTTTTTTTATTTTAAAAAATACTTAGACTGAAAATTTAAGCATCTTAGACCTTTATAAAAGTAGAAATAAGCTACTCTACCTTTAATTCTCCACATTGAATGAATTTGTAAGTAATATAAATCACCTAAAGTGTAATGTAATATCTAATGTCTTCGATATGATTTATATTTCGATAACTAAAAAAAAAAAATTTTAAAGAATTGACGGTTTTATTCTATAAATTTGTCAATTTTCTGATTTATCCAACATATTGCCGTACTCTCTCCAGCGTAGATGCAGCCATCTGTTGTCAAACTGTCAATAAGTGAGAGAACGAAACAGTTACATTTGTTTCTATTGTTCTTTCAGATAATATCGATTGTGAACACGAGAGTGAATAAACTATCGACTTTTCTCTTTTGGAATTTAAAGAATGTTTATAAATTTCAAATCCAAAGACTTCAATCTCTAAAGGATAGTTTATATCAATTCTATGTGACAATGCCATCATGCCAAAAGAATTCAGCATTAGATTGGATTTTTCAAATGAAGAAAGTATTACCATTTTATGAGATATTAAATTATAAAAAAAGGGCTATAAATATCATTAATATTAATTTATGTGTACAAATAAATATTTACGTTATTAAATTCAGCCTTAAATGTTATATTCTGTAATATAATTTTTCTACAGTTACAAAAAAAATATTATAATTAAATTATTATTTTAAATAGCTAATTCGATATTTGAATAATAAGTTTTCTCTGTAGAATTTAAAAATTATCGCAAATATTTATTTAATATTTAATCTGTTAAAATAAATATAATAATTTTTTGATAATTTAACGGTATTGTTAATCGAGTATAAAAATGAGAGATAAATTATATTTCTACACGTTATAATTTCATTAAAACAATAAATTTACAAATTATTATGTGTAAAAATATAGAGATCAAAATTCACTTCTGTTTTTTTTTCTTCCTCCAATCGATCGCAGACATAATATAACATTGAAAGGGAAAATGACCTTGTAGAATTTGTTGTGTCTGCTATTGGGAGTACGTTTGTTGTGTCTGTCTTTTTAAAATAGATTACTTACTATCCAACCTTTTCTTTTTTAACAAATTCATTGAAATTGAACAAATACATAGTAATTTTCACGTTTTGTAACGTTAAATAATAAATAAACTAAACGCTTTTACTAACTCTTTAGTTAAAATGAAAGTACAGGGAAAATTCTTCTTTCATTCTTTTTCTAAAAATTGGTGTTACAATAATGCATATAAACGGATTTTAATTTAAATAAATCAAATAAACATTTTTTAAAAGCCTATTAATCTTTTATTTCTTTCATTTAATATTTTCAGATTTTGTTACAAGATTGCTTCATTTCAATAGTACGTAATTCATCTATTAAAACTAGATTTGGACTAATTATTAAGAGGCCTATAAATTTTTTAATAATTTTCTCTAGTGCATATTTGTTCTACTTAAAAAATAAAAAATTTTTATAATTTTACGCCATGATTAAACGTTGCACAGAAGTAAAACAATGCATTTTTTGAAAGTAAGATAGGGCCCAATTGTCATTAAAGTTAGATTATTTTAAACTTAGTTTATTGAAATTTTATTATCATTAAAATTAGATGCAACAAATAGAAAAACTCATATATTTATGTTTTGTGACAAAGTATAAATTGAATCAAAGAATCGATATAAATTGAATAGAAGTAAAGTACAATTGTGACTACGAAAGTGTATGAATGGGGACAGAATAGCGAACATATTGAAAAACTCAGCGTGTTTGCTATTCTTTAATTTTCTTCCTGAAGTTTATTCAATCGTGAATATACGTAGGAAAAAGCGGATATTCATATACTGTAGTTACTCATTTCAACATTGAATAATATGTTTTTCGTATACAAGAAAACCTACAATATTCATTTATAATTATAATAAATAGCTATCAATAGTACTAGTTGATCATATTTACTTTTTATAAGATTGTTTTCATTAATCATTTTCATTTCTAACAACTCGAGATCCTTTATTTAACAGAGATGGCACGGATTTTAATGGGCCACACTTAAAAAACTATAAGATTGTATGTTATATGGTAGAGCTTTTCGTCCTAAAGTTTATTTCTTTATATGTACAATAACAACGTGATTATATTTAAAGGACAGTCCATTACATTTTTGGCTTCGTTTTACTCAGAGTGTTTGTCAGTTCGTTATTAAATCATACAAAAATCGAGATTAATAATGAAATAGTAAAAAGTTTTGAACACTGATAATGTATATTGTTTACAATATAGTTGTGAGACCCCATATTTATATATAGGAGAAACTAGTAAGACATTAAACTGAGATTTCAGGAACATATCAGGGCCATAAAGTATAATTATGTAAATTATTCAGTTGCCAGGCATTGTGTAAATATAGAATGTGAATTGAATTTAAATGAAACAAAATTTAAAAAAAAAAATGGAAGAAAATAATTATAAAAGAAAATTAAAAGAGCATTCACAAATTTTAAAGTATAAAAAAAGTTGGTTAATGTTACCTATGGTTCCAAGATGGCTGCGCTTCCGGTAATCTCCAATCCGGGTGTCAACTAGTTCTAAATTTCCATAAGCTTAAATAAGCTTCAAAATAGTGATGTTGGATTGATATTTTAAATTATTTGATGCGATGTGTTTTTTAAAGATGCTTTAATTGTTGAAATATGTACACCATTTTTTAATAATTTTTATGTACCGTGGCATATGTAACTCTTATTTTTAAAAAAATATATTTTATTTATCTTTTATAATGTAACATAGTGGAAAAATTTTCTTTATGATAGCATTTAGTCCAATTGAAGAGAGACTTTAAATCTGAAGTGTATATTTTCGAGAAAAACAGATGTAGAACAAAAGGATAATCAGTGAGTCAATCTACAATCTGTGATGTTATGTCATTTATATATAACCACGTTGTTATTGTACAAATGAATAAAATTGTATGTTATGTTTTCTGTTTATTTTCAAAGTACAGTATACGATAATTTGAATATGTTGTACTTATAATTTTTACTTTACTATTTATAAATAAAACTGAGATTAGTATAATTCATTACAAGAACTGTCGTATACATGCCAGCATGTCTTATGCACAGCTTGTATGATGGCCACTAAGTAATATCCGTAGGGATTATCTTCTCCAGCAACACTACATGTCATTTGATATCTATTTCCGTTAAATCAAAGAACATTTCAATCGTTTTTCTCTTTAATGCAAGAAATACAATCATCGTACATTAATTTTAATGATCCATTGATTCATAATTTATAAAATTCCGGTATTGTAATGTTGGAAAAAGTCGTAAAATGGTTAGAAATGGGAAATATGAATTTGGACTGGTGTGTTCCAATTAAACAGAAATCTTTAGTATCAATATGTAACCGGTTCAAACACCGTTATTCTCTAGGAATGATCACATCCACAGACTGCAAAAATACTAGCCAATCAACAGCTTTATTTTATCCAGATATATTTCGGAAATTACAATATTTTCCTCATCAGTAGGCTTTCTTCCAAACAAGCCAAACGAAGCACAAGCATTCTTTTGATACTCTTACAAGATATTTCAATATTCCAACCGTTTTGTTCCTATTTACGTAATAAAATCATTTCTTCCTATAATTAAACCAATTATATCTTCAAATTATTGCAGTACCTGTAAAAACCGGAATAGAAGCGGAAAGATAAATTATAGAAATCTTTAGAATCCGTACATGTTTACAAGCCGGTTTCAACCGATTATATAATCACCAGAAACAAAAAAAAGGAAAAAAAGAAAAGAAAAAAGCAACAGAAGAAAGGTAGAGAAAAGGAGAAAAACAGTATGAAAAAGAAAGCAAAGCAAGAGAAGATAATTGAAAAAAGAAAAAAAGAAAGATGGCGTTAAATAAGAATAATAGAACGAGTCAAAGAAATGAAAAATCACCAAAGAATAACCCAATATAACATCAAGGGCTACCTACCGCTGATGACAAGGAAATAACGTGTCCTTCCTCGAATGCAATAACACCAGCGAAGAATGGATACAGTGACGTGTTTGAGAAGTTGGGTGCTTGATCTTTATTCTGCAGATTATGGCCATAAAACTGCCTACCAATCGGCATTTTTACGAATTATCTTGTTCTATATTAGGCTTTATCTTAGAACTCAAATTTTTTTGCAAGTTTCTTTACCTTGCTATATTGAAAGCTTTATAATAAAGAATAACACTGCTTAACCTTCAAAGTTGTTAAATGTGTCATCTTTCTTTGGTAAATTATAAGTAATTTCGTAACGATTTCTTCAACTAAGTTGACATTTTGTAGAAAAGATAGGGCTTCAAATTCTATATAAATGCAAGTGTAAAGGATTTACTCGTTCAATCCTTGATGTAAAAAAAATAAATAAGGGTGCCATATCATGGCGGTTTCTTCCACTTACTTAAAATTTCATATCTACGGTATAATGTTCTAAATTTTAATTTCATCATTTATATCAAAACATTATATGACTTATATACTTATATATAAACATTATATACTTTTATTTATTATTTCTCAGATAAATTGCTGCATTGTTCCTTTAAAGAATTCAATAGTGTGTGAAAAAACAATAATCTCTAAAAGATTGTAAATTTCTTAAAAATAAACGAGTTTAGAACAACTCTTTTTTATCCGATTTCGAAATGAGTTAAAAACTGAGATGGACACCTTAAAAATTAGCAAATATTTCTTACTTTATTATCCGAATGCGTTTCACAATCACTTGTCTCTTCAGTGGACACTACACCTTTACATCACCAGTACATTTATATTCTACCAAGCCGTCCAAGCATGCATCTACAGATACGCCATTATTTAATTGATAACATTTGCATAATCTTTCATGCAATAATGTTCAACGATGGGTCTCGTTACAATGTTTTTTTTATTTTATACAATATCTTAATATTATTTCTATTTATAATACAATTTTTATTTTTACAATGTTGATGCCACGGGGATTCAGTTCTTTTTAGTCGGATTGCCGCTTCATGTTCTTTTAGCCGCTGTTCAAGCTGTCTTCCTGTTTCGCAGCCATAGATTTTACTTTCTGCACATGTACACATCAATCTGTAGACGACTCCTGCTACTTCCAAAGGATTCCTTGAATGCCCAACAACTCCTTTATTCACCACATAAATGCCTTTACTCAATTTATTTCTCTGTTCACCTGCTAAGTTGATAGAACAATTTTTAAAGTTATTTTTATATTTTTCAAAAATTTTTTAATATATGGAATTTTAATGTATAAATTATTAAGTTTTTTCTTTTTTTACATTGTATCTATTGATGGTGTAACAATTGTACCACCTACGTATTAATTGTTGCGGATAATCATTGAGTAAATATTTTTTAAAAAGGTTTGCAGTTTCGATTTCTATATGCTTCTGCAATGTTGTTCTATTAAAAATTTTCCTTAATTCCATCAGAAAAACATTTCTTTTTATGCGAAATAGTAATGTTTCTTCCTGTCTTGTGATTGTAACGTCTAAATAGTTAATTTCGTTATTTCTTTCTTCTTCGTAGGTGAATCTAGCATAAAAGGGGATACCCCGGAACTGGAAAATTTTTTGATCCAGTGATGTCATGCAAATATTTGCAATCTTCGGGCCTATCACGGACCCCATTGCTATCCCGTCTTTTTGTTGGTAAAAATCTGTAGAAATTAAGCATTCTGAAACAAAATTCCACTTAATTGATGGGTACATTGATTTCACATTCAGGCTCATAAGTCTGAAGGATTTTTTACTTTGACCACATAACAGGTGCGAAATTAACTGATCTGTATTTTTTATACTATATTTAGAATCTGGTATACACTGTAAATAATTTTTTATATAATGTTATAAATTATATAATATAGAGTATTTAAAATCCACAACAGGTCTATAAATATTTCCTACTTTATGAGTTTTAAGTCTAATATTAAGTTGTGGTATACGTATATTGTTAAAATTCATTAACTTTTTATAATCTTGGCTTGTAAATTCTTTTTTATGCATTTTCATCAACTTTGTTAATCCTTTTTTTAATATCTTCTATTGGATTATTATGTAGCTGCTCATATTCATCAGTAGTTACTATTTCTTTTTTCTTTAATTGTAATTCTGAATTCGTAATGATTATAAGTGCGTGATATTTATCTGCTTTAATGATAGATAATTGTTTATATTTAAAAAATTTTATTAATCTATTCATCTTACTAGTTATATTGATTGCTTTTTTATCTACTATATATTCTGTATACGCACCTTTTCCTTTAAACTTCTGAAGATCTTTACTTAAATTTATTCTCAACTGTTTTTTATCTTCCGGTTTTCCTGGGATTCGTCGGATAGCACTTTCTATTTCGGCCACAACTTTAATTGACTTTGAAAAAATGGGCATATTCATATTATCTCCATACGACAATAAACGTAGGTAATCATTCGGGACATCGACATCTGTTAAATTTATAATAACCGATCCCATTGTTTGATATTTATTTATTAGTGTGTGAAAATTTGTTATATTAACGGATATTATCCTTATTCTTCATTTTTTAAAATCTACAGACTGTCTATTCAGTTCGTGATCATTGTTATTTTGTATAACGGCCGGTTCACTTATCTGTTATAACAGCAAGCTGGCTTTTCCTCGGCAATTGATCCTTCAGCTTGTTATTCTGAATGATGCGGTTCGAGTCATATTAAATCTATAGAAATTTTCATGCATGTTCTATCTCGGAATATGTCGAATCTGCCTCTTATCATCCTCATCGTAAGGTAGGTTTATTTTGGAAAACTTAGCAAACTGAAGTAAGCAGATAAAATATTAAATTTTTATAATAATTGAATAATAATTAAATAAACAGAAGTAGATGTAATCTAAAATTTGAAGAAAATGCTAGCTTATTTCCAAAATGCATTCCAAGTCGAATTTCATTAATTTAATCTATGTAGTTTATGTCTAATCTTTTGGTGTTTTTGAAAAGTTTTGTTTATTTTCTATGTTATATGAATTTTTAATTGTTATATATTTTTATTTACGAAAGTTTTTAATTAATTAAATTTTTCTGTTTTTGTTTTTTTATCATTTATTTGTTTTAATTTAAAATAGGAAATGTCGCATAACAATTGATTTCCTTCTGCACGGATACAAAAGAAAGCCTGTAATATTAAGATAAAATATACTAAAAATACAGCGACAAAATACAATGAAATAAAAGAGGATAGATTAAAAAAACAATAAAGATAAAACTTTATGCAAACGCATGCTTTATAATATTTAAACAGTACGGTCGCGCTAATCCGAAATCCTTTGTAATCCGAACAGCTTCTACCATTCTTTTAACTAAAATTATGGTCTATCAACAAATATAAGTCATGTGTTGTAAGCATTCCTGCTTATTTTTTCTGTGACCCTGTTTGACTTAATAATAATTCAACCTCTATTTGCTGCTGTAAAATATATTACAACAGTAAAAAATAGCCCGAAAGCTTAATTAAGCATCATATCCCTCCCCGTTAATCCGAACTTTTCATTAAACCAACTACCACTAGTCTCAATTAATTCGGATTAGTGCGACCGTACTGTATATTTGAAGCGAAGAAAATCATTATTTTAACGGTAATTAAAGGTAATAAGGTAATAAGGTAATTAAAAATTATTAAATTATAATTAAAAATATATTTTATATATAACTGTGATTTAAATATATTATTATATATTGTGTAATGTAATATTGGTTTGGTTTTAAATGATTTTAAATTATATTATAATAACTTAATAGAAAGTCTTCATAAAAATAGATCAGGAATGTTTTTCATCAAAATTAATATTATTTTTTAATTGAAACTTAATTTTGAACAACGAATTTCTTTAAACATTTTTCCGTGTTGGCCGATGGCGGGAGCTGTTAAATTAGCCTGTTGCCCCGGGACCCAGAATAGGATCTGGTCGAAAAATTCTAGGAATGGATGTGTCCCCGTCTTCACCACTAGGATGGACCCATGATGAATAAGGAAAATAGACCTTAGTGCCCGCAGGGCAGAGACAGTAAAAACAGAAAATAGCATTTTTTAGTAATTTTGTTATAAAGTTTTTAATTAAATTTCTACTTTTGAGATTTATTTTATTTTCTTTTTGTAATATAAAAAAATTTAGCGTTTAAATACTTAAAAAATAGAGATTTTCTTCAGTAAGAAATTAATTAAAACTTTCATCTTGAAAAGAAATTACATTATGCACATAATTATTTAATGTATTGTTTCCAGAAAACAAATGTCTCTTTCGAAAAGTTTTCTAAATTTTCTTAAGGGTAAATTAAACAATTTTTAATTTTTGTTGCGATAATCACGAACCCTTTCGTCTCTACTTATGGTACCTGTTTGGAAAGACAGGAGGGTTTATAATCGCCGTACAAGACCAGATCATATATAGAAAGCGCATTTTAAAAGACACAACACTTAACAGACAGTGACAGATTGGCATTCGGGAATTTTGAAAAATTTCCAATGAGCCCAGTCAAAATATATTTCGTCCCGGTTTGGATTGTTATCCTAACTAAATTTAAGTTCTTCCATCTTTCTCAATAGATTTAATGTCTGCGCAATGTCAAAAACACGGCACATATTGATCGGTTCATCATTGACATGACAATGCCTGCAGCCACATTTCCGCATTTACAGCGTAGGATTTTGTGTAATAATCTGTATATTGTTGGTCTGTATATACAGATGTACTGTATTGTATATCTGTTAAACACATAAGCCCCTGAAAATGTTGCTAAGTAATGTAACTTTTCTTTATGCGCTGAATACTAGCGCATAAAGAAAAGTTCTTCCCTTACATTTTACCTTTTAAACGTTGTTAGTAGGCGCAGCTTCAACTCTAATGTTACTTGATGCCATTGCCAATTTCTACGTTCTGTAAACTAAAATCTACAAATAAGAACGACAGTACTAAAAAAATATATATTTTTAACGTTTTTTAAATCCTAATTTAACGAGCGAAATAAATTTCGGCATTCTATTGAAAAAGATCAAATTGCAATTTCACGAAATAAACTAATTTTGAATTGGCCAATTCTTGAAATTTCATAAATTATGCAAACTTTTGCCTATTTCATAAAATGTGCAACATTCCCTAATTTAGCATAGCTCTGTTTGTCTGTGGGCACTAAGATGTCCATTTTTAGTGCATTGTGAGTTCGGCACGCCTATAATGGAGCGAGATATGACGTATCCGAAACAAACCAAACGAAAAATCCAAAAATTCATGAGGTTTTTCGATCCGATTCCCATAGGCATAGGCTGACTCCTTAACCGCTTCGGGCATCCAGCCAGCAGTGTTATTATATTAAAAATAACAGATTTTAATTTGGGATTACTACTGTAGTGACATCTTAGGTTTCCGATTATGGAGATTGTCATAGCGATGTTAGCATTTTTCTTTCATCGACTTTGTTGTGACTTCATATGAAGTTCTGCGACTTCAATGCGGGACTCGAGCCACGCTCGATCCAGAAATTTCGTGAACGGACTCGTCCATCACTTTTCCGCTGAAACTATCTAAGCAAAGCGTGTCAACATGTCATTCGTGAATCATAAGATGCAAGAAACCAACATCTTATGGCAGAGGGAGTGGAACGAATCCGCAACTGGTAGACAATGCTACAGATTCATCCTATCAATAGAAGAAAGACAACAGAAAAAATCATTCAAAACAACTTTCGAATTTACGCAATGCTTGACAGGCCACGGAGCCTTTAACACATACTTACATCGTTTTAAAAAGAAAAATTACAACCATTGCAACATAGATATAAACTGAGAAGACTCAGTAGACCACTTCTTATTCGAATGCACATAATATCAAGAACACAGAATGAACTTTGAGAGAGTTTGTTTTCAGGAGGGTCACAATTGGCCACCCAAAACACGAGACTTGTTCGCCTGTGACAAACTACTAAAAGCCATGACACGATTCATACGAGATAGTAAAGCACTAATATCACCAATTATAGAAAACCGAGATAATGATTACAACGACGACGAGAACCAAGATGACCACAACAACTACGAACAAGAAGATCAAGACGACAATGATGAACAATAAAACACACGACGAAAACGACTAAGACAACAATGCCAACCATGACTTTGACAAAATGAAAACATCACAACTATAACGACGCCCATGTTAACTCCAATTACTTGTGTCTAGTTAGTGAAAGGCTAACCTTATGTTATTTCGTTAGCAAACCAGCCACTAACATAGTCAATTAACTATGTTATTTATGTAATATCTATTTGTAATTGACTTCGATATACTTTAATTGTTTTCTTTCAATAAAAGCGAGGCAGACGCCCATGGGGTCCCATGGGCTTAAGGTTGCTTATTTCACACTTTCCTTTCCTCCTTTATTTCCTCTTCCTCTAATTCTACTTTCTATTACTTCTTCCTTCCTTTACACACAGGGCAAAGTCTATTGCTTACAGGATAGCCCTTCTTATCTTTAAATACAATACAATCATAAGATGCGTAGCATTAATTGCTGCTTTTCTAAGCCACTTCACATAAAATGAAAATTGAGGTATTCTTCTTACTAAGTGGGTATTTACTTTTATAGGTAAGTCTTCCTCCGGTTTTATCCTAGAATTTCATATTAAAGCAGTTGAATTATGTGTAAAACTTATCCTAAAATTATAAATTCTGTTATAATATTTTATTCTAATAAAACTTTTACAATAAAGTATATGAATTCAACTTGACTTAGAATTAACAAATACAGTTCAGATTTACGATATAAGTTTATTACTAAATATTGTATTATAGTTAAATATATAATGAAGCAAGGATTTGTCAACATTTAGGGACATTGCCACGTTGTAAGAACTAAATAAATAAAATAAAATTTGCGATTATATTTAAATTGGATATCTGGGCGATTTCAGTTCAATATCAAACTAACGACAAAGAGATCCGAAAATATTTTGTTGATTCATTGAACCGGAATTAATCGTTGAATGAAACATGTAATACAAAACCTTAGCTTGGCGATAATTCGTCTTTATTGGAAAATCGGCTGAACAAAGAAAATGAGTCTATAAAAATCGATCCGAACAAATCGCATCACACATTTAATTTTGCTTTACTGCACATATTTTCTGTATCAAAAGATTTTACGATGTTTATAATGTTGGAATTTATTTGTCTCTACATTTTAAAAAATCCAGCAGCGATTTGCGTAAATTTTTCGGCTGTTACGTGTTTTTATTAAAAATATAACTTTTATACTGTTAATTAAGCAAAACGAATAAAATTGTGTGTGGCGCCATCTGTTATCAGATTTTGTTATAAAAAAGTTTTTATATTTTTAATTACTTTATAAAATGGTAAAAACCTTAATTTGGAGGGTACGGGTAAGTTTTATAAAAAGTGTAAATGTTAATAACGAATAAAATCTTCATTATGTCCTACCCCTATCGAGATATGCCTTTTCCCCTCGACCTTTAACCACGAAAATTTAATAGCATCAATACCCTTCATATACAAGACACCATGCCAAATTTTTATCCTAATCCCTACCCATCCTGAAATATTAAATGAAATAGGAGCCAACATACACACACATATATACATACATGCATATCTAAGAAACATTTTGCCTTTTTTTTTATTTTTACTTTTTTGGATTCAGGAGATCTCAAAACGTGGAGATTTGCAAAAGACTAGGAGTGTCAAATTTGACACTATTTCAATAATTTCCCTTGTTATGTGTACATAACAACTGGGAAGGTAAAATTGAGAAACGAGTTGCATAACTTTTCCAGAAAATAATTTAAAATTGTGTGTGGCGCCATCTGTTACGATATTTTATTTAAAAAACGTTTTGTATTATTAATTATTATAAAGTGGCAAAAAGCTGAAAATTCAGTGTAGCGGTGAGTTTTATAAAAAACAAAATTATTGTAAATACTAATAAAGATTAAAATCTCCATTAAGTCCGACCTTATAAACATGACCCTGTACTCCCCACCCCTTTGACCTTTAACCACCAAAATTTAACATCATTAATGCCCCTAATACACAAACCTCCCTACAAAATTTCAGTAATTTTCGACAAATGGCGGAAGAGTTATTAAACTTCAAAGTGGGTGAACAAAATCGTAAAAAATTAGATAATACATTAGTGATTATTGTGATAATTGTACGTAATTTATTATTTGTCATTGTTAAAATGGATAACAAAATGAGATGCAATTTGATATGATAAATTTAAGTCTACGTATAAAGACTCTACGTTTCATTATAATTGGGGGGGGGGTTCAGTAGAAATTTTGTACAAGTGACAAATAGTATAATTTGAATATATTAGTGATAAAATTTAATATTGGTTGAAAAATCATATTCTATTAAATTAAATAAATAAATAGATATATTGCAAATTACTTATATTTATTTTGTTTTTAATTTTAAATCAATACTTTCTGTGTTTTTGTAATAAAGAAAACTGCTTTGTCACTTACACCACTTTACCACTCACCACTTGAATTAAAGTGTCGTATCGAATTAATTTGTGTACGAAATTTTAAACTGAATTGAATAGAAACGCAATTTTTATGATTTGAAAGAAAATTTGAAATGTATAAATATAACTTTGCAACAAACAATAAAATGTAACTGCAAAGTAAAAATTTTATCCACTTACCATACAAAGAATAGTCAAAGAAAGTGATTGAAATCGATAGACACAATGTAACACTCACTTGTTAATTTGTCTGCTCCATTTATGTTGACATGGTTTCTAATTTTTCAATGGCATTGGAATGTTGTATTTTTTTATTTTTTATACTCCATCTTTAATTAGAAAAAAATGTTTCTTTATTCAAAATAAAATCTTCAAAAGTGCATTAAAATAAATGTAATTAATTTCTTTTCGAAGCTTGTCGTAAGTGCTTTAGTACGTGTGTGTAAAACAGTAATTATTACGTAAAAAGTATTTCGAAATTATCGTTTCATTGATAATATATTTTAAAAGTTTCATATGTCTGAATTTTCTTCTTTGACAATTTATTTTAATTGTTTAAAAATTAACTGTATTGAATTATAATACGATAAAAGAAATTAAAAAATAATTTTTGATAGAACCGTGTACAATAAATCACTTAATTTTACTATTTAATAAAATAATATTTATTAACCTTTAAAATTATATTTATGAAACGATAACACTTGAATCAAAAATTGAACGAAATGGAGACGAGAGAAGGAATTTATCCTTTTTACTCAAATGTTTATTAATAGCAATGGTGAAAATATTTGAACTTATTAAGAATTATAGGGAGATAAAGTAAAAATTTATAGTATTGCATCACACAGTGGTGCAGTTAAAGTAAAGCTAGATATATAGAGTGCATAAAATAATGATAAAAACTATAAATTATTTTAAATAATTTAAGGATGAATAAAGATAGTAAAATATGGATTAAGAGGAAAATTCAAAAATATGGGAGATAAGAGGAATATTAAAATAAAGAAATATTGAAAAGTGGATATGGTAGATCCGATGTGAATTATGGAAGGATTTTAGTGAGAAGTAAAGGAAAAATTGTTCAATTATCTATTAATAACTTCTTGCTTTTTTAATTTAGAAAAATATACAGATATAATAAAGCAATTATATATTTTAATGCATTAGTTGACTAGTTTATAAATTATATATGACAATTCTATTTTTTGTTTATTGTAATATATTGAGTGAAATTATCAGTTTAAACGTTATTTTATATGTCTATAAATTAAAATGTATTTCATAATTGAGCTGCAATTTGAAAAAATTATAGACCTATAAATTACTACTGTCGTGTATCTGTCTGTTTGTTCTTCCTTAATCTCGAGAACGGTGTTAGATAAATGAAATTCAAGACCAGATATGGAAAGATTAGGGAAAGGGTGACCCGAATAACTATATATGAACTTCCAATACAAACCGCAGGTCACGTTAATTCAATTAAAAAATTTTCCCTGAAAGAAGTTAGATAGATGACTGGCATGACTCCAATGCTAACGGAAAAGTGTGATGTACAGGGGCAAACCATTACTAATTTGAGGTGGAGAGCATATATTTTAAGTTAAATAAATTAAAAATATGATTAAAAATTGTATCCCAACACTGTGACGATGTCACAATACATAATTGCTCGTTAGCATTAAATTATTTATCATGTATATTACAATTTTTCACAATTTTACCATATTACAATTTATCAACGGTTTTAAACTCGTGACAATTTTAACACCTTATATCACATTAGTAAAATATCAGAACATGCTACAAACTAATGAACTTCTAGAAAATATTTACTAATATATAACAAGCGAGTATACTTTATCCTTTATTCAGAATAACAACACCTTAAAATTAGGCATATTCTCTAAACGTTATTCCCTTCCCTTCACCGTATTTAATTTTATATTTTATAATTTGTACGGCAGTTAAAATTTTGTTTAAATAGTTTAACTCAACCATAAATATATTGTAGACATTTTAATCAGTAAGGCAATAAGTAAAATTACAGATTTAATATTTAATTATATAATTTTTAAAGGGTAGTCCAAAATGGTCTGTGCACTCATAATTCAGATAGAAGCAAATTACTCCAGATATATGAAATATTTTGACACTCTGATGACGAATGTAAATACAATGTATGAATATGTTTCTTCAAACATATTCATACATTATATTTACATTTATATTAACTAATATACTTGAAATTTTTCATGTATCTGAACATAATACTGATACTTAGAAAGTTCTTAGATGATTTACAAATTCAAAAATTAAATTCGTTTATAGTTAATTGTTGCCTCCGGTCCCCTAATCTTTCCATATTTAGTCTCTATTTTTACCTATTTAATTCCGTTCTCTAGATTACCGAAGAAGAAGACAGACAGCAGACGGATGACATTGGGAATGTACAGATCGCAGTTTGAAAATTGCATTCCAATTAAGACAATTCCGGAAAAATATAAGTAAGAAACCATGAAATACTTTATGATTTATAAGTAAAAAAGAAAATGAAATAGACATTTTTTTAAAAATAGCATACACAAAAGAATGAAAATGCTGATTGCATTGTGTAAATAAAGGGATAAAAATAAGAAAATAGAAAGATAAAATATAAAAAAATGCTATTTTTATTGAATGTTATTTCATGAAATAATAACGGTATCATTGCAGATGAATAATATAATACGTTTTTTTATAAGTTATAAGTTTTCCCTGAAAGGAGTTAGATGGCTGGCATGACTCCAATGTTAACGGAAAAGTGTGATGTACAGGGGCAAACCATTACTAATTTGAGGTGGAGAGCATATATTTTAAATTAAATAAATTAACAATTTTGTAAAATAATGAAACTAAGAATTTATAAAGTGACAATCAATTAATATAGTTTTCTTTACAGTCCCGGAAAACTTTTGTTAATTTAATATAGACAGCTGCAAGAAGAGACAATGTAAATATAATGATATAAAGAGGGCAAATTTGATAATAGCACAAAGATATAAGTTTCCAGTCTTGTTAACTTAGATTGAATGAAACGGAAATCGAATAGAAGGAAATGTTCGTCAATTAATTTCAAGATGAATATTTTCTTTAATTTTAACTAATATTAAACTTTCATTATTATAAAATGAGCAATATTAATTAAAAATTATAAATTACTATTAAAAATTTCAAAAATAATTTAAATATGTTAACTTTAATTACTGTAAACACTATAAAGTTGTTAAGCCAGTGGAAAGTAAATAAACTGTAAATAAAACTCTTTAATAATTGCAAATTAAACTGTTCTATAAATAAAGAGCAAATTATTAAAATTTTTATAAAAATATATTTAATATTCGAAGCAAAAGATGCTGCAATATTTATCATCAGAAATTTATCTTGATTTTTACATATTCAAACTGACTAATGTGAACTGAATTTAAATTATTCATAAAGATTTATTGACACACGAGGTTACGTATCGAGCTAAATTTCATGAAAATTTCTTAGCAACTTTGACATTGTTTATACAGACTGGAAAGATTGACATACTAATGAGTTAACCTACTTTCAACGTTAGTTTAAGATATCACTTTAACTGAAAGTCATATATTATATAAGACGTAATTAAAATATTATTAAAAATTTTGATTTCTTCAGCTTGATTCTAAGATCAAAATTCCTTTCAATGAAAATTCTATGCAATATTATATATATATATAAATAATAATAATTGTTTTTTTTTATTTTTAAATATAAAACAATTCTTCTAAAAATTGAGTTATATCAATGTAAATAATAATAATAATAATAATAAAAGGCCACTATATTGAATACATGTCATATTGTGAGAAAATTCCTGAATACAGACACACACACTGATACACTCTTTTAATTTCTGTTTTGGTTACTATGCCTTGACTTTGGTCCGGCATAGTACACAGCCAGCCGGTGTTAACCGAGTATATCTCACTTAACCCAACATAATAATAATAATAATATAGTATAAAGCAATAATCACAAATAGAAATAATATAAATTAAGTGTAAGTTTTATTTTGTAACAATTAAAATATCAAAAACATACTCTTTTTGACCCCTGTACGGGCAAAAAGAGGGGGTCAACAGAGTATGAGGGATGGAACACATTGCCTGTGAAAAATTCCGGAGTTGTTTCGATCCCGGATGCCCCAAAACACGGGGGGGGTTAACTACCTCAACCATCGGCTGTAAAAAATTAAAAAATGATTTTTATCTAATAAGATGATGTATTAAAATTAAGCAAATTAATTAACTAAACGATGAATATATCCTAGATTAAATACGTCATGCATATCTTCATTGTGATAGTTTAATTTTATCAGTACACATGAGAGAATGCTTCAGATAACTGTACCTAACTAAACAAATTGTATTCTCTCTTCAGTTATTTAATTTTCAAATGGCATTTGTTTAGTATCAAAAATATTCTTTACTAGCATTATCGAAGAAGAATTGAATATTTCATTCCCAAACATTAACATACTTTTTTTTATATACTTGGCATAACATTCTTATTTACCATCTTTCATGCCATAATTTTGCATAAATCTCGTATATAAAAGCTGCAAAAAGTAAAATCTAAGTCGAGTATAGTTGTTCTGACTCTGAAATCTATAATAAATAATAAAAGACCTTTCTATTATTCATGAGAGATTTCAGTCAGGTAAATGTACTTTTTCTACATTTTTGGTTACCATGTTTTATTGAATTTCACATAATTTTAAATAATATAAAAATCTACATCCATGCTTTCAGAAAATAATAAAAAAAAGACTAAATTAATTAGTTTTTCAGGAAAATTATCCTGCATAAAGTCGAGCTGCATAAGTAAAACTGAGATATTGATAATTTTGTAGAGGAATTTTATAATCTTGACGGAAAAATGAGAAAAAATATGTTTTTATTTAATGATAATTTACATTATTAAAAGGACAATTGTTTTTGAACCTTTTTATTCTACCTCATTTATTATTAGCTTCTCTGAATGAATAAAATTTTGATTAAGCTTGTAAAACCCGTATATATAATTCTATCAGGATGCTATTATAAAATTATAAATATAAAATATTTATATAATTAATATATATTATAAAATTGTCCTGACAGAACTAACGCGTAAAGAAATATTCATAAAAATGTAAGGAAGTAAGAAATGTGATGAAATTGAATTTGATCTTAATTTCATGTATTTCTTAATTCTGCTTATTTGTTATGTTATAATAATGATCTTATTATTAAAATAAATCAATTAAAATTGTCTCTTTAGTTAATATTGAAGCTTATGTCATCCGTTTTCCCAACCGAAAAGCTTCATTTTAAAAGAAAAATTAATTAATTCAGCTATTATCTATCCGGAATTCTGGGTTAATATATACTTTTCTGGTTTATAGAATTATAAAATCAAAATTGTGTTTGTTATCCAATTATAATGAGGTGTTTTATCCTTTCGTTATCTTCAAATAAACACTAAATTACCTTTTTGTTTTTTATTTGCATTTTTACACACCGTTTAATCTTCTTGAGATAATTTTAGTTTCTTTTGATCCGTTTACTTTATTATCAAACAAAAACACAAGTCGCCATGCTACAGGATAATCATTTTAACGAGAGCAAAGAGAAATAAAGAGTGAAATCTCACAAATAACTTGTTTATATTTTCTCTCGCTCACTTAAAATTCTGGTGGAAAATTTTTTTTATACATTTCTGGAAAATTTTTGGTGGGCAAATGGTGGGCAAACGTGCCAAAAGTTATTGTGAAAAAAAAAGAAAACGCAATTGGAGTGCTGTTATTTAAAACTGCCCAGAATTCGGATGAAATTATTTTATCTTATATAAATTTATGAAGAAAGTTTAAATTATTAACTACCAACGAATGCTTTTATTTCACATTTGTTCTGTAAAATCAAAATTACATACAGAAGACTAAGAAAAAAGGGAAAACAATAAAGAAAAGTAATAAGTTTATATTTAAAAAACATATTCGAAGAATAATTGAAGCTTCAAAAATGTATATCATATTATAGAACATTAAGACGTTAAACTTACATGACAAGAACTACCCCAAATGAAATTTGAACTGTGACGTATGAAATATAGTAACTTGACAATGTCACAGACTCAATTTATTATATCATTGGAGAATGTGTGATGGAGAATGGAACAAATTTTACGTATAAATTATAGAATATTTTATTAATAACATAAGTTTCGATTATTTTAATTAATGTATATGATGATTTATTTACGGTCGTCCCTTCACTTTAGGAAAGTGACAGTGATAATACTAATAAAATTTTACGCCAATATTTTCTGTCTTTTTGACCTTTGTGGGATTTGAAATTATCAAAAATAAAAATTTGACAGAAAAACATTTCTGTCTTTTTATTTTATTACCGAACGAAAGCAATATTTTGACTCGGAAACTTCATTTATAAAGTGAAATACAGTAGTATGATATTAACAAATATTTTATGTTTGAACTGAAACAGTCTTGTCAGACTGTGAATAGGTAAAAAACAATTAAAAAACATTTTTCGACATATCAGAAAGATCAAAATAGAATTAATCGAGTTTAAAAGTTAACATCATTATTAATCCAATAACAGTAAATTAGTAAACTGAAGCATTGTACTCGCATTCATATTTAGTCGTGTTTTTCCCCAATTTTTTCTCTCTACGGGCACAAAGATAGCGTTTTATTTCATATTTATCGTGGGTAATCGCCGGATGGCCGAGCGGTTATGATGACAGCCTACCGTTCTGAAGAACCCCGAGTCGAGTCATAAAAATCTTAGGAATTTTTCGGGAGAAGTTATCCAAATCTCGTTCATCACCCATTGGCCGTCCCATTGTGAGCCTGACTGAACCGATAAAAAGATCCTTTTAGTATCCATAGGATAAAAAGAGTTTAAAAAAAACTATTCTGATTTGACCAGCCCCAACTAAATTTAAATGACATCATTATATGCCATATATATATATACTGATAAAATAATTATAGTTCATATTATTTAAATTATAAGTAAATTTTAGTATGGTATTAGGCAATGAATGGAAAATGGAGTTTGTCTCAGAAATGAGGACAATAAATTGTCTTATTGTTTGAATGGGATTTTACAACCACGTCTATATTCACTACTGTCTTAATTTCAAACGTAGAAAACACATCAATTCAAAATATATACCGATTTATAATCATTAAAAAAGCCGGGGCGATTATTATTTTACACGTTTCGCATATTGAGGAGACAAGTGTACATTAAAAGCTGGATTCAACCGTAACACTGTTTCATTCTTGAGATACGACGTGGACAAGACTGAAGACATTTTGTGTTCTTCAATTATTCTTATGAATTTTTTCAAAAATATATGCCTTAAAGTTCAGATATTTAATAATTTAAAATTTAGCGATTACTTTGTTGAGTAAAAAATGCGTTCCATTTTAGATTTTATATTTAATTTATCTTCAAAAAATATTATCTTTGTCTAAATTAATTAAATTAAATTCTATTGTTAATTTCACATACAGTAGGCTAATTGAGGACTAAGATGTGATATTTCATAATGAATTTTAGTAATAATAGCTTTTTATGAATTTAGTAAGCACTAAATGGAGAAGTTTTAATAAATCGTTTTATAAAGTAAACGTTCATGTCAAAAAATACAACGCACTCTTGCTAATCCGCACTTTAGTATTCCGGTTTCTCGATTATCCGGCATCGCCTATGCGCTTCCGTTTTCATTGAAAACGTTAGTCGTGTTTTCTTATTTATCAGGTTTCATTTCTATGTACTGTACACTGTTCCATGTTAGTATGCCGTATTAATTGTACAGTATGCCTATCCTCAAAACTAATCAGTACGGAAAGCCGGCAGGTCATTATTTTTATGCCGGTTTGGCCCTATAAATTCTCACAAATCTGGCATTCTCGGTAATCTGACATCGTCTATACAAAGAATGACCGGATTAACAAGAATCTAGTGAATTTTCAAGTCAGAAAAACAAAATTACAAATAACAAATAATATAGTCAATCTCAAATTTGAAAAAAATAAAACATAAATCAAATATCAGTAAATGTTTTATTTGGCATTTATTCATTTTTACATATTTTAAAAATACATTACATTAATAAAAAGGAAAGCATATATAAAATTAATAAATTGGAAACAATAGAAATAAATTTAATAATAAATATATTATATTTACTGTATATAAAAATTATCTGTATTATGAATTAATCAAAGAAATAAGACGATAAAACATAAAAACCAATTTTAAAATAAGTAAATTATAATTAAAATTTTAAATTTAATTTAGTTTCAGAGAGCATATTATGAAAAATATCGATGAGAAAAATATACAATACACAGACAATACATGTAAAAAAATTTCATCACAAGCTGTTCAGAAAATCTTTCTAGGAAAGAATAAATCTGTTTCGAAATCCGCTAAGATCACAGGGAAGCTAAAGATATCTGGAAAAAATGAGGTGAGAGGAAAGCAACAGAATTCAATAAGATTCTAACAGAATCAATGAAAGCATTAAGAAAGACATCATCCGGATAACAGCAAACGTTTATAATCCAGTGCTATTGCACGAAGAATGTAAAGAAGGAATTTAAAAATCTAAAAAATTTCCACATAAATTTACAAAAATAAAATTAATATGAGAATTTAAAAGTAATAAAAAATATAAAGAATCTTGAAGAATTTCTCAATCAAATCACAAACCAACATTCTAAAGGTTGCTTAGAAAAATAGAGTTAAATCATCTTCGGTTTACTCAACGAATCCAATATAAAATATGATTAATAGTAATTACATTTTTTTGATTTTTTTAAATCTTATTCCTTGTTAATTGCAATATATTTTTGTTTTATTTTTGCCACATGTTCTAAAGCCGAATTAATTTAGTTTACTTAAATACAGAAAACATTGAAGAGCTAATACGTAATTCGAAATCAGAGCAATACTAAACAGTAAAATACAGTTTATTTGATTTGTTTACCTCTTGTATTCTTGTACCAATTAATGCAAATTTAGTATAAATAGAAAACAAAAATGCATTGAATGAAGTATTTTACTATTTATTTTTCTGTAATTTATTATTGAGAAGTGTTAATGAATGTTTACAAATTGAAATGCTTATACTAAGTTAAACTGCTCTGTGTTATTTTTATTGTCTCCGTCACTTTTGATGTAAAAAAGATAAGTAATAATAATAATAATAATAAAGGAACAGAAAATAATGTGTATTTCAGAATGTGAGTAGGGAGTAATTTTTTTCCAATGATGACTTTTTCAAGTATCAAATATCAAATGTTTAAAAGAATAATTCCTAGAAGTAGAGAATTGTTCTCTACTTCTAGGAACAATTTTTATAGAAAATCTAATGCTGAACAAACTATAAAATTTCTCGATTTTTGAAATTTTCTGATATCATAAAGTTAAAAAGAATATGACTTATCTGCTTGGACTTTGTTTTTAACTAGAACTTTTTATCACGAAGGAGTGAACCCAAATAATTAGTATTAAAAAACTTTTATTATAACCTTATACTACATACTTATAGGTTATAATAAAGGATTTTTAATGCGAATTTCGTGCGGGTTTACTCCCTTTGAAATCTTAGTTAAAAAGCAAGTCTAAGTAGACAAGTCATACTCGAGACAAAGGACTAGAAGCACACATCTTAATAAACTTTTAAAATTCTTGAAAAAATTCGAATAAACTAAACTGATTAAATGAACCAAAATAATTTAATTCGTTAACATAAACTTGCCGTTTAATTAAAATTATATACGATAATTAATAAATATAATATAATGTAAAAATAATTTAATAATCGTAACGTTGTAATTGTTAGTTTTTATTGCAATTTTCTTAAGTGAATAATTTGTTAAAAATTCTTTATTCTTATTTAACCTCAATGTTTAAATAATAAATGTCTTATAAATGGGAACAGAGAAAAATTATTCTTTTATAGGTCAACTGTAATATAACTTACAGGCAATCTCTTGTAAATAAAACTTGTATAAATAGAACCATATATCTTATGAACCATTTCTTGTAATAAATAAATTTTAAGAGAAAATATATAAAAAAATAAGATCTCTTTTATTTTCCAATAAGTGTTTTGGTAAAAATATCAGTCGTAGACGGCCGAACGGCCGTGGCAGTTAAGCGTCAGCCTACCGCTCCGGGGAATCCGAAATTGAATCCGGGCTAGTAATTTACTAGGAATTTTTTATGGGAGGTTTATCCGAGAACAAGCTAGGCCCTGTTCCTTAACACCCGATCCCCTATAGAGCCTGGCCGAACCTACGAAGGATATGGAAAAAAAGGCCCTCTTAATACTCATAGGAGGATAAAAATAAAGCTCTATTTATATAATGAACTCAGTAACGAGAACTGCAAGAACATCGTAATAGACCCCACACTGCATGTCTGTCACTATCGAGGTCATTGTGTTTTCGTAACTATGAGTGGAAACAATTTATTCCTTTTTCCACCAAAATATCGTAATGTTACTGATTATTATTCTCACGCTAAGTTAAACTAATATTACGTATTACACGTGAGCTATTTTTTAATACTGTACTTGTCACTGAAAGTTTATATACTTATATTGTAATTCTTCAGTTTCAAAAATAGACTAACAAGATTCAAACAATCTCTCTGTCTGAGGCAGAACAGATCCGGGTTGCTTTCTGTTGAATGTTGAATTGTTTGCCAAAACTGCCTCAAATATGTCCATATTGATATGCCAGAGTGGATAGTGACGATGAAGATGCTAATTCTCATTTATAAATTTTGCTGCTTACTTCAAAAAAATTGTTTCTAAGATTTCATTTTATCTATTTCTGAAGTACTCTATTAGATAATTAACATAAGCTATTCAATAAGTTTTACGTGTAATAAAATATACCATTTCTATTAAAGAATTTGAATTTTCAAATTTAACTTGCCTCATTCCTTGATATTTTATTTAAAAAAATATACTGTGTAAATGTAATGTAAATAATAATTATTTATTTAAACATTTTCTCGATGCTTTCCAATAAATTTAGATGTGCTAATTGATTTTTTTTTTGCGTAAGAGAAAATTTGTAAAATAATAATAATATTATTATTAATTAATAAAATTATTGAAAACTTTATAAACTTTTTCATGTAGAGTAAACCTGTCACTGTCGAAAACATAAAAAAAAAAAAGATAGTTGTTCTGAGGTGGGATGAAAATTGCACGGGTGATTTGACATTGTAGAAAATCACAAAATATTTTGTAGAAATGCCCTCTAACGTGCAGAAAACTCTTAAAGACACAGATGTAAATCGACCTTCCATTGTAGACTACGATTGAACTTGAAATATGTATGGAATGAACAATTTCCTCTGTGGGCGAAATAATTAAAAACAAGAGATTCTCTATAGTGGTTATTTCTTGTTTTTTAAAGAAAACTTTGTTTTTTTACATATACAGTAGAGCGTCGATAAGTGGAACGTCGGTAAGTGGAATGGCCGGAAAGTGGAACGATTTTCAGTCGGACTGTGTCGTGCTGAATCGAATGTTTTTGATACTAAATTTACTTCTAAAGTATAATTTTCATGTTTTTTATATTCTTTAATATATTTATTTTGTTTGTACAAAATGCAGAAATAATTTTTAACGATACGATAGCCTCGATGATTATTATAAAAATTTTCGTTAGGCTTAAAATCGACGAAAATTCAACACGAAGCGACACGCAACGGAGAAAAATTTGAACATCGGACAGGTTAATGTATTTTTTCGTACAAAGTCGGAAACTGGAACAAATCATTAACTGGAAGGACCCCAGTTTCCAATTGGTTCCACTTATCGACGCTCTATTGTACAGTACATTCAACTACATGAAAGACCAGTAGCCAAAATGTGTTATAATGACCAATTTTGTACAGTGCGGTAGTTTCTACGCATCATTTTGAGGAAAGTTTCCGTTGTTGAGCTTAAAATAGGATTTTTAATGGCCGGAGCCGCATCAATTTAAAAGATCAATGTTTCACGAATTGAAATAGAACAACGAGCTAGAATATATTACATAGAGTGGCTATGACTTTAGATAAAGCTCTCTTAGCGGCAACGACTGGTACTATCGACCGCCATTTTACTTTCATTCAAAACAATGAAGCTGTACCATCTGTACCACGTGTTATCACTTTAGAATGTATTGTTTTTTATCTAGCTTTATATTGTTTTGTTTGCACCAAGATATGAGATTTAGGCCATTAAATAAGTGACATAATTCTAAATTGTTTCATCTCGAATTTAGCTATTTTCTAGATTTTATTTAATTATTATAAAGAAAGTAAGATCAGAGTTTAAAGTAGTAAGTGTAGTACTTAACCCTCAGTATAACAATATTTTTATAATCTAAGTACGAGCCAGGTCTTGAAGAGCTTTATTCTCAGCCATATGATTATTTATAGTGTACTCGTGTCGGTCTGATCCGTACCATATTTGTCGATTTTTTCTGACAGTGTTTTTTGCAGAATATAATTAGTGATCTTGTGTATTATTATAGTTATAGTTTGTGAAAATTTCGGTTTCAACTTGTGAAGTTGTTTACAATGAAAAACTACATTTTAACCCTCGTCATATTATGAATCGCATTGGTGAAGTTAAAATTTTTCTAAGAGGTAATAAGGTGCTGATAATTGTTGGAAATGGAAGAAACGTTGCTTTTTCCCCATCAAAAATAGACAAAGAAACATTCCAGTAAATGCAAGAGACTTTTATGTAGAAACTACACCATGAGGATGTGTACGAATTGTGCACTGTATCCATCAGTGTGGTTAACAAAAGTATATTAAAACGAACTAATCTTGTGTTCGTTATGTTATAGACAACAACTTAGACACTGAAGCAGTGAGACAACAACTTAGACACCGAAGAGAGATTGGAAAATTACTAATCCGACACGCATTGTTAAATAGGCGAAATAAAGAGAACTGATTTAATCTCGGTCTCTGTTAATTGTGCATAATTAAGAAAGACGTGATAAATACTGCTAGTGTCACTATTAGAAGAAGAAATCTTATAATAATGTTAGAAGGTTCTAATGAGTCCAAATTGCTCACAATTTAGATTCATTTTTAAATATTTTTGGGATTTTTCAAAATAGACAAGAAAAGATAGGCCAAACTATAATATTTTTGTACCATCTATACATTATTAATATCGTATACCCTCAGTGAATTCTTTCCGAGTCAGGAAGAAAAGAGGTTTATGAGAATTAAATACAGATTAGATAGAGGAGGGATAAAAGTCAATTTTAATATTTATGGGCAGATAATGAGTTACAGGTTGACAAATAGAATAAATATAAGATAGCGAGAACTCAAACTGTATTATTAGAAATTGATGGTGATAGAGCAACGATACAGGATCTAAAAGACATGTTACTTGCTTTTTGCCACCTTGACCGCTCGACCGCTCGGCCGTCTTATTTAAATAGTTGTACTATACTTTAGTAGAAGCACAGTACTGATATGTTCTGTTGGAAATGCTTTACTAAATCCTTTATATTATAGAACGGCAAGAATTTACCCTTTACAGACACAGGTAAAGATACCGCTGAAAAATATACCGGTATGCAACGTATTAATTTAGAAGTTAGTTAGTATGTCATTAGACTCTTCTATGATAAATCAATAAATTTCATTTCTTCTTTTTCCTATTGCCTATTTTTAAAATTAGCTTTCCCTTGGCAAGGAATGTGAATAAATTAATGTACTGTAGATCTGTTTTATAAAAATGCTTGACTTGAATATCAGGGACGGCAGATCACGCGTGACATCAACCTGAGGGTGGTCTGAAAGGGTTAAAATTGTTGACATCATGTTTGAATGACTCCTGAGAGTGAGATCCCTGAATTATGGCTTTCATGGAAACGTTTATTTTTCTCTCACAACTAATACTGTAGAAGGTCCACTAAAACGTGCTTTAATAGAAAACTATGACAGTTTCGTATTGGTATGTTAATCGGTATCATTAATTCGGTTTGTTTGTATTGGATATGTTATACAGTAATTACTGTATAACATATCCAATACAGTGCTATAATTACGGTGATTTCATTTTAAATGGGATCAACCAGAATAAGTGAGAAAAGGAAACGAAGTTCTGATCCGTATGTAAGGTTTACACTAGATTCGAACCAAATCTTTTACGATAGTATGATACATTTTAATTAATTAACGTATGTTTTGCTATGACAATTCGACTAGCTCTCGGATTTGTTTCTCATTCCACACTTGATCATTACTGTTTGGCAGTATCGGTTTTAACAGATAGTACGGGTATAAAGCAGACAGGTGGGACAATAAAAAAAAATAAAGCTAAAAAATTCCACAGGCAGGTTGCTTAACTTTCTCGGCAAAACTTGATGGCGCCATTTGTTATGATGTTTTATTTAAAAACGTTTTATGTTTTTAACTATTATAAAATGGCAAAACCTTAATTTTCAGGGTAGGATGCTAATAACAAATAAAATCGTCATTAGGTCCGACTCTACTCGAGATACATACAACCCCCTTTATCTCCTCACTCTATCGACCTTTAATCACCGAAATTTAATAGCATCAATCCCTTATAAATAAACCCTTCTGCAAAATTTCATAAATTTTCGACAAGAGGCGCAGGAGTTATTAAGTTTCAAACAGAGTTAACAAAATCGTGCCAACACAAACCCACACTAACAACCATACATACTTAATAAAAATCCCGAATTTTTTGTATTTCTTGACGTTTCAAGGTGTCCTAAGTCCAAAAATATAAAAATCTTGAGGGAGATTGCAATACTTTTCCTCTGTTATATATAACAGCCTGTAAAGTGATATAAATTTTAAGTTTATTCCAAAAATTTAACTTAATTTATGCTTTTGATAGCAAGGACTCTTATATGATTTTAAAAATCGTTACAATCTGGATAATCTCTGAATGCACCCAAGAATTCTATCTGATTTCTATAATTTTTGGTGCTTATCGATTTGATCGATTGAGTGCTTATCGAAGAGATATCGATTTGAAAACATTCTCTTTGATAGGATTAAACTAGAAAACATACGGCAAAAACTCCAGTTGATGCTCACCAGATTGGATTAGAGTACGAATTTCTTTAGTCTTTTGCAACTTGAACACAAACTATATGGTGTATTTTCTCGGACACATGGCAAATTTCATCACTAAGTTTTCCTCAGTTGATCTGAGTTCAACTGAGGAAAACTTAGTGATGAAATTTGCTATGTGTCCGAGAAAATACACCATATAGTTTGTGTTCAAGTTGCAGAATAAGCACCGGCACGGTTTCATAAACACTTCTTTAGTCTTGTGAAATGGTGTATCTTGTTGAAACTTTCTGTTCCTTACTTCTGGGAATGAAACTTACAGAAATTTTACGTAGAGACAGAAATGACAGTAAATAGACTGTTTTCGACATTAAAATGCAGAAGGTCGTTTCTGGTAATAGCAGGCGAAAGGAAATGTTTCTTAGTTCTTATAACAGTTCAGACTTTCTGGCATATAGAGTTCATAAACACGAATAATGGATTTATTTGTAATTTTGACAATGTTATCGTCATATTTGCATATACGCTGCTCTTGCGTAGAGTCAGTATTAATAATCTATCAACATTTGCAAGATTTAAAATTATGACCGTATACCACGCGTGGACAGAACAGAACACCTGTATTTCAGTAGGTAATATTTTTAGGAAGAGTCTTTTGTATATTTAAGTGTCATTGAAATATGTATATATTTGTGTGTACAGTAGAGAAATCTCGAAAATAACAAGCAGCTGAGTCAGTATGAAAAAGTGAGATTTGGAATTCCGTGAACAATTGAGCTCCCCATCTTTGTTCTACATACTGTTTATCCTTCTCCTAAACCAGCGGTTCTTAACCTTTTTAGTGGTCAGCACCCACTTGAATCCGAAAATAAGCTTTTGCACCCCCTTAAAAAGCGTGTGTATATTTTTTATTTAAGAAAAAAACATTTATTGCATAAATAAATGCAATGTTTATTTACAATATATATTACTATATAACATAAAAAGCAGAAGTGTCGAGATCTGGCAACACTGAAACAAGTTTCGAGAAGGACCATGTGCATCGACAGAAGGCGGGAAAAGAAAATTTACATACTTAAGTACTAATAGTTCACGAAAATAATAATTTTCGTGAACTATTAGTACTAAGTACTACTACGTGAACTATTAGTACTATTAATAATAATGTATTATATAAATACATTTATTACATATATAAATTATAAAAACACATATATAATATAATATAAAATAATATAAAAAATATAAATACATATATAAATTTATTACATTTCATGTTGTACGAGGATTTTTTCCCAATTCTCGAACTTTGTTAGAGTGAATCTGTGCTATAGAAGTGCCGTGTTATTCAAGGTATGAGAACACGTCACAAGTAGTTTCTGTACTGCACGTGACAATGTGACTACATTAACTGCATGTACTGATGACCGATGACAAGCGCAATGTGCTGAGAGACGGTAGAGTAGAGAGTGAAGAAGTGGGGGTCCTGTGTTGCTGGGTGCCACGGTTTGTAGAGAACACAGTCGCCTCGTTCGTATTTTCTTTTTAAATTTTTTAAATTTTTCTTGCACCCCAGGTTAAGAACCACTGTCTTAGACTCTAGGAAAAGGATAATTTCATACTGTAGGACCTGGAGTATGAAATTAGTTCAATAAATATTAGTAAATATTGATTATTCAATTTATTATGTTTAAGGGAGATCATCATGTTAAAAAATTAATTTTAATATTACTCTTTTCTCTGAAAATTATTTTGTAAGAAACATTTTAAATTTTTAAAAATCAAAATCCTTTTTTACTCTTAATGTGTAAGTTGTAAACAGAGAAAAACTTTTTAAAAATTAGTAATTAAATTCTGAAATATATTAATTATAAATTTACAAAATATTTAATGTTTCTTTATTATTTAGTAAAATAAATTTCGAAGATTCCATTATGTTAACGTTATATTAACCTTCACAACTATGGTTTCATTATACAGTATACAAATAAAAGTATACTTGCAAAATTTACCCTTAACAAGCCTGAAAATACCGATATAATGTAAAAGAAATCATTAAAATGAATAATTTTATAGGAAAAACATATATAATTTTAAGAAAATTACAGCAAAAAATAAGAGAGAGAGAGATAACGTAACCGTAACGTGACGTTTATACGAAAATAAGCTAACATTACGCAAACAACCTACAAATTCAATTTTCGATTTTGATGTTTTCGAAAAGACGAAATAAACGACATCGTGTTATCATAACAAATTGCTTTAGAATAAAATCACTTTCCTCAATTAATCGGCGAAAAACGCGTTCACACGACGCACACGTCAATACGCACATTGAAACACATCATTTCGAAAACGAGCAAATTTTATTTAGCGCAATATTTTTCGGCAGAAATGGCGACATCGATTTTTTATCTTTTTTATGAAAACGTTCCTTCCACCTACAGTTTATTATGAAGAAAACAAAATATACAAAAGCATAGAAGCTTAAATAAATTCTTTATTTAAACTTACTTAAATCAAAATAAAAAAAAAATGTAAAATTATTTTATGACTCAACTTTGATAATATATAAAAAAATAAAGACTAATTTTTTCATATTACTTTATTATACAATATAAACGCATACAGTTGTATTTAATACAGAATCTTACACAAAAACATTCGTTGTATATTTCTATTTTAATAAGATATAGTAATACACACTTATAAATTAGACATTGCGTGTTTACTACGATTTTACTGCAATCTTGACGTAAATAAAAAAAAAACTTATAATTTTATTTTGAATACTTTTATAAAATACTCGAAAGAATATATAATATAATTGTTTAATAATTTTAATTTTTTATTTTAAAACATCGCTTGTTTACTTGTGTAGCTATTATTATATCCGACGTGACCTTTTATGAAATGCTTGACGTAAAGCACTCGATATAAATACGGAATGTTTACATTCGTTCTATTAGATATTTCGATTGTGCTAAAGTACGATTATACTAATGCTTTAAGTTTGACTTTTGTATATTTTAATTACTCAAGATTGATATCAATTTATTATTTATAATAATATTTTTATGCGATTTTGGTAGTTCATCCAAGAACGTAAATATGGTCCGTCGTGCCATCTGTGGACTTAAAACGAAACTGTCAATACTTTTTAATGTTTTAATCGTTGCGCTTTTAAGGAGAGAAATATTATAAATATAATTCCAAATCGTTGTATAAACTCGAAAAACATTCGTAAATAATTATTGCGAAGTAAGAAGACAATAAAAAATAATTTAAACCAAGTATCCGAGATTTAAAAATTGTATTATTGCTCGTTTAAAAATTTGGTAAACGTTATTAAATCTGTCCATTGGCATTAGTTTTTTAAAGATATTTCTATTTTTCATCTTTAGTTATATTGAAGAATTTTTGGTTAAATGATTTTTTATCTAATCTGTAATTTTAATGCGTTTATTAATAACATTTTCCGAGATTGGGAGTGTGGATAGTCTTTAATGAATCCTCGTTTATATCACAATTAAATTGAATACTACAATGTTTAGCAACTGCTGATAAATGCCAATTATTTTTGACTGCATAAAGATGCTCGTTAAATCTAACTTTTAACTTTCTCTCGGTTCATCTACATAATTTATCATACATAAACGATTAAATTTATATGTTTCTTTACCCGGTTCTAATATATTCGTTTTATTAATATTTGTGCTATTACAAATTAATTTTCCTTGCAATGAATTGTTACTTGTAAATTCTGAGACTATTTTCATTTTATAGAGTTGAAACCAACAAGTTAGAATAACATACAGTGTGGTAGCAGTGTTTACAGCGCCACTTTTGGAAGCTCATTGAAGAGAAGGAAGCCATGACAATTTCAGGGTAAAAAGCGAAAGCATACCGTAAGAAATAATTATGCCACATTTTTGTGATGCTATCAACTGTACCAACAGTTACAAGAAAGATTCAGGAATTTCCTTTCACAAGTAAGTTATAATTAATAACAACATAAAACACGTAAACAGATAATAAAAATATCTTGCCATGTCCAATCACCAGGAACAAACTATTCTCCACAGCTATTCTAGCAAACTATTCTCCATCTGTTTACGTGTTTTACGTTGTTATTACTGTATTTCCACCAGCCCCATTTTATAAATAAGTTATAATTATTAATTTTGCTCACACTATACTTTTCTATGTCTAATATAATGTTTAACCGTACTAAATTCCCAGAGATTTAACAGAAAAATTCATCACAAAAATCATTATTGATGCGAATGTCTGAAATTCTATTTAATCGATACAAGATGTGTGATTACCAGAGCCTCTTCGGCGCCAATTTAGAGCGTTTTAAACTTTAAAATTGGCGTTTCCACTTTCCCGGACGAGGATCCAGGAATTGGATTTGTGGGAAGCGAGTGTTTGGGTTGTTTCATTGTGTCGAATTACACAGAACGATGTAAGTGCGTGAGTACGAGAATTCGAGTAAATGTTAAACGGTGTATATCTTCGTTTACAGTGATGTTCAACAGAACAATGTGGCATAATTATTTCTTACGGTATGCTTTCGCTTTTTACCCTGAAATTGTCATGGCTTCCTTCTCTTCAATGAGCTTCCAAAAGTGGCGCTGTAAACACTGCTACCACACTGTATGTTATTCTAACTTGTTGGTTTCAACTCTATAAAATGAAAATAGTCTCAGAATTTACAAGTAACAATTCATTGCAAGGAAAATTAATTTGTAATAGCACAAATATTAATAAAACGAATATATTAGAACCGGGTAAAGAAACATATAAATTTAATCGTTTATGTATGATAAATTATGTAGATGAACCGAGAGAAAGTTAAAAGTTAGATTTAACGAGCATCTTTATGCAGTCAAAAATAATTGGCATTTATCAGCAGTTGCTAAACATTGTAGTATTCAATTTAATTGTGATATAAACGAGGATTCATTAAGCAATGGCGTCGACGAACGGTGCACATACAGTAAGTAATCCCACAATTTTTTGTTTATTGCATAGTTTATATGGATTATTTTGAAAAAATTTTACGTGAATTGGAAATGTTGAGTCAAATTAGTCTAGAATCGATTAATTTTATGGAAGAAAATTTTTCGAAAAGTTGTTATTCGTAAACTGCACACGTGCCAGGCTCTGATTGGCTCATGTATTTGAGTGACACGTACTGTACAACACTAATGTATATAACACGGAATTTATCTACCGAGTTATAGGAAAGTCTACTGTAATTTTAATGGCCGCCGCCATCTTGAAATAGAAAGTTTGCAACGAATCAAAAGATATTTTATTTTTATATCGATGTTTCTTGTATACATTAGAAGGAACATTGCGTAACGTAAAAAATGAAATATTTTTAATCGTAACGTTCGACAGATAAGAATTTGTTATATTTTTTTATTTGCCGTTTCCGTTTCCGTTTTAAAACGGTTTCCGTTTTAAACGGAAACCGTTTTAAAATGAAAAGACCGATAGAAATTGAAAGTTAATTTTCACGTTATTTTTTTATTTCTTGTAGAAATTTCTGTAGCGTAACGTAAGAGACGAAATATTTTTAACTCTAACGTTCGACAAATAAGAATATGTTTTATTTTTCATTGCCGTTGCCATTTTGAAATGAATAGCTTGTTAAAAATTGAAAGTTGATTTTTTTTTTGATATTTTTTTAGCGTAACATTGCCTCACGTAAGAAACAAAATATTTTTAATCGTAACGTTCGACAGATAAGAATTTGTTATAGTTTTAATAGCCGCCGCCATCTTTATAATGGAAGTTTTCTAGAATTTTTTTAATATAAAATAATATTATAAATAAAGTTGAAATAAATATTTCTATTGTTTGCCTTCTGTTTAATATATTTTTATAAATTGATTTATTAATTTTTATATAGTAATATATAAAATCGTTACATGTGCAAGAGAAAGTTTTTAAATAAATTAAGTTGTTATCTCCTGCAAGTACTTTAAAGAGTTTACTTTATATAGCATGTAAAAAGCCCTTTCCTAATTGTCCCGACATTGCAGAATAGGCTTTAGAAAATAAAAATCATTAAAACGAAAATAAATTAAAAATATGCATTGAATTAAAAGTAATCAAATATTTTGACCAAATCTACTTGATCGTCGGCAAAACGCAACAATATCGGCAACAATAGATTTTTCCATTGTTTCACTTTCTTTGTTGTAAGTGGGCGATTTTGAAGGAGAAAGAAACTTTTGCGATCTTTTCATTAATTTCGTGAAAATAATTGCTTCAGATATAAATGTAAGTAGTATTTTGGAAAGTTACACAACATATCGTACAAATATTTCGATAACAATAGAATGTTTTATAAAAATATAAATATTATTCATTGAAACGTTCCACAGATTAGAATTTGTTATAATTCCATTGGCGTCCGCCAGTTTAAAATTCAAAGTTCGCTAGCAAATAATAGTTATTTTTTTCGCTATTTTCATGCTTCTTGTAAAAATATTTGTAGCGTAACGTAAAAAAACGAAATATTCTTAACCATTTCTAGCCATTTTTAAATGAAAAGTTCGCTAGAAATTGAAAGTTATTTTTTCGTTATTTTTATTTCTTGTATAAATTTCTGTAGCGTAACGTAAAAAACAAAATATTTTTAATCGTAACGTTTGACAGATTAGAATTTGTAATATTTGCAATGGCCGCAGTTATCTTGAAATATAAAGTTCTCTAGAAATTAAAAATCATTTTTACGCTATTTCGATATTCGTTGAATTAAAAATAATCAGGTATTTTTACTAAATCAACTTGATCGTCACGCGAAACGCAACAATATCGGCAAGAATACATTTTTTTTATTGTTTTACTTTCTTTGTTGTAAGTGGGCGATTTACGAATGAGAAAGAAACTTTTGCGATTTTTCGCTTCATTTCTTGAGAATAATTGCTTCGGATATAAATGTGAGTAATATTTTGGCAGATTACACAATATACAGTACAAAAATTTTGATAAAAATAGAATTACCGATGTAGAAATTTATCATTGAGTAATCATAAGGTTCTTCAAGTTGAGTAAGAGCACAGAACTAGAATAAAAATATCCATTTATAGATAAATTTCTATATTTTAAAGTGATTTGTAAATATTTCAAAATCGTTTAAAATATGAGAATATATTTTGCTTTATTATTTTTCTTATTTATTATCAAGGCGACTTGGATTTATTCAAAATTTTTTCATAGTTGTGGTCTGTCTACATTCTCATGTTGAGTCTTATTGTCAAATCTGCATTACCTATTCTTATAGATCAACTTTCAATAGTTTCCTTTATTTAAATGTTTTTTCTGAGCTTTACCTTTTAAACTTGGTTTCATTAATAAATGTGTTTGGGAAAGATCCACCGTGTAACAAAGCTTGTTCTTGTTCTTGTTCTTGTTCGTGGGTTTATGTTGGAAGGTGTGGCCGTTGTCGGCTTTTCTTCCGATGCGCCGCCTGGTGGCTAGGTGAAGCGGCCGGTCTTATATATGTACCGCTCAAGGGCTGAGATGTGGTGGCACGGGTCTAAGCCCGCATGAGGCCAGTAATGTTGGCTGAGGTGATGAGTCTGGTGCAGGTCCAAAGAGAGGGCTTGGCCCAACTCCCGACGGGCCTCGTTGTACACCGGAGACACCAGCCAAAAGTGATCGGGGGATTCCTCCTGTCCACAGTGCTGGCAGTCCGGTGAGCGGCTAAGGTGACGAGAAAAACGGAAAGATTGAAGAGGCGCCATATTTGTACGTAGCCTCGCCAAAAGCGATTTTGCACGGCGCGAGGAGGCCAGATGGTAGGGCCAAGGGGAGAACAGCCAGAGGTGCTCCCTCCCCTTGTGCCGGAGAGCTGCCGACCAATTGTCGGTGAGGGCGAGCACGATCTTGTCCCTGTTGAGCCGTCGTAGGTCTCTCAGGGTCAGGGAGCAGCGCCAGGAGCCAGTAAGATCGGCGTGACTGGCTGCCCTATCGGCCGCTTCGTTAATCTGAATGCCCGAATGTCCTGGGATCCAAACGAGGTCCAGGGGGGCAGGGAACCTGCTGACCATAGATGCAATGTCTGAGATGATGGCCGTCGAAGAGAAAGAGACGTTCGCGATTGCCTGCAGAACAGAGCGGCTGTCTGAAAAGATTACAGTCGGACGATTATATTGGGAGGCGATCGTCAGCGCTCACTGAATCCCGATAGCTTCTGCCGTAAAAACGCTGCAGGCGTCGTGGAGGCGCCAAGTCTCCCGGATACCATCGTTCGGAATGACGATGCCGATCTGAGTCCTGAGAGTAGTTTTCGAAGCATCGGTACCGATGCAGTACCTGTCGTACCATAGTTTAGCGTAGAGCTCGAAGTAAAGGCTTATCAAGCCCTCAGCGTGGTCCGCACCCGCTGCGGACCACTCATTGAGGTGGATCTTGGGCCGGACCTGATCTGCACACGGGGGGTGGAAATTCTGGCGGTAAAGGCTGGCGACTGGGAGACTCTCATTAGCGAAATGGGTGAAAACCCGGTCGACGTAAGGAGACTGAAAACAGCGCCAATGGTGAGAGGCCAGACTGGGAGCCGCCTGGAAAAGGTGGAACAGAGGGCTAGATGGACCCCGAGATAAGTGGGTTACCGCATGCGCTATTGCTCTATGGCGAAGGCGAAGCTGAAGCGGGATATACCCGGTTTTTGTGTAGAGGGAGATCAGGGGGGTCGATTTGGGGACCCCCAGCGCGGTACGAAGGGCCTCGTGTAATGGGCGCTCCATACGGCTAATGCTGGAGGGCGGAGCCCCTTCAGGAGCGGGGCGCCAAATTCCGCCATTGGGCGAAGCACCGAGTAGACAAGGCGCAAGAGGTCGGCGGTCCGAGCCCCATTCCGGCGGGAAGCAAAGTATTTTAAGTAAGAGCAGGACCGCGTTAGTTTGGTCCAGAGGAATTGGGCATGGTTGTCCCAAGTGAAAGTATGTGAGAGTTGGAGGCCCAAGACCCGGACTACCCTTTGCTGGGGGATGGTTCCCGAACTGAGGGTGAAAGATAAAGGTGAGCGATTGGTTTTGGCCGAAAAGTCGATTGACGCGCTCTTGGTTGCAGAAAAGGACATGCTCCACCCCGACGCCCAATGTTCCAAGTGGTCTAAAGCTTGTTGGGCGCGGGCGTGGGCCTTGGTAGGGCTCGAGCTAGCTGAGAGAAGAAAGATGTCATCGGCATATACTATCACCGAAACATCCGGTGGAATAGCCCTCCAGAGATCGGCTATATATAAGGTAAACAGGAGGGGGGCCAGTACACTCCCCTGAGGGATACCTTGCCGGAACGGGTGGGGATGGGAGAGGATACCACGCCAGCAAACCTGGAATTGGCGGTCTAGCAGAAACGCTCTGAGCCAAGAAAGAAACCTGCCCCCGATGCCATAAGACCAGATCTTGGCCAGGAGGCCCTGCTGGCTGACCGAGTCGTAGGCCCCCTCCAAGTCGAGAGCCAACATAAAAACCCACTTCCGTTGGGCCCGAGCCACTGCGACCTGATGGTGAAGGAGGAGCAAAGCTTCCTCGGCGCCCCGATAGGGCAGGAACTCAAAGTGGTGCGGGTGGAAGAAGGTGGAATTAGCCACAGAAATATGGAAACGGTGCAGAACCATTCATTCGAATAGTTTGGCCATGTGGGAAGTTAGAGAAATTGGCCGGTAGGAGGCGCAATTAGTCGCCGGGCGACCCGGTTTGCGAATAGGAATTATATGGGCTAACTTCCACTCCTGGGGGCATGTCCCCGCAAACCATGCTCTGTTCAAGGCTGCCAGGAGGGCTGCGAGTCCCGACGGGGGGAGTGCACGAATGGCCTGGGCCTGGATGCGGTCCGGGCCCGGAGTGGTTGGGCGAAGGCCCCGAAAGGCCCAAAGCTCCGCTGGACGGAACGGGCAGTCCTCTAGGGTTAGCTGGTCGTTGTGGTTCGCTGTGATTGGGGCGAACGCACCCGAAGGGCGGTTCTGACCAAAGTAGGCGGCCAGCGCCTCTGCTTGCTGGGCTGATGAAGTGATTTCTTCCATCGTACGCAAAATGAGGTGAGACGTTGGCGCGTTCGCGGGCGTGCAGAGGCGGCGAAAAATCCTATAGATCGTGGACAGAGAAGGAGGGGAGGAGCAGAGTCGGCCCCACCACTCCCGATGCACTTGTCGGGATTGCCGGCGGAGTAGGGCACTGAGACGTTTGTAGCGAGTCCAAAAGGCCAAGGAGGCAGATTGGCGGGCTTTACGAAAGGCCCTTTGTTTCTTAGCCCGAAGGAGGCTACAAGCCGGAGTCCACCAAGGTGGGGACCCAGGGGGAGGAGGGGCGCGCCACACCGAACAGTCCTCCACAGCCTCCCGAAGCAGGCCGGCGAACTGGGAGTACGAAGGGGGGCGGTGGGCCAGTGAAGAGATGGAGTTCTCGAACCGGGTGGGGAAGCCGGACCAGTCAGTACTACAGCGAAAACGTACCCGAGGCCCCTGCCGGGGTGCTAGAGCGGTAATGGAAAGGGAGACTGGGGCATGATCGCTTGATAGAGTGTCTGAGAGGACATCCCAAGTAGTCGAGCCGAGCAAGTCCGGAGAGCAAAATGATAAGTCGAGGGCTGAAGCGCTAGAGGCACTGAACCGGGTAGGAACCCCCGAGTTCAGGCAACAAAGGTCTGCTGTGGAAAACCAATCGAAGAGTGCGCATCCCGCTGTGTCGGGGTGCGAGGAAGAAGACGCCGATCAAACATCCGAAGACGAAAACAAGTGATCTAGGCGCAAGATTCACATAATCTGTAGCTGACTGAGAAGACCATTGTAAATAATGTATATAAATGTAAATAGAGTATTACTGTTATTGTTTAAAAAAAAAAAAAAAAAAAAAAAAAAAAAAAAAAAAAAATTGTTTTCTTGTTTCACACACTTTTACAATTCTTACTGTGCGAACCTTGATTTATTGTAAGGGACAAGTACTCCCATCAAAAGCAATTTTGTTTTGTATACTGATTACTTTTTCAAATGTATCTAAATGTGTTCTGCTTTTTAATTCAATAAAGGCCAGGCAGATGACCGTGGGGTCCCATGGGACCCTTTGGCAGCTTCTCTTCACACTCTCCTGTCTTGCTTTATTTCTTCTTCCCTCTTATTCCCTAACCTTCTTCCCTCTTCCTTCCTCTTCACACTCTAGGGCTAAGTCCTTCGATTCACAAGAAGGACAGCCCTCTCAACTCTTTTACCAAGCTGTGTCGGGGTGGGTGCAGCCATCATCCCAGTAAGGATGGTGCGCGTTCCAATCGCCGCAGATGATCCGAGGGCGAAAGCCGTCCCGAAGCAAAGCGTCTAGATCCATGTCCGGCTGAACGCCTTGAGGGGCGTAGACGTTCACGAGGGAAAAAGGGCCCCCCGGGAGAAAGATCCTGAGCTCCTGGGTCTCCAGGCCCGCGATTCCCGGGCCAGCCGGAAGGAGGCGCGCGGGAATGGCCGTAGCCACCGCTGCTAAAAGACTGCCACCGCGGGAATTGGGACGGTCACACTGGAAAATGGTGAACCCAGGGAGGGAGAAGGAGGCTGACGGGATAAGCCACGTCTCCTGGATTAAAAGGATATCTACCCCGCGGAGCCATGGTTCCGCCAAAAGAAGGTCCTTTTTTGCGCGTAGGCCTTGGGCGTTCCAGTGAACGATGCAAAGGGCCGAATTGAATTGGGCCGGACTAGGCATTATGTGCCAATTGCGCTGACTGACGATGACGAAGTTTTACCTTTTCCGCCAGGTTGGCAGCGCCAAAGTCTTCCAACGATACCGTCCGGGTTGGGCCAGGCGGGAAGGAAAGGTCCATGTCCGATGCTGACCCGTCTCAGTCAGAAGTTGCCTTTGGGGCCGCCTTCCTCTGTTTATTCCCTTTTTTCTTTCTAGGCGGGCCAGAGAGCGTAGGGCGTTTCTCTCGCTGCGGCGGACGTTTTTGAGCCTGGGAGGTAGGTAATTGTTGGGGTTGCAACAAGACATCCTCGGGGAGAAGGAGTTCCAATTCCCTAGTGGGAGGGGTAGACCGAAATTCTGATCTAATTTGTCTGAGTTCTGCCCATAGCAAGTCAATAGCTGCTTCCAGTCGGGCGATTTGCCGGGTCAAGGATTGGTGGTCCGGGCCCCGTGCTGAGTCGGCCTGATGGGTAGTCTCTACCCTACCGCTGGGACCACTCTTGGCCTCCGGAACCTGGAGGGGTTTAGGCTTTGCCGCCACCTGGGCATAGGATGATTGCTCCGCAGGCTGGAGACGCTTAGCCTCCGCATGCGAGCAGCGGTGGATGACACTTAATTTGAGTAGCCGCGCTTCCGAGAGGTATGCCGGGCAGTTGGATGAGTCCGCCCGGTGAGGGCCCCCGCAGCGAACGCACTTCTCCGCCGGGCGCAAGCACCCCGTGGGGTCGTGGTCCTCCCCGCAGTTTAAGCAACGACGGTGCCCATGACAAGAAGCCGGAGTGTGGCCGAAAGTAAGGCAGCGCCCACAGAATCTGGGCTTAGGATAGAAACGCTCGCAGCGAAACCGCTGATAGTACAGTTTCACCGACTCGATCGGGTCCACACTGGCAATGGAGAAGTAAACCGTCGTACTAGGGGTCACCTCTGCCTGGTCGATGACTTTCCGCGTGAAGCGGCGCACCTCGACAACAGGCAACATGGCCTCCGTGAGCATTTCGTAAATCTCGGACGCGGTTAGCGAGACATCCACTCCTCTCAAGAGATACGCCGTTTGGGAGCATTCCGAGGCCAACCTGCCCCGCACCGACAAATCCCCAAGAGACGTCAGGGTGAGAGCCGTTTGGGCGGTGGAGAAGTCCCTTGTTTTCAACAGAAGAAGCCCACTCCTGGAATAATGAACGTCCTCGATGAGCTCCGGGCGTGGGAATCGCGTCCAAAGTGCGGCGTGTAGCTCAGCCGGACATAAACGACGAAGGGGGCCCTGGCCCTCCAGGAAGATCGTGAACAAGAAGTCCGATGGGAGGGACGGCCGAATAGAGCGGAGTTTATCCGCCTCCGCGAAAGGAGCCAAAAACCGCAGTCCCGAGGGATCGGGGCCCCCGGGTTCGACTCCGGGGGCCGGAGGCGAATGCGCGGGGGCGAGGACGCCTCCAAAGCCATGGAGCAGTCCACACCGGATAGGCCCGTGAATCACGCTCCTACCTGGGAGAAAGCTGAGAAATACTTTAATTCCGGAAATCCTTTTCTGATGCTGAAGTAGCCACTCGGGGCACCAGCCACCAGGAAGTAATCACTGCCTGGGAATGAGCAAAAACCAAACAGTCGAAAGGCCACCAAAAAACTTTACACTCCCAAAAACCAAAATATGAGAGAAACCAAAAAGCACAAGTCTAGCACTCGAATCTCCTGACAATTCGAACGTCGCGCCAAAACCTGTACGCCATCTTGGATCAATCCCGTAACGAAGCTTTAGTTACACCACTGCAACTCGAACGCCCTCTGGCGGTGTCCTGGACTAATAGTATTGTTTATATTTTGTGGTGTTTTACAGCTTATAGCAATTATGCACGAACCTCACGTAAACATGAATATTTGAAAATAATTTTTAAATAAAATTAATATAAACATAACAGTATAATAGAAACGAAAAAAAAATTAAATAAAAAAGGATTCCGAGATCAGAGAATCGAAACCACAACGTTGAGGCCTAGTCCCTCAAGTGGGACCAGCACACTCCTAATAGCCACCTGCCGGTCGCGAAAAAAGTGACAGTTTGAGCCTTTTAAGTGATTGTCCGATTTTCAACTTTTAGTTTTTGCGGTTGCATTTAATACTTGGCACATGTCAGTCGTTAAGGATGCAATGTGCCCTAATTAAGTTTTAACAAAATTAATGACCTCCAGGACAAACCTCCTTACATATCATTTATAAAAAATTTTTCTTAATATTACTTCTGTTTCTTAAGCAGTTGCTTGAAAGTATATTAAGCGACACACCTTGATGTGTAGCTTGGAAACTGCTATACTACCGCTTTTTAAACTCACATTGTGGCCATTGCAACGTGTGTTGCTGCATCCGATGTTTTGTAGCACAAACTTTTTGTACATCGTTTTTGCTGAAAAGTTATTTTTTTCGCTATTTTGACAAGAAATATCGAAATAGCGGAAAGATAACTTTTTTACAGTAACGTTCGATAGATAAGAATTCTGATATTTTTAATAGCCGCGGCCATGTTAAAATTGAAAGTTCGCTAGCAAATAAAAGTTATTTTTTTCGCTATTTTCATATTTTTTGTGAAAATTTCTGTAGCGTAACGTAAGAAACGAAGTATTCTTAACTGTAACGTTCGACAGATAAAAATTTGTTATATTTTTAATTGCAGTCGCCATTTAAAAATGAATAGCTCGCGAAAAATTGAAAGTTATTTTTTTTTTATTATTTTGATGTTTCTTGTACAAATGTTTCAGCGTAACATTGCGTCACGTAAGAAACGAAACATTCTTAATTGTAACGTTTGACAGAGTAAAATTTTTTTATAATTTCACTGGCCGCCGCCATCTTGAAATTGATAGTTCGGTAAAAATTAAAAGTTATGTTTTATTATATATCGATTATTTTTGTTAAAATTTGATTAGCAAAACATTGTGTAGCGTAAGAAACAAATATTTTTAATCGTAACGTTATTGTAGACGTATAAATTCCCAAGGTCGTCCTTTTCGGTGTCTGTCTGTCTCTAGAACAAAGTTAGACAGATGAAAGACGAGACGAGATAAGGACACAAGGACACAATAAGCGCAGAAGGCCTTAAGTGTATAAGAACGTCCGATTCAAACCGTAAAATGTCCCGACTGAAGTCGTGAAGTTTACCTATAATGAAAATAAGAATAACGTTATGAAGAAAGTTGTAAAAATTTGATTAGCAAAACATTGTGTAGCGTAAGAAACAAATATTTTTAATCGTAACGTTCGACAAATTAGAATTTGTTATACAGAAGACCCCTGTATAACACAAGTTGATATAACACGGATTCGTATAACACGGCGAAAAAATTGCGATCGTATTCGGATAACATGCTAAAAGAAACTCGTATAACACGACTAAACGGCATCGCCGACTCGTGTCGCGACAAAATTAATCGAATCTGGTCCAATAGCACACATAGCACAAATTTTTGAGTTTAAACAAGCACTAAACCTACTAAAAAACACTTATTATTCAACGGCCATAAAAATTATATCTTTATTTATGATGTCTCCAAAGCTAAGTTACATTTTTTGCGAAAAATTCGCTGATAAGGAAACACTCGCCCGCCGTTCGATGAGCCGCTCCGCGACGAAAACAAGCTTAATTTAAAGACTATCCACACTCCCAATCTCGGAAAATGTTATTAATAAACGCATTAAAATTACAGATTAAATAAAAAATCATTTAACCAAAAATTCTTCAATATAACTAAAGATGAAAAATAGAAATATCTTTAAAAAACTAATGCCAATGGACAGATTTAATAACGTTTACCAAATTTTTAAACGAGCAATAATACAATTTTTAAATCTCGGATACTTGGTTTAAATTATTTTTTATTGTCTTCTTACTTCGCAATAATTATTTACGAATGTTTTTCGAGTTTATACAACGATTTGGAATTATATTTATAATATTTCTCTCCTTAAAAGCGCAACGATTAAAACATTAAAAAGTATTGACAGTTTCGTTTTAAGTCCACAGATGGCACGACGGACCATATTTACGTTCTTGGATGAACTACCAAATCGCATAAAAATATTATTATAAATAATAAATTGATATCAATTTTGAGTAATTAAGATTTGTTCACATAGTCTTTTATGAATAATAGTACATATTAATTAACTAATTAATAATTATATATTTTGAACCTAAGGTTTTTAGAGTTTCATAAAAAATTTTTTTTTGTTAAAATCTTTATATGAAATTATGCCTAAATATTACATAAAATAGGGAAGGGGAGGGGGATCAAAGAAAATATTACGGTTTCTTACACGGGTGGGTGGAGGTCTACAATGGCCGAAATCGCTCTTACGTAATTTATGGACGTCACGTTAGAGGCGATAAATACGTGAATCTGCCACTCTGTCAGACTTGGGCTCCAGTCGAATTGAATTTAGTTGATATTATAAATCCCAATTTATTCATCATTTTCGTTCATGACTGAATGCCGACCGGTTAAGCTGGCAGCTTTCCGCTCTTGGAAACCCGAAATCGAATCCGAATGGGTCGCAAAACTACTGAAATTTTTCGATTGTGATTCGTCCGGCAGAGCCATGTGAAATAGTTTGTCACCCAAAGCAATCCTAATATCACCTGTGATCACTGTTGCCATGCCGATTAGCTTGCCATCGGTAGATTCCTTAGGCAATTATCGGTAGATTTCGGTAATTTTTGGTAGATAGACTTTTTGTGGCAGAAAAAGGGTTGCACATAAACAATAACGTGTTTTTTTTTGTCATTTATTCTATTATAAACTACTAGCTGACCCGGCCACGCGTTGCTGTGGCTCAAAATATATCTATTATAAATGTATAACACTTCCCCCATGGGGGGAATTTCAAAAAATCCCTTCTTAGTGTACATTTTCTTGACGTACCTTATTAAAACGCAATCAAAAACGCATCTAAAATAGTATAATAAAAGCCGAGTTCTTCACAGTAAGCCTTAATCCCGTCACTTTTCCCGCTGGGGAATATCGAAAAATCCCTTTTTAGTGTATATTCTGTTGACGTAACCTATTAAAACGCAATTAAAAACGCAAAAAACCGCATGTAAAATAGTATAATAGAAGCCGAGTTCTTCACGGTAAGCCTTAATCCCGTCCATCTCCCCCCACTGGGGGGAATTTCGACATGTATATTATATAAAAACACGTGCGTATTCGAATGCAACGTTGTGTCAAAATTTCAAAGGAATCGGTAGGAACAAACGAACGTTATATTTTATTTATATAGATAGAAAATGATCTGCTTCAGTCCATTCTCACAGAAAAGCAAACTTAGGTCGTCGGAAGTTAGCGCCATCTGTTGGACATAAAAGCCTTAATTCATATATAAATATATTTTTGAAAGGGGGAAATGGTGTAGGGGTATGAAAAATAGATAGTAGCCGATTCTCAGACCTACTGAATATGCATATAAAATTTGGTAAAAATCGGTAAAGCCGTTTCGGAGGAGTAAGGTAACTAACATTGTGACACGAGAATTTTATATATAAGACTATAAAACAATAAAAAACAAAAACTAACACAGAACACTTACGTAAAAAAAATAATAATAATTTACTAATGTGAATGTATGTCTCTTTAATCCGAATGAATAAATTCGGTAGACTTCCTTACAGCTATCAGGTTAGGTACTCCTTTATTGGAAGTTACATATGCATTTCGGGCATATGTAGCGTTTCTCTACACGCGCGTTTTTTGTAAATTAACTAAGTTTTTGTTATTTTTATTTTTAATATTTCTGTAGCATTACACTGAGGAGGGGCTTAAACGCTACATAGGCCCGAAATGCATTTGTAATTTTCAATAAAGGTGTACCTCAGTGGCGTGCCGTGACATTTGATGAGAGGGAAGCTGTGTTTCTGTAAGAAGCCGACTTCCAGGGGCAATCAGTTAATTGCGCGTCAGTGATTGCCTAGGGTCCATTCGTACGTGCGTGGTGGCGGAAGAGACGTACATGACAAAAACCGACAAAAAAGAGACATAAAATAAACATATACTATGTACAAAATAGTTTGCTTTATAACAATCAGCCGTTCGGACATCCTGGGCGTCGATATGGTTCTTTGATGGTCGATCGAAGGTGGCTCCGAAACAGTGGCGTTGACAAGTCTGTAGGGCACGGAAAGACTTCCTTTGTTGGCGTCGGGGACACGGTCTAAGTCTAAAGTGGCACGGGTTACACGTTGGCACAATAGACGAGAAACTGTTTTTTTTTTTTTTTTTTTTTGCACGTTGACACACGGCGTTTTGGTTATTCGGAACGTTAACCGCGTGCCAGGTGTCCTCGATTATATCAATCTCCGTTCTTTCTTTCATCCATTTTGATTGGTCGTTCTCCCTCAATCACGCTTCCTGAGTGGTTGGTCCCTGATTACTAAACGTAACGGGACTCTTACCTGGAGCGCGAGAAAAGTCAAAATCGAAGATGAATTCGATCTTCCACCGATCATACGACTTCCTTCCTTCCGCGATTTATGGTTTCTGCCTGGCAGTTTGATATAAACAATGGGTGTCCGACTACAAACGACTTTTACCTATGTTTTTTTAAACTAATAAAGTTTTCTCTAAATTAACCGTTTTTTCGCGTCTTTCGTGATGGGTCAGACCTGTCCGGAACTTCACATTTCCATAAAAGTTTTAAACAAATACTGGAAATGACAAAAATAAACAATTTATATATTTTAGTTCTAAAATACAAATAATACATACTTATATTAATACAAATTGATATGATACAAACAATGATAGAAAAACTTGTTTTCTAATTTTTTATAAACTAACTCTATTCGGCGATTTTTTCCGCAAAGTCGTTAATTACTTTATCATAAAAGTCGTTGGTCGTCGACTCCATCAACGTATTTGAAAGCAACGCTAGCGACCACAATTTTTCCTCTCCGACCGAGTGTTCCCGGCCAATGTATGAATGTGCTTCGTAGTCGAAAAACTGCGCTCAGCACACCCACCGGTAGATGGTACCGTAAATATTAATGATATTAAATCATATAATTTCTTTTAGTACATCTTTGGATTCTGTGGACTCCGCAAGCACGTGGTTTGCGGGTATGAAAGGAAGTGGAAATGAATAGTCGGTAGAAGCGTATAGATAAACAAACAAAGGTTTATTAATTACACACACAAAAAGGGGGAATTGATCGCCTGATTTAAACAGGCAAACAGCGTTCTTAACAAAATTAAGGATGACAATAACACTAAGATTACAACAGTAATTAATCGCGAGACTAAAACTAATACGCGATTAAACCTTAAAAAACTATACAAACATTTACAAGATGGTAGATACCGTCGCCGTATTTCGTGGGACACGTAGTTACGAAATGAGATTCTTCTCGCTGGTTCTTGTCTTTTTTTTCTTCTTCCTGATCGGCTGCTCTGCTTCGAATCCTTTCTCTCGTCTCTTCACCGCTCCAGATCCCCGATCCACGAAAGAGAAGAATGAAAAAAAAATATCTCGACACGTGGAAGTCACCCGTTTATATCTCCCACCATCCGGGAGCTTTTTCTTTTCCTCCCACGTGATCCTCCAAATAGCGAATCACAAACCACGGCACAGCAATGACGACAACAGACGGTACGGTACACAACAAAATGGCTGTGCGTCACATCTAAAACCCGATACAACAACATATACGCGACGCGACATAAACGAAAAAACAAACATATAAATAGAACAATCGAACAAAAAAAAAAATACATAAATATATACATATAGTTAATAGCGACGAAGCGCTACATATCTCCCCTCGGAGACGATTAACTACCGTAGTGTAGCCTACGGAAGTCAATCTCACGATGCCTTAGGTTGTACGGTCGCTTGCTTATGCCTTCGTCATCGCTATTCCCCTGCGGAACGTCGTTGCCAACACCCTTTACCCTAACATCACTGCTCCTCAATCTCCTGTTCCATCTCCCATCTTGACCCTCCTCTTCATCCTCTATTTCATGATCGCTAGGTTGCCTTTTTCCTCCCCTTTTTCTCTCCCCACGCCTAGTTTTTTCTACCGGTTCTCCGTAGCACATCTTTATACGGTCAACATGGACAGTCTCCCTGTCTTTGAAGTTACACCCTTCTACGCAATACGTAGTCGGGTTCACAACTCTAATGATGCGGAAGGGCCCTTTGTATTTATCCGCGAATTTATTTTTCTTTCCCCCCTTCTTTCTCACCCAGACCTTTTGTCCTACTAAAAACTTCTCCAATTTTCGCCCCTTACTCCCGTATTCTCTTCTTTTCTCGTTAAATTTGGTAGCGCGTTTCCCTGCAGACTCCCTTAGAGCACGAAGTTTTGTGATGAGAAACGTCCTACGCTCGTCAGTCGTGCTTTCATCGACGTGTTGTTCGAAATTCGGAATGCGGGGATCTATTCCATATAACAGGAATGCAGGCGACTCGCCAATTGCCAAGTGGTGCGAATTATTATAAGCGAAGCAGGCCGGATAAATCATTTCATCCCATTCCGCCCCTCCTCTCTCCGAGGACTTTGATATCATCTCTATTAGCGACTTGTTAACTCTTTCACATAACCCGTTTGAACACGGTCTATAGGCTGTAGTAATGTTTCTCTTGATCCCAAGCCACTTACAACAATCGGAGAACAGGGACGAAAGAAAATTCGTCCCCCTATCCGAGATAATAGTTTCGGGTGCACCATAACGACAGATTATTGAGTTAAAGATAGCATTGCTAACCGACCACGCAGTTTGATCTCTTAAGGGGTGAATCTCTACAAATCTCGTGAAAATATCGATCATCACAAGGATAAAGCTATTCCCTTGACTCGTCGTATTAAGGGGACCTATGATGTCGACGGCGATCTTCTGAAAAGGGGCATTAGCCACCTCATTCTCCTGAAATGGGGCCTTTCCCTTATGAATATTGTGCCTCTGACACTTTTCACAGGTCCTAACCACTTCCTCTACTTTATCCTTTAGGTTTCTGACATAATAATGCTTTTCGATGCTCATCATCGTCTTCCGTACTCCCCAATGCCCCGACAGATTATTATTATGAATAGCCTTGATTAACTCCTTGGAAATGTCTTCCCCCACGCAGACCTGGCTGTAATACTGATCGCGCGCCCTGAAATAACTTTGCCTATATAGGCATTCGTCCACTACTATATACTGTGGCATCTTATTCCTTATGCCGTTACCATCAGGAGTTCTCATTAAATCCCGTTTAATAGGTCCAAAAAATTCGTCTCTGTCTTGCGACAAACGTACTTCGTACCTATCAGGAATAGCAAAATTCGTGGCCCCTACCTCAACGTGATATACCCCATTAACGTTCCTTGACAAAAAGTCCGCCACATTATTATTCACGCCCTTAACGTGCTGCACCTCGATGTCATAATCCATGAGCTCCATCACCCATCTGATTAAGCGATTGCTTCCGTTTTTGATGTTACTAAGAAAGACCAAAGGCTTGTGATCGGAGAGAATTATTGTCCTTTGCCCCAAGATTAAAAACTTAAAATGCCTCAGGGCCATGATTATGGCCAAACACTCCTTTTCTATGGTCGAGTAATTAAGTTCAGCTCCCTGAAACCTCTTACTGAAGTAGCCGATCGGTACTAAGCCCCCCTCTCTGCGTTGCTCTAGCACTGCAGCAGCCGCTATCTTAGACGCATCGGTGTGTAAGAAAAAGGGTTCATTAAAATTAGGGTGTGCTAATAATGGCGGTGTGGCGATGGCTTCCTTCAACTTTTCGAACCCTTGTTGGCACTCCAGACCCCACGCAAATTTTTTTCCCTTCTTTGTTAACTCGGTAAGCGGTGCGGCAAGGTCAGCAAAGGATGGTATAAAATTTCGAAAAAACCCTACCGCGCCAAGGAAACTGCGGACACCTTTCACGCTCTGGGGCGCCCTCACCATTCTTATGGATTCGATGTTACTCGGGTCCGGACGTACTCCCTCCCTACTAATTATGTGCCCTAGATAACTTACTTCTTCCGCTAATATCTGGCATTTTTTTGGGTTAAGTTTAAGGCCTTCGCTATTCAGGGTGCTGATGACGCGATCGAACAAATCAAGGTGGTCCTCTAATGTTTGGGAAAACAAAACGATGTCGTCTTGAAAGACGAAGCAAGAGTTCCCTACGAACTTAGCCAGGATTTTCGTCATGACATATTGAAAAAATCTCCCACTGTTCTTACCCCCTTGAGGCATCCGGCAAAGTTGGTATTTGCCCCAAGGTGTGGAGAACGCGAAAACATGCCTTACCCTGGGATCCAAGGGGATCTGAAAATAACCCGCCTTAAGGTCTAGAACCGAAAAATATTTATTCCCATTAAGCTGAGACAATATGTCATCGATCCTAGCCATCGGAAAAACCTGCGTTTTCGTTATTTCGTTTACCTTCCTCAGATCCAGAGTGACGCGGAGCTCGCCAGAGTCCTTCGGAACGACGTGTATCGGGGAGTTCCACTCTGACGTGCTCTCCTCGCAAATTCCCGCCTTCAGGAGATCATTAATTTGTCTTTTGAGGGCAGGCAAGTAGCTGTATGGGATACGGTATTGCTTAACTTTTATCGGACACTCAGACGTCAATTCAAGGGAGTGCACGTGATCTTTGGTCCCCGATAACTCTGAAACTTCGTTAGCCATAGCGTTTGGATACCTTTTTAACACATCGATCACCCTCTCCTTAACCTTCTCCTCAAGGTGATCCAACTTCCATAACCCCGTCTTATCACCTAGCTCAGTGTTTATGTTAATGGAGAAATCCCCACTTCCCCTCAGGTTCGTACTATTCACAACTACCCTGATGCCAGTCAGCAGCTCTGGGTGTTGGCAAATAACATCCATGCCGAAAATTAAGTCATAGTCCGTCCCCTTTGGAAAACTCAAACTAGGAGCCTTAGCACATACCCTACACCCGTTCTCGAATCTACAATCGATAATTACAGCCTCATCACTTCTCAGGAGAGCACCTGACATTCCGCTTATACAGGAATCATTAAACACAACCCAGTTTCTATTCTGTTTTCTTATATTTTCAGCTAGCTCGTCTCTAATAACGGTCCTTTCCGCGCCCGTGTCGACTAGGCAAGTAACCATGGTACCTAACATTAGACCTTCGATTGTCGGTAACCCGCGCCTGGATAATTGGATCCTCGTGGTCAGTTCCAATCTCACGCTCTGGCCATCTGTCTGACCTCCCAAATGGCCCTCCATTAGTTTAAATGCCTACGCTTATTGCACTGTCTAGCCAGGTGCCCCTTCTCCCCGCAAGCATAGCATCTTCTCTCATTGCTCCACTTTCTATCGGGATTCCCATTTCCCTTCATACATCCTGTTAACGATGCGACCGACTCCGTCAATGCCCGTATTTGACCCTCGAGCTCTGCAATACGGCTGTTCACGCCATCCTCTTTCTCAGAGGACGAAACCTTATGTTCTGAATTCGTGCACACCTCGCTCATTATTTTCCCTTTTCCGCAAGCCGCCTCAATCTCTTCCTCTTCCTCTGCCCTACATATCGCTTGGTCCAAGGTGTCCGGATGTTTTTGCATTACCTGCCTCCGGATGTCAGTGGCCAAACCTCTCAAAAAACACTCTTTCACAGCGTTATCCCGGAGCGTGGCCAAGTTACTGTTACGAGCCACGGCGCGCGAGAACAAAGACCTTATGCGGATTCCGTACTCACAGACTTTCTCTCCTCTCTTTTGGGCTATTTTTAGGACTTGACTGAAAGGATCTTGTTCTTTGTCCCTCCGATCGAAGCATTTAATGAGACCCCTCTTTATTTCGTCGTAACTCGTGATGCCTTGGTCCCTTAGGTCAAAAAACACCGACAGTGGTTCACCCTTAAGCCTGGCCTGAACCACGGTTACTTTGACTTGCTCCTCCCAACCTGCGAGAGACGCCACGTTTTCCACCGTTTGAAAGAAGCGACATATATCCAAAACATCGCCTGGCGAATTCGTAAAGCATGGGATCATCCCCATGAACCCGGTAACAATAGGGACGTTACTGATCCCCTCCATTGCCAATCCGGATGATACTACAGTATGGCTTTCCATAAGGAAAGAAAAAAAAAAATTTTCAAAACCGAAGATGTGCAGCGCAGCGACGAATACGTTATACAAATAGTAGGGCCTGGAATGTGCGACGGACAGAACGAAAATGAAATGAGGGGATGTACGCTAAACCGACTATTCTATATCCTGTCGCGGACGCCAATGTGGACTCCGCAAGCACGTGGTTTGCGGGTATGAAAGGAAGTGGAAATGAATAGTCGGTAGAAGCGTATAGATAAACAAACAAAGGTTTATTAATTACACACACAAAAAGGGGGAATTGATCGCCTGATTTAAACAGGCAAACAGCGTTCTTAACAAAATTAAGGATGACAATAACACTAAGATTACAACAGTAATTAATCGCGAGACTAAAACTAATACGCGATTAAACCTTAAAAAACTATACAAACATTTACAAGATGGTAGATACCGTCGCCGTATTTCGTGGGACACGTAGTTACGAAATGAGATTCTTCTCGCTGGTTCTTGTCTTTTTTTTCTTCTTCCTGATCGGCTGCTCTGCTTCGAATCCTTTCTCTCGTCTCTTCACCGCTCCAGATCCCCGATCCACGAAAGAGAAGAATGAAAAAAAATATCTCGACACGTGGAAGTCACCCGTTTATATCTCCCACCATCCGGGAGCTTTTTCTTTTCCTCCCACGTGATCCTCCAAATAGCGAATCACAAACCACGGCACAGCAATGACGACAACAGACGGTACGGTACACAACAAAATGGCTGTGCGTCACATCTAAAACCCGATACAACAACATATACGCGACGCGACATAAACGAAAAAACAAACATATAAATAGAACAATCGAACAAAAAAAAAATACATAAATATATACATATAGTTAATAGCGACGAAGCGCTACAGTTCGGATCGACGTTAATTATAAAATGTTTTATGTTTAAGAGTTAGGCCTACTTGTCAATATAGTCCGGACACGAATATAAATATTGCGATTCACTACGTAATTTAGATAAATCAAAAAATTTCCCATAAAATTTACTTAATTTAAAGAATTAAAACACGCTTGGAAAAATTGTTTTTCATAATATTAAAATTATTAACATCTAAAAGTGATAAAAATTCTAAAGATTTTATGTCTGAAAATCTGTCAATATAATCTATATATATAATCGAGACGAGCTGATGATGATGATAATAATAATAATAATAATAATAATAATAATAATAATAACTCTCCTGTGGTCACCACCTGGTCGTGGTGGGAGAGCCCAGTAATTTTACTGATCCATAGGGCAATGCAGGCTGGAGCACAAGCTCCTGGTAGGGACACCCATGCCAGTAAGGTCTATGGGGAGAAATGAAGCTAAGAGTGACCACACACCCACATTCTGTGGAGATATATATCATGGTAGTAACCAGATCTAAATGTGATACCGACTCGGACGTTGCCCGGGTTAACAAGGTCCGCGTTCGTGGGTTAGGCAGAGGCTCACGTTCGAAAAATAGGCCACAGTCTCCCTTGGTTACCGGTGGCGAAAGCAGCACCGGCCCAAGCATGGCTACTGCAATGCCCTCAACAGATGTGAGGAATCAACCCAGCCTTGGTGTTTCTGTGGCAATGCATCCACAGACCACAAAGGCTGGAAAACCACGCCAACGGATGAAATGGACAGTAGAAATGAACGAGTTTATCATCTGTAATTATTACATTATCACAAAACTCGAAACAAACATGACAGCATACAGACAACAACTACACCATAAATTCACACAACAATATCCTCACCTCACTATTACCGAACAAAGGGTTGTTGATCAAAAAAGAACAATTATACACAACAACCTTATCTCACAAACAACACTTGAACGTATCAAACAACAGGTTGCTGATCAAATACATCAACAGACAGAAACATCTAACATTAATGAAGATCATGTAACCTGTCAGGATAATTCAGCAACAAGCATTGATAATAACACACATACAACAATTACCACTAATGATACTACAGACACTTCCTCGTCCATCACTGATAACATAGACTTGGATTTAGTTAATACGCTCTCACTTATATTTCAGGAAACACTCACTAAATATACAGGTACAGATCCCACACAACGACCACGAATACCAAAAATACCAAAAATCAACACGTCAAAGGAAGTAGGAAAAACACTAAATTATGTAAACACTCACTACTACCACACTACATTCATTCAATTTCTACACTTGCAGACATTCATACATTAGTTTATGCTGGGGCAGTCACAGTAGTGACACACCATGGACTGAAAGTACAATCACAGACAAATACACAGAAAACACAATTCTATCACAAGCCTGCCTGGCAGAGAAGAATAGAAACACAAATAAATGACATTAGACAGCAATTAGGCAGGCTAACACAATACACTAAAAACAACATAACACCCAAATTAAGGAAACAGCTCAAAAACATTTTCAAGAAAATAAAAACACACACAAAACATGAACATCACAACACACGCATTACAGAATACATTGATACACTAAAACAAAAACTTGCTGCCAAAGTACGTAGACTCAAACGATACAAAACATGTACACTACGAAAACAACAAAATAAATTATTTACAAACAATGAAAAACTCTTTTACAGACAAATTAATAACAAAGCAAACACTGATACACAGCACAGTGGCACACCAACAGAAGAAGAACTCACAACTTATTGGTCTTCTCTTTGGTCCAGTGCTGTCACGCACAATGCTGATGCAGGCTGGATCGAGGAGGAGAACAGAAACTTGCATAACATACCAACTATGCCCTGTGTTGAAATAAACATACATGATTTCCAATACACTGTTAACAGAACACACAACTGGAAGACACCTGTGTAGACAACATTCACAATTTCTGGTACAAAAAGTTTACATCACTGCACCAGGAACTAGCTAAACATCTAACACACATCATCATCAATCCACAGGACATGCCAAATTTTCTTACTCAGGGCATCACCTACATGAAACCTAAAAACAACAATACCACAGACCCCACACAATACAGACCAATTACATGTCTTCCAACACTCTACAAATTATTGACATCCTGTATCGCAAACAAAATATACAAACATATTGAAAAACACGACATTCTCACGGAACAACAAAAAGGTTGCCGTAGAAATCACAGGGGATGCAAAGAACAGTTACTCATAGATTCAGTCATTCTACGGCAAGCACACAAACAACACAGAAACATACACATGGCATATATAGACTACAGAAAAGCATTCGACAGTGTTCCACACAGTTGGCTGCTACATATCCTACACATGTACAAAATACATCCATCACTCATTGCATTCTTTCAAAACACTATGCAGCACTGGAGAACAACACTACATCTCAGGGTTCATAACACTTCCATACAAACAAACCAAATTTTTATTAGGCGAGGAATTTTTCAAGGAGATTCCTTGAGTCCTCTCTGGTTCTGCCTAGCCCTGAACCCATTATCCAACATGTTAAACAACACGCAATATGGTTACAATATCAGACATGAAAAAACAACACAGTTTACACTGTCACATCTCATGTACATGGATGACATAAAACTTTATGCATCCACACAAAAACAACTTCATCAACTCCTACAAATCACACATTCATACACCAAGGACATACAAATGGAATTTGGCCTAGAAAATGCAAAACACTTCACATAGAAAAAGGAATCCTGAAGAAAGAAGATTTTGCGCTTGGAAATGGAGACGTTATTGAATCCATGGAAGAGAGTGAGTTCTACAAGTATTTAGGATTCCAACAGGCCAAACTAACAGAACATACACAAATAAAGCAAAGATTAATTAAAGAATACCAAAGTAGGTTAAATGCTATTCTCAGAACACAATTAAATGCAAAACACACAGTTAAAGCAATAAACACATATGTCATCCCAGTACTCACATATTCTTTTGGAGTTATACATTGGACTCACACTGATCTTGAGCAACTCCAAAGGAAAACAAGAACAACACTTACTAAGCATAAACAACATCATCCTAAATCCGCCACAGAAAGATTAACCCTTCCACGTAAAGATGGCGGACGTGGCCTGATTGACATAGTTAACCTTCACTACAAACAAATATAGTCACTGCGAGAGTTTTTCTACAAAAAACAAGAAACATCACAATTACATAAAGCAGTAACTCTAGCAGACTCAAATAACACACCATTAAACTTACACTCACATCATATGGACACAACACAACATATAAAAAGCATAGACACCATTAAGCAATCGTGGGCTCGAAAGGCACTCTATGGCAGGCATCCTTACGATCTGGCCCAGGATTTTGTTGACAAAACTGCGTCAAACAGCTGGTTAGCTCAGGGATGCCTCTTTGGGGAGACGGAAGGATTCATGATTGCCATACAGGATCAGGTCATAAATACTAAAAACTACAGAAAACACATACTCAAAGATGCAACACTCACAAATGACACGTGCAGAAAATGTCACATCATGCCAGAAACTATACAACACATCACCTCTGGTTGCAAGCTCTTGGCACAGACAGATTATTTACACAGACATAACCAAGTAGCAAATATAATACACCAAGAGCTTGCAAAGAAACACAAATTAGTAGACATCCACGAACCATACTACAAATACATTCCACAGACAGTATTGGAAAACAACACGCACAAAATGTACTACGACAGAGCCATAATCACAGATAAAACAATTTACCACAACAGACCAGACATCACACTCATTGACAAACACAATAAAATCACATACATTATAGACATATCCATTCCAAACACTCACAATATACAAAACGCATGCACTGAAAAAATTAGCAAGTACACAGAACTCGCCCAGGAAATAAGGCATCTGTGGAGGATGGATAGGGTGCTTATTGTACCTGTTGTTCTCTCCTCTACAGGTGTCATACCACACACACTACACAAAAGCCTGGGCACATTAGAATTGAATAGAAACACATATATCACTCTACAGAAGGCCACTATATTGAATACATGTCATATTGTGAGAAAATTCCTGAATACAGACACACACACTGATACACTTCTTTAATTTCTGTTTTGGTTACTATGCCTTGACTTTGGTCCGGCATAGTACACAGCCGGTCGGTGTTAACCGAGTATATCTCACTTAACCCAACATAATAATAATCAGTGAAAAGCCCAAACGGTTAGGAGTTGAAAGTTGAAATTTGGTACACAGTTAGGGAATGTCACGAGAACGCATACTAACAAGGGAACTGTCAGAGTGTCATCTAATAGATTTTAATAAAATTTATTTAATAATTACGTTAAAAGTATACAAACTCTATGACAAATTTGTAGTATTCACTAAAAGTGTTAATCAGAGTTATTAGCAATCAAATGTCGTACTATTTTATAGTGGTTTAACACAAATATGCAAATTTTTTAAAGTGAAAGGGTCGCGCAGGAAGACAGCGATATTACATTTAGAATAAATTCTGGAATTTTCGAAAATGGGAGAAAAATTAATAAAATTTAGTTTAATTACGTTAAAAGTATACAAACTCTATATTAAATTTGTAATGTTTACTAAAAGTGTTAACTCAAATATGCAAATTTTTAGTAGTGAAACGGTCGCGGAGGAAGATACAGTAATACCTCGATTTTCGTTGACTTTGGTTTTCGTCGATTTTTTGCAAAAAATTTGCCTCGGATTTCGTCGGCGTGCCACATGATCTCGTTGCTAATTTTGCGAAAACAAAGAGCGACCCACGCATTTTTCTGCTCACAAGTCATCGTGGCGGTGTTTTTTGCTGTACGAGCATTACTCCGCGCGTCTAGCCAAACAATTCCATTGCTTCCGTTCTTTTTAGTTCCATCGTGGGACCAAAGAAATTTTCCAGAGCCAGTAGCCCTTCGAACAAGGCCAGGAACACGGTCGAGTTGAAGGAAATCATTAAAAAATACGTGACCGGCATTAAGATTGCTGAAATCAGTCGCATATGTACTGTACGGGAAGTCGGCATCCACGATAAGTTTCGTTGTGGCGAAAAAGGAAGCAAAAGGAAGCTAATGTAGCGAAATGCGTAAATGTGCTAATAAAACAGAGACCGCAAAGAATTGAAGAGGCCGAACAGTTATTATTAATTTCGATCAATCAAAAACAGTTAGATGGCGATTCTGTTTCGGAGACCATTGTATTAGTTTTTTTATACTCATTTTATATTAATTTCTTAATTTTTTTTAGTATTAAACACCACGAAAACAGAGGTATCACTGTATTACATTTACAGAGTAGAAGAAGGAATGACTCAAATAGGAAACTCAATAAGGAAACGCAAATAAATATTATAAAAGATTAGATATATATACTAGTTTAACAATGAAATTTAATATAAAAGTATTGATAGAATAAATATAAAGAAAACAATCGAAACGTAATAAATAAATACATTTTAATAGATATATTTAAAAGTTATCATATTCACAAATTATTAGATGGGCAACTATTTACATGATATTTTTCAACAAAGCAAAATAAACAAAGAATCTGTTGGCATCGTGCACATTTAACAAATCGAAGATTTTCGCAATTACTCTCGACACAATTTAAACTGTCAGTGTTTAAAAAAGAAAAACAAACTTGTTTTACATTTAAGAATTGACACTTTTCATTTATGAGTCCAGAAGCGAACCATGCATGTTTAATCAAATTATTAAATATTGGCGCAGATGATGAAGAATCGAATGTAATTTTATAATGCCATTTCTAGTTGTCCAAAACAATTTCATCGAAGAATCATTACAGAATAATTGTATAGCATTTAAAATTTCTTTAGCTAAAAGTTTTAATTGTCTATGAAATTCGACATCTAAAGGTTGTCATATAGACGTACAGTCAAGGGCGTCGCCAGCCAATGGGCCAGGGGGGCAAGATGATATAAATTGATAGAGGATATGAATTGTATGTAGGTAAAATAAAAACGATTCATAAATTTTAAGAAGCTTAAGAAGATTATTTTAATTAAAACATAATCTTCTTGGGTTTTTGGTGAATTTTTCTACTACTTTATTATTAAAATCCTTTATGTTCTCATTGATGATCTTTCTATGGACACTCATCATTGCAAGACCATTGAGGCGACTTTCCACTATGGTACTTCTTAGCCAGGTGTCATTCTTAGCCTTTTCATCGTCTCAGGCTGCTAAAGGATCGCTCGACAGTACACGTTTTTTTTTTTTTAACTCTTTCCGCCCTGTGGGTATTAAGAGGGCCTCTTTTAATAGGCCCATTATGGGTTCGGCCAGGCCCATAATGGGGCGACCGGGTGGTGAGGGACGGGGCAAACTACAGTACACGTTGTGCACGGTAGAGTAATCAAAATTTTTAGCGCTTTACTCGTTTCGGGAAAGAAAGTTTTCGTTTCTTTTAGAACATCCACAACGGCCAGCTCAGTTACATTGGGTTTATCCTGCCACAATTGTTGCCACAGTTCAATTTCGTATTTTATGTTTGGTAAATCGTAAAATTGAGAGAAAGTTTGGCAAGCTTTTGTGAGACTTTCCATGGACATGGTTTGCATTTGCGCCGGGTGTAATTTAGATAATGCGAATGATGGAGTATTTTCTTTTACAAATCGTCCTTTAAGAGAATTAATAATGTCCAGGTATGGTATTATTAAAGACCTTTTCCAGTATTCTGAAGGACTTCTTGCTGGATGGTTGCTTCGATAACTTTGTCTTCCAAAAATGCGCGGCACTGATGTCATGTCCTCCTCCAGTCCGAGTGTTTTTGCAATGACAAAAGCATCCCTTAAAATTTCATCTGTGACTTTATCGGCATCATCGCGGTGTCTTTTAAGCAATTGCATAATGTTCTTAATGTGCTGCGAGGCCTTGATCGCGTCCAAAGTTACAGACTGGAGTACGTTTACCACGGGTTCCATCAAAACCGAGTATTTGGCTATCAACAAAAGGCACAGAATAAACGAAACTCTTGAAGCGGCGGCACGGAGCTGGAATGCATGATTTCGAGTCGCACTGTTTCCATCACGCGATAAAGTTTCTAAGGCCTCCATTATAACATGAAAATTATCCTTAAAAACTCTGATGGTTTTATGTTTCTCGCTCCACCTTGTTTCGCAGAGCGTGGAAATATTAGGTATTAACTTCCTCCTCAAAATTGATTCCCGAAAAAATGAAATAATGTCTTTCGTGGTTCCTATGGTGTTCCGAATTTCAGGCAGAGCATTGAGATCATTGATTACTAGATTTAGTTTGTGCGAAGAACAATGAAAAAACAAAGCTTTAGTGTATTTTTTGCGTAAGATTGCTTGTACACCACTTTCTTTTCCGGACATTGTCGAACAACCATCAAATCCTAATCCAACGCATTTTACTGGAATAAGTTCTTCTTTTGTCAAAAATTCATCAATGGTTTGTGCGATAGATTTCGCATCCAGACCTTTTAGCTCAACAAATCCAACAAACACTTCTTGGACTTTGTTGTTTTTCTCATGAAAATAACGCAGTCCAATAGATAACTTTATTATAGAAAAGATATGTCACTTTATGATTTAAAAAAATTATATTTATTACAAATGCATGGCATCGTTTTTACATTCAACATAAACACGCATAGGTGTGCGTTTCAGGTCGCATCGCGCGGGAATTATAAATCGGGCAATAAATGACTTAGCATTTAAATAATTTTTTTCGCATGTCTAGGGAGGAGCAACTGCCCCTCTGCCTCCCTCTGGCGACGCCCTTGCGTACAGTATCAACGTACAGTATATAGCCGTACAGTATCAAAATTCATGCGAAATATTAATTATTTCACCAAATAATTAATTTGGTGGAATAATTAATATTTCGCATGAATTTTGAGTTGTAGGTGTTTAAAATACTGTATTATAAATATTAATATTTGTTTGTCCACTCCACGAGTCAATTATTAATAAAGAGTTTTCTGTTATATTTGGAGATAATACGTCTTTTACATAGTTTGTAATAATTGCTGTAGATTGCCAGATGAGTAACAGTTACGTTTGGGGCATTGAACAGCGATGCTTGAACTCTACGCCCAAAGGTTCCATGAGCCTCTTGTAAGCAAATAAATACATTACCTACAACTTGTCCGTTAGCATTAATTAAATATTGAACAGTGTAGGAATGCGTAACTTTATTACTTGGAGAATGTGCAAATCCAATAGTGTTTTTTTCTCCTTTATACGAAAGTGTTCTTGGTGAAATCATTTCGTACGAAAAACCACACTGATCCGTATTGAATATGAAGTTACGCGAATAAGACGGCAATAAATTTTTTACTGTTGTTTGAAATTGCGCAGCTTTTACTAAAATATTCTTTTCGTTCACTATTTCTGTTTTATTTACAAGTTTTGTAATCTTTCGAGATACTAATCTATATTCTTTTTTAAATTTTGCAACCCAAGAATCACTAGCGGTAAACTTAATTGAACTATTCAGTTGAAGAAATTTCTGTAATGCCCATATTTTTAATTGATTTCCTTTAACAATTTCATAGCTGCCTCGAGCTTCGTCAAACATTTGTTTAGTATGTTCTTTAATGATTTTTAACGTTTCAATTCTATGCTTTCGAGATTTAAATTGTTTTTCCCATTTATATAAATCACTAAAACGTTTTAATTCTTTAGCTCCTTTTCGCTGTAATGTGTGTAATTTCCATTTTGGGTGTTTCTTATGCAAGTTAAGAATTTCTTCTTTTCGTTTTGCTGAGATTATATTCTTATCGAATTTTTCATCATCTGAATATCCTGATTCACAGTCAGTGTCTGCGTTATCAATTTCTTTCTCTAGAAGCAGACGTGTTATTTTATTATCTGAAATAGGCCTATCTATAATCAAATTATTATTTTCTATCCGACAAAACTCTTCGTCATCTCGAAGATACTATAGATTACCACCTATGGAATTTCGGGACTTTGAGTGTATATCTGAACTGAGGGGACCGAGACGAGTTCAACGATACCCTACTATTGGACCGGAGACGAAAATTAATAGGCTGTCCGGCAAGTCGGCCATATACACCTTCAACAGAGGCAGATGTCGATCCACGAGCACACGGATCGTCTGCAGTTGGAGTTAAGTCCTTTTCGCACACCCTCGCGCTCCTCGACCTCGGGGCCTACGGCCTCTCAGCCGACAGTTAGATCCTTCTCCACCCGAGGCCCTTCTTCCTTTACTAAATAATAGTAAACCTTTAATTAACACGTCAGCTATAGCAGCTAACAATAGCGAGGTTGAGGCCGAAGTTTTAAACTCGAAAATGTGTACGTCGGACGTTTGGCGCTGATTTCCTGTAAGCCTAGAAGTTTAACAATGGCGTTTGGAACGTCGAGCGTGATTCCACTGACTTTCCAAACGCCATTGTCAAACTTCTAGGCTTACAGGATGGCGGCGCTGAACGTCCGACGTACACGTTTTCGCGTTTAAAACTTCGGCCTCAACCTCGCTAACATGTGGGCCTTAGGTTGTAACTTGGCTCTTCCCCCGTAAGTTATTCCCTTTTACAATTGTAAATCCGGGGCAATATGTTGGCATTAGAAGCATTTCCTCTTGTACCAAATAACGCTCGGGCTTTGTAATGCTAGGCCCTGAACTACAGTTTGCTCAACCCATACGTAAATCTGCCCTGCTTCTATATTACATTACTAGAAACCAAGCATAAGCGTTTAAAAATAAGACCACGTTATCAATTATACTTGAATTATTTTCAGAAAAAGAAATTCTTATTAATTCCGTGGTTAACTTGGACCTTTTTGGAAACAGCCTGCTGCTTACTCGCTATAATACCTCTCATGATATTTGCAGTTAAAGGATTGGTAAGTGTATTTACCCAATCTAAAAATAATTTTCAAAAATAGCCGTGGTATCCCGTTGTCATTTGGGTATGTTTCGTGGTCCCTCTTATATCCTTGCACGTAAGTATGAATTTACAATTGGGAATTATCTAAAAGACTCAAATATTTCTAAAAAATTGATTATCTGTTTTTAGAGATCGTGTGCAAGCTTCGTTGCCAGCCATTATTATACCTTATCTGAAAGGAGGCATCTACCCTTAAGTGATATTATAATCGGAAAATACGGAACTTTAGACTTGACTGATACATAGAGTTTCGAGTAATCGTTCGTTTCAACGAAACAACCAATTACTGTATTCATCGCCTGGTATCTGTACATCGGAAAGTTTAAGATAATTTATTGTACAAAAGTACAATTTTTGTACATAGTTTCATTGTGTTTATTATGTTTTTCTTGAAATCAAATCTGATAGATTTGTTTGTTTATCGATTTTTTGTATCAGAATATGTTTAATCTGTATTCAAATAAAAGTTTTTCAAAGAAACTATTTATATTATTTATTGGATTTTACTTAATTGTCAATTAATGCGATACAGTTGATCATTGATGAACAATAGACCCTTCGGGCGAGATGTTTTCAGCTATTGTCTCCCCTATTTACACAATATAAAATATGGCAGTACCAGAAAAAAAACAATACAAATCATTTGACTGATCTCTTGGATACAGAGAATTCTCAAAATTTAGTCTTGATGTAAATAACAATCTACAAAAGTGATTCAAAGTTGTTAGCCTATTGCCACGAAAAGGCAATCCGATTTGAATTATTAATGGTTTAGTGGATAAAATTACTAAACACTGCTAGTTGGTTACTGGTTCGCATCGCAAATAAACCAGCCAAACAGAATTCTCCGGGTTTTATTTGTGTCTAATACATAAATAATCATCTCTCTCGATATTACGGTAAAAATATCGAGTTGTTCTTGTATTTTCGCCACGTATTTGCATTATTTTCGTTTTATATTTCCGTGTACCGTCTTGCTTAACGCGAAATGTTTATATTTACACGTTCGTATTTAACGTCAGCACTACCACGTGCATTTATCGAACCGGCCCTATTCTAACTTCTAGCACCACACCGGTGTGTCTTTTTAATCGTCATTATACACGCGTCAGATTCCGAAATTATAATTAAAAAAAAAAAAAAATCAAAAATTCCCTTCTTCTCGGTTTAACGCGTAACAATCGAATTCAACAATTGAAGTTGTTGTTGTTGCGTTTTGCTCTTGTTAGGAAGAGTGCGATTTGGAAAGCGATTCGAAGATGTTTTTTGATGGTGGAAATTATCGACCCCTGCCCCATCTCCCTGGGTATGAGACGTTTTACATTTTATTATTATTTATTCGGATAAGAAATTCGTTTTAGAGATTAAAAGCTTTATAGAAAAACTTCCATCTACAATATATAATTAGGCCTAATTAAATGAAATGTAAAGATTCCGACTCTGGTTTATATCCGAAGCAGACTTTACGTCTTTTGTGTCTTCCTGTAATACGGGGCTTTATAAGACAGTTATTTAAACGAGTAATCGGGCCTCTTTTATATTACAGATTCGTGTCTAACTCTGGTACGGAATATGACGAAATTTACTAACATTCTAATCGGAATTTCGTTTAGTAAATATAAACTATAACTTTTTAAATTTTTATATGCGTTGTTTTAAAAGAACAGAAGAAGATTTAGACTAGTCGAGTGTTTAGCTACAATCCATAAAAGGCTTATCCCCTGTCGCGAATAAATTTAAAAGCATTGAGAGTAGAATTAAATAGTTATTGTCTTTGCGTATTTAGGGAGGGATCGGATAAACATGTGGACGTGCGAAGATTCGTCAGTCCACACAATTTGGATGATTTTAAATTTCGAGGCAGCGAGATGAAGAAAAGCCTCTTGAAGCAGTTCGAACCGTCGACCGGTGCTTTCGAAGGTTTGGACGTTTTTGAAAATAACATCAAGCCCGCTTATAGATAAGTTTTGATGAAGGTTCGACCAATCTGTCAGACGGCCTGCCAACGTTTTAACAGGTAAATTACATTACTGTTTGTATATAATAAACTTATGCATATTATATATTCTATACAGTAAGGGGGTTGAGGAATTATCGTAGAGTTTGGTTAAGCAAACTTTATATGGTTCCATTTGTTAAGTGATAGTAAGTAGTTGTGTATCTACTCACATCTAAACGTAGAAATGCTGCCAATTGTTTTTGGTTCCGTTGTAATCTTATGGGTCTTCCGTCACCATCTTATTCTATTAGTATTTAAGCGGCGCCTACTCATATATATAATTAAACTTGGAATGTAGTGCCGGTGTTTGTTACTCTGTGTGAATCGAATGTTTTCCAAGTGTTATAATTTTTCTTTAACATTTTCTAAATATTCGTGGCTGAAGCTTCGTAATTCAATTTCAAGATTATATATTTATTTTATTACAAATTCTTTGTTTCCTTGTTTAGTGAGAGATTGGTCGAAAAGGTGGAGGATGAAGAAGTGTACAATAGAGAGAGCGCGGTTGCTCCACGGAACGATCACCCGGCAGAGCACGAAGATTGCGTGCAAGATGATGGCCGTGAATATCGGGAAAGAAATACTTTGAAGAAGGTCGGGTCGTTCTTTAAGAGCATGTGGAAACCCGTTAAGAATTAAGATTTTGTTCGCGATTTAGCCTCGGCTCTGAAATTTGCAGTAAATCGAGTGCGGTGCTCAGCCCAAGTATCGATTACACCAAAAACTTTTATGGTATTAAAATTTGAATCTGAAATTCGAGTTAGAAATATTTGCGAATTGATGAGAATCGCGTAACTTTCCGGTGTTTTACGGCGCTGTACCGAGAATTGGCGACGTATTCTTCTGCCACGCCAGTGTCATTACGAATGCAAGGAAAAGTTAAGATAAAAATGAAAAATAAGCTATTTTGAGTGAAAAATTGAATTCTAGACATCACCGAACCAAGGAATTAGTAGAAAATTTCATTTTCTTAGTTTCACTCGCTGTAGGCTAATCGATAGAAATACGGCGGAACCTCGATATAACGCCACAATATCTTTTAATGAAATTCAAATCGAGTTAGACGTTTTTCATGAATAATTATGCTTCTTTTTCTACATTTAGATCCATGCAGAAGGTGTGTAAAATGGCCAAAGGTGGAGAATGCGAGCACGTTCAGTTCGAGTAAGGGTCTCTTTGCTTCCATCTTGGGACAATCGAGAATAAGATCCGCTCTATAATTTGCTGGATTTGGTCCGAGTTGGCTTTGGGTAAGTGTCTATGGCAACTTTATTGTATTTTACACCAAACACTTATAAACTGTGACCGTAAAATCTTCTAAATTAACACGATTTCATACTAACACGCAATTAATGACGGACAACAGGAAATCATTTATCCTTTATACCATTTCATCTATACAATCATTTATACTATTGCTTTCTCTGTGTCTCGCGACAAAAAAAAAAAAAAAAAAAAAACAATAGTATAAATGATTGTAGAAATGAAATTATCCAGTAATCTTAAGTGATTACGAAGACGAGAACGTACTAAAATAATCAAACTAACAACGCCTTTTTTTTTTTTTTTTTTGGTTGACTATAAACACAATATAGTGCTTACGACGATCACTTGGCTTTTCTTCTCCCTGTTATTTAGTTGAGACAAGCATTACGTGCGTATGTAGCTCGTTTCGGGCCTAATATGCCCCTCTTCAGTCAACTAAATATTAAGACGATGACACTTTACAACCAATGTTTCAGGCAATGGCACTTTACTACTAATGTTAAAAAGTTTTTTAAAACAACTTTCTTAACTTTAAAACTTCGACTAAAATCAGACTGTTGCTTCACGGCACTTCAACTGTTGTGCTCATTAGCATATTCTTTCGTGTCCCGCGGAGTTGGATTTTCGCAACTATGAATGAAGATTTCAGTGTATATTAATTCTTATAATATGTTTTATAATATTTTAAACCAATTTCCATTTATCTTAACGCCTGGATATTTATTAATGCTGTTCTGACTTAAAAATTTCCACGCTTTCTTTAAAACTTCCTATTATATGCTTTAGATTCTTTATGTAAAATTTTTATGTTATTTTGATCAATGTTACAACTGTTTATCGTGCAATGCTCGAGGAAGGCTGTAGAATTAATTCAGCGTTCTTCGAGCATTGCACGGATAAATAAGAATTTTAATTTGTTTAAAAGTTTTTCTCTTTTAATATCATTAATATTATGATTTGTCACTTGATTGTCAGAATGGAAATGATTTCATAATATAGTTGTGAAGAATTTGATTTTATAAATTGCAAAAATTTCTGAAAATATCAATACATCGTTTGACGAAACAATAAGCAATCGACAATACAAATAATAAGAATGTAATACGACAAATCGGGCGTCTTATTTGTTTGACTTCATTTAATGCGGAGGGACGCTATAATCTCCATATCAAACAAGCGAAAGGAAAGGAAAGGAAAGACGAAATACGCGTCTCTCCGGACTAAATGGGTCGGAAACCCAAATCCTCCGAGCCTTACCTCCTCGTGGTGCCCCCGGGATACTTCCTATCTGACGCCTATTCTCGAGTGATCCAACGGGACTCATGGGTTAAGGACGCCAGTCGGAAATTGCCATCAAAATCGGGTTTGTGTTTGAAATTATCTAAATTATTTTTAATTTTTTAAATGTGATAGCTTGCTCACCATTTGTAACCTGACGTAAAAGTTATTTAAATGTGATAGCTTGCTCACCATTTGTAACCTGACGTAAAAGTTATTTAAATGTGATAGCTTGCTCACCATTTGTAACGTATTTCTCAGCAAAAAATTAAGGTGTTTTGTTTCTGTGTTTATTTGCTGAGTACTTTTGATATTATTAATATTTAAAGACAAAATTAAGTTTTTTTCAAATATCACAATTTCCCACTGGCGTCTTCTTAACCCATACCCGTAAGTACCCTTTTTGTTTTTTTTTCTGAATTTCTTTTACGTGTAACAGAGAAATTATTCCCATTTGCTAATAAAGAAATTGAAATAATAAATAATATTATTCTCGTTAAAAAAAAAATGTTAAAAAAATGTTTCATATTTTTAGCATTTTGTTTTCCTTTTTTTCTCGTGGTTGGTGACGGGAAGGGAGATATGAATATGCAAACAAGGCAGGGGGTACTTTTTTCCTCCCCGTCGTGTCTCCACCTTGTCGTGGTGGGGAGGCTTGGTGATCTGTGCTGCAGTCTCGAGGGATTTTTCGAGTGTTGCGACCGGATCCAACTAAGAGAGACACACGCCAATGCCGTGCAGGAAGGCGTGGTGCAGAGGTGGCTTTCTGGCTTATCTTTGAGTACGCTTTGTCAAAAAATTCACGTGGCTGGTGACATTTAAAATGTGAAGTTTAAAGGAAATTTCTGTAGTTACTATAAATATACACCGAAGTCTGTAAAAAATGTATAAACACACCTATTTTTTTATTTTAGGTTAAAAAGCTATAAAAAAATTTTATATCTACAGATTTTAAATATAATTTAATACATTTTAGTAAATTTTTATATTAAAATGATTACTAGTTTAAAAGTTATTTCAATTTTTTAATTTCGGACCGTGCAAAATTATAATACACAAGCTTAAAAATGACTAAAATGGTATAATAATTTAAGTTGCTCTTATTATTAACAACAGAAGACAATAATAGTTTCGAAATCAAATACGGTGGCAATTTAAACAGTGTGTAGTGATATTGGACCCTAGATTTAATCAATTTCTTGAATTAGAATTTAAGTTTGTTCTAATAACTACTGGTTGAACCTTTAAATGCAATTCCAGGATAAATAATTAACAGTTCGCAATCTCAAAAAAACAGTCCCTAACGTTTTCGATCTACATAGGAGATCTTCCTCAGGATTCATTGAATTGGAATGCGGATATTGGAACGTTTTTAAAATTTATTTAAAATCAGATAGACGAGGATTTTTTAAAAAATATTTTTTAAAATAATATTTTAAATCGCTTAAATCGAATTTAAAAATGTTCAAAACAATTTTTAATTCGATTGCTCCCTTAGGTATAATGATTGCCATGCATAAGATACTTGTCCTTCCTCTTTGAAATTAATGCAACGACCGCTCTTTACGGATTTAAATATTTCGAGAGTTTCCAGTGTCCTTATGTGGTTTAGCACGTAAGTATTAAGGCTGCGATACCCGCAAGTAAATTTTAATAGTTAACTGTTTTTAGGACTTATTTGAACGTGTTTAGCGACGATCCATCTTTCATTCCAAGTTTATATCACGACTGAAACAGTCAGGCAAAATGTAATGGTAAGTTTGAAGATAAAGAATGCATTTGTAAAAAATATAAAACAAAACCTTTGTAGATCTCCAGCACAAAATTTTTACTAAGTAAACGTTTTTGTTAAATTTAAACATTAAGAATCTGAGTAGATATCTAAAAAGGTTGTTATTCACTCTTTAAATACATTTCACGGGAAACTGTTGAAGTGTCTTTTAATAAATATTAATAAAATTTAGTTAATAATTACGCTAAAAGTATACAAACACCATATTAAATTTGTAATATTCGCTAAAACTATTAATCAGGGTTAATAGCAATCAAATGTCATACTATTTTATATTAATTTAACATAAAAAAAAGCAAATTTTTAGTAGTGAAAGGGTCGTGGAGGAAGATAACGATATTAAATTTAGAATAAATTCTAGAATTTTCGAAAATGGGAGAAGACTTAAATGTAAATATTCAAAATTATATAGCAGAATTTAAACGTTTATGTGGTAATGTCTGGTCTACAGAAGAGATTTGTATGCCTTTTATTTTGGACATTGATAAACGGGTAGCTAAAATGCTTTTAATGCATTTAGCGATATTTTAAGTAATTACGTAAGTAGAGATGACGAAGAATTTTGTCGGATGGAAGACAATAATTTGATTAAAGTTATTTCAGACGAAAAAAAAAAAAACACTTGTCTTCTTAAAGAAAAAGAAGTCGATAACGCAAACACTGACTGTGAATCAGGATATTCAAATGATTATGAAAAAGCTGATAAGAATATAATTAAGTTTACCTGGAATAAATTAAGTGATTCCTGGGATGCTAAATTTAAAAAAGAATACAGATCAGTATCTCGTAAAACTACAAAACTTGTAAATAAAATAGAGTAAACGAAAAGGATATTTTAATAAAAGCAACACAAATTTCAAACCACAGTAAACAATTTATTGCCATCTTATTCGCGTAACCTTATATTCAATACAGATCAGTGTGGTTTTTTCGTACGAAATGGTTCGATTTCACCAAGAACACTTTCGTATAAAGGAGATAAAATACTATTTGATTTGCACATTTTCCAAGTAACAAAATTACACATTCCTACACTGTTTAATATTTAATTAATGCTAACGGACGAGTTGTAGTAATGTATTTATTTGCTTAAAGAGGATCACGGAACATTCGGACCTAGAATTGAAAGATCACTGCTGTTTAATGCCCCAAACGTTACTGTTACAGCTACTATAGTAATTATTACAAACTATGTAAAAGATATATTAGCTTCAAATATAACAGAAAACTCATTATTAATAATTGACTCGTGGAGTGAGCAAACAAATATTAATATTTATAACACAGAATTTCAAACATCTATAAATCAGAATTCAATTATTCCACCAAAGTGTACGTCCATCTTTAGATGTTGGATTTCATAGACAAGTAAAACTTTTAGCTAAAGAAATTTTAAACGATATACAATTATTTTGTAATGCCTCTTCGATGAAAAATGGCATAATAAAATTACATTCGCTTTTCATCAATTATCTGCGCCAATATTTAATAATTTGATTAAATATGGATGGTTTTGCTTCTAGACTCATACGTGAAAAATGTGAATTTTTAAATGTAAAACATGTTTTTAGACACTGACAGTTTAAATTGTGTTGAGAATAATTGCCAAAATCTTTGATTTGTTTGTGCACGATGTCAACAAGTTCTTTATTTATTTCTTTTGTTTTGTTGAAAAATATTACGTAAATAGTTGCCCATCTAATAATTTGTGAATGTAATTACTTTTCAGTCAAATACATCCAATAAAATGTAATTACTTATTACGTTTCGATTATTTTTTTATATTTATTCTATTATTACTTTTATATTATATTTTATTGTTAAAAGTAGTATATATACAGGGTGGGCCAGCGAAAACGAAACGGCAGAGTGTTCGTGTTCGTCCAAGCAAAGCGCTCGGACAGGTCGATTTTACTCTCGAGGGGACATCTTTTGCAATAAAGTTTTTGCGATTCTGAATATTAACTAAACAAACATTTTTTTTCGAAATAAATACTTGTTTAGTTTATACAAAATAAATGAGTTTTTAAAATTTTTTGTTGTCTGTTGTATTCAGAATCGCAAAAACTTTATTGCAAAAGATGTCCCCTCGAGAGTAAAATCGACCTGTCCGAGCGCTTTGCTTGGACGAATACGAACACTCTGCCGTTTCGTTTTCGCTGGCCCACCCTGTATATATATTAAATGTAATATCGTTGTCTTCCTTCACGACCCTTTTACTACTGAAAATTTATTTTTTGTGTTAAACTAATATAAAATAGTATGACATTTGATTGCTATTAATCCTGATTAACAGTTTTAGTAAATATTACAAATTTAATATAGTTTGTATACTTTTAGCGTAATTATTACCTACGTTTTAATAATATTAAAAGACACTCCAACAGTTCCCTTTCGGTTGACAATTTTTTGTTGATGGCGTTACTTCCAATTTCTTTCGATGCTGAATTATTTTTGTATGCTACTTAGTGTTAAAAGCTACAGGTTTTTTGTAATTTAAACCCTTAGTGTCACCGTTGGTAAACCCTTAGGTATACCAACGATCGAAATCTGCTGACAAACGCATCTTTTAAAGACGATTAGGATCATATTTTGTTGTACAAACTTTTCTTTATTCTAATGAATGCACTACTGTGCCTTTTGTTTTATATTTCTCATTAATTTAACATTATAACCGAATTACTTTAAAATTTAGATTAAATGCTTATAGTTATAAATGTATAAGACTATTATTATCTTCCAGAAAGGAAAAGACTAGACAAACGAAATAAACTACGATCATCGTAGTTTATTTCGTTTGTCTAGTCTTTTCCCTTTCTGGAAGATAATATAAGTCTTATAAAACGACATTTTTGTTACAAAATCTAACTGAAAAATGGCAAAACTTCGCTTCGAATTCACATTGTTACCAGGAAGTGATGGAAAATCAAACTTTTATGGTATAACTTCAATAACCACAAGTGACAATAAAGTGTATGCAATGCCAGAAGAGCTACGTTCTGCGGATTGTCATACAGGCATAATAAAAACACATGCCTTTGCTAAAGTGAAGAAAAGTTTAGTAAAAAGATACCAAGTAAGAAGGGTCTGGATTACATTGACTGGGGAACTTAAGAATACTTACCTAGATGAGGAGGGAAATTTGCAGTTTGACGGTCAATTTTTAGAAGAATTGAATCAAGAAGAGCTTAATACAGTACAGAAAGAAGAAACCCATACATTAGAAAAACTGTTCGAGAAATTTATAGAAAGTACACAGGAAAATAGACCGCAGAACTTAAAAAATGTCGCAGAACGGTTCGTACTTGAAAACTTTACAAGCAAACATATGAATGCAAACCAGTGGATTAATAATTTTGAAAAGGAATGCATCCGCTTCGATGTGAAAACAGATGAGAAGAAAATTGAAATTCTGAGGCTGTTTATGGATAAGAGTTGTGCAGACTGGTACAGTTCCATGATTGTAAAATTAACAATTAATGCAGAATGGTCAACGTGGAAAGAAAAATTCTGTGAGTCATTTGCAAGCAAGGGATGGAGCCCCGTCACCAATGCATTGTTATTTAAATATAAAGAAGGTTCATTGTTGGATTATGCAATAAGAAAAAAACACCTTTTATTGGAGATGAGAAGATCAATCGATACAGGTACAATGGTGGATCTTATTGCAGCCGGTTTACCAGAATTCATACTAAATAAGATTGACAGAGAAGCAATAGAAGATACAGTCAGCTTGTTTAATGAGGTGAGCAAGTATAAACACATGATGAATAAAAAAAGTTATGTGCCAAAGAAGAAATATGGAAATGTCAAAACAAATAATAGAAATGAAGAACATTCTCCATGTAAAATTTGTGAAAAAAGTAAATAAAGGTATTCGTTATCACCCGGAAGATACATGCTGGTTCAACGTAAAAGAGGATGAGAAAGAAAAAAAAATATTAGACATGTGAACAATACAAGAATAGAAACTGAGTTAAATGAGACTGATAAAATAAAAAAAAACGAATAGTAACGCCATTAATAAAGGTCAAACTACTATTGAGCGATAAATTAGAAGTATATGGAGTGTATGATTCAGGTTCCAACGTGTCTCTGGTTAATTCTAAATTACTGAAACTAAAAGGAGGAGGAAATAATTTGAATGAAGCAAACCTAGTAACAATTAATGGTGTTTTTTTTTTTTTTTTGTAACTCTTTCCGCCCAGTGGGCACTAAGAGGGCCTCTTATAGCAAGCCCATTATGGGTTCGGCCAGGCCCACAATGGGGCGGCCGGGTGGTGAGGGACGGGGACCGACATATCCGGACGGACCACCCCCCGAAAAATTCCTGGGGATTTTTCGACCCGTCCGGATTCGATCCCGGGTCCCCCAGGGCGGCAGGCTGCTAACCTTGACCGCTCGGCCATTCGGCCGCTATTAATGGTGTTAGAAAGACAAATGGTTTGACGAATTTAAAAATAAAAATCTTTGAATTGGAAAAATGGATAGATGTATATATAATTGATGAACAAAATTTTGATTATGATTTTTTGATGGAATGTTTTTATCAAATCTAATCCTAACTAATTCAAGATGAAAACTTAAAAATAACTCAGAAACTAAATCTGAAAAGGGAAGAAACTTGTACAAATAAAGAAATAAATACAGAATTAAATAATGAACCAGATAAAAGCACATCAAAAGAATACAAAATAAATTTTAATGAACATGAGATAGTAGAAAATTTTCAAATGAAAATAAATCATTTGAAGGAAGGTGAAAAAACAGAAATAAATAAATTAATAGAAAAATATAAATCAGTTTTTGCAAAGGACAAATATGATGTTGGCAAGGTTAATGGATATGAAACAAGGATAGACCTAACAATAGACAAATATTGTAGTAAGAGACCTTACAGATGTACAATTGAAGATAAAAAAGAAATAGAAGAACAAATAGCAAAATCTGCTAGTTATAGTATAATTTAAAAAAATTATAATCAAATATAACTTTGCAAAAAAACGTACATAAAAGTAACATTGAATACTCTTTACTTTTTAAATCTTAAACAATTCACTTAGTCAGATAGCTCCCTATCAGTGGCTAAGGAATAGAATCGTTGGAAGCGTTACACGTGTGTAGTTTCCACCAGCTAAACCGGCTGAGGTTGGTGCTCTTTAAAGCGCATGCGCCAATGCCCTCTGGCTGCTTTACATCATTCAGTTATTCTCGCCGTGGAAGCTGTCTCGTAAGCGCTTCCATTCCGCCACTGATATTCGAATATACAATAGCAATCTTATCGTTTTCTTCACATGTAGTATAGAAATTTGTAATAAGATACATAATGCAGTTATAATAAAATATTAATTTTAATTAATTCAAAGTACGTTAAAATATGAAAATTTATATTTTAGAAAACTACAAGGGAAGGTCATTGGGAGGTGGAAGCGGCGCCCCCCCGCTTCCACCACTGCACGCCACTGGTGTATCTGACCTGATAGCTGTAAGGAAGTCTACCGGATTTATTCATTCGGATTAAAGAGACATACATTCACATTACGTATATACAGCTACCACATCTGACATTGAGAATAATTTACTGATTAAGTAGGTACATTTTGTCTTATTTTTCTAACGAAAAATTACTTTTTATTTTTCGGATATTAATAATAATAATTATTATTCAATCTTCCGTTTCTATGTTGTTTAATTAACACTATTTGTTATTTTTGAAATTAAATTATCTTTCACAGGAAAATCATAACAGTAATTTTTTCCAACTAATTGTTTAGTGAGAAGTAAGCCAGTGATTGTTTCAGATTTCAGTTTATTTCTTTGTTTTGTTTTTAACAGATTTATTGACAAAAATATTCTTTCCTCGTTAGCTGAAGAATGAGGCAGACACAAGATATTCTCAACAAAACGAGACAACACTGGAAAAGCAAGGGTTTCATCGCCCAGAGTAATAGTTTTAATATTTTGCCAGAAAACTTGAACATCATTGCTAAACGACTGCATTTCTTGATTATTTCTTAATAGTCTCCATTCGGAATCTAAACTTTGAAGCTCGCGATCAGTTATGAGATTAAGAAATAACAAAGCAACATCTGTAATTGTATGTATAGTCCCACTTTTAACAACGGTTGGGTTCAAAAAACTAAACTTTTTTATAGAGTTGTCTTTAAGAGGAAATCTAACAGTAATTTGGGTGCAGCCTTCAATGTAAAAATCCAAACAACGTAGTCGAAAAAATTTAATCTGTTCATCTGTAAGGTTCAGTTGCGTCATTGAAGCGATGACTTTTGCTCCAAAATACATGTTTTCTATAGCAAAATAATTTCTTGGATTTTTAAAATCAATATTTTCGATTGGAGTGGTTGTTATATAATTTCTTTAATAAAAATTTCTTTTTTGAATTATTGTCAATTTTTCGGTGGATTTGGTGCTTCGATCGGTAGACCGGAACCAAAATCGGTAGGTCTACCGAAAAATCGGTAGATGTGGCAACAGTGCCTCTGATTCAATGTTAATTACAAAATGTTCTACGGGTTCATTTTGGCGCTAGGGAGACATGTCCACTTTCACTTTCTTTAGTTACTTATCTCTTCTTGGCCCACCAGTGGCCGAGTGAATAAAACCACTGAACACTGAGGTTTCAGTGTTTTTTTTCTTTTTTTTATTCAGTTGTTAGTTTGAGCCTCTCCAACGTGCTAGCCACGTGGAATTTTCCGATTTTTCTTCACGTTTGTAGCATTTAAATAGGGGCAGCTTCTGTTAGAAAGTCCTTCCGCGAGGTATCTCCCCTCGGCAGATCGCTCAAATGTTGCGTTGCTGTATACAAATATAATACAATCCGTAGCCATCCAGTGCCAAAGTTTTCATTTTATATCTAATTTCTATTTGTTTAATGGCGTAAATGAACGTAACACTAAACAGGCATAAACCCGTGACCAATTAGTATTCAGCAATTTTATTCATTTCACCGGTTGGCTCCAATTTTGAATTACATACACTTTATAGTTAGTATTATGAACTGGGCAGCAGTAAATCTTAGACTTTCAATAATTTCACTGTTAAATAGATAATGAGAGAACATAGAATAGAAATTAGTGATGCCCAAAATATAATGAAAAATTTTATTCCGGTTGAGAGTCGAATTCATCTTAGCGGCTGGCCGATATCTTACTAGCAGCTGTATTGTCGACGAAGAGCTTTGCAATATCTATAATGTAAGTAGTTGATGCAATTATTTCATTCAACAGCATTTTAACAAAGAAAAATCTGTTCCTTTCAAGATTACTTCCAATTCGAGCACTTTAACATTGCTTAAAAGCATATAATTATCAAAAATCAATTCTACGTATAACTTGAAATTACAATTTCCGAAAAGCAAAGCAATAAAAGTAAATATTGCAAACGTAGAAAATTATATTGAATTAAATGCCGAGAAAAAGTAAAAATTTTGAGTAATATTCTATTAGCAAAATTATATGATTTCAAGTGCTAAAATTCTGACGGTCGATTGACCGAGAGGTCAATTGGTAGGCTACCGCTCTGGGTTCGCATCCGGACGGGTCGATAAATCCCCAGGAATTTTTCGGGGGATGCTCCGTTTAGATATATATGGCCGAATCCATAACGGGATTGCTACAAGGCGGAAAGAGTTTTAAAAAAGTGCTAGAAGTCCATTCGATGTACTGAATATTTTTGGGATAATTTCTTATTAAAAAATATCATTTGAAAAATCCAAAGGCCATACAAAAGAATGTCTAAAAAGACGAAAGATGAGGAAATTTCAGAAAAATTTTCATAAGTAGATTTGCGGGGCAATTCTAAATTGCTTTATTTACGAGGGAATACTTGTCTTGGTTAATGTTACCTTAGGTAGCTAAGATGGCGGCTCGTCTCTGAAACAGTGGGGACGCACGTACTAACTACCTAACCTAACCTATTCTAATAAATTACCCCTAGTCTATTTTGGTTGGCAATAATTATGGTAATTTATTAGAATAGGTTAGGTTAGGTTAGTACGTGCGTCCCCACTGTTTCAGAGACGAGCCGCCATCTTGGCTACCTAAGGTAACATTAACCCTTGTCCTTCATGGATTCATGTCATCGCATTCTCTAAAATCGATTAAAAAAATACATATATTTTTTATTTTGCGATACATATATTAATAGGATATATTTAGTATATAATGAATTAAACGAAACCATAAAATATTTTTAAAATTAACAAATGATTTCTATTTAATAGGAAGTGACGTTTGACGAAAACATGTACGTCATTTATCGGGTCACGTGATTCACGAGGGAGGTGTGAACGTGTGAAGGGATATTTCAGTTTGTAATGTGTTAAAACTGCTTTCCGACTTGTTTTAAACATAAAGAAGAAGCCATAACTATAAAAAATAAGTAACGATTTAATTGGTTGTTATGTGAATGTAGTTTTCCTTTCAACTTAACGTCTCGTATAATTTCCGGAAAAAAATGGTAAGTTAGGCTTATTGCTAGTTGACAAGACACCGGGTTCCTTAAAATGCCCTTAAAAATAAATAACCATTAATAAATCTCTTTCTTTATCTAATAATCAAGATTTATATAGTTGTGGTTTTTAAAAGTTTACGCTTTTTTTTTTAAGCGGAAACAATACCTTTGCAAATTCTCTCCTCCATATTTCTCTATGAAGATTCATAAATAACACAGATAAAATTTAGATTACTATTACCGTAGACACTCCTTATTCGCCCTTAAACTATAATATATAAGGTTGCGGGTAATAAACATCCAAATTAAATATACACGTGATCAGTGTATTAATTTGTATATTGCTCTTCATTCTATAAAATTTTGGGTATTGCACCCCTGATTAAAAATAGGTTAAAGCAAATAAGTTAATATGCTAATATTTGATTTGTTAATCTTATGGAATAGCTATAAATGTAAATAATATAAACTTTGAACCCGAAATTTGGTTGGTACTTTTAAAGTGCTTCTGGATGTTTGGCCTATGTAATTATTTCCCTTTTGTACTTTGCGTTTGAACATTAATTTCGAATTGTTTTTTCAATGTTGTTTAATATTTTACTGCTCTTGCTTTGGGTATTTTATCTATCTGTATATATAATATGAAAAGTGTATAAATTTGTTGGAGAATTAATAAAGTTTGAAAACTTTCTGTAAATCGGACTTTAATAATGGAAAATTAAAGGATTGTTTGATTATTCTGCAATATCGTTGATGGAGACGAAAAGTTTTCTGAATCTAACGTTTCGTACCGGATCGGAGTTTGGATTAAGTTTTTTTTTTTTTTTTTATTGCATTTTGTATTTAAATTGTGTTGTAATTGGAGAATACCAAAAAAATTTTCGAGTTGAAGAATTTTAATGAGTTAGAATTTAAAATATATATATGTTACATATTTTGCAAAGCAATAGTTTTGTAATCAATTATTGTTTATTTGACTAAAATAATGTTTGTTTTAATAATGCGTACAGATTTATTGAAAAATTTATATGAATACGAAAATTAAAATTTGGTTTTATAGTAGGTATCTTTTTTGTAACATGTAGGGTTTGCAAAAGCAATACTGTAGATGGTATGTACTATACTGAGTAAAATATATATTTTTTCAGCCTACATTTACTAAACTGTTTGAGATATTAACAATGTTGTATGTTAGGATCGTGACTGATTTAATACCTTTTGTATGTTATGTGCAATGTGAAAAGGGAAGACAATCTTGCCAAATCTTTACCTCAATATTTACGGGTGTTCCTTGTGTTCTTCCACTCCCATGCATGTTTGGCATCTCAGAGTTACAAACATACTCAAAAATTCAAGATCTCTGTTGCATTATTTCTCTCAGGAATGATTGAGTTTTTGACTTATGTTTACTAAGATTTTCAGCTTTAGTACATAGTCTACTATCTACCATATAAATGCTAAATGCTTTTTTTTTTAACATCTAAGTATTGAAATAATTTTAAAATAAGAATTTCAAATATTATATATAATATATAAAATGTCTGAAAGTTGTTAAAATTATTTTAATACTTCTTACAGTTAGCACTATTTAATTCTGAACAAATAATAATAATATGATTAAAAATAATCATGATTTGAATAACATTTTGATGAAACATTTGCAAATAAGATAGATAACTTCTCTGAACTAAAACCAGTTATGTTTTACACAAGCATTTTGTTTTGTGTACCACATTATATGAATTAAATATCTATAATGCAATCATAAAATATATTTTAGTTGTTAGATAATTTTTTAGAATAGATACAATCTTCTAGTTATGGTATCAACTAGAAAAGAAAATTATTTTATTTTCTTATCTAAATATATATTATCTTGTATGACTAATATGAGTGTTTAGTACTCAAATTTGATTCTGGATCTTGTATCTCTAAATTAAGATTGCTTCCATTATACCATTATTATTTACATATAAAATATTAAATGTAGCTATTGTTAACATTGTTAACATATAAATAACATTGTTGTTATTTATTTAATAAAAAAATAATATTTATATTTTTTATTTTTAAATTGATTGAATAAAATTTATTAAAATTTATAATAATTTTAAAAATATTAATTTGCAAGTTTGTTGAGAAAGACTTATCTGAAATTACAGAAAGTTTATGTAAATGAAAAATGAAGACATCATTAAAATATGTAAATGAATATGAAATCTGTTTTGTAAAGAATAACGATAAAAATGTATTTATTGCATATACAAAAGGAAATGTCGCAAGACAGTTGATATCCTTCCCATAAATAATGCCCATAACAACAGATTAAAATACAAATAACTAGAGATTTTTTTAACTGGTTCAGATTTTGAAAAAATTTTCAGAATTCTCAGCTCATGGTTTTATATTTAAAAAGCTTCAAATTTATAAAGTTTTAAACAGTTAAGTTTTAAAGTGCAACTAGTGTTGTGAAGTCTGAATCAAAAGAAAATTTGTTGCTAGAAGAATTGGAGTTGGTAAATGAATTAACTCCAATTTTTTATGTAAACTACCGGCAGTTACCGGTAACATCGGTTACAATTTCCAAATGCACCCTAGGAATGTAGAACCAATTGAACTATTTGTTTGATGTTGCTTATGTATGGGTATTTGCAGTGACGGCACACTTCAAAAATCTCGTGGCTCACTAAAGTGCTGCGGCACAGTGGTTCAGAATCACTGGTCTACTTCATGATCTTTCTTTGTGTATCACTAATTACTGTTGATTTTCTTTTTAGAAATTTATATTCAAATACATTCTGTATAGCTAATTCTAAATTTTTATTACCAAATAATTCATACAAAACAGCTAAGAATAGAGTTAAATCTAGTGTTTTTGAATACTTTACTGTACAGTATCTACAGATGGAAAACATTGTGTGTGTTAATGGGTAGATGATGATTAGCGTTTCTCAAACGGGATCCCGGAATTCTGGCTGTTTTTTTAACCTGGGAAATTCTTTTCATTCCAGGAAATCTAGCAAATTTCTTAAAAGTTTACTTTTTTTTTTTTAATGTTAAGGTTGAGGAAATTTTGGAAATAGAAAGTATAATTAACTCATAAACTGTCAGAATACATTTGTATTTATTAATTTTAAACCTGCTTATTTGTTTTTGAAATTTTTGCTTGTTTTGACATCTCACAAATTGCCACTAATCAATATGTATTTGTGGCCGGACTCCAAAAGTTCTTTACTTGTCAGAACATGTAATATCTTGAAAATTGTGCTAATGCTGTCTTAATTTTAACTATGCTCAGTAGCTTCAATAACTGCATTATGCCAGGTTGTGCAAATTGAGCAAGGATACAAATGAGTATGAAGTCTGCAAGTATGAAGTTTTACTTCATAAACCTTATTATTAAAGCCAAACAAACTGTCGAATTATCGGGCTATAAGCTTGATACCACTATTAAAGCAATCAAGATAGACAAATCAAGAATACTTGAAAGCAAAAGAAGCACTGCAACGCATCTCAAAAACGAACTAGAAATCTTCCATGCTACGGGTGAAAAGAACACGTAACATTTGTCTTCTCTTAAATGCATTAATTAAAGACTATTCCACCCACATCCATTGAATTGGAAAGGGTATTTTCAGTAGTGGGACTTTTCATTATTAAAATAATAACCAGATGAGTGATTGGAATATTGACCATCTTTGGTTTTCAAAATCTTATAAAAATTTACAATAATATTTTGTATTATGTTTTATTTAAAAAACAAAAATTACCTTCTAAGTTAGAAGTTTGATCTCAGTTCATTTTTTCTTTAAATTTTCAACTCGATTTAAAGGCATTTTTTTGTAACCAGTTTCCAACAAACTTTAATAAATTTTTTCTATTTGTGAAAATTTCTTCATAATTCAAAGATAATTTTAATATATATTTTACACAGCATTATTAATATTATGATTTTGGTGGTTGCAGAACGTAGTAAATTACTTTTAAAAATGAAAAATAATTATATCATTCGATTTCAAGATATTTTTTTATATTTTAAAAATAATTAATTATATCCCGGAAAACAGGTCACTTTTTTTTAGTTTGGTGTAAAAAATATCATTTGAGGCATTGGCTACTTTTTGGGCTACATATTATTTATAAATATATTAGTTGAATAAAAATGCGCTTTAAAATGGTGTTTCATTGTTTATTAATTAGTGACCCAAATAAAACAAATATCTGTGTTTTTTAAATAAATTTTTTGTTTGTCTCCTTTATAATAAATGAATTTATCTTTCTAAGTAAAAATTGAAAGTGTCTGTAGAAGTAATTTTTAAAAATAGTAAATTTTTTATTCTTTATTACAAGCCATGCATTTTTATGCATTCTAAGAAATTACATGTGAAATAAATTTACTCACAGGTGTTGATGTCTGTTTAACAATAATCATAATAGGTTAGTGGCATTACGTAATTCTATTAATGGTATCATATCATGTATGTTTTTGAGGGAAATAATATTTTGGTGTGCCATAAGTAGAAAAAGGTTGTGGAACACTGATCTAGACATATTAATCCTTAAATATACTTGTATATTTAAGGATTGGACCACAATATACTTGGGCCACAAGTATATATAATATATTTGTGGCCCAAAATTCCATGACTTCTCCCAAGTGGTCCAGAGAAACAAAGTTGGACACCCCTGATCTAGAGGGAGTCATACCTCTGAAATTCAAAGTTGGGGCTTAGTCTACTGACTCTACAGCTCTGACTGTAACTGTTTTCAGAATTCTCAATTAACAATTAGAGCACTAGACGACAGTTTTTTTAAGAACAATTTTTTACAATCAGAAATAAACTTTTAAAGAAAAGACTGTTTTGTAATAAAGGAAAAACCTTGCAAGTCATTACAAATGTGTGTTGAGATGTTTTAAATAATATGAAATTTATCTTTTATTCGTTCACAGATAGAAATTATTTCTTATATTAATGAAAAAGTATTAAAAATTGTATTACCAGTTTTTATAAATTTTTATTGATTTTAGTTTATAAATTTTTATCAGTAAGTGAGATTAATATCAAAAACAAATCTAGTAGAAATGGAATGTTTAATAACAGAACAAACATTTTTGACTATGTACAATGACCATCTTCAAGTTCTAGAATCGATTTAATAAATAGAACAAGAAGCACATTTGTAATTTTCAAATGTCTTTAATTTCAAATTTGGCATGTCACATGTGCAGGACCATAAGTGTATTAAGTAAAACATAGTAAATAGGAAAAAATAATTAACAAAAGAAAAAAGTACAAAATTTAATATTTTTCTTGTTAATTATTTTGGCCACTGCACATGGTCAAAAATGTTTGTTCTGTTATTAAATGTTTTATTTTTACTGGATTTAAGAATTTTGATAATAATTTAATTAATACATCTAAGTTTTTGGAGTTTTTTTTTCTGTATGTTAAGTGTAAAATTATAGAAAATTTTATTTTTATTTTCTTTGTGTTTGATTTAAAAATTTTTATGCAGTTTAACATTAGAAAATTTATTTCTGATTATAACTTAGACGAATATTTATAATTATAAAGCTTGGAAAGAAATATAACCTTTAGAATTTCACATTAAATCACAATATGTATATAGTGATGAGTGCATAATATATTCATGTTTACAAGAAAAGATAAGATTATCACATTGTAAGGCATTGGAAATATCGTATAGTATCATTAAAGTAAATGTTGATAAAACAAAACATTATAAAATATGTTATTTTGATGTAGACATTTGTTTTGAAATTCTTGATATATTAGTTTTATAACGTCTTAAATACTCCATTACGGATCTTTAGAAATTGGTTAAATTCCAAAATTTTAGATTTTAATGATTATTAAAGATATCTAAGCAGTTTAATCTACTAATAATAATAGTAATCTTGGTATTTAATTGATATACAGTACTAATGTTTGCTGCATATTATTTATTTTTCTCAAGATTTTTTTTTTCAAAAATTGATTTCAAATTCTATTGTAAAATCTAATAAAGGTTTCCTTAATATAATTCTTGTAGCTAGCCTAACTAATTATCTTTACATATATTGATAAAATTGCATCAGAAAATTTGAAACAATTGTAATATGTAGTAATTCATTTATGCTTATTAAAAACGTCTTAGTTAAATTATTACAAAATACAGTTTTCATAAAATATAATAATAAGATAATTATCAGTCTATGAAATGTTTAAAATGCCAAATAACTAATTTACTGTTAAAATTAAATACTAAACACAAAAGCAAACAGCTGCGAAAAAGCAAACTAACAGAAGTTGGACAGATAACTAATTTATAAATTTTTTGTTTAAATGTCCAAAATATTAAATGTATTTTTAAGAAAATTATGTAGATAAATAGTGTTAGGATTCACAAAATAAAGCCTGTGTTTTTATAAAATCTCCTACCTGTAACACAATAAGACTAGCTTTGTAGACAAGAAAAGCTTTGTAGTAGAATGTTTGAATGGTATAAACACCATTGTTTACTGTATTGAATAATAGTTTAAATCTTACTCTTGAGCCATTTTTTTCCTATTAAATTTTATTGTTCACATAATGAATTAAACTGTTAATCAATTAACAGATGGCACTATCTGTATTTCTAATAGCAAGTCTCCAACCTTTAATTCATTTTCTTGTCCAAATCAGAAACAAAACTGTACTATTTGATCATAATCTAAGATTTTAGCAGATTTTAGCATTTATATTTGGTATTTTGCCTGTAAAGATTAGTGATAAAATGAAACATTCTTGCATTTTATCAATAATCTTTTAAAATAACTATTATAGAACAGAAACATCTTCAAAAATTTAGTAAGAAAACATGTTATTGAAACAAATTTAAGTACCGCTGACCCTTGATAATCCGACGTGCTCAGTAGTCTGATGCACCTCCTGTCAAGGTCACCATAGTCCCCATCCCATTACGTGTCTGCTTGCACAGAAGGATGTTGCGATATGAATCTTCCCACCCAATTCTTACACAATGACACACATTTCTTGTGTTTTCCGTGAGCAGTTCTGTACGTACTGTATTATTTATGCCTATACATACTGTATGTACATTTATTGGCTTCCATATTTCTTTTAATAAACATGTTTTAGTTAACTGAAATGGGTGTTTCATTTCCATATTAACCTAGGCAGCATTTTACTCATAAAATGTAGGAATATTGTAGGCTACTGCTAGCAAAACAATGCCAAATATGTAATCACTTTTGGTTATCTGGACACTTTTGGTAATCCGACACCCCTTCAGTCCCATACCTGTCGGATTATCAAGGGTCAGCTGTATTTAATTTTTGCAGTCATAAATTTTCAAAAATAAAACATTAAGATGTGTTCTTTATATTAACGTTTGTTTTTGGAAAGAATGTATATACATTTGATGTCAACAACGTTTACTCTAATAAAGCATGTTTTCTTATTAAGTAGAAATTATAAAACTAGTGATTTCATAAATACAGTTTAAACAATATTATTGTTAAAATAGAAACTAGGGGATATATTGTAGTCATTATCTCTTTAGAATACAGTACTAGGCTGCACGCAAATTGTTTATTGGCTAAACATTTACATATAAAACAGAGCCAACATTTAAAAATAATTGTATGTATAACAAGTGCAAACTGTTTGCCTGATGATGCCTATTCAACATGGGTAAAACATTTGCATTTGTTATAAAAATTTGCTGGTTTATAAGTTAAGTTTGTTTTTAATTCTAATTTAACCAGTTTTAAGTGGCAGTTTTTGTCTATAAGAATAATTATTTATAGAAATTTTTGTTTTCTCCATGTTGATAATGCAGTACTGAATGTTGACAAGTTCTACAGACCTCATATTTATCCTATTTTTTATACTTTTTTGTAGGAAAGTAAGAAATAGCCTGCTTTTTAAATAATTGTCTTATTTTTTGTCATTAAGTGAGATAGACAATTAAATTTTTTGTAAATAAAGCATATTAATGCAAGGATGTAACAATAAGTTGACTCTGAGTCATCCACATCACTAATGGCTTGGATTGGCATAGATTAGCGTAGTTACATAGGTTACTGTGGAAATGCAATAGCCTGTGATTACTAACAACAAAATATCTTACAAAGAGCTGCCATATACAAATCAGTGATAAACTTCATACTGTTCAATAAAAAAAGAATGTTGAACAAGTATTAAACTTTAATTTTTTTTACTTCTATGTCCTTAATGTTTTACTTTTACGTTTATTTAAAAAATTATTTCAAAAATTGATAAAAAAAAAACCCATTAACATGTTGACTGCCATGAGAAGCATAACATGATTCATACAGAATTTACCACAATAGCCTTAAGCATCAACAGTTAATTCTCAAACGAAGCTAGTTTTCAAAGCCACTGGAAGCAGCTTTTGTTTCTCAGATCAATATAACTTCTATGGAGCTTAAAATATATGTCTGTAAGTAATTGAATCTACTTTTGGCCTGTAGCTAAATGAATCAATGGTTTATTCTCAAGGGTCTGAAATGTTCATAATTGAAATTCAATGAAATACAATCAAACCATAGATGATATATTATTTATATTTAATTAAACGTAATGCAACATTTATTACACTTTCATTAAACACGAAAGCAATTGGTTTTCTATAGTTAATACTGAAAATATCAAAATAGGATTTAAAAAACTGTAGGCTATGGTCATCGGGCATTGATAGTCTTTGTCTGGTCAAAGCGGTTGGATGACGATGGATATCCGTTTGACCTTGTGAGTCGCCAGAGGAAAAAAGGCAGGATTTCTTTGATGTCGCTGATGTCACCACTATGCCAGACCCTCTGGTGGCATCCGTAGATGTTCGCACCATCAAAACACTCTACAAGATAAAACAAAAAATAATTGTTTACATCATAAGTTTTTCTTCAACTAGACATTAAGTAATTGCAAGAAATAACTTTTTTGCACTGTATGCAGTGGAATCTCGATTGGGTGTTTTAGATTAAGCATGTTTTTGGTCAGTTTTTGCAAGATTTTTCATAACATACAAAGCACCTACAATGTTTCTTAGTGCCTACATTTTTTAACACTTTGCCAATCTTGCATTGCAATGTAATTTGTCCAACTTTGTTAGGTTGAAAACAAGATATTTTTTGAATTTGTTGTCATTCTTTTCATTTGCCACCATCTGATGTAGAACGTGAGCATTCACTACAGCAGCACCCATTAGTTAAATTGCCATTTTACTCCCTTTCATAATAAACAGGTTTATGTTTTTACTTGATCAGCCAAATTAATATACATTTTACACTTGTAATCGATTACAAGTGAAGATTTGGTTTTTAATTTGTTTTACTAAAATGATTGACTTTTAAGTTCAGCACAGTACCAAATCTATGCACCTACCAATAGTGTACTAATTAATAAAAAAAATATGATAAACTTTGATAAAAGCAATAAAAACACTCACAGAATTAACAATCATATCATGAAACATTGCACTTAAGCAAGAATAAACTTGTTTTCATATGAATCTGTGTATGATGCACATGGCAATTAGTGCAAATTTCAGCTGTTAAGGCCATTTGAATCAAATGGTGCTTCTCGGCTCAAAACAATAGAAAAATTTTTTTCACTAATAACACATTCAGTGACATTTAGAGAGATTTTCAATGGAATGGATAAAAAATTTGGTCTTGGTCTATAATTTAATTTGGATATTGGAAGAAAAGACATGAAGTTTTTCGCTAGTCTTATATTTTATAACTGAATTTTAATTTTTACTTTTTTTTTAATATCTACTTGGACCTTTTGACTAAGATTCTACCTTGGACCTTTTGACTGGTGGAGTTTCTGATTAGCAAAAGCTCCACCAGTATAAGTCCTATTTATAAACAAGGTCCAAGTAGACAATATAGAAATAAAAACATAAAGTATTAAATTTTATTCTTATTCTACTTTGTGGCTGTTCATGTAGCCCAGTATTTGAGTCTGATGTGTCTGTTTTCTGTTTTGTCCAATGGTTAACTACTGACTTTTTACACTGCTTACTTTTGAACTTGTGGTGCAGCAGTAAGGCCCAGCACAGAGTAAAGGACAAAAAAGCATTAGTGTGGGAATTGTTGCTTTGTGGCTAATTAGGTGAACTGGGATATAGTATAATAGGTGCATCAGTTAAAGGGAAATATTTATCAACTATTTTAAGTAGACATGTTATGTAAACATTAATAGCTGTCACTATAGTTGTATGGGTTATAAAATGCACAAGGATTCTAGTAGAAAAAAGAGGGTGCAAAGTTAGAAATCCTGCCTACAGTGACCAAAACGTTTGGGCTGGACTTGCATCTAGCTCTCTTATTTCTTTCTACATTTGTATATACATAAGTTATGCAAAATCTTTTGCTCCCTAAATAGTAAACTAGAAAAATTTAGATACTTAATTTTTTATCTGTAAATCTCAAAAATAGTTTTTCTGGTATTTAATCAAGTCCCACTGAGAATCTTGAGAGCAAGATTTTTGTTCTGGGTTTTTTACATTGTTGTAACTGTTGTTCACATTGCATGAAGAGAATGTTTGCTGGTATTTAATTAATAACATTAACTCCAGGACCAATATATTCAGTGAATTTTCTGCTTTTATTTGTACTAAAGTACTTTGGTTTTGTACAGTCCCTGGCCAAATTATTAGATGCACTATAGTTTTTATGCAAATTTTAATTATCAGCTACTACAATTTGGTCTTTGAATATTTATTACCAATGAATTTAACTTGTAATGTACAGTTTACTTTATTACATAGGTGCTAACACGAATAAAACGTTATATTTATTGAAAATTTTTGTTTTTATTAACATAGTAAAAAAATACAAAATTGCCATTTAAATTTTAGTATTTTGTTGAGCCACCTTTTGCAGCTATGAGAGCCTCAATCCGGTGCGGCATGCTGTCGATGCAAGACTGGACTGTCTCTTGTATTTGTGGATGATGATTCCACACATGGATGATTTTTTCCAAAAGCTGCGTTTTGGTTGTGATGACCTCTTTGGCCACTTCCCTCTTCATGAGCTCCCACACATTTTCTATGGGGTTCATGTCAGGACTATTACCCAGCCAATCCAACAGAGGGATATTTTGCTCTTGTAGATATGTTTTCACAGACTTGGCTGTGTGGCAGGGAGCTCCATCTTGCATAAAAATAAATGGTTCCCCATTTGGGAACCATTCTCTAACCTGTGGCAGCAACCGATTTTGCAAGACTTCTTTATATTGGTCTTGCCTCATGGTGCCTTTTACTACGTACAGGCACCCAGTGCCCTTGCCACTGATGACAGACCAAATCATTACTTTCGTGGGGTGCTTAACAGTCTGAATGATGCAGTCAGAATGAAATTTTTCGTTTCTACGACGACGGACAAAATGAGCTTTGTTGGCTAAAATTTCAAATGTGCTTTCATCGCTGAAACAGACCTGAGAAAACAAAAAAAAATATATCTTATGAATCAAGTATCTACTGTTAATTTGTCTATTTTATAGTAAATAATCTATTTAATGTTAAATTACTGATCTCCAGAAGTCTACATCCTTATCACGCCACTGTTTGGCCCACTTCAAACGCTTTGCTTTCATTGCAACTGTTAACTTGGGTTTTCTTGCTGGACGGTAAGCCTTAAAATCCAGATCTTTCAATTTTCTGCGAACAGTGTGCTCAGAAGCATTCACTTTTGCATCTTCCAATTGAGATTTTATTGATTTAGTGGTAGTAAATCTGTTTTCTAAGCAAATTTTCTTAAGACATCTTTCTGACCTTGGGTTGAAAATTGGCTTTCTGCCGCATTTATTTTTTCTTTTCAAACTCAGATCTTGATCTGATTCAACTTTTTTCTTTATATGTCGTACGCTAGCTTCAGACACATTCAACCTTCGTGAAATTTCACGGTTGGAATACATTTTTGTATTTACGAAGGCTTTGACTTCAGCTTTTTTACGTGGTGAAAGATCTCCCTTTTTCCCCATGTCAAAAGATCACAATTTATTATATCTGGTTGGTAAAAATACTACTATCGAAGAAAACAAACACTTGCTTAATTGTATACCATGACCTAAATACAAGAGGTGAACAGAAACACGTCCACACCAGTAGCAAGCGAGAACGCGACTGAAACACGTTCGTACTTGTACGCTATACTTCAATGTCTAAGCTCTGATACCTACCAATATATTAACATTGTAATGAAATATAACAAATATAGGTATACAATAACATTAAAAAATAAGTTTCGTTTATCAAAATTATGATTTATAAGATAGACCTACACCAAACCGGGTATGAAACATTGAATTATGAAAAATCTGTAGTGCGTCTAATAATTTGGCCAGGGACTGTATATACTTGTAGTTCTAATAAAAGTAGAAAATTTGCTAATTTTATTAATGTCATTTTTAATATTTTCTTTATTTAATTTACTGATTATGCATTCATTTTTAGTGGTCTTAACTGATCACTATAAAAACAATTGAGCTTAGGCTTCAATTTAGCATTTCTTGACTTTGCATTAAACTTTGACTTTAGGAATGATTTTTATTTTTTATTTTTATTTTGCAGGAGCTGATGCTTGTTCACTCTTTAGGATCTAATGTTCAAACCTGTTTCCTTTATAATTTCAGATTCATTGATATTGAAGGTTTCAAAAAGTTTAGAATAGAAACAAATAGAAAACAACATGGATTATATATTTAAAGGCTCTGATGCTAAAAAAGTTAAAAATGTATTGACTGATTACTTTTTCTATAATGTATTGTAATCTTTTTAATAACATTTTTCATGACTTTTGTAATTTTTATAATTGTTTTCATATATTCACTAATTGCAAATGTTGTTGAGAAATAAAGGCCATATCTATATATACCAAGCCTATCCAGGATTATTATCATCATGACTAATGATAAAACTAGGACATCTAGGCACTAAATATTACAGTAGACCCCCCTATAACACGGTAGATACATTCTGCGTTATATGAATTCTGTGTTTTACGAGTCACTTAGATTTTACAAATACATGAGCCGTTCACAGCCTGGGTACTTGTGCAGTTTAGGGAGTACGGCTGTTTGAATAGGTTTTCTTCCATAAAATTAATCGATTCTAGACTAATTTGACTCAAACATTTTCAAAACGTATAATTTTTTGGGAATAATCCACATAAACCATGCTATAAACAAAAAATTGTAGGAATATTTACTGAGTGTGCACAGTTTGTAGATGCCATTGCTTAAGCTTGTTTTTGTCGCGGAGTGGCTCATTGAATGGCGGATGCATTTCCTGATAACTTATTCTTTCTGCAAAAAGTTCACTGAACTTTGGAGACATCATTAATAGAAATATAATTTTTATGGCCGTTGAATAATAATATTTTTTTTAGTAGGTCCGCTGCTCGTTTAAACTCAACGGTTCGTGCAGTGTCCACTATTGGTCCAGATTTGACCATCCTGTCAAAACATGAGTCAGCCATGACAATCTGTCTCATTCTTTTACCGTGTTATACGAACATAATCGCAATTTTTTTGCCATGTTACACAAATTTGTCTTATATGAACCCATGTTATAGAGGGGTCTACTGTATATAACTATTTGAGTTTTATTGCCTAGATGTTCCTAACTCTACTAATAAATAAAATGTTTTTTGGTGGAAAATTTTCAGAATAGTTAATATAGTATATATAATGTTAATAGTTAATTTAGTATAACTTCAAGGGTGTCGCAGAGGGGCAGCTGATATTGATAATTTTGTAATCTTCTTAATAACATTTTTCATGACTTTTGTAATTTTTATAATTGTTTTCATATATTCACTAATTGCAAATGTTGTTGAGAAATAAAGGCCATATCTATATATACCAAGCCTATCCAGGATTATTATCATCATGACTAATGATAAAACTAGGACATCTAGGCACTAAATATTACAGTAGACCCCCCTATAACACGGTAGATACATTCCGTGTTATATGAATTCTGTGTTTTCGTCGCAAAATTCAAAAAAATTATTTAAATGCTAAGTTTTAATTAAAATAATCTTCTTAGGTTTCTTGTAAGTTAAAAAAAATGTTTTAATTAAGATATTTCTTTTCTGGTACATAGTAAATGATTAAAACTTTATGAATCGTTTTTATTTTACCTACATACAATTCATATCCTCTATCAATTTACATAATCTTGCCCTTCCCCTGGCCCATTGGCTGGCGTTGTCCTTGTATACCTTATTATCTTTCCTTGTTAATGAGAAGATACATGGTGATCATAAAGTTGTCCTACTAAGAGGACTCTGTAGCTCCAACCAATTACTTGCATGTACACAAATTTTAGTGTCAAACTATTTAAAGGACATGGAAAACAATTCTTCAAAGAAAATTTTAGTTCCAAAATTGTCCACTGTGAGATAAATGTGCCACTCACGTGCCAAATCGATTAACTTCATAAAACAAAAAGTGGAGAAAAGTGACAAAGTAATATACAGGGTGATTATATTAAAGTTGCCCTACTCAGACCTGTCTAGAGCTTGTTCTCGTGCACATACAATAAAACCTTGCTTAACACAGGATGTGTTCCTAGACAACAAAGCGCTAGGCAAAACAGCATTAAACGGGGTCATTTTAACATACAGTAAATAGGGATAGGTGAACACGTGACCAAAAATAAACAGATTTTACTTTAATTTTAGGTTTAATTTGCATAATAATATATGTTAAATAACACACACACATATGCAGACAGAGATGTAAAGTTCATTTTTTGTGATGAAGATCCTGGCTCTGTTGAAATTCTTAAAATTGCATCCAAAATGCCTCATTTTGCTTTTGCACTCCTTTCAAAATCTGGATCATTCATTACAATTTGATCAGCAATTTCGGTTATCATTACCAAACTTTTGCTAAGGAAATCTGTAGAGAAATTCTTTGGGTTCTTTGTTTTCAGAATCTCTGTTTTCCAGTTCTACTTGAATTCCTTGTTCTACTAGTTCTTGAAGGTTATCGTTGGTAAGGCTCTCACCAGTAACTCCTCAATATCCTGCTCGTATACATCTCCTAGTCAGGCTGTATCGATTAGGTTGACCAAATTGTCAACCTAACAATATAGTGATAGGCTATTCTCATTGAGAATTTTGGATAACTTCTTCCACACTCTGTTCATTCATTTATCAGTTAATTCTTGCCAAGCAAAGCTGATATTGCCTGTGGCATCCATGATGTTATATTTTTTCCAAAATTGCACCAAACAAACATAGATTTAAAGAAAGTACACCTTTTTGCCACCTTTTGCTGATTGGTTCATGTTCGTAAATAATTGTATTATATACGAATCAATAAAATGCCGCAAAAATTAAAATCGGCGTAAATTTTGAGCTTTTCTTAAGGCTTTTAGCAGGTTGTGTTATATTGAATCAGCATTAAGTGAGGCAGCGTTAAGCGGGGTCTTACTGTATTTTGATGAAAATTGGTATCTATGTTATATGGACCATGGGGAAAAGGAAAATGGAAAAAAAAATATTTAGTTCAAATTTTGTTTATTTTTTTTTAAAGTATGGTATGGACATGGAGAGTCTTTAACACTGTCCATAGTACATATGAATGTATGGTAATCCTATCTTTAAGAAATTTTGTTTACCCCTGTTTTGTCTATCTCGGTGGTTCCCAGTTCTCTTCATAGTGTCCTTTGTATCTCTATTCATTGCCTGTTTTTTCTTTTTTACAATGCTTTTAGGTCAAAAGAAATAGCTAACAGTTATTAACTAGTTTCATCCAAATAAATAATTATATGTCTTAGGAACTTAGTAGCTGTTTGACAGTTTAATATACACAATCATTAGATAATTCAATTTATGAAAACTGCAAGTACAATGAAGTAATTTTATTTTTAGTGGTGATATTTAAAATTTTTAGCACATGACTTTTTCCCAAAAACAGTGCATATTTTTTAAATATTCACTATTTTCCAAGAATGAGTTAATTCTCAAAGAAAAATAATGATACACTGTAACTTTTGACACACAAATTGGCCAGATCAGAGTCCTCAAGTTACCACATTATGATTTAGAATTCAGCTGCATCATCTTTTTACTGTTTTATGTAATTTGTATCCCACTTCTGTATTCACATTACACAAATTTCTAGCTTTTAATAGCATTTTAAATAGCAAATTGTTACATTCCAAAATTTTATTTGTTTAGGCAACTTTGTTTTATATAGATTTCATTTTAGATAGTTTCTTACAGTATTTGTAAAACAAATTAAATCTTTATTTTTTTCCAGCTTAAATAGAATGTATGTACTATTTGAGCAAAAATGATTGTGCTTACAAATTATGAAATTTATTCTAAGATTTTTTTGGAAAGTTTATCTTCATTGGTACAGATAAACTTTCTAAAAGATCGCGGAATTCATCACAACTTTTGTTAATTACGAATAGAGTGTAAAGTTTTAAAATTTTATCATTTGAATTTGTTAAATTATAGTATTTTTAAAATTATAAAGTTAAAAATTTTTTAGAAAATGTCAAAATTATTACCTAAATTTTGAGAGTTGCCGCACTACATATATCAAAGGTGGCCAACAAGTCGATCGCGATCGACCGGTCGATTGCGAAGCCAATTTTGTTCGACTGCTCACAATGTCTTTACTTTGTGTTACACTTGTAACTGAACGCAACGCCTGAACGTAACCAGCAAATGCAACAGTATGCATGCAGTTATGACTCGGCTCGTAGAAAAAAACAGCCATTTAGCTTGAATATTTGGTACTGTCATACAGTAGCTTCATTTTTTTAGTACATGTATTAACAATATTATTACTATTTCTCCCATTATTATTAAGGTAATAAAATAAATTCCAAATCTGTCTTTATCTGTAGCTAATTCGAATTAATAAATATTGTTAATAATTACTCATGTTGTTTAATTCTCCTGGATGTGAGTTTTTTGGCCTGTTAAATAATTATGTTGTTTTTTACATAGGTAGATATACAGAGTGTTTCAGTACAACGTGCACTCCCGCGATCGATAGATTAACAAAGAATAAATCTAAAAATCTTATATCATTCTTCCATGATAATCTTCAATCAAATTATCAGCCATACTGTGCTTTTTCATATTTACAAACAAATAGTACCACAACTTATACATTGCAATTGATAAAAAAAAAATTATATTATATTGTAAGTTACTAAAAATCTATCTTGAAAGATTTTTTTAGGTACCGCCTGTACGGAATGAACTGGTAGCTGCAAATATCAAAAGTTGGGTCTGGAAATTTATTTTTTTACGAGCCTTATATCTCGAAAACTTAATAAGTGATTTAAAAAATAGAAAAATAGTTTTGAATATATTTTGCTTATCTACCCATAGCTCGCGGGAGTGCACCTCGTACTGAAACACATTGTATAAACATAGTATGTATTTCACACCTCCCCGCCCCACTTAAACTATGCCTATGACAACAAGTCGATCGCGACACATTTTTAAGATAAAAAGTAGATCTTATGTACACAAAAGTTGGCCCCCCCTTACATATATAATATCAAAATTTAAGTACATCTGGAAGCGATGACTGGCTTGGAGTCTGGGTGGCTACATATATAATAAAAACATTTAATTCTGGAATGGATGTATAAATATACTTAGCCTATATACAACTAGTTACTATGAAATCAAAACTAGTTACTATGTTGCCAGATGGGATAATTAAAATCAGCAGATGTGTTTGTAAATTTTTAGTAGATTTTGCATAAATTCAGTAGATTTAAAGTTTTACATCAAACTGAATTATTTTTTACATATTATTTTATATAGATGTTGGTTTTTGTATTTTATATAGTGCAGTCATGTTTTTGTGCTTATGTTATGTTGATTACACAAAAACAATATATATTAAAAATTTATTTTTTCAAAAATGAACATTAAAAAATAGTGTAACTTTCTACTTGGTGAATGTAGGAGTAAAAGGTAATAAAAGAGTGAATAATTCTACTTTGTAACACAGTACTAAATGTTAGAGTGAATCCTTTATTTTAAAATTATAATATTGTTTGCTTTGAAATGTTTCCAAACAAACAATATACATTGAGATGGTGATTCATCAAAATATGCTATTTTCAAGATGGAAGTATACAGCAGGAAACTTTTTTGTGTACAGTATTTAGTATTCTAGTTGTCTTTGGTGAGAAAAGAAGTATTTGGATCATCAGATGCATCTGTTTACCAGTTCAACAACTCTTAAAAGGGCACATTTCATTTTCCCTATCTTCGTTTTTGTTAAATCCTTTAGAAAACAGCCTGTAAATGTTTGTCATGATATTCTTCCATTGCAACATTCCACATTTCAGGATACTTTCTCACTTGAATAAAAAGTTCTATGCCAATTTCATCTGAAGATGTAGCACCCTCCATGTTAAAAACAACAACAAAATAATAAATGTGTGCACTACCTGATTGAGAAAAATGTACTGAGGACAGATGGTCATGCAGCTACCTACAAGTTATCATGGGAAATTGACAAAAAGTGGATGTAACAGCATAATGTCACAGTAGTTAAGTGAATATGATTATATTCACTTAATTATCACAATGATATAGTGTGAAAGACATGCTATATCATTACTGAGACAGGTAGCATATAGCACTTTCCTGTGTGGAATCAAAATTGTTTGACCCTGTGAATATTCTATACTGTCAGTATTTGATTTTCCACATCTAACAACTCAGGTTTTTTTATTTCTGAATGGTACTTTCTTAATTCTAAAAAGTGCTTTCCAGTAACCGAGTGGATAAAACTACCAAACACTGGTAGTTAGTCAGTCATGGGCTCAGGCATGGCTAACGGGCCTATTACATGGAGTTTTCTGGGTTTTCTTCACATTAATAACACCTAAATAGGGTTCGGCTTATCTTTTACGGAAAGCTGGACCCTATTTTTTAGGATTCATCTCCTTGTCAGATTGTTGATGTGATGCATTACTGTAAACAAATAAGCCAAATATGACGTTACCAGCTTGTACAAAATATGTTTTAAGCAGTTTTCAAGGGTGTAGCATTTAAATATTTGGTCTGTTTTTGCCAATTTGGTTGGCAGATTACTGTTTGTTATTCAGCTGTGAATGGCACAATTTCTTAGAGTTAACATTAGGAAAGAATATATCTTAAATATTTTAAATATCATACTTTCAATTGGTATTTACTTGACCAATGAAATTGTACCATTTCATACCATCTGAGTATCCCAATAAATGTGACAATGGTAGGCTGAAAAAAACCAAATAATGGTTTTTGTTTTAATGTTTATTACAATTAGTATTTGATTTATATACCTAAAAGATTATCTTAGGTAAGAGTTTATCATATCTAGTGACCAATCTAACACCTTTTAAAATTCATTTATTTATCTACTGTACATAATTTAAAGAATTTTTAAAATGTGTTAGACTGGTCACTTGGCATTATCCTATTGATTAAACCTGAGCAATAAAATTTAGATCAGCTTAATTATTTAAAATTTTGTAGTCTTAACACAGCTTATTAAGGCAAATTTGTAAAATAATGATGATTCAAATTGTAAGTTTGAAATGACTATCAGATTTTAACTTAGAAAAATGATTCAAAATCACTAGTATATTGTTACTCATTAAATAAAAAATTTATTAAATATATGTATTTTGTAATTTTTAAATTGATAAAATAAACTTATAATTCTAAATCAGCAATAAGTTATAGTTTCTTGTACAAAGTGGAAGCAAAAGTGACACAGCAATAAATTCATCCCATGTTCTTATCAACTGGTAATAACTCTTACATTAATACTTGATAAGGCTGTTTCAAATAGGATTTTATTACCAGGAATATTGGTTAATAATGATTTTTGCAATTCATGATGATTTAGATGGTTCTGTTCTAAAAGTAAATGAAGTCCAAATTAAAATTTCTTAACTACATTGTAGTTGTAATTTTTCTGCATTTTGTTTGGAAAGATGTATTATACACTGCATTACCTATACTGTACATAGTAACCATTAGGATGTTTTGATTTATAATTAAAATAATTTCTAAATAACTCTAAAAAATAGTTTGAGAAACATTATCATAACTATCAAGAACTGTTTCAATTATTTGTCAGTTGTCAGTATTGACAACTTTTCATTTACAGTTTCCTTAATTGTAAAACACTACACTCATGACACCTTATAAATTTGCAGCCGTGTTTATTCGGTACAAACGAACGTTTTCGGTCGTGTTTAACGACCTTCTTCAGGAAATATCCAAAAAAAAATTCGAACACAACGAAAATCTGCAAAAACGAACAAACAGTTTGTTCGTTTTTGCAGATTTTCATTGTGTTCGAATTTTCGTTGTGTTTGAATTTTTTTGGATATTTCCTGAAGAAGGTCGTTAAACACGACCGAAAACGTTTGTTTGTACCGAATAAACACTGCTGCAAATTTATAAGGTGTCATGAGTGTAGTGTTTTAATAAGATATGCAGTCTACGATGAGCCTTAATTGTAAGTGCGAATTTTATCAACTAGTTGAATGGTGTATATCTACTGATTAAATTAATACATTTATATTTTTATATCAGTAGCTTGACTAACTCAATTTGAATGTTCTTTAACTTTTCTGTTGTTATAATTGCTGACTAAATCAGTGTTGTTTTTCCATGAAGCAATTTTTTAACTATTTGCATTTATTTATTTCATGATAAAAATTCTAGTTAGAAATCTTACTTGCACTGCAGAATAATTGTTTAGTGCAATTCTTCACTTATAGCATTAAACTAGGAAAACTAGTTCATAAATTCATCTGATATTTAATTTGTATCAATATTTTGGATGTATTTAGTAAAATTTGTAAATCTCATACTTTGATGATAATTATATGAAGTAATTTTCTTATTTATTCTTCAATAATGTGTTGTAATGTGTATGTTTATATGTAAATGTACTGTACTCTATTGAATTTAGTCATATACTCAATCTCAAAACTATAAACTTGATTCTTAAAAGATGGCCTAAAAGCTACATTTAAGCAATTCAGTATGTGAATATAATAATTTGACACAGATAAACATTATTAAGTATCCAATTTAATCTCTATTGTTATACATTATATAATAGACATAGGATATATTTGAAAGATTATTTTATTTTATAGCTAAGTAAAAATGCAGTTAGGGGCCATCCATAAATTATGTAAGGTATTTTGGGGTGGGTGGGGGTCAAAAATTTTCTTATGATTTCTTACTTGGGTAGGGGATAATAGATCTGGTCTTACATAATATTCTTATTTTTATTTTTTGATCTCATTGAGTGGTGGAGTTTTGAATTTGGATTCAATTTGGCAGTTTCTATTAAGAATGCTCGTTGTACTAACGCCATCTCGTGTGACGTGATAGAATAATAACGCTAGCAAACTCACTCTCTACACATTTTTTGTCATGGGAGAAAGGCCATGTGGTGGTTTCTCTCTCGTTTTTTTTATTAGAATAAGTGCACCACTCCTATGGGTGTATAACACTAAGAATACATAAACCAACATACATGATACAAAGTAAACAAAAAATTAATATTCTGCTTTTAGTGAAAACTAAAATGTATAACTAGAAATTAAAATTATAAATAGTCTTTTCTTCCATATTTTTTGAACATAATTGTAAAAAGCATCAAACAGTGACTTCTGAATGAGCTTATCGAGTGGACATGGCCACCTGAAACTAAGTGTAAAGATTTCTAATTTCAGAATAAATCTATTTTGATCGTAAATTGGACAATGATAGATAATATGGTCGACGGTGTCTAGGTTTTCTGTAGAGCAAAAGCAAGAGGCAGTTTCTGCCCGGTTATACATCGCCAGTTAGCTTCTAAAATTACAATGCTCAGTAAGTAGTCGAGCAGTAGCAAACATTATATCTCTAAGTGGTGATGAGAACCTGCATTCAACACCAGGAAAATAAAGTCTTCTTATTTTACTAGTTTTACTGCTCAACCATTGTTGATTCCACTTTTGCATAGCATTGTCATGAATATAATTTTTAAGGCTGCTATGTGAGATGTGAGTGTAGTCCAAGTCAGTGTCCTTTACAGCTGACTTAGCCTCAAAGTTGGCTTTTTCATTTCCTAGTATGCCAGTATGGCCAGGAACAAAGATAAAAGTTACCTTATCTACAAGATTTTTAATATGGTGCTGGATATAATTGCAATTGGGATTTAATAGAGCTTTTAGGACAGACTGAGAATCACTGTAAATGTTGATAGAGAGATATTTGTGTAGGACTTTCTTTTCGTCTTGTCTCCTACTTTTGTAACTTCGCTTGTGTTTAGTCCAGTAAAGACACTTAATTGCTTACTAAACTAACATTTAATTGTGACACTAGACATTACAATTAACGACATAAACATTGAACATTAAATTTGAATCGTCTCGTCTTAGTGGAAAAGAAAAATGAAGTCCCGTCTGGACTCGTCTTCCGTCTTCTTCCCGCCTTTCCTCTCAAACGTCGTCTGGCTACACCCAAGTCTCGCCCCGTCCCGCTCTCGCCTTCGTCCCTCGCTGTCCGATGGCGCCCCGCCTCCCACATTTGTTTGGTAGTGAAGTGGCCCACTGAACGGCTTGGTACACAGCGTCTTCAGCTTGATAGATGGAGGTATGTGTGGAGATCCGTATCTTCTAACATATTTTGGACAAAATATGTCAGTTCGCAGGAAGATATAGATACTTGAGCCGATGTGAAGGGGGCTTTTGGACCTATCTATGTAGATATTAATGTCTGCATGTAACGGTTATCCATGGAGGAAGCAGATGACACAGATTGTACCCTGGGGATAACCTTGTTTACAGGGGGATAGTAGGGTAATTTCAATATGGTAGCATATGAACAGCCGTAGATAAAAGTAGAGACCGTTGTCGAGCCTTGATGTTTGTAGTTCCGATGTAGTAGTTTAGAACCTTTTCTATAATACATAGTGGCAAAGGAAGGAGCTCTGCTAGTATCAGAGAAGCATTAGTAGAAACAGTTCTGCAGCACTTTGAAATTCTGATAGTAAACTGTTTTTGAAGAGAGAGTAATTTACTTGCTACTGAATTTTTACTAGTTACATGACCCCAGCTAGAGGCTGTGCAAAGTAGCATTGGTTGTATTGCCCCATTATATAGAATTTTACAGCTTTATCATTTAGTTCCCGGTGCAGCTAGCACATTTTAGCAGCATGTAGTTTATTTTCTTGGCCTTAGCCAGGATGTAATCAATATGGCATGGGAATGTGGTTTCTCTCTATTCTCTCTCGTTTTATTTTGTATGACGTTTCTGTTTACACGTGCACTAGCCGGTGGATCTGTCAAATTTTTTTGCATCCTTTTCTGAAAATTAAAATTTATATAAAAATGAATATTATGACGTTGGATGATGATGATGATGATAAAAAGATTGTTAATAATTAAAAAATAAAGTTCTTAAAATAAATTGTTCATTCGAATTCATTAAATTTTTATATTTTTAAATTTGTTTACATAAAGTCTTTTATAAATAATAGTACATATTAATTAACTAATTAATAATACAGTAATATATTTTGGACCTAAGGTTTTTAGTGTCATAAAAAATTTTTTTGGTTAAAATTTTCTATAAAATCATGCCTAAATATTACGCAAGATAGTGAAGGGGAGGGGGTCAAAGAAAATATTACGGTTTCTTACACGGGTGGGTGGGGGTCTAGAATGGCCGAAATCGCCCCTACGTAATTTATGGACGGCCCCTTAGTTTTGAAATTTTTCGTAATTGTTTTCCAGTCTAAAAATTACGTTAATTTCTTTTATTTATTTTTTTAGAATTTATTTGTTTTATTTTCAACCAATTCAATTCTTTTTATACATAAACCGGAGTTATAATTTAACGGTTTTCTTAACGCTACGAACAGATTTTTACAGTATTATAAAAAAATTTCCTTTTCCTTATTAACATGCTGGAAAATGTGAAAGTTCTCATAAACTATTTTTCCATCATTAAGTTTGATTCATTTGAAACAGTTTTACGAAATTGTTTCACAGTGGGAAGCTGTGGTTTGAATTCGTCACTCTGATTTCAGTTTTGATTTCGAAAACGTTTCCTCAAATTAGAATATTAATTTGTATACTACCGAGAATCTTTCGTAAACAATTCGTAATCTCAGTCATAATTATAAATATATTGAAAAATTAAATTATTACGTCTACAATACGCTTCAAACAAATTTTTATTAATTAAAGTAAAACAGGTCGTCGCAGTTTGTTCCGAGATCGGATTTCGCGCGGAAATATCTTATTACTAATTAAAAGTTTTTCTGGAAGAAAAATATATATATTTATCGTCTAATTATTTGAAAACTCTGAATTGGTTTCTTAGACATACTTAGAGCATCTGACCGGTTTAACGCCATTATTACGTTTATTCATTATAATTGAAAAGCGGAAGTACAGCATTGTGCGCATTTAAATTGAGTTTTCCTCTATTGATAGTTATATATATAAACAGCTTATTTTAACAGTATTAAGTTCTATTCACTTCTTAGTAAAATAAAGTTTAATTAATCTAATATTTACGGATAAAATTACAAATGAAAAACGGTACAGTACACGCGCATTTATTATTTGAATGAACTGTAAAGTTGTCTATTTCTTTGTTACCACGTGGCATCGGGAATTATATACTTTACTATATTAATGAATTTATAATTATAGAATAATACTAGTTCAAGTTCGGTTGTTTATTTAAAATAGCCAATGCCACGGAAATTGTCTGGTGACCCCGCTCTGACCCAGTTGCGTAACACTTGTTGATGTGGCGTTCGTTTCCTAGTCGAAAGTTTTTAAATCCATGCGCCGTTAGAGTTATAAATTTATTTTAAAGTTATGAATAGCTTTCCATTTCCGATTTCCGAAGGTTCCGGTGCATTAAAAATAGTAGAATATTTGGGCGATTTCCGATTTACTAAGGTAATTCTTCGGTAATGAAGTCGGCGGAGTTGAACTTGTTCTCGCGTTTATCGCTATTATCGTTGAGCGAAGTTGCCAGGCGTGTCAAACCTTTAAAATAATTATTTAAATTTGTTAAATAATTCTTAAAAATTGAAATATTACAACGGGAATAAGTAATTTTGCATAACGTTTAGTTTTTAGTGTGTTTGTTTATTTATTTATTTACTAAGCTTTCGGAATTTAGATTTGTTTATATAGAATTTAGGAATGGGCGTTTGAAAAATAAGCACGTGAGCTGAAGTGTATATATAATAGTGTTATAAGTTAGAGTTTTACTAATACTATAACAACTCTAATTTATATACAATATTGTATATTATTTTTTCTAATAGGGAAAAATAATAATATTTTAATTAGGCTTTATTAAAGCCTAATTATATCCAGTAAGGTCTAAGCAAGAGATGATGATCCTTTTTCACTCCAAATGCTACACAATAAGCATGAGAACTGAAAGTAATTATATTATTTCTGTCTACTAGTACGTATTTTCTATTAGCAGGACTTATTAGACTGGCTTTAAGGATACTGCAACACAGTTTCACAGATCAGAAATTTGTTTTATTTGATTTGCAGGTAAATCAAATAAAACAAATTTCTGATCTGTGAAACTGTGTTGCAGTATCCTTAAAGCCAGTCTAATAAGTCCTGCTAATAGAAAATACGTACTAGTAGACGGAAATAATAATATAATAAATTAAGGATGTTGAGGCGCATTAATTTTGAAAATAATTATCTTTGAACGTAACACACACACGCATTTTTAAAGTTTGGCTTCAAATAAATTCTTTAAAAATGAAATAAATACTGTATGCTTTAATTAGAATAAATGTAAAGAAGCCAATTGAAGAAAGATGGGTGAAAAATTGAAATCGTACAATATGTTGTGTGCTGGACAATTTCTATTGACGTGCCATTTTGACTGTGTGCGCCGAGGGATCATCAATCACCCTTGGTCTAAACTTTTTACTCGTGAAAAGACCAGTGGATATTTTTTAAAAATTTAAAATTATGAAGAAAAGAATATAAAATAAAATGTAATTTTGTTGACAATAAATGATGATTGGAAAATAGATCATCACATAAAAGCTTTAATATAGTCCATTTTCAATTAAATTAATAGACTTGTTGAATAAGGGAATTCTGTAAGCTGGTAATAATTTGATTTGACATGTAGTTAGTTTTTTTTTTTATTTTAATTAAAGAATGATGGAGCTTCTGAAGATCAGAATAAAAGTTATTTATAACTTTAAATGAATCAAATTTTAAATTAAAGTTTTATTATAGTAAAATGTTTTAATATAATTGCTGTTGTTCTTTGTGAACAGTAATAATTTATAAAGAATTTGAATTTAATTGAAAAGTTCAAATTGCTTAGTAAATTTAGGACTTATATATGACATTTAAAGAATATACCTTTTTCAACATTAATTTATACTTTTATTGAGGAAATATATGTTTCTTTAAATAATAATAATTATTATTATTATTTTTCTATTAGCCACAAACGCCTCAATTATCTCCTCAAGAAGAACAAGAAAAATTGTTGGATGAAGCACTTGGTGTTGTAAAAGTTCAGTCATTTCAAATGAAAAGATGCCTTGATAAAAGTAAATTGATGGAAGCATTAAAACATGCTTCTAATATGCTTGGAGAACTTCGAACATCATTATTAAGTCCAAAAAGTTATTATGAGTTGTGTATCCTTTTTAGTTAGTTCTTTAAATAAATAAATTTATGCTTAATTCAAGGAACTACATATTTACTCGCATATAAGACAACCTCACATATAGGATGAGGTGTGACTTTAGTCACACATCATCCTATATGTGAGGTGTCTATTCTTGAGGTGTAATTTTCTTTATTTTGATCTAAAGATCAAAATAAAGAAAATTATTTTTATTAGATTTATTAAAATTCAATTCTAATTTTATTTTGTTTAATCACAAGTAAACTATCAAATGCACTAAATGCACACATTGTCCCACAAAAAATACTGGCATTTTAAACTTTGAGGAAAAATCTTGTAAAATCGACAACATAATTTGTTCACATAAAGTTGGACAATCGGAAACCTTTTTTGCCACTCGAGTTCACTCTCTGTCAAATACACTTATGAGTTTTTCCGAATAATTGTCCGTTTTAACGTGGGAAAGGGTAAAACTTATATCCAGCTCCCATGTGATTTTGGAACTCAATTCAAAAGCTTTGCTTTCTGTATTGCTATTCATCTTTACTCCTGACAATTCAAACGACCCAGATAAAATACTTTTGTTTTTTAAAAACAAGAGCACCTCTTGTTTGAATATATGGTAAAAAATGCAAATACACTGTTCACAAAAATTATTGCAAAAACACAAAACCCTTGGTTTGCGTGTATAGGATGACTGAAGTTTTTGAAGCAGTGAAAAATGAATAAAACCTCGTCTTATATGCCAGTAAATATGGTAATTTGAAAAATTTAATGATTAGTGTTTTTGATTACAATTGAATTATTTTTAAGAGTCTTGTGAATTGAATGTTTACATACATAAAAAGTACATTACATGTATAATAATAGAACTAAATATATATATAGAACTATAAGAACAGAACTAATAATTTTTCTTATTATACATATATTTATCTGTATATATTACAAAATAAATATTTAAATCTTTCATAACAGATTATTAGTAAATGTTTTTGAAAAATACTCTAAATTTAACCTTTTTAAATTATATGATTCTTAAGTGTGTTTATTATAGAGTCACTAGTTTTAAGTTTTCAATAAACATTTAACTTTTATTATAAGAAAACTTTATCTAAGTGTTAGCTAAAGATTATCCAATTGTAATTGAAAGTATTCGTTGTTAAATGTTTGAAATGTTTTTCCCAGCTGAGTTGTAATGAGTGTTAAGAGAGTTTTAGTTATTGATTTACAGTTTCTTATTTCCAATATACTAAAGTCTAGTATTTTAGAATTATGTAAATTTGCCTTAATTTTTGTGTATAGATATGTCAGTTTCTGATGAGTTAAGGCACTTAGAGCTGTATTTGTTGGATGAGTTTCAGAAAGGAAGAAAAGTGGCAGATTTATATGAATTAGTACAGTATGCTGGAAATATCATTCCACGATTGTAAGTATGATTTGAATGATTTTTTTTAATATGTAAAAGTAAAATAAATTTTTTATTTCTTCTAAAAGAAATTTGCATAAAATTTTATATTGCAGAAGTCATGTAGAAAATTAAATTGAATATTAGAATGAACATTTTTTAAAAATATTTTTTAATGTTTGAAATTTACTTTGATTTAAAAGTAATAATTTTGTATTATATACAATTAATTGAAATTTCAGTTGTATTGACTCTGATATTAAAAAGACACATATACAACATTATAATTACTGATACTCGTACTAATAGTACAGGTAGCCCTTGATTAATGCAGTTAGTTAATCCCTCAATCCTACTGCATATATCAAAATTGCATAAATCAAAATACAGTATCCATTTTAAGTAAAGACAGCTGGTAAAGACAGCTGGTAAAGCCACATAAGTTAAACTTCTGCTGTGTATATAAAGGGATTGCCACAATTAATATGTAAATGAAGCATACAATAATCAGTTACAATTACAGTTGTATGCATGAACAAGCATATATATGATCTGATATCTATGGGATCAACTTTTTGGACTATATATGAACTCTAACCTTATTTCTATGTTAACTGAGAGAGAGTAAGAGAGAGAGAGAGTTGACATAAATAGTGTAATTATCATACCCCTTTACAGTAGTGGCCGTTGTCTAGGCGGTAAATTATCCAGAGAGGCCTGGGATGACACTGGCACAATTCACAAAGTTAAAGATATTCCTTAGGGACTGATTGCATTGGAGTTAGTGGTCACCCGGTCTATCAGGAAATCTGCCTTGAATATGGTGGGAAGGGAGTCTTGGTACTCTTATGGTGAAATCTGCCCCAAAGATCAGGTGTGCGGCCATTATATTCCCATCCAGTGTGGGAATTTGGTCAGGTGATTCAATGTTTGGTTGTGATGACACTGAATGTGTCATTGGTGGGCCAGCTACGGCAGTAAGAATTGAACTTGTTCTCTTTTCGTCACTGAATTGTTTAACTTTCGACTTTCTCACACATCAATAATAAGTTGTTATAACTTTATTTCTCAGATTGATGAGAGGGGGGAAGAGACTTGTTGCGTCCAAGACTAGTCGATTGTTGACGGTTAATTTAACATTCAATCATCTCCCGTTTTTACCTTCATGGGAAACGGATGGGAATAAAGAAACTCATGTTTTGGGTTAAAAATTATAGAAAACAGCTCCAAGATTCTTACACAAGTAACAATTAAAACTATTAACATTTAATATTTAAAACACTGGTTGAGATTGTTGATTATGGCATGTTATCAGTCATATGTTAACACTGATTTAAGCTGTTAGAGCCATCACAAACTACAGGAAGTGGGAGCTAGCATACGCTCCGTCATGCTCCCAAGCCCCACCTTTTTTCCCATGAGGCTATGAGCCATTTTTGCTAGGTAAGCTACGCGGGCATGAAGTAGACGCAAACTACACATTTGCTTGCATAATGTAGTCTACATGATGTGAATTGGCTATAGAACAAAGATTTTATTATAAACTATACTTGTAATCAGTCAGTTTTTGTTCTGAACTGTGAAACAGCATGGGAAAAACATGCCTACTAGTTAAGCCTAATTAGGCTTAACTAGTAGGCATGTTTTTCCCATTATATATTTTATAACTATTTATATATAACTATTTACTATTTATATACAACGTTTATACTATTTTCAATACTGAATGTATTAATCATGTAATTTACATACATCGATAAAATTCTATTATTTCTTTTTCGACACGTGACATGTTCATATAATCATCCATCTTTCCCGCTCTCTCTTACTAGCATGACTGCTCTCACTGTTGAATTCTGTGAACAGTGAGCGTACTCTCGTATCGCTGTGCTAGCAAAGGAAAAACTGCACAGGCAAGAAGAAAGAGGGCAGAGCCTTTGACGTAATCGGTTGTGCTAGCGCACATTTGCTAGTGTTTTGCTCTCGCAAAGCGCTAGTTTTGCGGCAGCTCTTAATGAACATTTTTGAGTTATTCATGCTATCAGCGTGAACAGCTTAAAATGTTCATTATCAGAAGATAATAACTAACTAGTGTTTCAGTTATTACCCTTCAGTTTTATCTTTAGTTTCTGTTATAGTTAAATAATTGAAACTCTGATTACAATAAGCAAAAGCTTTATAAGTATAAACAAATATATTGCTTTTTTCTATAGTATGCTGTTGTATAAATATCTGTTTACAAGATCATTTTTACAGATTCATCATACTCTGGTAAATTTATTTAACAATGCATATACCACGAACAGTATTCTTTACTTATATTAGTATGCATTTTGACTTTATTCAGTCCTTTTCAGCCAGTCTTAATTTATAACTAAGAACTGTACATGTCTGTTTCTTTTTATATGATTATTTTTCTATATTTCCTAAAAAATTATACATTATTTAAAACATTCTCAATTATATTGCAATATAATTTATATCTACTTACAATTCCTTGTTTAACAAATAACTTCTTTGACATCTTAATAGCCTATTTTTATATAATTTACTTTTAAAAATTTTAATTAGTTAACATTCTCAAATTATTTACAAACATAAAATGTGGTTACTTACAATTTACCACTTTAAAAAACTGCATCTCTTACAAATTTTATTTATAATTAAGTTTTACCTTGATATCTTAACTACCTAATTTTTCATACAGGAGTTATTTTTCTAGGAATTGCCTGTTAAATTTTATATTATTTACTCAGGTTATTTTACTGCTGTGATACATGTTTACTTACTTTTATTTCTTTTCTGAAAAGATTAATTTCTCTACTAAAATTTGCTTATACACTGTACTTTCTTAAGATATCTTTGAGCATGCGTCTTCATTACTTCATGACATCATTCTTTTTATAATTGGTCCAATACAGAGGCCAACACTATTATTAATTTTTTCTTTTTTTTGTGATGGGTTATGGTGCTTCCTAATCCTTGTAAGTAGTGGTTTACAGGTGACACCTATATGGTAGTAACCCTGTGGTCATGTAGAGGAATTGTGAGTACACCCCAGGAAGAGTTTTTTTGACCAAAGGATCAATATCATTCCTTAGTAAGCTGAACACTGTAGGACTTCTACTGTATGTAATGTGAATTTTGGATATTGCACACTTTTCTTATGTATACCATCTAATATAGTGGTACATGTGATAATTCTATGGAGTTTCTTTTCAGCAGTAGTGGAAGATGTTTGACCCTGAAAATATTGTATAACGATTTTGATAAATCTTGGGCAATATCCAAATCCAATGGCAATACAGTAAATATGACATAGCTCTCAATTGCTAAGATGTACAGTACATCTGAAAAGTGGGAAAATTCTCTTTGAACCAAGTCCCTGAATGCAGCAGACTTGTAAGTAGGAGGATTGTGTGAGGAAGGTGGAATATAGATTGGTTTGTAAACACTTTACAATTTGCATCACTGGTGAGAATGACATCCTGCAACGTAATAAGGACATTCAGAAAATGTACTTGGTGTTTACCATGCTGATCCAGGCGTAGTGTTAATCTGTACATATTGTTGTTAATGACACCAAACAATTAAAATAATGTCCATGTATCTCAAATACAACAAGATATGATCCTGAAATTCTGGAAATACTGCCTCCTCTAAATGTCAAATCATAAGCTCAAATAATGAGACTGGACTGACCTAGAGATAAGTGGCATCTTCAAAATTGAAGAAGGAAGAATGACAAAGAAAGTCTCTTAACTCATAAAAAACAGGGTTAAATTCTGATGGAAGGGAAAACGGACTGAAAGTCAACACACTAAAGAATATATGCCTTCAAAAGCTACACACCCTTAGTTTAGGGAGAAGCACATCAGCAACAACAGAAGGTGATGGTAGGAGGTGTTGTGTAACAAAACAATTAAAAATTCTCTCAATGTAGATAGTTGGTTAGACTGGCTTGTCACTCAACACAGTTAACTACTCTTAAACATTTGTTAGATTGCATAAAAGTTTGTACAGTACAGTATGCATATAAGTTAAACAAAAGCAAATCCTATGTCTGTTTTGATCGTGCAGAGTGTGTTTACAATTTATGATACCATCTAAACCTGACAAATATTTCCCATGTAGGAAAGTTCTCCTTGATGGAAAATAGTTCACAATGTCAAATTTGGACAATATTTTCCACATTGTATAGCACTCAATCAGAATTGCAGATGAAGCAAACAAACATACAAATCCAAAATAGTTCCAAATACTGATCATAAAAGCTTGAAGAATATGCAATGATGACTGACCAAAATTAGCCATTCCTCATCATATTCAAAGGTGCAATTCAGTACTAATAGTTGCGGGAAGATGATAAGATTGACTCTAAGAAAGTGTCAGTTGATACTTTCTCAGGTCAGAAAGTTGACATATCCCTGCTTCTAATAAGATCATATTGGTGGGTTTTTTTCCTTTGTTTTGTTACCTTCTCACATATGTTATTAGTGTATTTTTCCTAACATTTATTTCTGTTATCAGTTGAAATCGGAATAATTATGTTACTTATAGTAATTGTATATAAATTTATTATGCTTTTTACTCAGTTTTCAGTTTAAAATTGAGCATTTTTAAATTTTTCAGATATCTACTGATTACAGTTGGATTGGTATATATGAAAACAAATGAGCATTCAAAGAAAGATATATTGAAAGATGTTGTAGAGATGTGCAGAGGTGTTCAGCATCCATTAAGGGGTTTATTTCTAAGAAACTACTTGCTGCAATGTACTCGAAACATTTTGCCAGACAGTGATGAAGAAACTACTCCGTAAGTAATTTCTGAAAATAAGGGTTTTTTTTCCTTAAATGTAACAGTCAAACCTCATTTTATAAACTTAATTTGTTCCTAAAAGTTGTTTGGAAACCGATTTTGTTCTCAAACTGAAACAAATTTTCCCATAAGAAACAGTGTAAAATGGATTAATCCATTCCCAACCACAAAACAAAACCTGTTTTTTACCATGTTAGCAATATTTTAGGCATAAAATGCCTATAAAGGCAATATTGTATATAATATTACTTCATCTGTATCTATATTTATTCTATATATGTATAGTATTAAAAGAAAAATGTTCCCTTACCAGTAACTGAAACAGAAACCAAAACTTCATAAAGAAGTGCTGTAAATAGAGACTCAACTCTGACTGCCAAGATGGAATATAACCAAATCTATCAAGACTGACAACAAGTACTTTATCAATGATTTTCAAAATATTGTGTTTCAATTGATTTGATTTTAATTAATTTTTAGTTTTAGTTCCGGTGTAAAACCCAGTTTTAATTATTAGTTTTAGTTTAAATTAATTATAATATTAATAAATATTAATATTATAATGTATAATATTTTATTAATAAATTTTTGTCATTTAATTTAACTTAAGAAAATTTAAACACAAATTCTTGAATGCCATTTGTATTACATGAATGTTAATTAATGTGGTTTTTATTAATTAATTTGATTTAAATTGAACTGTGGTGCATACAGAAAAATGGAAATAGTATCTTTCCTGCATGCACATTGAATTGTAATTTAAATAGCAATGTCATTGATAATTTGTTGTGATGCAAGTTGATCTTGGCATTAGTAACTTCTGAATTAGTAGTACTGTTGTTGATTGGTTGGGTTGTCGACTTTCTTTAACACGAAGTATAGGGAGTTCACCATCTGTGGACAGTTCTTGCTAAGTAGCTTGTTTGGAAACAGAGTTATTGTATGGCAATCAGAGTAAATTTCAAAATTTTATTTGTAAACCGAATTGTTCTTAAACAGGGGCATTCGTAACTTGATGTTTGACTGTATAGTATTTAACTAACTGTATAGATTTCATATTTGTACACATCATTAGTTTTACTACAAATTTTTACTATTTTAAAACATGCTAAAAAATCTTAAAAATTGCATTATCCATTTTAATCTCTAATGTTTTTGCTGTATTTAACTGATCATCTTCAGGATAAACTTATAACATGAACAATGATTGCATTTGATAGAATGAAAAATTTAAAACATTCTAGAATAAATAATTTAAATGTTAATACTTATAAGTTCAAAAAATACAATACATAAACTCAAAAAATAAAGAATAAAAAAGTACAAAAATAAACAAAAATATAAACATACATGCATAAAATAAATATACAGGAACAACACAAGAATAATAATCCAAAAATAATAATAATAATAATAACTCTCCCGTGGTCACCACCTGGTCGTGGTGGGAGAGCCCAGTAATTTTACTGATCCATAGGGCAATGCAGGCTGGAGCACAAGCTCCTGGTAGGGACACCCATGCCAGTAAGGTCTATGGGGAGAAATGAAGCTAAGAGTGACCACACCCACATTCTGTGGAGATATTTATTATGGTAATAACTAGATCTAAATGTGATACCGGCTCGGACGTCGCCCAGGTTAACAAGGTCCGCGTTCGTGGGTTAGGCAGAGGCTCACGTTCGAAAAATAGGCCACAGTCTCCCTTGGTTACCGGTGGCGAAAGCAGCACCAGCCCAAGCATGGCTACTGCAATGCCCTCAACACATGTGAGGAACCAACCCAGCCTTGGTGTTTCTGTGGCAATGCATCCGCAGACCACAAAGGCTGGAAAACCATGCCAACGGATGAAATGGACAGTAGAAATGAACGAGTTTATCATCCGTACTTACTACACAATCACAAAACTCGAAACAAACATGACAGCATACAGACAACAACTACACCATAGATTCACACAACAGTATCCTCACCTCACTGTCACCGAACAAAGGGTTGTTGATCAAAAAAGAACAATTATACACAACAACCTTATTCCACAAACAACACTTGAACTTATCAAATACATCAACAGACAGAAACATCTTACATTAATGAAGATTACGTAACCTGTCAGGATAATCCAGCAACAAGCATTGATAATAACACACATACAACAATTACCACTAATGATACTACAGACACTTCCTCGTCAATCACTGATAAACATAGACATGGATTTAGTTAATACGCTCTCACTTATATTTCAGGAAACACTCACTAAATATACAGGCACAGATCCCACACAACAACCACGAATACCAAAAATCAACACGCCAAAGGAAGTTGGAAAAACATTAAATTATGTAAACACTCACTCACTACCACACTGCATTCATTCAATTTCTACACTCTCAGACATTCATACATTAGTTTATGCTGGGGCAGTCACAGTGGTGACACACTATGGACTGAAAGTACAATCACAGACAAATACACAGAAAACACAATTCTATCACAAGCCTGCCTGGCAGAGAAGAATAGAAACACAAATAAATGACATTAGACAGCAATTAGGCAGGCTGACACAATACACTAAAAACAACATAACACCCAAATTAAGGAAACAGCTCAAAAACATTTTCAAGAAAATAAAAACACACACAAAACATGAACATCACAACACACGCATTACAGAATACATTGATACACTAAAACAACAACTTGCTGCCAAAGCACGTAGACTCAAACGATACAAAACACGTACACTACGAAAACAACAAAATAAATTATTTACAAACAATGAAAAACTCTTTTACAGACAAATTAATAACAAAGCAAACACTGATACACAGCACAGTGGCACACCAACAGAAGAAGAACTCACAACTTATTGGTCTTCTCTTTGGTCCAGTGCTGTCACGCATAATGCTGATGCAGGCTGGATCGAGGAGGAGAACAGAAACTTGCACAACATACCAACTATGCCCTGTGCTGAAATAAACATATATGATTTCCAATACACTGTTAACAGAACACACAACTGGAAGACACCTGGTGTAGACAACATTCACAATTTCTGGTACAAAAAGTTTACATCACTGCACCAGGAACTAGCTAAACACCTAACACACATTATTATCAATCCACAGGACATGCCAAATTTTCTTACTCAGGACATCACCTACATGAAACCCAAAAACAACAATACCACAGACCCCACACAATACAGACCAATTACCTGTCTTCCAACACTCTACAAATTATTGACATCCTGTATTGCAAACAAAATATACAAACATGTTGAAAAATATGACATTCTCACGGAACAACAAAAAGGTTGTCGTAGAAATCACAGGGGATGCAAAGAACAGTTACTCATAGATTCAGTCATTCTACGGCAAGCACACAAACAACACAGAAACATACACATGGCATATATAGACTACAGAAAAGCATTCGACAGTGTTCCACACAGTTGGCTGCTACATATTCTACGCATGTACAAAATACATCCATTACTCATTGCATTCTTTCAAAACACTATGCAGCACTGGAGAACAACACTACATCTCAGGGTTAGTAACACTTCCATACAAACAAACCAAATTTTTATTAGGTGAGGAATTTTTCAAGGAGATTCCTTGAGTCCTCTCTGGTTCTGCCTAGCCTTGAACCCATTATCCAACATGTTAAACAACACGCAATATGGTTACAATATCAGACATGAAAAAACAACACAGTTTACACTGTCACATCTCATGTACATGGATGACATAAAACTTTATGCATCCACACAAAAACAACTTCATCAACTCCTACAAATCACACATTCATACACCAAGGACATACAAATGGAATTTGGCCTAGATAAATGCAAAACACTTCACATAGAAAAAGGAATCCTGAAGAAAGAAGATTTTGCACTTGGAAATGGAGACATTATTGAATCCATGGAAGAGGGCGAGTTCTACAAGTATTTAGGATTCCAACAGGCCAAACTAACAGAACATGCACAAATAAAGCAAAGATTAATTAAAGAATACCAAAGTAGGTTAAATGCTATTCTCAGAACACAGTTAAATGCAAAACACACAGTTAAAGCAATAAACACATATGTCATTCCAGTACTTATATATTCTTTTGGAGTTATACATTGGACTCACACAGATCTTGAGCAACTCCAAAGGAAAACAAGAACAACACTTACTAAGCATAAACATCATCATCCTAAATCTGCTATAGAAAGACTAACCCTTCCACGTAAAGATGGCGGACGTGGCCTGATTGACATAGTTAACCTTCACTACAAACAAATACAGTCACTGCGAGAGTTTTTCTACAAAAAACAAGAAACATCACAATTACATAAAGCAGTAACTCTAGCAGACTCGAATAACACACCATTGAACTTACACTCACATCATATGGACACAACGCAACATATAAAAAGCATAGACACCATTAAGCAATCGTGGGCTCGAAAGGCACTCCATGGCAGGCATCCTTATGATCTGGCCCAGGATTTTGTTGACAAAACTGCGTCAAACAGCTGGTTAGCTCGGGGATGCCTCTTTGGGGAGACGGAAGGATTCATGATTGCCATACAGGATCAGGTCATAAGTACTAAAAACTACAGAAAACACATACTCAAAGATGCAACACTCACGAATGACACGTGCAGAAAATGTCACATCATGCCAGAAACTATACAACACATCACTTCTGGTTGCAAGCTCTTGGCACAGACAGATTATTTACACAGACATAACCAAGTAGCAAATATAATACACCAAGAGCTTGCAAAGAAACACAAATTAGTAGATATCCACAAACCATACTACAAATACATTCCACAGACAGTATTGGAAAACAACACGCACAAAATGTACTACGACAGAGCCATAATCACAGATAAAACAATTTACCACAACAGACCAGACATCACACTCATTGACAAACACAATAAAATCACATACATTATAGACATATCCATTCCAAACACTCACAATATACAAAACGCATGCACTGAAAAAATTAGCAAGTACACAGAACTCGCCCAGGAAATAAGGCATCTGTGGAGGATGGATAGGGTGCTTATTGTACCTGTTGTTCTCTCCTCTACAGGTGTCATACCACACACACTACACAAAAGCCTGGGCACATTAGAATTGAGTAGAAACACATACATCACACTACAGAAGGCCACTATATTGAATACATGTCATATTGTGAGAAAATTCCTGAATACAGACACACACACTGATACACTTCTTTAATTTCTGTTTTGGTTACTATGCCTTGACTTTGGTTTGGCATAGTACACAGCCACCGGTGTTAACCGAGTATATCTCACTTAACCAACATAATAATAATAATAATAACAACAACAATTTTCCTGTGGTTACCACCTGGTCATGGTGGGAAAGCCCAATAATTTTACTGATTCATAGGGCAATGCAGGCTGGAGCATAAGCTCCTGGTAGGGACACCCATGCCAGTAAGGTCTAGGAATGGGGAAAAATCTTGGGGAGAAATGAAGCTAAAAGTGACCACACCCACATTCTGTGGAGATAGTTATCAGGTCCTGTGATACCTGCTCGGACATTGCCCAGGTTAACAAGGTCCATGTTCATGGGTTAGGCAGAGGCTCATGTTTGAAAAATAGGCCACAGTCTCCTTTGGTTACTGGTGGCAAAAACGTTGCCAGGCCAAGCATGGCTACTGCAATTTCCTCGACAGATGTGAGGAACCAACCTAGGCTTGGTGTTTCTGTGGCAATGCATCCACAGATTACATAGGCTGGAAAACCATGTCAACGGATGAAATGGACAATGGAAATGAACGAGTATATCATCTGTACTTACTATACCATCACAAAAATTGAAGCTAACATGACAGCATACAGACAACAACTACACTGTAGATTCACACAACAATATTCTTGCCTCACTGTCACTGAACAAAGGGTTGTTGATCAAAAAAGAACAATTATATACAACCTTATCCCACAAACAGCACTTGAACATATCAAACAACAGGTTGCTGATCAATCAATAGACAGAAACATTTAACATTAATGAAGATCATGTAACCTGTCAGGTTAATCCAGCAATAAGCACTGATAATAGTGCACATACAACTACCACTAATGATACTACAGACACTTCGTCATCCACCCTGATAACAAAGACATAGATTTAGTTAATATGCTCTCACTCTTATTTCAGGAAACATTCACTAAATATACAGGTACAGATCTCACACAAAGACCACAAAAATTAGCATGTATAAAGTAGTAGGAAAAATGCTAAATTATGTAAACACTCACCTACTGCCATACTACATTCATTTAACTTACTGCCCATTGACGTGCATAGACGTCTAGACCCGAGATAACTCGGGCAAATTACATAGCGTTACAAAAAAACGGTACTTTGGGACCCGAAAAAAATATTTTTGATTTTTGGAATGTTTTCTAAGTTTCCAAATTTTTTGAAAAATTTTTACTTGCGCGAAAAAATTTTATTGCGATTTTAATGAACCTTTAATGACGCGCGATTAACACTTAATTGTTTTTTTATGGGATTTTTTTATGGAACTTCATTCATCGTTCTAAAGTTCTAGTGCATCGATTTTACTTCGGTAAAGTTATTTAAAGCTATTTTCTGATGTCAAAAACAACATCCAATAGTTTTTTAATTTTTTTAATTAATAGATTTTTTTATATATATGTTTAATTAAGTCGGGGGGTCGGAAATTTCAATTAAAATTGTAATTTAACCCCTTCTTCATCGTGTTAATTTAATTAAATTGAAATTAATGATTAAGAATAATTAAAAAATAATAAAAACGAAAAAAACGAAAGAAATGTGTTAATTTTGAAGAAAAGCCTCAAAGTACAATTTCCTTTGTCTCGCCTTTTCACGAAATCTGACACCTGACACTGATGAGTCATTGTTTACACAGCTGGATGACCTTGAGAACAGCTGGTGTCGTCTTTTGCGGGACATTCTCATGAAACTCTCAGGAGGAGAAGGGTAAAAAGTAGGGTGAATACTAGATGGCGGTATATTTCTAAATTTTTTTTTTTTAATTTATACACTCTCAGACATTCAGACATTATGCTGGGCAGTCACAGTGGATACACCATGGACTGAAAATAAAATCACAGATAGATACACACAAAACACAATTCTATCACAAGCTTGTCTGGCAAAGAAGAATAGAAACATAAATAAATGACATTAGACAGCAATTCGGCATGTTAAAAACAACATACACTAGAAACTAACCTGTACATCCTGCTAACTTGGACAGTTTGGATATTCACCACAGGTGTCCAATTTAGCATAATTTTACTGTATTATTATTTTAAAATATCAAACAGACAACCATTTTTCTTGGAACTTTGAAACTTCTAATAAAGTTCCAATTTTCCAAAAAATAGAATGCAAGGTACATTAAATGTAGACCTGAAGTTGGACTGTAAATCAGTCTAAAAATGTTTCTCTAAGCATTAAATATTGCTAGAAAGAAAAAAAAAAGTTGTCTGTTTGATATGTTTAACTGTTTTCAGTTGAGTTTTCCTTTTTTTTTATTATTATTTCAGGTATTTGACAAACAAGTAACATTAAAAATATAAATTCTGGTGTGAAACCAATACCAATATGAAGAAATAACATTAGTTTATATACTAAAATAGGAATTTTTTTGTAAATGGATTTAAATCCTATATCATATGAAATTAATTTGGGAATTTAATATATGCTTACAAAATACCCATAATGATTCCAAATACAGTGGAACCTTGCTTAATGAGCATAATTCATTCCAGAGTTTTACTCATAATGCAAACACTCGTTAAACGAAACAATTTTTCCCATAGAAATTGATGTAAAACATTATAATGCATTCCCTGCTGAAAAAATACTCAAATGTTTTATGTATAACGTTTATTCAAAGAAAAATTGTACAATATACACTGTTAAGAAGCATGAATCATCATCATCGTCTTTTCTTCCAGTGCGGAATGAACCATCCTGGAATGAGAATTTAATTTGCAGAAACAAAACAAAAATCATAGCTAATATGTTTGATAAACACTCCAAACGATATGACAAATTCTTGGGTTATGTAAAGGCTATAATTAAATATTAGAAATTAATTAATTTGACTAGAGGTAGGCAGTTATGTTTCCATCTCATATTAAATTTAATAATTATAAATAGTTAATTTTTAATTCAGACATTTCTAAACTTTAATTTGGAATCGGTCATTAAATATAATGACTCAAGAATTTGGCATATTGTTTGGCCTGTTTATTATGTAACGGGCTATGGTTGTTGATGTTTATAAGTAATATGTGTGAACACAAGTTTGGAAAAATATGTAATCACAAGCGACACTAAGATGTTAGCGGAACGAGTGCTAAACACAGACTGATGGAGCATGACACATGCGCACAATTCGGCACTTCCCCTCTCCTCATCACTCGTTAAGCGAGGCAAATTTTTTCAATTTGTTTTGCTCATTATGTGAAATACTCATTGTGCGAGGTGCTCATTAAGCGAGGTTCCACTGTATGGGATAAGGTTCATTAATCACATATGATTTTTTAATCTTTGATATTTATTATAAAAATGTGATTTTTGAGTGATTGGCAAAATAATGGATTATTTTCCAAAATCAGTTATTGATTGTAACATAAATTATGTAGTAAACTTTGTAATATATTGTCTTGTGACATTTCCTTTTGTTGTGTAATAAATAAATTTTTAATTAGTTGCAACATTGAAAAATTTTATCTGTATGACTTATTGGAAATATGGAAATATTAATCAATGGAATGAATGCTTACAGAAAAAATAATTGGTCAGTTTTCACTTTATTTTGTAGTTATAATACAATCAATTATAGTAATTATTCTATATATTAATGTGTTACTAGATTTTGAATTTTGTTATGGCATATCAATGCTACAAATATCTTGTTCAAAATTAAAATATTTGTATTACTGATAGGCTTTGATAAAATTTCCAACATTAAATGAGGTATTGATTTTGAAAGTGAGGCAAGTCCACTTTACTGTATATTCCCCAGGATTATTACAAGTTAATACAAAAATGTTGCAAACATAATGCATTTTTAAAACATGAAATGAAAAGTAAAGACTTTTATTCAACCAAATCTCTGGAGAAGGCAATTTTGAAAAGAACAAAAAGTACTGATGAAGAAACTGGCAATTGGTTGAATGTTTTCTGGATAAGATTTTAAGTGCTGTATAAATTGTTTTATAAAACATCGATGGAAAAAGATTTGCAATTTAAAACTCTTGATTTATCACCAAAATGGGGTAGACCAAGTAGTTTCGGAAAAATAGTATTGTCACCTTTAAATGCAAAAACTAGGCCTATTAGTAAAGGAATATATAAGGATAGGATGGATTTATTACCCTATGTACAGTACCACCCATGATGAATGGGTGGTACATAGGGTAATAAATCGGCACCATCTAAACTAATACTTTAAAAAGCTGCACCATCTAAACTAAGAAATATAATTATATGCATGCAACTTATTACTGAATATTTTTTCTTATGTAATCCACTTTTTCCTATAAAATAAAATTTATTTTTTGTTTTATTGTAGCTTTTTGAGAGAAGTATGAAATATTGAAATAAAATAAATAAGTAAATAAATAAAATATTCAATTTTTTGTTTTTATAATTATATTCCATTCAAAGAAAATCAACATTTCATCAAATCATTGCTTTTGAAAGTGAAGCAAGGCCATTGGTGCATACCAAAACCATGATTTTTTTCACCTAACACAGATAACCATTGCTGCATGTTAAATCTACATAAAATAAGACTACGAAAAATATCAAATAAGTCTGTCACTGCTTACAAATATTTTTAAACCCATTCAAATGCAAACCATTAAATATCTAGCAATAACATAAAATGGACTTTCTCCACTTTCAAAATCAATAGCTCAACTTTTGAAAGTACAAACTCCTATATCAATTTCTAATGGTAAAAATATATATAGTCTACTATAAGTCAAACACTTTTCTTTGTTGTTTTTATTTATTAACAACTAACTAAATTATGTTTATGTCTGATTCATATTCTTATGTTTATAAAATCATATCACCATCTAATGTATTTAATAAATATATAAAACTTACATATAAAGTTTTGAAAAACATTGATAAGATGAAAGAGGGAATTACAATCCATTATTTAAAGATATCATTAGATATTAAATTTTCAAAAACCACAATTCTAATAATAAAAGTATATAAATATTGAATTAACAATCATATAACTAAGACATAACCTGTACTGCATACTTGTATTTCCAAAGACTGTAAAAAAACCAGCTAATCACAGTAGAAATTAAACTGCTATAGAAGAAGAGTTATTTTTTGGTTTATGATGATGTAATTGTGAAATTCCTTGATTTGCTAATTATTAAATTCTTAATTCAGAATACAGTAGAGCGTCGAAAATTGGAACGTCGGTAATTGAAATGGCCGGAAACTGGAACGATTTTCAGTCGGACTGTGTCGTGCTGAATCGAACGTTTTTGATACTAAATTTACTTCTAAAGTATAATTTTCATGTTTTTTATATTCTTCAATATATTTATTTTGTTTGTACAAAATGCAGAAATAATTTTTAACGATACGATAGCCTCGATGATTATTATAAAAATTTTCGTTAGGCTTAAAATCGACGAAAATTCAACACGAAGCGACACGCAACGGAGAAAAATTCAACAGGAAGCGATACGCAACAAAGAAAAATTTGAACATCGGACAGGTTAACATATTTTTTCGTACATAATCAGAAATTGGAAAAAATCACTACTTGGAACGACCCCAGTCCCCAATTGGTTCCAGTTATCGATGCTCTACTGTAGTTAAAATGAATAAATAATTATTGATTAATTGAAAGTACTATTGAATATTTTTTGATAGCTATACTTCTCATAGAGGAGTGACTGTATTTATCACACCTAAAATATTGAATTTTATCATTAATTGGTGTTAATATGAATTAAATAATTAAATTCTTGTAATTTGAAAAAGGATTTATAGATTACATAATTTAAATCAATGGCATAATCTGTAATGTAGAATATATTTGCATACAATAAAATATATTTTCTATCATAAAACAAAAAATGAGTTTTTAAATAATTCAATGAACAGTTATTAAGCTTTTGCAAGATTTTTTTTTTTACTTACTTTTAATTTATATGATAAATAAGAATTATTATTCTTATGTAGATAATTTAAATTTTTAAAGTAATAACCTTGGTTTACAAACAATTTTGAATTCATAATTGCAACAGTTGCCATACGATAATTTAGTTGCCAAACAAGCTACTCAGCAAGAGCCAGTCATAGATTAGAGGAACACAGGTGGTCAATTCCTTGTACTTCCAATGTCAAAGTTGACAGCCCAACCAATCAACGATAGGACTACTGGTTCAGCATTTAACTCTTTCTTGTCCGTTTGCTACGCCCCTCTGTTTACGTTTATTTTGTAAAACAGCCGAGAGCAATATAGGTCAGTCAAGGTCAGTCAGTCAGGCGATATTATTTTAAAAATTCACCAAAAATCGAATTATCGTTATATTCATATGAAAAAAATCACGTACATTTAGTAATATCTTTAGTTTTAAATACGATATGTTTCAATACATTTTATTAGAAAAATTTATAAGAAAAAAATTATATATATCAAAACTGACATTTAAACTTGATAATTTGTAACTTTTTGTCAAAATTGACATTGTCTAGTTACCTAGTTTTTTGCTGGCACTGAGCCAGAAAGTGGTAGAATATTGTTTTGTACAATTCGATATAACACTTATGCATGTACGTTTATTCGTTGTGAAATTATCACGCATTATATCAAACATTTGTTTGAAATCAAAACTTTATTCTGCTATCAACTAATATACTTTATTCACTTCATATTGAACGAGAGTATATATTTTTGTAATAAACATATGATTACCAGTAGCAATTTATGTAACATTTGCTGATATTTTTGATTAAAATAAAAAATATATAAAATATCAGAACTGAAGATCACAACTTGAATATTTAAAACGTGTTGACGTATTATAGCTGAATAAACATATTATAGCATGAGTGAACTTATTATAGTAATATTATTGCATGAATATGCTAAAAATGAAATAAAAAATTATCAGGAAATGAAAAATTAAGAAAAAAAAAGCATTAATTAAAATTTTTTAAGCCAACAAAACATCACCTGGACAAAAATATGTGAAACAGACAATAAATAAGATGCTGACATCTGTTGTCGATAAATTTTATAAAAATTGATTTTTAACAGGGTATCGATGAATCAGTACCCTGGACTATTTGCTTAACAATTAGGGGTATGACAGATCAGTACCCTGGTCAAGAAAGAGTTAATGGTGGTGAGATCGCCTTGCATCATTTGACATCATGACACAAATCATCAATGAAGTTGCTATTTAAATTAAATTTCAATGTGCATGTGGGAATGATATTACTACTGTTTCAGTACACGCCACAGTTAAATCTAAATCAAATTAATTAATTAATATAAGCTGCATTAATTGACATTCACATAATATAAATGGCATCCAAGAATTTATGTTTAGAGGTGCTTTAAGTCAAATTAAATAAAAAAATTTACTAGCTCTTTAAACACAGATTTAGCAAAAATCTGCTTAATCCATTTGAAATGAAATCAGCCAATGGAAAAGTTGTTTGACTGCTTTTGCTATGCAAGTTCCCAGTGGCGTAGCGAGGGGGGTGCAAGGGGGTGTATCGTGCACCGGGTGCCCAAATGGTCTCCAAGACAAACTGTGTGTTGGAGGGGGAGAGAGGCGCCAATAAAGTGTCGGGCGCCAGTTATGTTCGCTACGCCACTGCAAGTTCCGCTTGTAGCCTGAGGGATAAAATCAATTTAGGCAATCGTTGGATGTTTCTATATATTGATTGGACTGTGTAATGTTTGTTATATCAATTTGGTCTCCAGATACATGGAAAAAAGAAATTTTTTGAGCTTAAAAAGTTAAATGTTAAATATAATTTAAGTAAATATAAAATATATATTATTATAATAATTAAATATTATTATTATAATATATATTATTACATTACATTTGTAGGCATTTTTATACATGAAATACAGCTAAAAAGGTAAAAGAAACTTTATTTTAGGGGTCACGAACAAATTACTCCATTTTATATTCTCTCTTATGGGAAAATTCATTTCAGTTTTAGAATAAATTAGTTTTTGAACAACTTTTAGGATTGAATTATGTTTGAAAACCAAGGTTTGACTATTTGATATTGTAATTTTAAGGAAAAAGTTACCAGATAAAATTATTAATCTTATAAAATATAATTTGTAAATTTATAATTTCAGAGATGGTGATACAATTGGAACAGTGAAAGATTCAGTAGATTTTATTCTTTTGAATTTTGCTGAAATGAATAAATTATGGGTAAGAATGCAGCATCAAGGTCATTCTAGAGATAGAGATAAGAGAGAGAGAGAAAGACAAGAATTAAGGTTGTTAGTTGGGACAAATTTGGTTCGTTTGTCACAGTTGGAGTGTGTAGACATGGAAAGATACAAGAAGGTGAATACAATTTTTACCATTATTCTATATTCAATTATTAAGTTCTTCTAAAATAAAAGTAGAGCTGTCATAGATACAAGTATAATTGACTTAGAGGAGATGATATAAGATAGATAGAAAAGTATGAGGTTGGGCAGTAATCTATGATAATTTAAAAAAACAATAGCTGATGATTATCAGTTAGTATTTTGTGTAACAGAGTATTTTATATTTATATTGAGTTTGTTTAATGTTGTTTATTTTTAAAATGAAAGAGATTTGTTAAATTTAATTTCTCTTGCCTAGAGAAAAGTATAAGGTCACATCAGGTTTTAATGCAATTCCTGTCTTTATGTGAATTTCGCAATCTATTTAAACAGTGCCAAAAGGAACCCATGTAATAAGTTGGTTCCTTTTGGCACCGGTATACAGAAGAGCAAATTCTGGCCATTCTTCTCCAATGATTTCAGAGTTTCTAAATTTCTAAGAAATGTACTCATTCAAAAATGTACAATTTTCTGTGAGATCCAGACAGCCTATGGAATGAAAAAATAAATGGGAAGAATAAAATCATTAATGCCCTAGCAAATGTCACATAATAATTGTAAAGTATTTTTGTCAAAGCATTAAGATATGTTGGAAGATAATTTGTTGCTAGATATTTTGCTTATTACATGTGGCGATTGGATTTTCTAGAAAGATAACACACTAGTTCACAATTCATTGAAGCTTTGTTTGCAGCTAATGATGTAAATGTCCTTGGAAGTTGTGTCTTAATACTGATCCTATAGGAATCCTATGGAAAAACTGATGTACAGTAGAGCATCGATTATCCGACTCAATTGGGGACTGGGGTTGGTCGGATAACCGAAAAGTATGAAAAAATACATTATTAGTATAGTGTATTAGGCCTGGTTTAAATACTACCCTCCCTTTCATGGTCGAGCCTGTGCTGCCAGCTAAAACATGCAAAAATTTAACAAAAATAATATTAAAGTAGCCAAGACATAACCAAATATTGTAGCGCCACATCACTAGCGGACATTTGAATTTGCCGACTAGAACGCGGTCGGTTAATCGGGGGTCGGATAATCGATGCTCTACTGTATTTCAATTTCCATCAGTTGAAGAGAAAACTGCATGTTGCTCACTGCTGTTGCAACACAAATTGCATAGCAAGAAGCATGTTTCAACTTTACAGAATATTCAGTAAGTCAATAGATTGATTGAACTTATTTGAGAAAAATACTTATAAGTGGATTTACTGGTTATTAAACTTCCACCAGTTAGTTATTGGCTTTAGAAAGAAGGATTGAGAGAGCAATTTCCTAAGAGAAAGCAAATGCAAATTTTAGAAATTTATTTTATTTAGAAACAATAAGATCAAATAATGAACTTAAACGTACAAAACAGTCTCATATAATATATTAATATTTGGTAATCAGTTATTGCATTATCAAACTAGATTATATGTAGATTGTTGCCAGCAGAATGCAGTGACAATTTTCAAGAGAGATCAGATGTGAGAAAACCATTCTTCATCATCATCATTATTAATCCTGGGCTCATTGCCCGTTGGTGTCTGATGCCTTTTTCACTATTTTCTTCCGTTTCTCTCTATCCATTGCCGATTTTCTCAACTCCTGTACATTCGCTCCACACCACTTCTTCATGTCATCAATCCATTCTCTATATGGTCTGCCTCTTTTGTTGGATCCATCCATAATACTGTAGACTAAAGTCTTAATTTTTCTGTTTTAATTCGTTCTTGCAATGTGTCCAAACAGTTGAAGTTTTTGTTGTATAATTTTTTTGTAAGAGATTCTTTTTCATATATATCCTATTATAAAGTTTTTCGTTTGTGACTTCTTGAATCCTATTTGTAAGATCTTTTGGTAACAGTGTCATTTTTCATGCATGATGATGATAATTATTTAACCATCCAGAAAAAATTTATTTTATTTGCGCATTATTGGAAAATTAATTTTACCTTTCTGGTTCTAGTATATATGTAACAAAGGGAAAGTATTGGGATCGGTCAAAAATGACTTCCTCCTCCCAAGATTTTTACATTTTTGGACTTGGGATCTAGAAACATTGAGAAGTACAAAAACAATTTGGAGGATATTTCTGTATGTATGTATGGGGGGGCACAGTTTTGTTCACCTTTATTTGAAGCTTAATAACTCCTGTGATTTTTATTGAAAATTTCTGAAATTTTGTAGGTAGGTTTGGGTATTAGGGGATTGATTTATTAAATTTTGGTAGTTACGTAGATCCACACTTTAGATGAAAACTTTTAAGCATTTTATGATGATAGAACTACAAAAATCACTAATACAGTGTTGTTTTCAATAAGCACAAGACACTAAAAATCTCTTTAGAGAACTGCCTGGACATGCACAAAAAACAACAGTATGACAGGGACAAGTGTCTGCAAGCTAATCCTGTCAATGAGTCAACTAAAGGGGTCCTGAGGAGCGTTCACATTGGCTCTTAGAAGAGTTGAACTTGCAGTTAGTGTAAAGGAGGGGAGGTTGGATGGGAAAAATACTTATACTTATTTTTCAAGTGAAAGGCTTTAAATACAAATTACATTAAAACAATATTCATATGGTACTTCAAAAAATTTCTCTGTACACCATTGATTGTTGCTTTACCTTGCATGTTTTTCACCATTTTATAATCTGTAGGTTTGATCCAAGCTTAAAAATAAATTTAAATTACACTAATTGAATGCTCTTATTACTGTAATAAAAATTAATGTAGTTATATTTATAATATGAAATTTTTCAGGTGGTTCTTCCTGGCATTTTGGAACAAGCAGTGAGTTGTCGTGATGCTATAGCACAAGAATATCTTATGGAATGTATTATACAAGTTTTTCCTGATGAATTTCATCTTCAAACTTTAAATAGTTTTCTGAAGGCTTGTGCTGAATTGCATCAACATGTAAATGTTAAAAATATCATTATAGCTCTTATTGATAGGTAAGAGATTTATATAATTTATTACCATAGTCTTTTCCAGAATAAGAGTAGAGTTGATGTTCATTAGTCTGTATTTGTAAAGGAAAATAGTTTGTGTTCACTATGAATTAGAACATAAATTAGAAAATTATAAGATATGTTTAAACTGTTATAATCTATTTGAAATTTCTGGCATTTTTTTTACAAGAAAGTTTGGGTTATAAAATAATTAAAAAACTTTATGTGTACTTTCTTAATGATTGAATTTTCTCTTCCCCTTCCTGCAAAAACTCAAACATTACACATCAAATAATTTTTGTTTGCTTAACTATGGTGACAGAGTGATACATATTTGGGGTTCACCACACCACCTCCATTCTTATTCTGGGAAATATTTTAGTTCAAATTAATTTTTTTTGCATATTATGTTTTTCTCTTTAGGTTAGCTGTTTTTGCCACACGTGAAGATGGCAGTGGAATACCTCAAGAAATTAAATTGTTTGATATATTTTCTGAACAAGTAGCACAAATTATTCAGGTACATAGAACTCATCATGATTTTGATTATGTATATAAATCTTGTTAATGATTAGCTTCTAGTTAGTAAATTTTATTTGACAATTGGTTATTAACAGCCAAAAGAATGCAAGAAATTATCAAAAACATTGCATATTATTAATACTCCTATTATTTGAGATTGGAAAATATGTTTAGAATTGTGTTATCCAATAATTAAATCAATAGGATGTTAACATTTTAATACAGTAGAACATCGATTATCCGACATCGATCAACCGAAACATTGGTTAACCGAAAGCGTTCCAGTAAGACTGTGTTGGGACGTGTGTCGTGCTGAATCGAACGTTTTTGATACTAGATTAATTTCTAAAGTATAATTTTTTTATTTTTCAATGTTTATTTTGTTTGTACAAAATAATTTTTAATGATACAATAGCCATGATTATTATTATTAAAAATTTTCGTTAGGCTTAACATTGATGAAAACTCAATGCAAAGTGACACACAATGGAGAAAAATTTCAACATGGGATATACTAATATACTATATTAATAATGTATTTTTTCGTACATAGTCAGTTATCTGAAAAATCGATTTTCCGAACAACCCCGGTCTCCAATTGATTTGGATAATCGATGAACTACTGTACATTTGTGTGATAGTTTAATGAAGTTTAATAAAATGAGAGTCTAAGGACAAAATTCATTATATAATAAATTGCATTAAAAATATTTTATAGGCATGAGTTATAAATTTTGTTTTGCTGTTTTGGAATAATAAACATAATATTACTGACTTTTTTTCCATTCCTTTTGTTTTCTTTTCCTTTTTGCCATGTGGGCATTAAGAGAACCTTTTATCAAGTATATTATGGGGTTGGCAAAGCCCACAATAGTGGCCTGATGATGAGGAACAGGGCCTGACATATCCAGGATAGGCCATCCCCAAAAAATTCCTTTAATTTTTCAACCTGACAAGATTTGTTTTTGGATTACCCAGATTGTCACCTTAACTGCTTGACCATCTAGCTGTCAATATTACTTTGGGCTATACCTATGAGTGCGGCCCTTATCCACTTCCTCATGTCAATATTACTAACTACTAACATTAAAACTAGTTCCATAAATTAAAAGATATATTGGTACAATAAACATCTTCAGATTCTTAATATTAGCATTAGAATCTACATAATTAATAGTTAGTTTCTTAGGAGTTAATATTTGAATTTTGCTATATGATGAAATTCTAGAAATTGAGAGAGATCTATTTTATGAAATTTGGAATTTATTAAACAGTTGGTTTTCGAAACTTATTTTTTTAATAAAATGGTATTTTCTTTTAAGTATGACTTTATAAAACTAACTTTCTATAATGCATGTTTTGAATTTTTAGTGTAAAAATAATTTGGTCTGTCGTCAGATTTTAGATAAACAGAATTGGTTGTTATATTTTAACCATATTTTTATTTAAAAGTATTGACAGTTTATGTTATGATAACAGAAATATTAAAATTATGAATAGAAAAATGTTAAAATATACAAAAATTTCATAGTTTTGAACATCTAGTACAAAACGAATTATTACAGTGGGTGATCAGTTAACGAAGATAATCTGTTCCAAGACCGTGTTCACTACCCAAATTGTTTGTTAACCAATTTTTGATTTACTGTAGATTTTAATGGAAATTTGATTAATTCATTCTGGACACCCAAAAAATAAATAAATAAAATTGTATACTTTTTTACTACGTTCATTTGTATGTAACAATAAAAAAAAACATATATACATAGTCTTGCATTTTTATCAGTTATGTTTTTCTCCATTTGTAGGGTGTTAAAGAACCTGTCCAATGTCAATTGCTTTTCTTTCTTCAGGATTTTTTAGAAGTAATTAATAGCATTTGTAATTGTAAAGATTCCTAAGCCTTTTAACCTTAACCTGGTTTGGGTGCCATTCTAAGACCATTGTCTGACATCCTCCCACTTCAAAAGATCTTTAATAGCAAATGTCGGCATTGATCTTTTTCAGAAGAAAATATATTTTGCTGAGTTTCTTGGTGTTCTTCATTCAAGAGTTCTCAGAGTTCGTCTGTTGTCAGATCAGTTTCAGGTTCCATTATGAGCTCTTCAATATTCTTTGTTTCTCAGATATGATTTTCATTACTCCTTTAGCTGCTTGAGTCTTCTTAATTATATCTTTCTTAGCTAAGATTGTGCCTATTGTAGACCTGTTCAAGCCATATTGCCTAACAACATCAGACATCTTCTGCCCACTCTCTACCTTGGTTATTATATCTTGCTTGGTTTCTATGGTGAGCACAGTTCTTGACACTCCATTCTTTTTAGGATCTACAATATTATCAGTATCTTTTTTAAATAAAAAGTTTAGAAAAGCACTTACAAAAATTCAGAGAACAGAAATCAACTAGCACACAAAAAAATTATGTAAATGTAAGGCCCAGATGAAACTCTAAATTTGGTATTGAAACATTAACAAATATCTGATGGGATGTTAAACTTTCACCTTTCGAAAATAAAATCCGATGCAAAACTTAACGAGTACCTGCCCGACAGTCTCTTGAAGAGTATAAAAAAAATTATTTCTGTCTTTCTGTCAGGAATTACAAGGGAGAGTTTCAAAGTTTGGAGGACTACTATCCAATTGGTATATACAGGGTTGAGAATCAATGTTTACGTCTCCCGCGCTCTGAAAGGTTTCAAATTGTTACCTGGAGACAAGGGAAGACCACTCGGTTATTTTCTGTCGCTGCTTCTTGTGTTTGTTCTGTGAGGTGTTTGTTATCTGAACATAAAAATCTTTTGCAAAAGTGTTCGTTATCCGATTTGTTCCCAGTCCAAATTGTTCATTAACCAATCACCCACTGTAATCAGATAGTCAGTGAATATGCTGTTTCAGCATATAATAATGTATTTATTGGCTGTTAAATGCAATATTTAATATTTCTTATTTAATTTTGTTATAATAATTTAATTTTATTCTTTTAATTTCTAACCAAAAATCAAATAACATACTAAAGTTTGTACAAAGTTAAAATCTATTAATGAGCATGATAAGATTATGATTTAAACATTTTTTAAATAAATAAATACATCATTTTTTGCATCTGTTTTTTGGTATTTAATCTATATCTATAAATGAGAATTTTTGTTTGTTCGCTATGCACTCCTAGGCTGTTTGACTAATTGCTATGAAACTTGGCACTTACGTTAACATACATCTAACTTAGGTAATGTCATATGTCACACCTAAAATATCAATTGGATTTTTATATATCAATTAATTTCTGTTTACATTGGATTTGCTAGATTTGCATGTAGTGCCATTTATTGGCAAAAAGTTTTAAAAATAATAAACTAAATATAATTCATATAAAAGAGAATATAATTAAACTAATATTTGTTTGTTTTTTTATTCACTTAGTTACTGCAACAATGATCTAGTATGAAGTAGATATGCTATATTATTGCTTTGATGAGTAGGACACTGACTCATTCGAGTGGAGTCAAAACTGTTATGTTAATAGTCGATCGAGGGTTTACACATTGCCAACAGGCTGGCCACATGCAGTTTTCCAGGTTTTATTCAAGTTAGTAACACCAAAATAGGAGCCAGTTTTCCATAAAACTTCTCTCATGAGGCATCCCTTTTGTCAGATTGCCCATGTGTTATGTTGCCATTTTCAAATAAACCAAATAAACTGTAATTGATAAATTATTACAAGGACATACTTCCATGTAGTTTATGGGCATTTTGATAATGTTCTAAAAATGAGTTTTACCACATGTATTTTTGAAATTTTGGTTAATAACACTGGGTGTAACAATTACTGCAAGGGTTACTTTATAAACCTGGGCAATGCTGGGCATAACAGCTAGTTTATTCTAAACTGTCACAACAGTTACAAAACCAAATTCATTTTATATTTGTTATATTGTTTTTTACATGCTTTAAACTTGATGGTACAAATTCATGATAGTTATATAATTTCAGATTATTATACTTGTACTCAAGAAAATGGCACATATTGGAAAAAATTCGTTAAGAATTTTTAAGAAAATATGTTTTTGTGTACACAAAATAGTGAACTAAAATTTTGAATGTACATTATTTTTCAAAACAAATCAGGTTGTAAAGGTAAAATTTAGACATTTTGATTTTTCTAGAAACAACTGGAAAAAGTTTTAGACTTTTACAAAAAATATATATATTTCTCGGTAGACTATGCATACAGGATGAGTCACTTCCATTCAGTCCTTTCACACACTCGAGGTAATAATGATTCCATGGTGGAGTCAATTTTTTATTGTAGGCTATTCATCCACCTCCAAATGCAAAAAAAAATGGTTAAAAATAGTCCTCTAGCGGTGGCACAATGATAAAATTAATAAAAACATTTTAAAAATATGCCAGGATGAATTTACTTTTACAAAAAAAAGTCAACCAAGAAATATATTTTTTTGTAAAAGTAAATTTGTCCCAACAATTTTTTAAAAAGTTCTAGAATATTATGTGGGTTATGTGGAGTAATTAAAGGGCATTTCATCACATATTCCATTGGAAATAGTCACATCAGCAATGTCTGACAATTTGAAACTTTCAAAAGAGCAACAGCTTGTGAATGTGTTTTTTGTCACTTCAAAACCGGCCATAACACACAGAAGGTTCATGATCTCATCTGCAAAACATTTGTTAAAGTGTTGATAGGTGAACAAAGATCATCCATGAACACTAACCATCTTTTGCAAATGTCAAAGGGCCAATAGTGTGGAAGAAGGCAAAGATCTTTTTCGGCATTATTGTTAGAGAGCTGCTTTCAACATGTTACTGTTTTTTTCTTCCTGTAACAGGAAATAAAAATTTAGCAATTTTTAAGATTTCTCTTTATTTGCAGAATTGGTAAGTTTTTATCATTACTTAAGAATCAATGAGGATGAGTGGTAAATTATTAAATTTTCAGAGTAAAATTTGTATATATGCAAATTATTATTATTTTATCAACGTTATATGTATGAGATGCTGTATCACAGATCTTCTATTAATAATTTTTCTTTAAGTTGCCTTTATTCATTTGATTTTTATGAACTTTTTTTATTACTGACTTTTATTAATATATGTTCTATTAGGTTAAAATTAGATTGCTATTAGAAAAAATTGAATTTATTTTTATGACTGAAATATTAACTCTATATATGTATTATCATCATTTCATTTTTTGTGCTGCAGACAAACTGTACTTGTTACATAAGAAGTAATTTTTGTACTATAATGATGTGGGTTCACCGGGAGGTCGGACAGAGTCGGACCTCCTTTTTCTCGGTCAACAGGTCGGTAAAACCTGCCCACGGTCAAGGATGGCTGTCCAGTCTGGAACTAATTGCTTGTCAGGTCGAGTGGAGGAGGAGAGTGGGCTCGTTGATAAGACAGAGGCGATATTCGAATAAATGACACCCTCTTAAAACAACAAACAGAATTTATTACTAGACAATAAAGAACAGTTACACATTCTAACATCAATAGAACTAATCAAATTGAAGACAAGTCTGCCCAAGAGGGACCACCATTTATTTTGCGCTCCAGACTAAAAACATACACATATGGCGACAGGCCTTCCTTTTTAGGCTTCATGTCGCCAAAGGTAAAAAAGTCCTTTAAAAAAACACAAACATCCAGTTAAAACTAGGAGTCGGTGACACACAGACGTCTTACTCTTCAACCATCCAGCCAGTGGGTGTTTCCGCTTTTTTATCTGCTGGAACAAGCGCTGGAAAATGCAAATTTTAAAGCTGCACCCTGGCGTCGGTATTTTAAAATTTCTTTTTGTCGATTTTTCCGACCGATGGCAAAAAGAATCGACAAAAAGAAATTTTAAAATACCGACGCCAGGGTGCAGCTTTAAAATTTGCATTTTCCAGTGCTTGTTCCAGCAGATAAAAAAGCGGAAACACCCACTGGCTGGATGGTTGAAGAGTAAGACGTCTGTGTGTCACCGACTCCTAGTTTTAACTGGATGTTTGTGTTTTTTTAAAGGACTTTTTTACCTTTGGCGACATGAAGCCTAAAAAGGAAGGCCTGTCGCCATATGTGTATGTTTTTAGTCTGGAGCGCAAAATAAATGGTGGTCCCTCTTGGGCAGACTTGTCTTCAATTTGATTAATAATAATCTCGCCATCGGTCGGAAAAATCGACAAATCAATAGAACTATTACGTACTAAATTAGGAGTTTACGAACCCGAGAGAGAGTTTACAGATTAGTGGTCATCATACCTCATCAAAGGATCGTCGGTGAAATGGAAGGAGTCCGTTCGAAGTAAATCGTCGACGGCGGAGAGGTGTCGGTGGGCCTTGCAGGGTTTGAGCTCGGACGGAGGCGGGAACGACGAACGACCCCCCTGTCCTCGCTCCCCTCCTTTTTATTTCATCCTTGTTAATTTTCTCACCAATTAGCGAATTTTGTCTTTAGTTCCGTTCTGACTCAGTTTCAAGTTTTGAGGGGGGAGGAAATACAGTCATTCCCCTAAGAAGGGTCGGCTTTTGGTTTGAAATTCGGTTGTTGATGTCGAAATTTGTACCAGGAACAGGAAGAAAGTAATAAAGAATAATAGAATTTAAATCTATGTTTTGTTTGTCGATTCGGATTTTCACAATGATCTGTTCAGCTTAATGATTGGCAACATCAAATTACTGATCTAGTCATTTATATCATTTCACTTTCAGTTAAATAATTTTGGTTTTATATAAATAGCTGATTTACTGAATTTATTATTGTATTTGGCAAACATTAAAAAAAGACTGTTAAACTTGAGAAGAATTTTTAAAGTACTTTTATTATAACGATAAATATAAATTTAAGAAAGATTTGTCATTTGTCTAACGCAAATGAAATTTTTAAAATTCAAATCATTTCCCTATTGTTATTTATAAAATTATGAAATTTATATTTTGGCATTTTTAGTTTTAGAACAAATGTAATTTCATAAATTATATATTGTATATTAAATGTTCTAAAATTACATTAAATTTCAGTCTCGTCAAGACATGCCACCTGAAGATACAGTTTCTCTTCAAGTATCTCTTGTTAATTTAGCATTAAAATGCTATCCGGATAGGGTTGATTATGTTGATAAAGTTCTTCAAACAACAGCTGAAATATTTACAAAAATTGGAATGGAAAGGTAATTAAATGAACTTTGCTCTAGTAATGAATAGTTAGTTTCTTTATTAGTATATTCGTTTCAGTATTTTCAAACTTGTACTTTCATCTAAGATAATATTTCAATTTAAGTACAAATAAATATCAAACCATGCATCAGAATTTTGAAAGAGGATTTTATTTGATTTATTTATTTGATGTATTTTATTTGATTGGATATAAAATATACTGCTGATAAAATATTTCACTGATATTTTATAATATGTAAATATATAAGAATACATAAATTCTCTCTACTCGATTTATTGCTAAGGTTTACTGAATTTAGTAAATGGATGATGACATCTGAAAGGAGAATTTACTTCATAAGTTAGAAACCTACATGTTCAAATGTTTACTTTTTTAAAGTATCTGGTCAGTTATACTGGTCAGTTTTTCTACATAATATTACATGTGGAATATGATTGTCTGTTTTGATGCCATGTAACTGTACAGAATATAGTCAATCTTTTAGACATTTAAAATAAAAATGAGAGTTTGTTTCATTGCACTTATGTATGGTTGGCAAGGGACACTTACTGTATACAATAGTAAAAAAAAACTAAGTGATTAAGATAATTGACACATTAACAAAATTTATAGCTTTTATTGAGGGCTCAAAGAAAAACATTTTAAAAATCTTGTTTCAAGTATTTTTAAACACAAAAATTCACACCTAAATGTTAATTCCAGCAGTAAATGAACAAAAAATTTTAATGCTCGAATGTTTTCGGCCGTCTTTCAGAGGCCCTCCTCAGGAATGTATGAAACAAACAAACAAAACAGTTCTATCATTTGAAAATTTCTAACCGTCAAATACAGCTGTGTTCTAATTTTTAAATATTTAAACAATGTACCATACGATACAAAAATCGTTACGTTTACAACATAAAAAATTAATTATTTTTTAAATAAAGCTATAAATAAATTCATTATTATTATTATTATAGCATTGTAAAAATTAATGTGATATGAATGATGTGGAAATTGTTTTCTTTTACATAGCAGAAAGATGAATACATAATTACACATAAAATTATTGTTGTGCTTTGTGGCATTGTAAATAATACTTCCACAATTGTGGAACTGGAATATAATTGGAGTTAATGCAACCTCCCTTCGTGCTTTCTATATAAATCTCAAGAGTCTCCAACGAGTGTAAGTCATGTCAGTCAAAGGCCCTGTATAAAAAAGTAGCTTCATCCCAACATGGAGAAACCCTGGGTTTGGTAGCATACTGGGCTAGTGCGGTATTATACTTCCGCTTGGACACATCATATTTGTGGTCCCGTATTCTAGCCTCAAGGGATCTGTATGTGGATCTAATGTATGTTATCTGACGATTGAAACATTAGTCATGCAATGGGATGCGGTACACTCCTGGTGCTTTCTTATCATTGGATTTGTCTTTAGCATTAGATAAAAGTCGGAAAATATTCCGTTTTCTCTTATATGTTAAGCACAAGTTCAAATCTTTAATGATTCTATTATAAATTTGATGATGGGACAGTTTGTAAGATATAACCACCCGATTGTGCTGTGCATCATTAACTCTCGTGTTGGTGGTAGTTATCGTAGATTGTTGGTTGGCAGCAAGCCTGTCTATTAAGGACTGGTGGTACCCATGTGCAGATGCTATACATTTGACGCGTTTCAGTTTGCTGTAGATGTCGGAAGTATCCGAGCAATGGAAGTAAGCCCTTGAGACTAGGGCCTGGAATGCCACTACCTTAAAAAGCCAAGGGTCTGCTGAGTTAGATATGGTTAATTACACACTGACTATAACATCATAGGATGCAAATGTGACTGTTTTTTTGTGAATACAACATGTTTCCTAAACAATGTTAACAATATAATGTATACAGCTAGAATAATTGGCAATTGTGGTTGCTTCCTTTTTGCATAACACTCTCAAAAAAGTTTGATAAAAAACATTCCATGTGAAAAATTTTTTTAGATTATCTGTGATTAAATGATCCTTTTTTTTTTTTTAGAGTGGATTATAATACATCAGTAGCAAAAGAATTGCTAAGGTTACTGAAAATTCCTGTACAGAATTATAGCAATTTATTGACCGTATTAAAATTAGAACATTTTGGAGAACTATTGGATTTCTGTGATTACCATAGTCGCAAAACAATGTCTACATTTTTAGTCAATAATGCTTTAGAAAATGAAACACTGATACCAATGCAAGAACAGGTTAGATATTTTTAATTATTGTTGCTATAAGTTTATTTTCAGTGTATTTTAATTTTGAGATTTGTAATAATGAATACATCTTTATAGGTAGATCAAGTTCTGCTGCTATTAGCTCCATTAATACAGGATCAGCCTGATCAACCTCCTGATGACAATGATCCAGATGATTTTGCTGAAGAACAAGGTTTAATGGGTCGTTTTATCCATTTAATGCAAGCAGAAACAGCTGATCAGCAGTATCTGGTAAGATGATGATGATACAAGATTTATCTTTTATTTTCAGTCATTGCTACTGCATCAGATGATTATTATTATTATACATTAATTATAAAAACCATAATTAAAGCAGTTACATAAACTGAGATGAAAAATACTGTTTCCTCAATTATAACTCATTTGTTTAGATGAAAGTGCCTCAATATTTTAAGATAACAACAGACCAAGAAAAACTAATCTGGACAATATGACTGCTTTTCCAGTAACACATTTTCGGGTGTCACCTTGACTGATTGACTACCCTTTTTTCTCTCTTCTCATAAAATATGGCTGGTTTTCGGGATTGCAAGATTGGGCTGCAAGTAGCAGATTGAGATATTTGTAGGGCTCCAGGCTTCTACATTTCAAGGAATTCTGCTTTGCTTTTTATAAAATCTGTCTGGCAACCTGTGAGGTTCTCACCGGACATGTGCTGCTTATGTGCAGTTTTATTTAAACTATTATTATTAATTATTAATTAACGAAAACAGCATTCTGTATATGTAGACATATTCCATTTGCTTAATAAATTGCATCAGTTACATGGCATTTGGCATATTGCGCAGAAATATGTAAGTCTCGGATAATTCGAAATCGCAGTTATTTCATCCCTTGAATTTCAAACTAATGAGGATTTCCTGTATTCTTTTCAGATTTTAAATACAGCAAGAAAGCATTTTGGTAATGGAGGAAACCAAAGAATAAAGTATACGTTACCACCTTTGGTATTTCAAGAATATAAACTTGCATTTCGATATAAAGAAATTAATGAAGAGGTAATTTTAATTTATTAATTTGCTAATTAATGCATTTTATATAATTAATTAAAATGAATAAATATTAGTGAAATTTGATTATTCATAATTATAAATTTCTTTAATCATTTTGGATTCCAAGCAGTTCCAAGTTATAAATATATATAAACTTATAAACTTGGAATTGCTTTTGCTTATTGTGATACTTTATAGTTTTCAAGAATTTATACAGATTTTGCAGTTTTAATAAACATTGTTTATGAAATTTGCATAAGTACCTTGCAAAATAGAAGGTATTTAACCGTATAAAAAGAAATTTTTAATGAAATCTGTTGAATAACTAATGATTGCTAAGTTAGTTATTATGAAAACTCAGTGTTATAGATTATATAAGATTATCTGAAATTATCACTAATCCTATAAAATTAGGCATATTCGGGGGTCTCCCTGGAAAATTTTAAAATATTGCCAACCATTTCACCAGTTTTAAATTATTTTTGCCATTTCAAATTATTTATCACCACCAGTTTTACTTACTAATTAATATAGGTGCTGGTAGCTTTATCAGTTTGGTGTCTTGAAAGTAAAAGTAACATGTTAAGCTGTCTCTTAGAAATATGAATCATTTTTGAATAATTTTTTAACAAATAATTCTGAATAACATTTGAACACAATGTTGAAACAGTATTTCACATGTTCTGTCATGTCAAAATTTTTGTTTTAGTCTACTGAAGAATGATCAAAGTGAAAGAAAGTTACCCCAAAAAATTCCCAAATTTTCTCTCAATTGATTAAAAAAAAACTTTCCAATGTGGAAATTCTGGGCAGCAGTGCATAAAAACTGCCGTCAGTTCTCAATGTCACTTCTACTTTTCTGCCCATTCATGAAATAGCTAGGTGTGTGGTGCACGGGACTTCCATCAGGAAACTAGGCATTTGCTGTTTTTCCTAAAGTGTGCTTTGTGATTCAGTTTCATGCTGAATATTGAAATAAGTGGACTAGGATTTTTATCACCACATACTATCACCAGTATTATATTATTTTCACCACTTTAATAAAAAAATATCACCAAGTGGTGATTTTGGTGCTATGCATTGTGATCCCCACATATTAACATGTTACCAGAAGAAAAAACTATATGTATATATTATAAATACATGTTTATTTCATAAAATATTGAAATGGCTTAACAAAACACCAAATTTTAAATTAATTTAATAAATATTAAATAGTAGATATTATCCATATAAAGTGTAGATGGATATTACGTGTAATTTCGCTTATGTATTTATGTATATGCATAGTGTGTTATCAGATGTCTTGTTTTTGATTATGGTTACAGCTGATATTAGAATTAACAATTCAATACAGATAAATTGAAATAAATTATTCTGAGATCATTGTTTTCATTAATCATTGCATTTTAAAAGATTAAGAACTTTATAGTAATTGTTTTTCATTATTAACAAAAGACTAAAGCCGTGATCACCTTGCAGTTTCCAGCCATGCAGGCAACTGTAACCATGACAGGTATTCCCTTTGTGACAGATAAGCCCCTTAAAAAACTGGCATGACATGCAACTGCAACTAAAAACAAAAAGTTTGTTCTACTTGTACCAATTGCAAATGCGCAACCAATCAGCAAATGCTTTTGTGCCACATCATATGGTGGAAACATTGAAAATCATTCATCATCATGTCAGAAAGTAAGAGTATTGATACTTTTACAGAATTGAGATTGATTGAGCTTATTCAGATTCATGAATGCTGTGGGATTTTAAATTCTTCATTTCATCAAAGATTTTATCTCTGTGTATTCTCGTAAGCTCTAATAAAATTTTTCTGTTTTCTTTTATTCGTTTCAGAAAAGGAACTGCTTGCCATTTTAATAAGAAAAGTGGATAAAATTCTGTAAATACTCTGAAGTAGAATGTAAACTGTCAGTAATTGGTTTATTATGAAGTCATGTGTTTTCGAGTTGCAACACCAATGAATGAACAATGTGACCATGACAAGATGCACGCAACTCGCACTTGCGCAACTTGTTACAGTTGTGATCACCTGTGCAGCTGGAAATCATAGGTGTGACCACTGTTTAATGAAAGTTCATGTCATTTGACAAATAATTTAAGTATGATTCTGAAGGAAATATTAAAGTGATTTCTTTCTTTTCCACTTGAATAGAGACTAAACTTAAGTTGAGATGATGTCATTTCTCAAGTCTGATTGATTATTCAAATAATGCTTGTTATTCTACATTAGTCAACTATGCGCACACTGACATTTCATGTGCATGATTATCATATTTTTGTATGTGCATGTAAATATTCATGAAGAATGAGCCAAAAGTTTTCTGTCTGAATAAATTAATAAAAAAACAAATTAAAGAAATAGTAAAATTCTTCAATATTATCCAGTTTTGAAGACTATCCAAAAATAATGGTTTATTATGTTTTCATCTCACCAAAAGACTCAACAGTATTAAAAACACTTATTCAATATTTTAATGACCTTTGAATTATTCAATGAAGTTTATCATCAGTATTAAGTTGTAAAATTCAGTATAGTTGAATGAAAGATGAGTGAGATTTGTGACAAAGGATGAAATTTATTGACGCATTATATAGTTGCTGTGGATACTTACAAGAAATTATTCTCTCCCTTTATATTTTTTTTATCTTAATTGTAATTAATATTTGAGTATTATATATAATTGGTATTATTGAAATTAACATAATACAATAAATTTTACTTGCGTAATCTAATATTTTTTTGTGTTTGTATGTAAGATAGTTGTGATTTTCAAAAATCAAAATTTTTTAGAGTAAAATTAGAGATAAATGTAATTTTTCATTATTAATATTTTAGGATGATAAATGGGAGAAAAAATGTCAGAAAATTTTCCAGTTTTGTCATCAGACTATTACTGCATTGATTAAAGCTGAGATGGCAGAACTTCCTCTTCGGCTTTTCCTTCAGGGAGCATTAGCTGCTGGGCAGATTGGATTTGAGAATCATGAAACAATCGCTTATGAATTTGTATCTCAGGTATATACCACTATATTTAGGCATATCAAAAATAAACTTAGTTCAGTATTTTTGTCAAAAATACAATGTACCATTATTAATTAATTTTACAGCTTTTGATAAATTCTGCAGAAAAACTTAAAATTATTTACAGAATACAAATTTATATTTTTTGTTCTTCTATACAAAATATTTTTAGGTTTTTTTAAATAAATGCACATGATATATAAAGATTTATTTTTTCATCAGGCATTTTCTCTATATGAAGATGAAATATCTGATAGCAAAGCACAATTGGCAGCAATTACACTTATTATTGCTACAGTAGAGCAAATGCTGTGTTTCAGTGAAGAGAATCATGAACCTCTTAGGACTCAATGTGCTTTAGCAGCTTCAAAATTATTGAAAAAACCCGATCAATGTCGAGGTGTGAGTGTTTGTTCACACTTGTTTTGGTCTGGTAAAAGTCAGGCAACTAAGGGAGAAGAGGTAAAGTTTAGTTTTTTATTTTAATAATTTAGAAAACAACACAATACTAATTATATCATTTAATATTTTTGATAGATGCACGATGGTAAGAGAGTGATGGAATGTTTAAAGAAAGGTTTGCGTATTGCAAGCCAGTGCATGGATTCCAGTGTTCAAGTGCAACTATTTGTTGAAGTTTTAAATCATTATGTGTACTTTTTTGAAAAAGGAAATGATCAGGTATTATTATTTAAAAAATAATGTAAAATTTAGTTACAAGAAGAAAACATAAAAAATGAAGAGAGTAACAAAACAACAAATGAAAAGATTATTAGAAACTTAGAATGATCATGTCTTATGATACTCAATTAATTCTTGAAGTTCTTAACTCTTTCTTGACCCTTTGCTTAAATTTGACTTAGAGGTATGATAAATTTATTTGGGTAGTCAGTTAATTCATGTTATCTTAGATAGCCATATTCTGATAATGACCTAAATATGATAGTCAAACATTTCACTTAGATATCACTAAGAATGTAAATTATAAGTTAAACATAATAGATATGATGTTATTTCTTTTTGTTTTATTCTAGATTTTTTATTTTATATTGGTTTTCAAAATTTTATAAAAAGAAGTAAATTATTATTTTTTTAATCTTGAAACAGTACCAAATAATGCAAAAGTTTGGATTCATAGAGAAATAATTTATACACTTTATTTACATATGTTTGTAAATTACATCAAATTGTGGTCTTTGACTTCTTAGACTTTGACAAGAAAATACATAATTTTTAAATATGTACTGATATCATACATGATGATGATTTAAAGAAATCATAAAGTCTGGACAAACTAATACAGACCATTGACTTCAGATGGCACTACAAGAAAAACATTTATGCATCATCCATGTACAGTCAAACTGTTATAATGAGCATTAGGGGACTGACAAGATTTACTTGTTATAACCATTACATCACTGCTTTTCAAAAATATGAATGAGTGGGGGAAATGGGCATAAACATGTAGGGAGCACCCTGTGGGTGACAAAATTTGTAGCTGGATTACTGATAATTACTGAAATCTATTTTTTAATTCTAAATAAGTTCATAAAAAATATATATATATACAATTACATAATACTGTATTTTTGTTAATAGTTATATAAACTACAACATAATTAATATTAAACAATTTATTTTTTCATAATTAAAGATAATACTAATTAATATGTCTGATTTCAGTTAGTCTCTTTTATCTACAAATCTTAAAATTGATATTTGCTTAATTTTTTCATAATTTCAATACTGTCAAAGATGACAAAAATCTTCCTACACTGAAGTTTTTAGCATCACACCTAACTCTCGAATAATTTCTACTTTTTCATATACCGAGAGAATTTTCTTTTTGTCATAGACATCTTTTCTCATAGAAGGATTTGTTTCTAACTAGAGTATTCAGTAATTTCACAATTGTAATGATGATTAGATAAATTAGCAGAGTAGGTCTGGAAGCTAGTCAAGAAAGAGGAGGACAATCTCCAAAAAGAAAGTTAAGTGATAAACGTGTGTAATCCATGCAGGTTGTAAAAATAATTATCCAGTGGTCATAAAACTAAGTAATCTTTTCAGTTTTATATATTCCAAGAATCTGGTATTGTGTTTTTTTACTTGAACAATTAAGAATGATCATTTGTTTGCCTAGCTACTGAAAATTTGCTCAGTATATCCGTGACATACCCTTGTTATAACTGTGAGAAAATGTATGAAAATGCACAAAACTTAAAAATTGTTATGGTGCCTTGCTCATTATAACTGTGAATTCATTATATTCAAGTTTGTTATAACCATATTCAACTGTATATTATTACATACATTGTATTATGCAGAAAAAATGTGTCACTCTGGACTCAGACTTTGTATATTCATAAAAAGGAATAATTTATCTTATAGAAAAAATTTTATAGCTTATTCAAGGATGTAACCAGAAATTTGAGCATTGATCTGATGGCTTGTGTAGACTTAGCATAGGTAATTAGTTAAAATTAATTAGCTATTGTAAAAAAGTAATAGCTTACAATCAGTAACAGCACATTATTATGCAAGGAGCTACCAAAACGATATAGCAGTTTCTCACACATCATATGCAAGCTACATGCAAACCAGTGATACACATCACAGTACTCAATAAAAAACTGAACTACTATTAAATTTTATATTCTTTACCATGTAGTCTAATGTTTGAGTCTGATATGCCTGTTTTTCTGCTTCATCCAGTGATCAACTGCTTGTGACATTTTTTTAACACTATATTTTTAAATTCGAGTGGGATGGCAGTAAAGGGTAGAAAAGTGTTAGTGTGGGAATACTACCCTATATTGCTACATTCTTGCTTATTTTAAAAACAAAGTGCATAATTTATTATCATATTATAATAAAGTAATACACACGTTTAAATGTAACAAAAATTTTTTTTCATGATATTATATTATATCTTTCTAAATAAAATCTTAGAAGTGTAAAGCTTTCAATAAAAAGTGAAATTCTAACAGTTATTTGAATTTCAAATTTTACTTTAAATTTTACAAATTTAATTTTACTTATCAGGTAACAGTGCAAGTCCTTAATCAACTTATTGCAAAGATACATGAACAGCTTCCTGGATTAGAATCAAATGAAGAAACAGACCAAATCAATAAGCATTTCCAAAACACACTGGAACATTTACGAAATCGTATGGATGCACCAGAAAATGATGGACCATCATATACTGGATTAGTATTATAAAAGTAAGTTTTATTTGATATTTAACATTTATTGAATTTATGTTTGCTTTCTTTATACATGAAATTTCTTTATTTTCTCGATAACATGTTATTCAATAAATTCTGTATCATTAATGATACTTAGCTGAAAATCAATCTTGATTTCTAAGTTTATGGGTTCAAAATTGAAAAAAAAATTATATATACAGTAGACCCCCTATAACACAGGTTCATATAACACGGATTCGTATAACACCGCGAAAAAATTGCAATCGTGTTCGTATAACACGCTAAAAGAGACCCGTATAACACGGTAAAATGTCATTGCCGACTCGTGTCGCGACAGGATTAGTCGAATCTGGACCAATAGCGGATATTGTACAAACCATTGAGTTTAAACGAGCAGCAGACCTACTAAAAAACCATTTATTATTTAACAGCCATAAAAATTATATTTATATTAATGATGTTTCCAAAGTTCAGCAAATTTTTCGCAGAAAAATAACTTATCAGGAAACGCGCCTGCCGTTCGACGAGCCGCTCCGCAACAAAAACAAGCTTAAGCAATGGCGTTGTCGAACGGTGCACACTCAGTAAGTAATCCTACAATTTTTTGTTTATAGTATAGTTTATATGGATTATTCCCAAAAAATTATGTGTGATTTGAAAATGTTGAGTCAAATTAGTCTAGAATCAATTAATTTTATGGAAGAAAACCTTTCAAACAGCTGTAGCCCCTAAACTGCACACATGCCGACTGTGATTGGCTCATGTATTTAAGTGACTTGTACAACACGGATTCATATAACATGGAACGTATCTACCGTGTTATAGGGGGTCTACTGTATATATATTAGTTTTTAATTGTCTTCATTCATTTCATGCATGATCTTTTATTTAAACAATGGTTCCTTTAATTGCTGTTTATGGGAAGAAAAACTCTCATGATTCTGTAACATTGTTACAAATGAAACTGAATGGTTGATAGTTAAACAAAATCAACATTTTCTACATTGGCAAAATAATGGATGAATTTAGGTTATTTACTGTAATTTTTCCAATACATAATAAATTGCATTTATTCTACTGTTATGTATTTTATAAGAGATGATTTTTATTATTAGTGAAAGAATATTTTTTTGAAAATAACAAAGTTTAAATGAAAAACTTTTTAGTTTTAGTTACAATGGTAATTATAAGAAAATAAGCTTGAAAAATTCTTAAATCTCCAGCACTTTTATTTTTTCCAATTTTATTGCAAGATTAAAAAAAGTAATGCTAAAAATTCATCTTTTTAATGTGTAAAAATAAATTTTTCATATTTACTATTAAAAACATAATTTGAATTATCAAAAAATTCCCAAATTTATATAAATGTTATGTTCGAATAGTGTGTAATAAATTTAGCTGTAGTTTCTATTATACATTTAACTTGTGAATTTTTATTTTTTCTAGCTTTATTTATAATTTAAGAATTCTTGTTGATTTGGAAGATTTGAAAGAGAAATTGAAAGAATTAATTTTGGCAAGCTTTTTAATTGGAATTTGTTTTTTTTATACATATAATTTACACTGAAATTGTACAAAATATATTTAACATTAATAATGTATAAGAAAATAACAAAGGATAATGTTATGTATGATACTTTGTATTCTCATTGAAAAAGAATTAAGGCTTAGTTTGTACAGTAAAACTATTGTTTTTTTTATTTAATTTAGTCTTATATCATTAAATCAAGAATATGGAATAAGTGCACTAAGATTCTTGAAGCAAATGAACAATGGTATTTTGCAGAAACAATTTTGAAAATATTTTCAGAAGATCATTTCTGAAAATAAATTGTTGGAGATTGTATAAATTTCAATATGATTATTGTAATTGGCTGATAAATAAACTGCTTGTCTATATTTAAAAATTGTTTTTAAATGGCACAAATTATAAGATGTTACCACCAAACATTATTGTGAACTTGATTTAGAAAATATCCTAAAGAATGTTTCATCTTTTTGTTTTATAAAAGGTAGAAATGTATAAACTTTAATTTGCAGATCTGAAAGGCATATAATTTTTTATTTTATTAGAAACTTTTCAGAATATTTATCCACACTACAAACAGTAATGTTAGTTACGCATGTGCAAAACTTATTTTCTTCATTTTTTAATTTAAGATAATGAACAAATGGGAATAACAATGTAAGATATTGAAAACACACAACATTTCTGATTAAATGCATTAAGCCATATAATTGTAACTATAACAATACCTTACAATCTAGCCTTTTTCTTGTCTGGAACAAAAATGCAACAAAATTGTCTATCATACCATTATAAGGAGTCTCTTTTACTTAAAAGAAATTCTTGAATACATGAGAAATTCGAAGATGTAAATATTGAAGCTGTCAACATAAAGCCAGTTTTAGGAAATGAATCTTTGCATTCTGTTAAAGCACGATTCTTTGATTAACCAATAATAGAACGTCTTCATATACCTGTCCATTATACAGGGTGTCCGAGAAAGATCTTTATCATTCTAAACATTAATAACAAAAATACTAACAGGTGAAATGAGATGCACTTTACTGCAAAAAAATAAAGAAATCTAAGAGTTTTTTTTACAGTACCTTCAATGTACGTGAGCTCCGTTAGTAGCACGAACAATGTCGAGTTTGTACTCGATTTCCCTCCAAGTGTTTTTTAACATATGCGGTGTAACAGAGAGGATTGCTAATTGTATCCTGTCAACATTTCCTGTCTCTTTAAACTTCTCCATCCATGCATAAATTGAAAGTACACTTGGGTCTTTATGTTACACATCTGGCGAAAATTTCTTTGCACGGTTATCAGTGATTTTGTTTCGGCTAACCACAATACACACTGCGCTTTCTCTTGTGCAGTCGCCATTTTCTTTCCTTATCACAACTGGTAATTGATACCAGAAAAAACTCTTAGATTTCTTCATTCTTTTGCAGCAAACTGCATTTCATTTCACCTGTTAGTATTTTTGTTATTAATGTTTAGAATGACAAAGATCTTTCTCGGACACCCTGTATATTTTTGATATAAATGTATTGGTTTAAAAAAAACAACTTTGAGATTTTTCAATTTACATGTTAAAAACGTGAAGGAACAAAAATGATAAAATCATAAAGTCTAACTATGATGTCAACAGTGGCGTGCCGTCATTGGAAGGTGGAAGCGGCGCTTCCACCGCTTCCAATGACCTTCCCTTGTATTTTCTAAAATATAAATTTTCATATTTTAACATACTTTGAATTAATTATAATAAAATATTAATTTTAACTGCATTATGTATCTTATTACAAATTTCTATACTACATGTGAAAAAAACGATAAGATTGCTATTGTATATTCGACTATCAGTGGCGGAAGGAATGTCGAAACCGGGTCAGCTTCCACGGCGAGAATAACTGAATAGTGTAAAGCAGCCAGATTATAGGCATTGGCTCATGAGCTTCACAGAGCACCAACTCAGCCGGTTTAGCTGGTGGAAGCTACACACGTGTAACGTTTCCAACGACCCTTAGTCACTGGGTAAGGAGCTATCTGACTAAGTGAATTGTTTAAGATTTAAAAAGTAAAGAGTATTCAATGTTATTTTTATGTACGTTTTTTTGCAAAGTTATATTTAATTATAATTTTTCTTTTAATTATACTGTAATTATATTGACAGATTTTCAGACATGAAATCTTTAGAATTTTTACCACTTTTAGATGTTAATAATTTTAATATTACGAAAAACAATTTTTCCAAGCGTGTTTTTAATTCTATAAATTAAGTAAATTTTATGAGAAATTTTTTGATTTATCTAAATTACGTAGCGAATCGCAATATTTATATTCGTGTCCGGACTATATTGACAAGTAACTCTTAAACATAAAACATATTATAATTAATGTCGATCCGAACAAAGACGTACTAAAAGAATTATATGATTTAATATCATTAATTTTTACGGTACCATCTACCGGCGGGTCTGTTGAGCGCAGTTTTTCGACCACGAAGAAAATTCATACATTGGCCAGGAACACTCGGTCGAAGGAAAGGTTGTGGTCGCTATCGTTGCTTTCGATAGAAAAAAAGCTTTTAAATACGTTGATGGAGTCGACGACCAGCGACTTTTATGATAAAGTAATTAACGACTTTGCGGAAAAAATCGCCGAATAGAATTAGTTTATAAAAAATTAAAAAAACAAGTTTTTGTATCGCATCAATTTGTATTATGTATGTATTATATGTATTTTAGAACTAAAATACATAAATTGTTTATTTTTGTCATTTCCATTATTTGTTTAAAACTTTTAAGGAAATGTCATGTATCGGACAGGTCTGACCCGTCACGAAAGACGCGAAAAAACGGTTAATTTACAGAAAAATGTATTAGTTTAAAAAAACATAGGTAAAAGTCGTTTGTAGTCGGACACCCATTGTTTATATCAAACTGCCAGGCAGAAACTATAAATAGCGGAAGGAAGTCGTCCTATGATCGGTGGAAGATCGAATTCGTCTTCGATTTTGACTTTTCTCGCGCTCCAGGTAAGAGTCTCGTTACGTTTAGTAACCAGGGACCGACCACTCGGGAGGCGTGATTAAAGGAGAACGACCAATCAAAATGGACGAAAGAAAAAACGGAGATTGATATAATCTCCGACAATCGAGGACACCTGGCACTCGGTTAACGTTCCGAATAACCATAACGCCGTGTGCCAAAGCGCAAAAAAAAAAAAAAAATTCTCGTCTATTGTGCCAACCTGTAACCCGTGCCACTTCGGACTTAGACCGTGTCCCCGACGCCAACGGACGAAGTCTCCCCGTGCCTTACAGATTTGTCAATGCCACTGTCCCCGAGCCACCTTCGATCGACCATCGAAGAACCACATCGACGCTCAGGATGTCCGAACGGGTGATATTTCTAAAGAAAACTATTTTTACAGTACATAGTATATGTTTATTTTATGTTTCTTTTTTGTCGGTTTTTGTCAGATACGTCTCTTCTGCCACCACGCACGTACGAATGGACCCTAGACCATTACTGACGCACAATTAACTGATTTCTCCTGGAAGTCGGCTTCTTACAGAAACACAGCTTCCCTACCATCAAATGTCACGGCACGCCACTGGCGATTAAGACTTCAATCTACCGCTCTGACATCGAATTCGGGCTGTTGAAGAACTCAGGGCGGCTGTACCTGATGTGTCGAGTTCCGTTCCATGCAGTCCGGCAGCCCACATTGTGAATCTTAAAAAACCAAAAATGGATAAGATTAAGACAGTTCTCGATGAACAAAACCAGCTGCCACGATGTTTGCAAGTATGATGAAATATACGATAAGCACAATCTTTAACGAGTTAGCAATATTGAAATACGAGCGAGATTTGTGCGCAGATAATTTCTTACCACACTAAATTTAACAGAAAAATTCATCACAAAACGATTATTGATGCTAATGTCTGAAATTCTATTTAATCCATGCAAGATGTGTGATACCTCTTTTTTCTAACTCTTTTTCCGCCCTGTGGGCACTAAGAGGGCCTCTTTTAGTAGGCCCATTATGGGTTCGGCCAGGCCCACAATGGGGCGACCGGGTGGTGAGGAACGGGGCTCGACATATCCGAACGAACCACCCCCGAAAAATTCCTGGGGATTTTTCGACCCGTTCGGATTCGATCCCGGGTCCCCCAGAGCGGTAGGCTGCCACCTTGACCGCTCGGCCATCCGGCAGCTAAAAGATGTGTGATACCAGAACCCCTTCGGCCGCCAATTTAAAGTGTTTTAATCTTTAAAATTGGCGTTTTCACTTCCCGGGACGAGGACCCAGGGGTTGGATTTGTGGGAAGCGAGTGTTCGGGTTGTTTCATTGTGTGGAATTACACAGAACGAGGCGCTTGACGTGTAAGTGCGTGAGTGCGAGAATTCGAGTAAAGGTTAAACGGTGTATATCTTCGTGTACAGTGATGTTATGTCCGTGCGTGGTGTGTGTCTGTGTGTTCGAAGAACATCTTCGGCATGTCTGAAAACAGAAAATCAGTAAATTACGATACGATAATAAGATGTGTTGAAAATGAAACGAAAGAGTTCTTACCATCGGAGACTTCGGAAAATATTCACTTGTACGATAAATGGTCACTTCGTCCGTCCTCTTCGTGGTAAAGTTGGGGAGGGAGATTGATCTCCCTCCCAAATGTTCCTACAAAACACAAAGACAGTGAGAAAAGAAAAAGTTCATTCATTTATTATCTAAGGTCAACATTATTACCTTTATCAGCTAGTCTTTCTTCCCGAACAATGTCATGAGGAGAGCGAAGGACCTGGCCTAGCCTAGCCTAGCCTAACCTAACGTAACCGGAAGCTCAATCCTCGTAACAGCTGTTTGGGAAGAAAGGTCGGCCAAATGTCACGTCCGGGTGGTCACAATCGGGAATCAAATCCGTTGTCGTCTATCGAGTGTCACGTTCGGGAGACAGGTCCATGGGTCACGTCCGGGAAAAGGTGTCGGGTCCGGGTGAAAAGTGTCGAATCCGGTCAGAATGTCGCATCCGGGTGCAAAGGACGAGTTGGGGAAAATCGAAGAGGATCACCGCCTAGGCCAAGGGAAACGCAGCCACCCGCAGCAACAAAACCGCGGTCCCTCGACTTCGGCGGCGCTCTCCTCCGATTCTCTCCCGTTCCGACTTCCGAAAAACGATGGCGACGACGTCGCGAGCGTGGACGAAGAGGCAGGCATCGCGAAAATACGAAGTAACAACGAAACCCAAAAAGAGGAGTCGGAGCTGCTGTCACTTCGTACGTCTTCCACAACAAGGCCTGTGGCTGGCTGATCCCTGACTACCTTGGCCAAGTGGAATGGACTCAGAACTCTCCCGCCTCCGGGAGAGTGCCACGCCAAACGCACTGGGGGAAGGTCGTCACCACCCGCTGCCTCTCGCTCGACGGTCTCCAACGACACCGAACATTCGGCAAAGACCACGTCCACCCCCGGGTCCTCGAATGTCTCATCGGAGACGTCCGAGGAACCCCCTCCCTCCGGCGCCACCGCATTCTTCCGTCGGAACCTCCGGCGAAACCACTCCAACATTTTCATTCTGAAAAATCAAAAGAAAATTTCCAATTAGTCGATTAAAATAAAAGCTTAAATTAATGTCTAAATTCTTCCGAGAAAAGCAAAATGCCTTTTTAAATCTAAAAGATTCGAATCCGACCATCGAACGACGTGCCGAGATGTCTTCTGGGACCGATTAACGCAGAAAAAGTCCAAGATTATACTCACGACGAATCGCAATTCGGATAGCTCGCGTGAGATCCTACCGGAAATTGCTAGAACGTTCCAACTGTATTTGCAGTAGAGACGACCGACCCGGAACGAAGAAACGCTCTTACGTGTAATCTGTATTTGTACGACAGTAAATTAAAGACACGCCGCACGTAGCCATGAGGAAAAGGCACTCGAGCCCAAGTCGTAACAAGTGTTTCCTTCTAGAGCAATTTACCCTAACGTGTACGTTACATAAACGCAACTACGGCATTTAAAAGAGTTTCGTGCAAAGAAATTAGTAACAGTCTTTCTAACCGACGCAACGGTATTTGTAACGGCTGTTCTTTTTAAAATTTACCTTCAGGTGTGCAATTTTCGACATCTGATTTCTTCCTTTTGATTATTGGAATTTAATTGTTGTGTTTTCATTGTTGTAACGGTCGTTTTAACTTATTTATTATTAAATTATTAAATAATTATTTTACATGTAAATTCCTTTAATATTAAATATTTTCAGTTTAATCTTGAATTTTCTTTTGGGAATTATTATAGTATTATGGGATGTCGGATTTAATAGCATAGGTTAAGGGTTTAAATTAATTGTAGTGTTAATTAAGGCTTAGAATAATATTTAAATTTTATTTCTTAAATTATAATTCTTAATTGGTATTTGGTATATTTTTGGGAGTTTTGGATACTTTTATTATAAGTTTAGTATTAGATCCATATTATTTGCATAATTTTTCGTACTCGGCATGATGGAGGACTCTGCCATATTTAATAATACAATACATGAGGAACCACCTCAAGCAAGGTTGGATAAACCTTCAGATAGAATAATGGATAATGAGGTGTCACACCACAGGGAAAAGGAAATTTTAAAGAACGCAAGCACTCAACTAAAGCGCATTATGGACCTTTTGCCCGAACCTCATAAAAGTCATATCAAAACTGAAGAAAGAAAAGAAATAAAAGAAAGAGTGGCACAACTATTCGCTTCCGTACACCAAATGTATGGAATACTGACAGAAATAAGGACAAAGGAACCAGGCAACATATTACCACAAATTGCACAGTGGACTAATAGTCAAAACAAAAAACAACCCACATATGCAGACATGGTGAAATCAAACCATAATACAAGTCAAACAACTAAATCTATTAATAAAATCATAGTTAATAATGAAGGGTCTGGAGGTGGCCATGCCCTTATCCTGTACCCAAACATAAACGATGGAGAAAAAACTGACATGAAATCTATAATCAAGACAATAATGGATAAAGTGGAACCACATAAAATAAAAGTTAACATAAAAGCTGTCCGCCAGATCAAGGGTGATGGGGTATGCTTCCGAGTAAAAAGCAGAGGCGAAGGAGAAATGTTGGAAAAAGCCATCAAAGAAGTTAAAGAAATACAATCTAAAATTAGATACAAAAAATCAGAAGGAAGAAACCCAAAAATGATACTCATCACCGTTCCCAACACAGTCGAGACAGAACAATTACTTAATATACTGTATGAACAGAACCCAACATTGGAAAAAATAAGAAAAGAAGAATTTGACATGGGCTGCAAAATTACTCAATTTAATGTCAGAGGAAGGGCAAGGGAGAATTGCCGCCACATCGTAATAACAGTTTCCCCAGAGATAAGAAAAGAACTTCTAGCTTTAAAAACAATTGCAATATCGTGGGCACAGATCAAAGTTGATGACTTCCTGCCAATCATTAGATGTTACAGATGTTGTGGCTTTCAACATTTCGCCAAAGATTGTCAACAAAATCAAACTTGTAGTCACTGCGGACAAGGACACAAATATCAAGAATGTGAAAAAACAACAAAACCAATATGCGTAAATTGTGATAAAGAAAACAAGCACCTGTCAAAAGACAAAAAGATAAGAACCGATCACAACACCTATAGCTTACAATGCCCAACAGCACAAAGAATCAGACAGCAAGTCATCAATCAGACCAATTATGAACTTTAATCGTATCCAGATCCCAACCCAGACAAACAATAAAAATAATGGAAAGAATACTTCGGATCTGCGCATACTACAGATAAATACTCAACACAGTAAAGCAGCTAGCTCACTGACTCTAAAAACCGCCAACGACTTAAATGTAAATATCATAATCATCCAAGAGCCGTATACCCTCCAAAATAAAATAATCGGATTCGGAAGTTGGAGAATACTCACAGCAAGAAGTGATGATAAACCGAAATGTGGAGTAATAGTAAGGGACAGCCACCTCGATGTAGCACTTATTCCGCAGCTATCCACCCAAAGAATAACAACTATAACTATTCATCAGACAACACAGCTGTATATACTTAGCGTATACTTTCCCCCAAAGGATGATGATAACGACTGCATCAAGGAGCTTGATGAGACCATTCAGAAAATTCAAAGTGACAAAATCTTTATTGTTGGAGACGTTAACGCGAAATCGCCAATTTGGTTTCACCCAAAAGAAGACCGTAGAGGACGCCTTTTAACTAATATAATGGACAGTTATAACTTTTATTCAGCTAATACCACCGTTTACCCCACCTTCTATACGGCATATGCGGAAGGTTGGAGCGATGTTTTTATTGCCCCAGTTAGCATGTGCGACATGGTCACAAGCTGTGAGACACTCCTCCGGGAATCAGTAAGTGACCACAGATACATTTTGGCCGAGTTATCAGGCTCATTTAAAAAGAAAGAAAATAACAATAACTTCATCCAAAAAACAAATTGGGAACAATTCAAGCAGATATTTGCCACAATATGGAGAAATTACAATTTCAGTAGTATCGAAACTGAAGACACTGTTAACCAATATGTCGAATACATAACAGATGCGATGCTACAAGCTAAAAGAATATCAACCAGAATTACTAGATCAAAACACAGAGAGACGGTATGGTGGAATGAAAACCTAACCACCCAACAAAGAAATGTTAGAAAACTACGAAAGAAGGTAACAAAAGCAACAGATGAAGATAGGAAGCATAGCCTAAAAGAGAAATACAATAAAGCCCTAAAAACTTACAAGAAGAGTATCAACTATGCTCGAAAAAAAGGCTTGGCGGGATTTTTGTAGCCGCAAACTTCAAAAAATCCATGGGATGTCCCATATAGAGTTGTCTGCGGTAAGAAAAGGAAATGTCACATGCCAAACATTGTAGGACAAAATGGGAACACACCTGATCTGGATATAACTAATAACATAAAAAATATATTACATCATCATTTCCCCACAGATGACGTGACTACTGATCTAGAGATTCATGAAGAGATTAGAAATTCTATCCACCACCCATCCTCACAGGAAGAAGATGATATGTTCACATTTTCTGAGGTTAGAAAAGCTATATACACGCTGGCGAAGAAAAAAACGCCTGGCTTAGATAGGATTACGGCGGAAATGACTAGGGCCGCTTTCGATTAAATACCCATAGCTCTGGTTCTTTTATTTAATAGTTGTCTTAAACTTGGATATTTTCCATCTTCATGGAAACGTGCAAATGTGAAGCTGATTCCCAAAAAAGAGAACGCTACTGAACCTGACGAGTTCCGACCTATTAGTCTTTTACCGGTATTGGGGAAGATACTTGATGGTATGTTAATAAACAGAATAAATTGGCACCTTCGAAAAACCAACAACAGTAATAACAATCAGTTCGGGTTCAAGCAAGGGACATCCTCAATATATGCGATACTCAATGTTAAAGATTTTGTTCACGGAGCATGGGAACGAGGGCAACATGCGATGCTTATAAGCATCGATTTCAAGAAGGCCTTCGACAATCTGTGGTGGCCTAGCGTCATCCAACGGTTAATTGACACAAAATGCCCAAACAATCTTACGAAACTTATGAGGAGCTACTTACTAAACAGAACTGCAGGTTTTTATACAAATAACATCAATGTGGAGATCGAAATTTCAAAGGGCTGCCCACAGGGATCTAGATGTGGGCCCGGAATATGGAATTTAGTACTTGACGATCTGTTGGACCAATTCAATAAAACAGAAGAATTAAACCTGCAAGCTTATGCTGACGATACCTTGTTAATGATCTCTCACAGAAACTGCGACAGAGTTGCCGATATAGCAAACGACACTCTAAAAAAAATAGGAGACTGGTGCAATAAATAAAAATTACTGATCAACTGTGACAAATGTGAGGCTCTTGTTAATACACGAAAAAATAAAAGGGGACAGCTTAAAAGATCGATAAGCGTTAAAATAAATGGCCATAATATAAAAAATGTACCTCAAATTAAATACCTAGGCATCTACCTTGACAGGGCACTTAACTGGCAATTTCATGTTGATCACATCTGCAAAAAAATTACTAGAAAATCAAACCAACTTATTTACATCACAAGAAACACGTGGGGCCTAGAATCCAAAAACACAAAATTAATTTATAAACAAGCCTTGGAACCAGCACTCCTATATGGTGTTCAAATCTGGAGAGAAGCGTTAAATAACACGCATATGAAGAGGAAATTATTGGCGGTACAAAGAAGATCAGCAATTCGCATATGCAAGGCTTATTGCACAGCCCCAACAGACGCATTATTGGTGATTGCCAATTTAACACCAATTCACTTAGAGGCGAAAAGACAAATTTGGCATTGGTTCCTTTTGAACAAAGACCTGACCAGCTGTTCGGAAACTGAAATAAAGGCACTCCAGAACATGGGAGTTCTCCCACCAGATAACATGGATTTTAAAAAACACCTTATTCATGACAACATTGATCACATTCCCAAAAACGTCAACCAAACAACTGACCCAAAAAAGAACTGTCATTACGAAATATCGCTGGACCCCATTGATATGTCCACCATCGATAGAAAACATCAAATCATAGCATTCACAGACGGATCGAAGAGCGAACATGGAGTTGGATCAGGAGTACTTATCAGGAACAACGGCAGAACACAATACCAAGCAGCATTTAAGCTTGCTAGTCATTGTACGATAATGCAGGCGGAACTTTGGGCAATTTTTAAAGCTCTCTCCTACATCAAACGCCTTTCGTACATCACGCACAAAAACTTAATATTATTCACCGACAGCAGAGCGGCCCTACACATCCTCAAGGGAGAGAAGACTAGTTCGGCTCTAGCCTCAGAGATTAAGAATCTTATAAATGAGTTAACACAACAACAACAACTAAAGATTTCCTTCAACTGGGTTCAAGGACACACAGGACAGCCTGGTAATGAACTAGCCGACAAATTGGCAAAAAGAGCCACAACAGTAAACTCAAAAATTACATACTCCCGACTTCCCATCAGTAGTGTCAACAAATATGTCAGACAACAAATCACTGCAATCTGGCAAACGGAGTGGAGTAGATCTACTACCGGTAGACATTGCTATCAATACTTGCCATCAATAGAAGACAGAAGAAACAACAAATTCTTTCGCCCAACCTTTCAGCTAACACAACTGATAACTGGACATGGAAACTTTAAGTCTTACCTATTTAGATTCGGAAAGAGAGATAGTGATAGATGTGATACAGATATGGACTGTGAGGACACTGCCTACCATCTATTATATGAATGCACCAAACACCGAGACATCAGGAAACCACTCCAAAGAACTTGCGTCCAGGAGGGGAAGACTTGGCCACCAAATGAAAAAGACTTCATCACAAACATAAAACTTCTAAAAGCATTGGAGAAGTTTCTTCAAGACAGTGGTGTTCTAACCATACAGAACAGTAACACAATAAATACTTGCAACAGTCAAGCGATAGACATTAGTGAAAATGAAAGTGACAGTGACTGGACTACTTCCTCGAGTGAAGAAGACTGAAGAGACCAGGAAAAATTGTCTCGTGCTTCAAAGAGACACGTAACGATGTAAATTTGTAAATATGTTATCGGTTTTTGCAGTTGACATCGCTTATTTATTAATCTCTATGTTGATGTAAACTGTAAGCAACTCATTTGAAGTACACTGTAAATACGTTTTTGACAACATTGTTAATTTTGATAGTTGTAATAAGTATTACATCGATGTCATCTTGTAAACGAATTGAATAATATAATATTGTTATTTTGTTACAGCCATCACTACCTGGCTATGAATCTTTATGCTTTCATTTTATCTTAAATTCGATACAAATTTTGTCATTATTGAAATAACATAAATTGTCATGTTTACACTTTGTAAACGGATTATAGATATATCCGTGTTTATTGTATCATCGAAATATTTAATTTTGTATTGTAATTATTTGCCTTTTTAAACCAATTCTAGGACCATTGTCGGGTAATAATGTAATTCAACCAAGAAACGCACATTTACCTCACACCTGGGGAAATTATGTCCGGTGTACTTCAATTATTGTATACATATAGTGTTAATGTAACTGAAACATTTGTTAATATTGTAAACTAACAATTATTGTCTATATAGCCATAAGTCTGGCGTTGTATATAATGTATGATATCGATTAATTAATTGTTTACTGTTATTTTTACTACGCAGCCAAGTCAGGCTGTATCTTTTATGTAACCATTTTAATGTTATGTATTCCAATGTAAATATGTTTTTATTTTAAATGAATGGCGATGCAGACGCCCATGGGGTTCCGTGGGGCCCCCTGGTTACTCCTTTTCCCACTTTCCTATTTCTCTTTATTTCCTCTTCCCTCTAGCTTCTTATCTTACTTAACTCTTCTTTCAGTTTCTAATAGGGCCTAAGTCCGTCGCTAAATACGGATAGCCCTCTAATCACCTTTTCATCATAGTGTCATAGTGCAAAGAAATTGCCAACGAGTCGACCAAAATACAAGACAAACGTGCCCACAGCCCAACTCGCCATTCGGGATACGAACGTTTAAGTGGCACAAAGCATTGGCAGAGGGTTACGTAAGTGCGGAAGATCGACTGCACTCAGAAAGAGACAAAGAGCCCAAAGAAAAGAATTCTTTGTGTCCAGCCTGTATAGATGTATTAGTATTAGAAGTGTTTGCAGACAATTTAATTCTGGCAAAATAAGCCATTGAAAAGCGTTGTAACTGTGGCCGGATGGCCGAGCGGTCAAGGTTAGCAGCCTGCCGCCCTGGGGGACCCGGGATCGAATCCGGACGGGTCGAAAAATCCCCACGAATTTTTCGGGGGGTGGCCCGTCCGGATATGTCGGTCCCCGTCCCTCACCACCCGGTCGCCCCATTGTGGGCCTGGCCGAACCCATAATGGGCTTGCTATAAGAGGCCCTCTTAGTGCCCAGAGGGCGGAAAGAGTTAAAAAAACAAAAAAAAAAAGAAAAGCGTTGTAACTAATACATAAATTGCTTGGAGAAGTCGGAGGTCAAAGGGCGAAAGTTTTGACCTGTCCAAGGAACATTCCATGCTTCGGAATACGGTCTCCGTCCATCAATGTTAACCAGAGTATATTTCAGTTAAAATTACGATGGAATTCGTATTTAAAGTTAGTATTAAATAATTTTTAATTGAATTTCTATAAATAATCCTTATTCTTTATAAAATATAAAAGAATTAATTACGAAAATAAACCAATGAGCAAATACGCAATCCGTTTCCGGCGCTTCGGTCGCTTTCCAATGTGGCGGCTCGTTTAAAAGTCGTTTCGGATCCTGATTCACAAGCGACGTCTATTCGGAGAAAGAGCATACAAGGCTAAAATCTCCATAAAAACCAGGAAGAAGAAGAATTCACAAGCGACGGCACATTTAAACGCAAATACGCCGGCCAATGTCGTCTTTGAATGTTGGACTAAACCAAACGAAAATAAAATCTTACAGCTAGCTAAATTCTAATTAAAATCTTACTTGGTGTAATGTAGGCGTCCAAAAGTCTTCTTAAAACCACGTTCCGGTAGCAAAGAACACTGACAAAAGGCAAAAAACACAGCGAAAACAAGAGCACAGAGCGCACACGTCCGTTCGGCAAGCGAAAAACGGGCAAAGTGACGCAAAACCGTCTTGCAACAATAGAAACGGCAATTGTTGCCGTTTCTATGGAGATTAGAAAGCGCCTAACGAATTCGAATGCGATTGACGTAATCAATTCTTTTTGAATTTTAAGGCTAAATATCTGCATTTTTTACGTTTCTATCCCCCGAGTGACGACGGATTGGGATCGAGAGACTCCCTACCACCCTACGCCTTCGGTTTCCATTCTCCACAAGGGGTTAGAAGAAAGATTTTCTATAATCGAACGTCTCCACCCCCAAAACTAGAACAAATCATTCCTCTCGTTCGTCCAGTATTCTCCGATTGTAATTTTTACTAAATTTCGTAATATTTCGTTTATCCGACGCCATTTTAAAAGCGGTTACCTGACGTCATCGGACGTTGGTTATATGAAATATGCGTGTTATAGTTTAGTTACGAAGTGATGAAATATACGATGAGCACGAAGATCTTTAAAAGAATTTCGAATGTTTACAGATGACTCTCCCAACGCTCAAGCAGCTGCCATTTTAAACCTAAAAGATTCGAATACGACCATCGAACGATGCGCCGAGATGTCTTCTGGGGCCGATTCTCCAAGTAATATTAAATAAATTCTTACGTCTAGGGGGGTCAATATGGACTAAGACTTACCTGAAAAATCTTTAATCTTCTCTGCAAAAGTCTTCAAACAGCAAAAAAGCAACGCAATCCAAGAGCACAACGAAAGCACGTCCGACCACAACAAGAAACACAATCGAACTGCGAATCGTCATGCGTGACGAATTTCGAACAAACGTTAAAAGATGTTCGAATTACGTTATCGAAGGCTTTTGTTTGCGTTCTTAGCAGTTTTGCGATTTTTGAAGAGTGAAATGAGTGGAAAGAAGAAGAGTTTCTTGCGTAGGATCTTCGGAGGAAGACGCGCGAGCAACAAGATAGGTGTAGAGAGAGAGGAGCAGAGAGATGAAGAGATGGGACAGGGTCCCACAGAGAATCCGGAAGTCAGTGGAATTCCGCTCGAAATACTGGTTCTTCCTCGACGTTTGGAGGATCCAGAATCTGGTGCATTTCAGCCCGATCCGGAGTTTCTTTCGGAGTGTTCGGAGCAAGCCCGACGTATCGAATGGGTCGATCCGAAGCTCTGTTGGAGTCGGTCTAAGATATTCCGACTGAGATTAGCTCATATGAGCGACGAGGAGATCGAGGCCGAAATGTGGACCGAAGACATCGAGTTCGATCAAAATGAACGTCACTCGGACCGTTTTATGAGAGGGGCGCTTTCAAAATTGGTGAAAGTAATAAGGAATGTGCGGGAATTCTCTTGTCCCTGCTTTGGTGGCCGTAAGAAGATAAAAATTCATCCACTTATGGACAATGAGTTACGTCTTCGCAATCGTCTTTTCGGGTAAGTGTCATTTGCATACATTGATTGTGCTTTAAATTCAATTTTTGTTTTTCACAATGAATAATTTTTAATTTTATTCTATAGCCCTCCCACCACAAACATCGAAAGTATAGAACTGGAGGAGTTGGAGTCGAACTGAGACCTTGGCCAGCGTGGTCCAATGTTCCAGTTCGTCAGTTGTGATGAAATGAGTGCGATTTACCGACTTGTGACCCTATTTACCGGACTTGACTCTGTAACTCGGATTTGACGTCTTTACCCGAATTTGACAGTTTTCCTCGGATATGACCTCAACACCCGGATGTGACTTCAAACCTCGGATGTGACAGAAGGATGATTCTCGAATGGACTTTCGTATAAGCGGGAATCATTTCCTTCGGACTTTTGTGAATTAATCGTATTCTTTATTGTGTTTGTGATTTAATCGTTGGCCGAGTTTCGAACTCTTCAGAGAACAGACTGAAATTTACATGCAGCTTTATGACTTATTCTTAATTTAATCCTGTTTTGTGCCTATATTTTAATATTTATATTCAATTAAAATTAATCGTATTAATTATTTGTAATTTGTATTTTGAGTTAAGAAATATTATATAATAAAGTTCTCAAAAATAAATATATTATTGTGAATATTTTATACGTTACATCGATAACAAGTAACAAATTTTAATCTTAATAACCGACCTTACAATAACAGAGGCGGTAAATATGTGAATCTGCCACTCTGTCAGATACTTTGGTTCGAGTTGTATTGAATTAAATTGATATTATAAATCTCAATTTATAGACCATTTCCGTTTATTACTGAATGGCGACCGGTTAAGGCCAGAGCCAACCGCTACGAAGTGCATTATCGCATTCAAGCCACTGCGACCATCAGGACATTGAAAAAGCAAACTTCACTGATTGGGCGCGACAAATGATGTAATGTCTACAGGTTTGACCAGTGATGATTAAATTGCTGTTTAGAATCGTCTAGTAAAGAACAGTTTGTAAAATTTGGAAATTTAATGGAGATTGAATAGTAAATTTTTAAATTAATATTTATGAAGTTAAGCTGGTTGGCATAGTAAAGCCAACTGAAGAGGGGCGTATGCCTGAAACGTGTATCGGTTCACAAGGTTTTCGTAAATAAAACGTGATGAAAAAGATGCCCAGTGTCCATCAATGCACCTAGTTGTGACAGAAAAAACAAGTAAATTTTTAATTAATATTTATGAAGTTAAGCTGGTTGGCCTTGACTAACTCATTCACTCACTGACACGGAATGTTTGAGTAGAAATAGTTCTAACTCAAAAGAATGCATGGTCCAGCTGAAAGATAATTTTCATAAGTTACCGAAATTCCAAAATCTCGGAAAAGTATTGTGTTTTTTGCTGAATAGCTCTCACACCGAACAGATATTAAACATTATAGCGTGAAACGGTGCACTTTATGTGTCATCTGCCTGTATATACCTTTTAATGTTTATAGTTATTAATTTTCTCTGCATTAATTTTGTAAGAGGATGGAAAAGTACTTTCTTCGAGTAATGATATCGTGTGATTTATACATATTTGCCTTACATTATTTTTAAATAAAGAAAATTTACTCTGTGGATAACCACGATAGTAACATCCCACACAAAATGTTTGAGAACTGAATTTCAAGCTTTCGCATCACAATTCAGCCTAACTTCTGTATTGATTTAATTTTCCGATCATTTACACAATTACTACAAACATTTTCAATTAGAAAATCACACAGAAACACTTTCCGATCAATTTAATTTTTAAAAATGCTCTCGAACAGGAGGTTTTTTTTTTTTTTTTTTTTTAAACTTTTTCCGCCCTGTGGCACTAAGAGGGCCTCTTTTTAGTAGGCCCATTATGGGTTCGGCCAGGCCCACAATGGGGCGACCGGGTGGTGAGGGACGGGGCCCGACATATCCGAACGGACCACCCCCCGAAAAATTCCTGGGGATTATTCGACCCGTTCGGATTCGATCCCGGGTCCCCCAGAGCGGTAGGCTGCCACCTTTACCGCTCGGCCATCCGGCCGTCTCGAACAGGAGGTTAGAAAGACCAAGAACATGTCCGATAATTTTCAGTTGGAGAACGACAAAATTTAAATAAAACAAAAGTTTAAGGAGAATAATTTCGTTGAATTATGAGAAAAGTCTCTGTTTAAAAAAATACTTAGTGTTTTGTTCTTTTAATTTAAGATATGTCAGCACAAAGTTAAAATTACCTACGGTGCAGTTATGAGATTTATATAAAAACACAATTTTTATTTTATTAATTATTCCTAAAGGCAGAAGATTTGATTTTGGGTATAGAACAGAGGTGTGGCTGGGGGGCGGTGGGGGCGGCCCGCCCGGGTGTCACCCGGTAGGCCTGTACCTAAAAAAAAAAAAAAAAACAAACAGTCAACGGCTCGCCTCCCATGACAGTTTCTTCGCTATGAGGAGACGCCACGAGAGCTCGCACCAGCTGAAAATCTTACTATAATTTATTCTATAAATCTAAACTCATACGTCGCGACATCGCATATTCAATATAGCGTTCAAGTTGCTCGAGTGCGAAGATATTACAATTCAACACGTGTTTTATAAAAGAGTTAAAAAGGGTGACACCACGATATCCGCACCGGGTGTCACCCATGCTAGCTACGCCACTGGTATAGAAATGAGTTTCTAAAAGAATTGTATATGCCAATAACGAGTAAAACTTCCATTAAGTCTGACCGCGATCGAGCTATGACACATGATTACTCTCTATCTAACTACCCTTCGACCAAAATTTAATAGTATCAATGCCTCATACATAGAAATAACCCTGTTAACGTTTGTTCGAAATTCGTCATGCATGACGATTCGCAGTTCGATTATGTTTCTGGTCGGATGTGCTTTTGTTGCGCTCTTCGATTACGTTGCTTTTTTGCGGTTTGCGGACTTTTGCAGAGAAGATTAAAGATTTTTGGCACTTGTGCAGTTTAGGAGGTACGGGTGTTTGAAAGGTTTTCTTCCCTAAAATTAATCGATTCTAGACTAATTTGACTCGATCATTTCCAAAACACGTATAATTTTTTGGGAATAATCCATGTAAAGTATGTTATATACAAAATATTGTAGAAATACTTACCGAGTGTGCACCGTTCGAAGACACTATTGCTTAAGCTTGTTTCCGTCGCGGAGCGGTACAGTATATCGGACGGCGGACGCGTACGAAGCGTGTCATGTGACATTTGTCGGTGCTATTCGGTCACGTGACTACTCATTTCTGACGTGTGTTCTGATAACATTCTATTTGCGAACTTTAGACACATCATTAATAGAAATATTAAAACATCATTCCATTCTAAATATGGATTAAAATCAACATATAATAACGTATGATAATGCGATAAATAACTAATAATTCGGCTCTGTAAAATTTTAAATGGCCTAATCTCTTTCATGTAAACAAAATTGTATATTTATTTACATCAAGACATTAGACATCTTACGTTGCATCTGATTAATATTTATCATCATAATATATATCATGATAGAATTATTGTAGCCAGCGCTTTTACCTTTGTTGTTTCACACAGTCAATAATAAGTCGTTTCTAATTACAGTAAAAATACTATAGTACAGTATATTCCCAAAAAATTATACGTGTGTTTTAGATATGATCGAGTCAAATTAGTCTAGAATCGATTAATTTTAGGGAAGAAAACCTTTCAAACAGCCGTACCTCCTAAACTGCACAAGTGCCAGATTTTTCAGGTAAGTCTTAGTCCATATTGACCCTAGACGTAAGAATTTATTTAATATTACTTGGAGAATCGGTCCCAGAAGACATCTCGGCGCATCGTTCGATGGTCGGATTCGAATCTTTTAGGTTTAAAAAGGCAGCTGCTTGAGCGTTGGGAGAGTCATCTGTAAACATTCGAAATTCTTTTAAAGATCTTCGTGCTCATCGTATATTTCATCACTTCGTAACTAAACTATAACACGCATATTTCATATAACCAACGTCCGATGACGTCAGGTAACCGCTTTTAAAATGGCGTCGGATAAACGAAATATTACGAAATTTAGTAAAAATTACAATCGGAGAATACTGGACGAACGAGAGGAATGATTTGTTCTAGTTTTGGGGGTGGAGACGTTCGATTATAGAAAATCTTGCTTCTAACCCCTTGTGGAGAATGGAAACCGAAGGCGTAGGGTGGTAGGGAGTCTCTCGATCCCAATCCGTCGTCACTCGGGGGATAGAAACGTAAAAAATGCAGATATTTAGCCTTAAAATTCAAAAAGAATTGATTACGTCAATCGCATTCGAATTCGTTAGGCGCTTTCTAATCTCCATAGAAACGGCAACAATTGCCGTTTCTATTGTTGCAAGACGGTTTTGCGTCACTTTGCCTGTTTTTCGCTTGCCGAACGGACGTGTGCGCTCTGTGCTCTTGTTTTCGCTGTTTTTTTTGCCTTTTGTCAGTGTTCTTTGCTACCGGAACGTGGTTTTAAGAAGACTTTTGGACGCCTACATTACACCAAGTAAGATTTTAATTAGAATTTAGCTAGCTGTAAGATTTTATTTTCGTTTGGTTTAGTCCAACATTCAAAGACGACATCCGCCGTCGCTTGTGAATTCTTCTTCTTCCTGGTTTTTATGGAGATTTTAGCCTTGTATGCTCTTTCTCCGAATAGACGTCGCTTGTGAATCAGGATCCGAAACGACTTTTAAACGAGCCGCCACATTGGAAAGCGACCGAAGCGCCGGAAACGGATTGAGTATTTGCTCATTGGTTTATTTTCGTAATTAATTCTTTTATATTTTATAAAGAATAAGGATTATTTATAGAAATTCAATTAAAAATTATTTAATACTAACTTTAAATACGAATTCCATCGTAATTTTAACTGAAATATACTCTGGTAACATTGATGGACGGAGACCGTATTCCGAAGCATGGGATGTTCCTTGGACAGGTCAAAACTTTCGCCCTTTGACCTCCGACTTCTCCAAGCAATTTATGTATTAGTTACAACGCTTTTCAATGGCTTATTTTGCCAGAATTAAATTGTCTGCAAACACTTCTAATACTAATACATCTATACAGGCTGGACACAAAGAATTCTTTTCCTTAGGCTCTTTGTCTCTTTCTGAGTGCAGTCGATCTTCCACACTTACGTAACCCTCTGCCAATGCTTTGTGCCACTTGAACGTTCGTGTCCCGAATGGCGAGTTGGGCTGTGGGCACGTTTGTCTTGTATTTTGGTCGACTCGTTGGCAATTTCTTTGCACGAAACTCTTTTAAATGCCGTAGTTGCGTTTATGTGACGTACACGTTAGGGTAAATTGCTCTAGAAGGAAACACTTGTTACGACTTGGGCTCGAGTGCCTTTTCCTCATGGCTACGTGCGGCGTGTCTTTAATTTACTGTCGTACAAATACAAATTACACGTAAGAGAGTTTCTTCGTTCCGGGTCGGTCGTCTCTACTGCAAATACAGTTGGAACGTTCTAGCAATTTCCGGTAGGATCTCACGCGAGCTATCCGAATTGCGATTCGTCGTGAGTATAATCTTAGACTTTTTCTGCGTTAATCGGTCCCAGAAGACATCTCGGCACGTCGTTCGATGGTCGGATTCGAATCTTTTAGATTTAAAAAGGCATTTTGCTTTTCTCGGAAGAATTTAGACATTAATTTAAGCTTTTGTTTTAATCGACTAATTGGAAATTTTCTTTTGTTTTTTCAGAATGAAGATGTTGGAGTGGTTTCGCCGGAGGTTCCGACGGAAGAATGCGGTGGCGCCGGAGGGAGGGGGTTCCTCGGACGTCTCCGATGAGACATTCGAGGACCCAGGGGTGGACGTGGTCTCTGCCGAATGTTCGGTGTCGTTGGAGACCGACGAGCGAGAGGCAGCGGGTGGTGACGACCTTCCCCCAGTGCGTTTGGCGTGGCACTCTCCCGGAGGCGGGAGAGTTCTGAGTCCATTCCACTTGGCCAAGGTCGTCAGGGATCAGCCAGCCACAGGCCTTGTTGTGGAAGACGTACGAAGTGACAGCAGCTCCGACTCCTCTTTTTGGGTTTCGTTGTTACTTCGTATTTTCGCGATGCCTGCCTCTTCGTCCACGCTCGCGACGTCGCGCCATCGTCTTTCGGAAGTCGGAACGGGGAAGAATCGGAGGAGAGCGCCGCCGAAGTCGAGGGACCGCGGTTTTGTTGCTGCGGGTGGCTGCGTTTCCCTTGGCCTAGGCGGTGATCCTCTTCGATTTTCCCCAACTCGTCCTTTGCACCAGGATGCGACACCTTTTCCCGGACGTGACCCATGGACTTGTCTCCCGAACGTGACACTCGATTAGACGACAACGGATTTGACTCCCGATTGTGACCACCCGGACGTGACACGTTTACTCACCGGACGCAACATTTGGCCGACCTTTCTTCCCAAACAGCTGTTACGACGATTGAGCTTCCGGTTAGGTTAGGCTAGGCTAGCCAGGTCCTTCGCTCTCCTCATGACACTGTTTGGGAAGAAAGACTAGCTGATAAAGGTAATAATGTTGACCTTAGATAATAAATGAATTAACTTCTTCTTTTCTCACTGTCTTTGTGTTTTGTAGGAACATTTGGGAGGGAGATTGATCTCCCTCTCCAACTTTACCACGAAGAGGACGGACAAAGTGACCATTTATCGTACAAGTGAATATTTTCCGAAGTCTCCGATGGTAAGAACTCTCGTTTCATTTTCAACACATATTATTATCGTATCGTAATTTACTGATTTTCTGTTTTCAGACATGCCAAAGATGTTCTTCGAACACACAGACACACACGCACGGACATAACATCACTGTACACGAAGATATACACCGTTTAACCTTTACTCGAATTCTCGCACTCACGCACTTACACGTCAAGCGCCTCGTTCTGTGTAATTCCACACAATGAAACAACCCGAACACTCGCTTCCCACAAATCCAACCCCTGGGTCCTCGTCCCGGGAAGTGGAAACGTTAATTTTAAAGATTAAAAGACTAAATTGGCGGCCGAAGGGGCTCTGGTATCACACATCTTGCATGGATTAAATAGAATTTCAGACATTAGCATCAATAATCGTTTTGTGATGAATTTTTCTGTTAAGTTTAGTGTGGTAAGAAATTATCTGCACACAAATCTCTCTTGTATTTCAGTATTGCTAACTCTTACCTAAGATCATCAATTAAAGTCTTCAAGTTCATCGTACGTTTCATACTTGCAACATGGCAGCTGATGATTTTTTGGTTTTTTGTTTTGTTTATCGAGGGCACTAAGAGACAGGGCCGGCCCAAACAAAAGCGGGGCCCAGTGCAAAGTTGACTTGCGGTGCCTAGAAACAAATTTCGTACAACAAAATAATAATTTATTGCATTTTGCTATTTATTACATTGCACAAATTGGTATAGTAAGGAATATGTAAAAATGTTAAATAATTAAATTATTTTAATAAAATTAACATTTAAATCACACAAAAAAATCGTTAATAAATTAAATAACAAGAATAATTGCTTCATATACTTATAAAATACAATTTGGTATGCGACTTACTAGAATAAGGTTACAATGTATAATTTTTGTTTCATTTTCTTACATGTTTTAGAGCAAATTTGTTAGGTTTTTTTTTGGCTAATTCGGATTCGATAAATAAAATGGCTAAGGAAGTAAATCGTTCTTGACTAATGCTAGATCTCTAGTAATTTTTTATTATCTTCAGTATTGAGAGTTTGGTTACAATTCAAATAAATTACTTTTAAATAAATATTGTAATCCTGGAAGGCGAAACTCCACGACAAATTTTAATTTTATTAAATAAATCAAATGTGACCTTGCAAGACGATATTGATTGCATTAAGTCTTTACAACATTTAAGAAGATCGTCTTCAGTCAGTTTTTGAATATTATCCGAATTATATAAAAACCCGTATGATTTCTCATGTTCGTGATAAATTTGCGCTAATTGCATGATAATATTAAAAATAGGATTTTCTATGTAAAGGAAACTTGGATGTGTGACATCCAAATCAACAAACAGCCCACTACTAATTATCTATATTCCAATGCAATTGCATTTAGTTACTGCTCAGCAGATGCAAAATATAGCAAGTTGAAATGTTTTTTTACACCCTGTAAATAGAGAATAGACAAACTTTTTTCACAGTTGCATTTATTTCTTTTGTTAAATTATAAATTCATATTTTATTAAAATAAGTTTAGTTTAAGATGTGTCGCAAAATATTACTATTACTGCTTTCCCAGCTATCATGTATATGAGGAATAGTATGGCGATTGGTCAAAAGATGACCCCATCAAGATTTTTATATTTTTGGACTTGATAAAAAGTGTGTTTGTTTTTTCTGTAAGCATGGATGTAAGTGTGGGGGGCACAATTTTATTCACCCACTTTGATGCTTAACTCCTGTATCTTTTGATGAAAATTTCTGAAATTATGCAAGGAAGTTTGTGTATTAGGGGATTAAATTTTGGTGGTTAAAGGTCAGGATGGAGAGATAGAATATCATGTGTCATATATCAAGTAGGGTCGGAGTTAAGATTTTACTCATTATTAGCATTTAAAAGTTTTCATAAAACTCATCTCTACCCTCAAAATTAAGCTTTTTGCAATTTTTATAATAGTTACATAAAATTTTTTTTAATAAAATATCACCAATGGCGTCACATGTAATTTTGAATGTTGATAACTGAAACTTTCGCAACTCGCTGGATTTTACTTTTTTTATAGTACTGCTGTGAATGTATTTTTCATTATGTTTAATAATACAGCATATTCGAAATTTTATATTATTCAACCCAGCTAAAAATATGGATGTAAGAAAGTCACTGATGACAATACACAACATATTGAATTACAAATATATTTAATTGATAATGATTGTAATACATATGCATACTTCACTACATATCTTTTACCTATAGTTCTCTTTTCATGGAATATTTATTAACATCATCAATCTAGTACAATGTACTTTAAGACAACTGACATTCTGTAATTTTCAATATATAAAACATTCAACAATCAGAACACTGTTGCTTAATTGGAAGCATCTTACTGATGTATCCATAACAAGCACACAGTTTAATTAAAATCCTATAAAAAGGATTGTTAGTGATTCATATTTCAATTCCACATTTACATAATTATGGTGGAATTTTTTCCCCTTTATTACTATAAACTAGGCACTGAGGTTGTACAAGCGATAAAATTAAATAAATTATGTCTTCATAAATTAAATAATTATTCTTAAATTAAAATAAATAGTGCTATTTATTTTATTCACACAATACATTATTTTAATTTGCAATCAAAATGCTAATTAAAAAACTGTGAAGGCACTTAGATGACTAAAATTAATACAATATTTAAGCGTGAATGAACTAGATATAAATTTGAATCCAATGATATAAGTTTAATTATATTTTATTCCTCTTCTTTTCAAAATTGAATGGGAAATTGTACTTTGTATACAAACTCTTATAAATTTACAATGTGAGGTATCAGTCAATGGAATGTTAAATATGGTCTAAAGGATCTTATTTGATTATAGTAAAATGCTTACGTTTTTGCATTGTTTATACCCTGTTAAAATATTTCATATTTAAAGATTTTGACAGATGAAATTAATTATTTCATGAATTTTAACTTATTAAAATAGTAAGTAGACCTTTGACTATTGTTTACAAAAAGAATATTTTGTTTAAAATACGATATTTACATATTTTGGACTTCATTTACTCTTAAAAGAAATTTTTCATAAATAAATAATGCATACGTAAAATTTCTCAAAAGGAAGCATTTGAAATTCAACAGACCTGTACAGTTTTGTTAAATGTTCCTTTAACGGATCATATCTGATAGTGGAGGCATCATTTAACTCCAAGTTAAACTTGAAACTCAGAAAAATTTTCTTTTCAAAGACCATAGCATTAATTAAAATAAAAGGAATTCACAATATTTACATAACAATAAAATAAATATTTATTTAATATGTTTTTATTGCAATGTAAATACTGCAGTATGAATTCTTTTTATTTTTACATTGGCAAGTCTTTCTATTTGACTAGAAATCACAAGGTAGCCAAAATACGTGTAAAGGACATAACAGCAGCTAAAATGGTTTGTCCAACGCCCCATACAAGAGCATAAAATGGCATCATTTGGAACCTGGAAGCCCTGTAAACTCCAGCAATAGCTGCACCTAGAAAAACAATATTACACTGAAAAAAATATATTAAGTTTGAATATTAGTTGTTCACAAAATTATAGAAATTATATTAATCAAAATTAGGTAAAATAATCTTATTTGAAATACAATAGTAAGATTTTCTTCATTATAAAAGATATTGTTTTTGTAAAATTATGCAGATTAAAAATATAAGATATTTTTGTAAAGTTAATTTTACTGTATACTTAAATTTTGTTTTTATGCAATATTTCTTGTTTCTTTTGTTATAAAATAGAAGGTCATTTACTTATTAAAAATTATGTACTTATTTAAAAGTAAAGTAATTTTCAAGAAACAAATAAATACTGACTCTTGTAAATTACTTAGACCAAACTAACAAAACCTTTGTTTCTGTAAATCAGAACAACCTGATCATTTGTTTTTTTTAATTAAAAATTTTATATTTATGAAGGAATGGCATGGTAATGGTCTCACTAATTTTGATCAAACTTGATGAATATAGTGTCCTTTGCCTCATACTTTTCTAAAATCCATTTTGAAGTTCCATTATTTCATTGATTGCAGTCTTCTTCACTAACAGCTGCATTTTTATCACAAAACCAGAATAACACCTTAACACAAATTTCCAGCAAAAAATAAATTTTTACTGTTCAGAAGTTTTCAGCCACAGTTTTATTGGCCTTCATCAGGAAACAAATACGAAAAAACTGTTCTATAGATTGAATACAGCACGAAAGAACAGAACACGCATCGACACAGATTGCATTCCAGTACCACATGCTTGGAAATATTATTTAGACATTACAACAATTAAATTTTTTGGCAACTTCATGTTTAACTATACATTGTAAATAATTGCTCATTTTATTTACAATGTAAACTATACATCACAGCCTTTGTTCAAACATGTTTAAATTTTTTTTTTTTAAATTAGAACATGGCTGTATTCGATCTATAGAATGGGTTTTTTGTATTTGTTTCCTGATGAAGGCCAATAAAATTGCGGCCGAAAACAATAAAATTTGTTTATTTTTTGCTAGAAATTTATGTTTAGGTGTTATTCTGTTCAAGTATAGTTCCAGTTTACATGTACAGTTGTTGTTTTTTGTTTATCACAAACTACTTTTTCAACAATGCCATGCCTTTTTATAAACTTATCCAGCTAACCAGTGTTCACCTGGAAATCTGTATATATCCAAAGTAATTCTGAAAATTTTAAAGCTTTTTGTTTAGTGGTCTTAATAACAGTACATTCTTATCACAAATTAAATGTATCCACTTTAAAACTACTTCATCTAAATCAACATAAACACAGGTTCTAGCATGTTTTGCTGTAGGACTTGCATCATCAGCCAATTTCAAAATTGATTCACAATTTTTTTTATTATGGTTGATAATCTACTCACAGGAATTCCAAACTTTGCTGCAATGTCTTTCTTTTTTTGAACCTTTATATTTATCAACTTCCCTCAACACGTTAATTTTTTCAATAATATTTAAACACTTGTTTTGACATTTTTGTACTACAGTATAAAACCGTTCATTCTCAAACCTGAAGTTCCAATAGAGAGCTCAAATGCAATTTTTCAATTTTAAATGCTAATTCAATTTTAATGTTTCTGAGAACTCTCATAGACAAATTTAGGAAAGTTTCTTTAAACTTTACATAGCATTGAATACTGTAAAACAATTTAGGTATGATCATCTTTACCGTATGGGGTACAGCTTCTTTTGTATTGAACAGGTTGCAAGTCATACAAAACTACTTTATTAGAACATTATAAAAGTTACCTTATAACTCTTCTGTCACCTCTTATTATAACCAGACCAATATTGACAAATTAAAAGTTTTATATAAGAAACAAGTTCTTTTAGACAGCTTTAAACTAATAAAGGTTGGCAGGAAAGAATCTTATATAAGTGATAAGTTAAATAAATACTTTAGGCCCTCTAACTACAATTATCAATGGAAAAATAATTTGATTCTACCAAAAGTTAAGCACTGTTTTGGCCGAGACGCACCGATTTACCAATTCATATTTAACTGGAATGCTTTAAAAGAAGAATATAAAGATTTGAGAACTTATGGGCAATTTAAGCAACTTGTTAAAAAATTGAACTGTGTCTAATTTTGTGTATTTTTTCTTTTTTTGTTTTGTTTATCGTTTTCTTTTTTATTTGTATTTTTTTGACACTTGGAAAAGGCCAATGGCCATAGTGTCGTTTAGTTAAATAAATAAATAAATAAGTGAAGATCAGCCATCTACACAAGTATGACTGCTTTCTCAGTTAAATACTGTACTGTACACAATAAAAGATGTGAATGATATCAATATTCGTTGTACAGGCCTGCAATGATTTTATAACAGGGATGAGTTTCCCAGAACAGGCAGCATAAATAAAATAAGTGCAAAATTAATCCATTATACTGTACAGTACAGTATTATAAAGTGAATAGGGGGTGCATTCCCGGTTGTCCAAAAATTATACAGTACAGTTATTTTTTCAATAAAAACGTTAACTATAAGTTACAGTATTACTGAAAAATACTATAACTCAAACATTCATTAATTGTAAATCTTTAGATCCTAATATCCTCATAAACATAACATCTCTTTCCATTCTTTACAACTGGTAGCCATGTGGGGGCAGATTACACGATGTTTTAAAAGCTAACGACAAGTATTTCTCACACATGGACTAAAGTTTTACAAAGGGTTTACAGATTGCTACCTGAAATTGAACTTAAATTCAAACTCAACCCAGGTGAAGTAATCTACTTTTAATGATCAATAGTCTTTACAATTAAAAAAAATTTGTTACATAAAAATTCAACTTTGTTATTTAGAAGCAATTCCTTATTGTTATTTAGAAGCAATCTTCCTTATTTCAAATATAATGACAATAAGGAAGAACAAAACATTGGCAGCTGAATTTTTTAACTTAATGGCGATAAGGAAGATCAATGGAATAAATTTCTTTTTTCTTATTATAATACTTGAAGAGGGCATCTGAAGAAACTTAAAACATTTGTATTTGTGAGAAATGTAGGTGCTGGAAGTTATAAATGCAAGTTTGCTCTAAGGTAAGATTCCAGCTTCTGTGCCCATTTCATGAACTATAGCTACACTGGCCAAAACTTACAGAAACAATTGAAATCAATCATACAGCACTGTCTTCAAAATACTGATTAAAATCCAACATTGCATTAACTATGAGGTCAATCCTGGTCCTATCAATAAAATATTTCTCCAGAAATGATAAATTATTCCTCGAAGGAAAGGAAGAAACTCACTTTGAAGAAATTAATATTCATCATTATTGAAAAATATTGACCAAATAATTTGACATATTCATAAGATACTAAAGGTATACTCCAAAGTCTGCTGAATTCATATATATATATATATATATATATATATATATATATAATGATCTTTGATGTGATTTTAGTGTAGCAATCAATGGAAAATAATGTGTATTTTAGAAAGATCTTATACATAATTTTGTTCAATTTATCACTTAACTTGCTACTTAATAATAATTGCCATACAACTTTAATTTATACATAGAAATTTTGTTGTTTTGAATTTAAAAAATTATTTGCACCCTTGTGTAATTGATCATGTGAGAGTGTATACACAGAAAAACACAAAATTAAATTATTTTTAATTAAAAGTTAAAAAAAATATAATAATTACTTTTTATTACAGTGTAGATTTTGTTACAAATGCGAGATATGTAATAGTGACATCAGTATTATTATTCATCTACAATTTCTACTTTGATAAAAATGTTTAAATGAACAAATTTTATATTTTATATTAAAAATAACTTTAATATTCAATTGTGTTTAATAATTTAACAACAAAATTATTGAACACAAAAAATATTTATTATTAAATATTCAAATTTAATAATAATTTTGTTATATAAATTTTTAAAAAATTCTTAAATTATTAGAGCTAAGACATCTAGTCACTAGGACATATGAATTTTTTTATAACTATTTATATGATTATATATAAAGAGTTATATGTATATATAATACACACACACCACTATTGCAATAGTTAAAATTCTTACTTGTCACAACACCGCCTGTTAAAGGTGCAACAACTCCAAATATTACAATAAGAAGAGGCATGAAACGACCTAATTTATGTTTTCTTAATGTTCCAAATGCTATGCCTGCTGCAATAAGATGTACAAATAGTGATGAAAACAAAGCCCATAAAAATACTTGATACCACATTTCTGAAAAACATTTTTTATTTTAATTTGTTTTATTATATTAAAACAAATGTGAAATAAATTATTACAAATTTAGAATAAAATTTAACAATTCATTTTATACCTGCAAATGTGTCCAGAGGATCAGATGGAGTTAAGCCTATTACATTTATAATTGAATCTAATTCTGAAGTTTCAAAATCTTCTGCTGCCGAAGCCATTACTCCATTAGAAATATTTCCATTTTTAAAACTTTATTCCAGCTGACATTAAGTTTGAAAGCACTTTAATGAAGTATCCTATACTGAAACTAAGTACAAAAAAATATTTCATTATCTATAAAATTTTAAGAATTACTAATTGTTTTATAGATAAATATAGTACTTTTAGTAAGCTTGAGGCAGTATTCAACAGGTAAATATTCTTACGAACCTATTAATTCAAAGTAAAAATTATATATCTAAAATATTCCATATACCTTCTTAAGATTATAAATATAGCTTACATATTCTCAACCTCGTGGAGAATTATAATTTCCAGATAGAAATACTATAGAAGACATCAAATATCAAATATAAAACAACACAAGATGAACTTTTTAGGGGAAAAACTGATAGACCTATTGCAAATGATCATATACAAACAATAATACAAAAACTAGATAATAGCTATATGAAACAAAAAAAAACAATTAAAAAAAGCATAACTTTCAGAAATCAGTTACTTATTGAGAAAAGTGTTCAATGTCCCATCTTCAGATCTACTTTGAGCAGAACATAAAGAGAATAAATTATCCAAATGACGAACAAAAATCAAATGCAAATTTTTAACAAAAATTTTCTCTCATTAGAAGTTTATTTAAAGAATATTAAAACAATAAACAAAATATTAACTTAAATTTAAATTATTTTAAAATTAAAAATATTTATTTACATAATTATTATTGGTCTGATGTTAGTCATATCCAAATACTAAGTCCAACTCTCAATCTTTTATTATGATGAGTTCTGTACTTTGGCAATGGACGATTCTTTAGCTAGCCATCTCTCTCTCATATTACCATCTGCACAACTGCGTACATTAGGCAACAATGTGCCCAGAGGAACAATAGACTAACCATGTAAGTACATTTTTTTTGAATCAGAAATTATAAGCCTTGACTTATCCCTTGCAAATGATGTATTCATCTTTATTTTTACATCTATTTCATGTTCTTTTTATCTAGTTTCTAAAAACAGACTTTCTATACAACAGACTTGGCTTTGGCTATTTTCACATCAAATTGGGATTTTGTCTATCCCACTTTAACAATGTAAATCAATTGTCTTTTTCTTGAAACCAAACAATTACCAGATTTAAATTGTGCTATTTATATTATCTTGATTTAAATCCAATAATCGTTTAGTTTCATTATAAAATATTGAGCTTTGAGATGTTTATGTATCTCTTGTTTTTAACCAAATTTTAAACTGAATTTTTTAGAATAAAAAATAAAACTTTTGGGCTACAAGCTCATTATGAGAAGTCAGAGAGTGTCTTATTGAGTCCTAACAATGAGTTTTTAGCCCAAAAGCAAAGGAGTTTTTCTAAAAAATTTTCATTTTGACAAAATAAATTTGAGTTGTTTTCTCCACATTTCTATCAAACACCAAAAACAAGCCATCCACCTATCTTATGTAAAATTATGAATGTTAAAAATTTATGTAATATATAATATTTATTTATATAACGTTATGTAAGACTAGAAAACAATGCAATGAAAACAAAAAAAAATTAGAAAAGAGGGTTAGTTGATTGTGTAAGGATGAGAAAATATCAGCTAAAAACAGTAACATTTTGGATATTAATGCATGTAGAACACCTATAAATAAAGTTAGAATGAAAACACACAGATTGGGAAATAAATTGTCTGATAGTGGATTTCCATAATATGTTGTTTAATTTGGAGCAATTTTTAAAATTAAAAATATAGCATATAGAATTGTAAGATTTATTTTCTCGACCTGAAGATGAGTTAACATTTGACTCGATATGAACTACAATAATCTCTCGGTTTTCACGACAATTAATTTCTCCCAATACGCATAAGTTACACACAATTAATATATATACCGTATACCAGGGATGAGCAACACGCGGCCCGTTAAACATGTTTATGCGGCCCGCCAAGCATTTCTAAAATTGAATTTATTTTATCGACTTTCTCCCATCAATATATTGTTATAAAATTAATTATAATAAAATGGTAGTACATACTAAACCGAAACAATTTCTTGTGACGAGTTACTTACTTGTCGGCGACTTGTTTAAACATGCAATACAAACGTGCGGCGTCTGTGTTTGTTTGTGTTTGTTTCTGTCACACAATCAGTCAGACTGGTAAGCTGTGAACTAGCAATTTTAGCAATTCTTGTGTTTCTTGAAAGGCGTGAGTGCAATATTATTGTCAAAAAGGTAATATTAGAGTTTTTTTATTCAAAATTAAGTTTTCTTACAAATTTTTAATCCATAATAGCATGTCGGAAAAGCAAATAAAAAAACAGAAGGTTGCGGACGAGCACAGGCATTTCCAAGAAAAGTGGAAATTTGATTATTTTTTCACTTTTGTCAAAAATAAAGCTGTATGCTTAATATGCTCAGAGACTGTGTTGACATTAAAAGAATATAACATAAAAAGGCATTACGATACAAAACATGAACAACAATATAAAAACTTAACAGGACAACTCCGGATAGATAAGTTTAATCAAATGGAGAAAAACTTGGGAAACCAACAGGCTATTTTTAAAAATCAAGCTGTTTTATCAAATACGGCAGTAAAAGCTAGTTTTGTTGTCAGTCAAATACTGGCAAAAAAAATGAAACCCTTTGCGGATGGAGAGATGATAAAAGAATGTCTGACTGCTGTTGCAGAAATAGCATTTCCTGATAAAATAAATATTACTTCAAACATTAGTTTATCAAGATTCGCCATTGCAAGGAGAATTGAAGACTTGTCCGAGAACATAGCAACAATGCTTTGTGAATGCATTGAAAAATTCGAATACTGTTCTTTGGCACTTGATGAGAGTTGCAATATTAGCGATACAGCACAACTGGCTATATTTTTACATGGTATTGACACCAAATTTAATATTACCGAAGAATTGTGTTCACTGATTCCAATGCAAGGAACTACAACCGGCAAAGACCTGTACGACGAACTAAAGTCTGTGTTGGAAAATTTTTCAATTTTATTAGAAAAGATTATTGGTATATCGACAGATGGAGCACGAGCAATGTCAAGCATGGAGGTAGGAGTATCGGGAAGGCTCTTTCAAGACATTAAGAAGGTCACAGGAAGGAAAATATTCGTTAACCACTGCATAATTCTCCAGGAAAATTTGTGCGCGAAAAGATTGAGTTTGCCAAATGTCACAGTACCAATAATTAAACTAATCAATTTTATAAAGTTGCGTGCGTTAAATCACAGTGAATTTAAAGAATTCCTGAAAGATTTAGAAACTGAATATGGCAACGTGGTTTTTAATACCGAAGTACGTTGGCTTAGTAGAGGTGCAATGCTAAAAAGAGTATACAACTTAAAAAGCGAAATACAATTGTTCTTGGATATGAAGGGATATGCCTTTCCTCATTTTGGTAATAAAGAATGGATGTGTGATTTTGGGTTTCTTATCGACATGACTCAGCATCTCAATGATCTTAATGTGGAACTTCAAGGCAAAGGACAGTTTGTTCATAATTTGTATGATAAATTCAGGGCTTTGAGCGCAAATTAAAATTGTGGAAACAGCATCTTTTGCAGAATAATGTCTCTCACTTTCCACATTTAAAAAAAAAAAAAGTTACTACTTCTCAAAAATACGCACAATATATAGACATTTTAATCAACGAATTTCAATTACGATTCCAAATGTTCAAAGCTGAGAAGACAGCGGTTTCCATGAAAATGTTTTCCTCGCCATTTAATATCGATGTGGATACAGTTCCCGAAGACTTTCAAATGGAAGTGATTGACATGCAAAATAATACAGATTTAAAAAATGTATTTTTCTCAGTAAACATCGAAAATTTTTATAAATCTTATGTGAGCCCTGAGAAATTTTCGCTTTTGACAAAAAATGCAAAGCAAATGATGTCTCTGTTCGGAAGTACGTATGTTTGCGAACAATTATTTTCAACCATGAAATTAATCAAAAATGACCACCGATAAAGACTGAGTGATGCACGATTAGAAAGCTGCGTACGTGTAGCTACCTCATCAATTCCGGCTGATATTGATCAGCTTGTATCGAAAAAACAGTGCCAAATTTCTCATTAAAAATTTCAAGTAAATTCGTTTTTCTGTTCTTTTCTAGTTTGTTTTTATTTTGCATTAAAATTTGTATATGAAATCTTTACTTTTTTTAAATTTTATATTTTTTTTATTCTAATGTTTATTATAAATAAAGTTTTGTAAATTATTAATAAGTGTTACTTTATGTGCGGCCCGCCAAAAAATTTTAAAATTTAAATTGGCCCGTTGATTAAAAAGGTTGCTCACCCCTGCCGTATACAATTTAATATATGGGTGAAACTGTCTAGAAGCTATCCCTACTCGTTGTTCACCTTCGATCTCGATCGTCAATAACCTTTGCTTTTTGTTGACCTCATTGTTCATCCAAGCTCGCTTCCCAGATAATCTGAAAAAGTTTGCTTCTGTCGGCCTTATCACCTTTTATACTCTTCTGTCCCCCCTGCTGGGTTCATTGCCCCTTCTGGGTCTAACAGACGATGGAACATTTGGGAATGCATCAAACAAAGGGCATTGTCCTTTACACGTAGGAAAAACAAGGCAAATGATTGTCACAGAATTATCAGATATATGTATACATGATCAGGCCAGTTAATTAGTAAACTATTATGCCTTCATAAATACCAGAAAATCCAGCAAAAAGAAAAAAAAAATTAATTATATAAATAAACATTTTCAACAACTTTGATGCAAGTTAATTTCTAATTTACTAATACATAAGTTAGTACAGTAGAGCATTGATTATCCGACTTAATTAGGGACTGGGGTTGGTCGGATAACCGAAAAGTCGAATAACCGAAAAGTATGAAAAAATACATTATTAGTGTAGTGTATTAGGCCTGGTTTAAATACTAGCCTCCCGTTCATGGTCGAGCCAGTGCTGCCAGCTAAAACATGCAAAAATTTAACAAAAATAATATTAAAGTAGCCAAGACATAACCAAATATTGTAGTGCCACATCACTAGCAGACATTTGAATTTGCCGACTAGAACGCGGTCGGTTAATCGGGGATCGGATAATCGATGCTCTACTGTATATAGATCTTCATACTGTATGCTCAGCCTAGATTAGGGGTGTCCAACCCGTAGCCCACAGGCCACATGCAGCCCAAGGCAAGTTCCAATGTGGCCCAATTTATTTATATATTTCAATGTCATAAACTCAAAAAAGAAGTTTTACAAAGCCGTAAACCTTTATACATATTTTATTTTTGAGTGGAAAGGAAATATTTTCAAATACTTGGAAATATATGAATGAGGAAGGAATATTAAATAAAGCTGGGGTTGTGACTCAAAGGACTATAGACCCAAATTCGAGGAAAGGAGAGAAAGGCCAAAAGATAAAAAGTGGTGAGAAAAGTTAAATAGAACTTCTGTTATGCAAACACTGACTCTTAATTTTCCAACCTTCTTCACTTTTATCTTTTGTCCTTTCTCTCCTTTCCCCATATTTTGGTCTATAATCCTTTGAGTCCCAACTCCAGCTTTATTTAGTATTCCTTCCAGGATTGCAAGATTTGGCTACTCTGTGCCAAATTTGGATACCCTTTTTTAGTTTGGCGTAAAAAATATCATTTTGGGCATCGGCTACTTTTTGGGCTACATATTATTTATAAATATGTTAGTCGAATAAAAATGCACTTTAAAATGGTGTTTTTTATTAATTAGAGACCCAAATAAAACAAATATTTGTTTTTCAAATAAATTTTTGTCTGTCTCCTTTATAATAAATAAATTTATCTATTTCCAAGTAAAAATTGAAAGTGTCTGTAGAAGTAATTTTTTTAAAATACTTTTTTTATGATAAAATTTTAATACTTATTACTCTAATCTAGACATGTTAATCCTTAAATATACTTGTATATTTAAGAATTGGGCTACAAGTATATATAATATACTTGTGACCCAAAACTCCATGACTTCTTCCAATGTGGTCTAGAAAAACAAAAAGGTTGGACACCCCTGGCTTAGATGTTAAGTCTATGTAACCATAGATAAAGTGGGATTTAATAGAGGATAGTTTGGCAGAAAATAATATAGAAAGCTGGATAATTAAATAATCGATTTAATTAAGTTTTCACTTAATAGCAATTGTTTTTAGTTGATGATAAATTTTATTACCAAAAAAATGATATTAACATAGGTATAGTAATAGGTGCTAAGTTAGTGGAAATAGTTATGAATAAGTTTGATCAGAAAATAAAGGAATTACAAGGCATTAAACTGATTACAAGATATATGAACAACTTTTCATAGATCAAATATCTCATTAAATGTTCAATTATAATGATGTGAAAATCCGAATCTACCGGCAAAATACAAATTTAAATTTCTATTAGTCTTTATTTCGACATCAACAACCAAATTCCAAACCAAAAGCCAACCCGTCTTAGGGGAATGGCTGTATTTCCCCTCCCCTCGAAACTGAGTCAGAACGGAACTAAAGACAAAATTCGCTAATTGGCGAGAAAATTAATGAGGGGACGAAATAAAAAGGAGGGGAGCGAGGACAGGGGGGTCGTTCGTCGTTCCCGCCTCCATCTGAGCTCGAACCCTGCAAGGCCCACCGACACCTCTCCGCCATCGACGATTTAATTCGAACGGACTCCTTCCATTTCTCCGACGATCCTTTGACGAGGTATGACGACCAATACTTTGTAAACTCTCTCTCGGGTTCGTAAACTCCTAAGTTAGCAACTAATAGTTTTATCTATGTTATCCTGTGTAACTGTCCTTTTTGTCTAGCAATAAATTCTGTTTGTTAATTTAACTGGTGTCGTTTATTCAAATATCGCCTCTGTCTTATCAACGAGCTCACTCTCCTCCTCCACTCGACCTGACAAGCAATTAGTTCCAGACTGGACAGCCATCCTTGACCGTGGGCAGGTTTTACTGACCTGTTGACTGAGAAAAAGGAGGTCCGACTCCGTCTGACCTCCGGTGAACCCACAAATTGGTTTTTCAGGAGTGGGGTGTTGGTGAAAATATTTAAAATTTGTTTCAATTGTATGTTCTCAACCTTGAATTTGTTTGGAAGCGAGTCTTGGATAGGTCGAAGATTAGTGGTTTCGGTGGAAGGTCTCTTTGGGTTAGTCGACCCTTTCTGGAGGCTTCCTGGGCCTCTTGGTTGGTCGCTTCGTCTCGAGTTTTTCTTATGCTTGCGGGATCGTGTGATCTTTGAGGGCATTCTCTCGCTTCGCGCCCTTTGTAAGTCTGGTCCAGGGCTTTGGTGCATGAGTCGAATCACACTTATCTTGGGTGCACGAGTCGGTTCACCTTCTTTTCTATGTTCAATTCTCTTTTGTCTTTTCCCCTGTTTCTTGTAGGGTTTGGAAGGGGAACAGAAGTGAATGGATTTCCCATTTGGTAGCGTAATTCGTTCCTTTGCATAATCAAGAATGAGGCCTTCTTCTCTTATCAAGTCTCGCCCGATTATTCCTTCACATGGAAAGGTAACAGCGGATCGGACGATTCTACAAGCCCTGGAGAATTTGTCCCCCCATAATTTAAAGGTGGGAACCGCGTTGCTTACGGTAGGGACAGATTGTCCTCTCGGACCAGCTATCTTCCCTTTGGTCCCAAATTTAACAGGTGCTTTACTTTTTATCTTATCTGCTACCTCGTTCGCTATTAGCGTTTCGCCGACTTCCAGATCAACAGCAACCTTGACTGGAATCTTGTTAATGTAACATAGAATCACTGGCTTACATTCCTCAGGTATATACGTTCGTCTATTTTGTCTTTCCACCTTGTCTCGTTCTCATCTCCCAATGAATCTGATTGAGGAGGAGAAAAAGTTCTGCTAGAATTTCCTCTAGGTCCCTTTTAAGATCGTTGACACACCTCAATTAGCCGCTCCAGCGATTTGGACCCTCTGCTGGAGACGGAGATCTGAATCGTACCCTGTTTGTATCATTTCCCATGTTGCGATTGTGATTATATTGATTCAGAATTTGATCAGGTCGATCGAATCGGCGACTAGGAGAGTTCGAACAATATTTGCCTTGACAGAAGAGCGGATTATTAGAGGTATTATTAGCATAGCCTCCTCGATTATTTTGTCAATTTCTCGAGCGGTTTTCGGGTGAGGCTTCTTCGGTCGGCTATGGCTGGTCCTGTTCTTATAGGTACAAAAGTAATATTAAATTAGAGTATAGAGATTAAAGTTTTGTCCCTCGGGTACGTTGGAGGTATGCATGGTTTTACAGGTTATTTAATGTACTCTCTCTCGGGATTATTATTAATGATTAAGATAATTAAGTAAACTAATAAAAATAAAAAGGATTAGAGTATTAGTATTAAGAAATAACCTATTTCTGCAAATGGGAAATGTATAATATAGTAATAAAATAAGGGTTAATATAAAATTCACGATCTCGTATGAGTTTATGAATGTATAGAAGTTGTGAAAGTTAACTCCAGAAAATAGTTAAAGATGGCGTTTAATAAGTTTGAACAATGGAAGCTTGGGTGGGCCGGGGCTTGGTTTCTTCGCAGGAAGTTGGTTCGGCCGTTCGCGGAAGTGGCTTGGGTTCTTCTATCCCGTCGAGGGGGATGGTTTCTACGGTAATTTCTGGAATGGGCCGTTGGTTTGTTGCTCTAGTTCTTTGTCGTCGTAGATAATAACAAAGATGCAAGGGGTGTAAATTAACAATATGGCCGTACCAAGACAACTAAGGAGTATTGTCATTAACGGCGAGTCGGATGTGGATGGAGGTTTTGTTGATATTCGTAACAAATGGTCGAGATTGTACTGGACGTGTTTCAGTGATCGATCTGCTAGCTGGATGTCTGTATTTTCAGATATCTTTAGTAGGTCTGACTCGTGAGAGGTTACGAGATGTTTTTGTAGTACTTGTATTTCCGTTTGATTGATGATTTGCTCGATAGGTGGGACGATCAATTGTTGTTCCATGGTTAGGTGTATTGTAGATTGTTTTTGGAAGTGTGGTGTGAGGATGATTCCAGGCAAATAGCCAGTACATGCCTTTGGGAGTTTAATTTCTCCCGTGCCATTTAATCTATGAGTAGTCGATAAAAAGAGTGGCTTTTGATGTCGTGTTGGACATTTGATCGTTAGGGTAAGTGATTTTGGAGTGGAATAAATCCATATGCCTTGTCGATCTATTTTCTTAAAGATCGGCGTGTATTTGGCTTAAGGCTTCCAAATAATCTAGTGATTTGGAGACGAATTGTATTTGTTGATTGAGATGTTCAAACGTAAAATCATTAACTAAAGTCCAATGACTGGAGGTCATGAGGAAATTTCCTTGGTGCAAGAAAATTACTCCTATCGTGAAGGTTATTGGTTCTGCAGCCGTTTCCAATATAGCGCAGCATAGGTAAAGGATGCTGATTTGTAGATAGATCATGATGATCTTGGTTAGCTACCTAGGTAAGACAGAACTTTAGGTGAGAGAAACAAGAAATAACTCCAGAATCGTGATTAATCGCGTACTCACGTTTTCCTTGCCCGCAGGTTTACTCGTAAGGTATGTTTTATTCGCGGTCACACACTACGCATTCAAAAAGAATGAAAGATATACAAGATGGAAGAGGTAAGGATAATATTTATTTGCATATTAATATATAAGTATATAAATATCCCAGTACACAGGGTGCATGGAAGAAGTTGCGTACAGTTTTCTCATCTAGGAGGATGGCCGGCTTCAAGGTTTATGGTTGGAGGCCCTCCTGGAATGATCCGATTGATCTCCCGCTGAGGGGAAAAGAGGAGCCTGGGCGGCATGAACCGGGAGGTCGGTCAGTTGCGTATAATATGCCTCGACTCGCTCGATCTTTTCTCGATAAGCGTCCTCCAGCTCCAGAGGACATTTATGTCCCACCGGGAGGATGAGGGTGGCCGGGGTCGCCCCTCATCGACGTCATGAATGGTTGTAATCCAGCGCCCCTTGTAAGGCGGCCGCATTAACTTCCGCCGGTTGGGAAGGGGGTGGAGTAGGTGGTGTGGGGATCGGAGTCAGATGACAGAATCGAGTCGGAATCCAATCGGCGGCGTAGAGGCTTCGAGTCCGACTAGTAAGAAAAATCGCCTACATCCTTAATTCCGATATAACACATCATCGAACCAGACAACAGGCACCAAAGAATAAAGGACAATTAACCTACAGACGCACATGACTCACTTCGAACTTCACCCCCGACCTCATCCTTAACGGGGTCAACCAATCAAGCACTTACTGACGTCACCGGTCACCAAGAATAAATCCGAACCCCAGAAATCTTATGTTAGCCTTGCACTAAAAACTAATAAATAACTTCTTGTATCGCAGGCTACCCAGAATTCTAACACTACAATATTTAAGTAACTTGGTTTAATATAATCCCCACCGCTTTACGCAAGTACTTAAAGAGAGAAAATCTCTCCGAAAAAAATCAAACTTGCCCTTTTAGGACAAGTACGATTTTGGAAAGCCTGCAGTGATGTGAAAATCTGAATCTACCAGCAAAATATAAATTTAAATTTCTATTAGTCTTTATTTCGACATCAACAACCAAATTCCAAAAAAAGCCTTAGGGGAATGGCTGTATTTCCCCTCCCCTTGAAACTCGAAACTGAGTCAAAACGGAACTAAAGACAAAATTTGCTAATTGGCGAGAAAATTAACAAGGGGACGAAATAAAAAGGAGGGGAGCGAGGACAGAAGGGTTGTTCGTCGTTCCCGCCTCCATTCGAGCTCGAACCCTGCAAGGCCCACCGACACCTCTCCACTGTCGACGATTTGATTCGAACGGACTCCTTCCATTTCACCGACGATCCTTTGACGAGGTATGACGACCAATACTTTGTAAACTCTCTCTCGGGTTCGTAAACTCCTAAGTTAGCAACTAATAGTTCTATCCATGTTATCCTGTGTAACTGTCCTTTTTGTCTAGCAATAAATTCTGTTTGTTAATTTAACTGGTGTCGTTTATTCGAATATCGCCTCTGTCTTATCAACGAGCTCACTCTCCTCCTCCACTCGACCTGACAAGCAATTAGTTCCAGACCTGACAGCCATCCTTGACCGTGGGCAGGTTTTACCGACCTGTTGACCGAGAAAAAGGAGGTCCGACTCCGTCCGACCTCCCGGTGAACCCACAATAAACTGAAAAATAAATAATTAAAATTCTTAAAAAAATCTAAATTTTCCATATCCTAATAAATACAAATATAAATTTCTTAAAGAAAAACATTATTCTAAGTTCTTGATGATGATAATTTTGAATATAAAATTTTTATATCACAAACTAACTTAATGAAATTTGGAATACAAATTCTGTATTCAAAATGGCTCACAAGACAAAACGTGGTAAAAAAAAACCATTGATTTAGAACAAAAAAATTTTTTTCTTGTCTTTCATCTATCTAACTCTGTTCTTCAGATTAAGGATAGATAGACAGACGAACAGATGAATGACAGTGGAATTTGTAGGTCTACAATTTTTTCAAATTGTAGCCCAAAAAACAAAGTGAACATATAGCCGCAAGGATCGAGAAAAATTCCACATACAATTTTGGCAATATTGGTGATTTGTCAAAATTAGACAGAATACAAGAAGTAGCATCAGTACAGTTATTTGCACAAACTTCAAAGAAAAAGTATTAGATAGTGTGAGATTGGATGAGAGGTCATATTATCGGAAAAAGAGAAGAATGCCAATTCCAAAATTGTTCGGGTAAGCTCCTCAAATATTGTACAAAGTGTGATATGACTTTATATACTTCAGGCTTTCCCTAATTTCATAAATAATTTAATTTCATATTGCTTATTTGTATTCCAATACTTAAATAGAACAGTTTTTGGTTATTAATAGATTACTTTTATCTAATTCATCAAACTATTAATTTATATTAAAAAACTGAGCCAACCAAGAACTAATATTCCAAACACAGTTGATTTTTCATTTACTATTTTCTGTAAAGGATACCACAAGTGTCCAGTGTTCTATATATGGAACAGTTCTTTTTTCCATTTCTAACAGTCAGAAACAATTTATACTTCAGTAATATTTTAATAATATTCTTGTTATATTTTAATAATTCTCAAAAACATAATTTGGGTGCTAACAAGTTAAGACAGTCAAATTTTTAAGCAGTTAATATGGGTTTTGGTTTTTTAATGTTAGACATCTTAAAAATACACTGATGCAGTTAACCAGAATAGAGTATATGGAAATGGTACCAATCAAAATAATTAAAGACCAAATTTTAGTATAAATCAGATTATAAACATGAATTTATTCAAGTTAGAGTCAAATAAAAATGTAATAACAATTCTATAAAAAGTAAATTTAAATATATCAACATCAATATTTTTCAGTTAAATGAATTTGTATTGCCAATGTAGAATTAACAATGTTGCACAAGTCAATGTAAAAATCCTGGCAAGGGTTCATGTTAAATTCATAAACATACATTTGTTGTTGTTTTTCAAACTTTATTCATTAAACACTAATTTAGCAATGATGTCTTAATCTTTTACCTCAGATAAGAAAGTCAAAATATTTGGCAAGTCTGCAAAGTCAATACTTGAAGTTTTTGAGTGTGACAGACTATTGACACAGCTGTCAAGCAACATTTAATAAGAAACAATGTATAAAATTTGTCATCATTGGTAACATATTAAATCAACAGTATGATTTAAAGTAATGCCTAATACCAAAGCCAACCATTGCCACATGTTATCAGATTTAGTAGAGTTGTTTGTTTAATGCCTAGTAGCAAGGGTGATAAATCTGCTTAAGTGATTTTGCTGAATAAAGTGTAAATATGGGACATTTTCTGCAAATAATAATGTAAGACAAACCATCAAAATCTGATACAGTTGGCTGGATTAATCTAAATGATATAGGAATTTAACCATACAGGATGCAAGGGGTGTTATTTCCCACAGCGACACTTCCACCCTCACTCTGTCAGCTTTACTGCTGCCTCACAGGAGTTTAAGAATAAACAGTAAAAAAAAGTCAAAGGCAGACCACTGGATAAAACAGAAAAGAGGCACATCAGATTCAAATACTAAGTCAAAATACTAGGCTACATGAACAGCCATGAGATAACAAAAGAATAAAATTTATTACTTATTCATCTTTAAAAAAAAATAAAAAAAGTAAATTCACACCTTAGAAATCAATTCCAACAAAAAGTTCAATAAAACAAACATTTTCAACCTAATTTGATAGGTTTCTTCATCAGTTGAGTATTCCAAAATAGAACATATTTGAATAAAAAAAACATTCAATAAAATAAAATATACATATATTTTATTTTATTGAATGTTCATAATAAATATACATCTACTTTGGAATACTCAACTGATGAAGACCTATCAAATTAGGTTGAAGAGATTTTTGTTTTATTAAACTTTTTGCTGGAGTTGATTTCTAATACATGAATTTATTTTCTGACATTGCTTCTAATTTTTGTATTTTGTTATCATGTCCAATTGTGGACTGTCATAAGCATTTGAAGTTTACACTTGCAGAATATCAGTGTAAGTCCACAAGACATATTTCTTACATGCTTTTAAGAAAGTGGCAGGATAAGAAAGGTACAAGTTCATGGGCACATACTATTGCATATAAGACAATGTTGCCTGATTTTCAAATACTAAAGTCTTCCTGCTCAACGTACTCTTACAGAACCTTCCCCCTTCAATTTTTTCTCTATATAGTCAGTAAGAATTAGATAAATTGTCTTTTCAGTCAGTCTGATGCAAAAGGCATCTTTTTGTGTTGTAAGCAATGTTTAATCTGAAACTTGCAGATTGCATTCATTTGCTACTTCTTTGGAAGAACCACAATAACCAAGAAATACATTTTGGATAACAATACCTTGAATACAAGTTCATTGAAGCTCATGCATGCAACATAAGGATATATGTCCAAGGGCCTCACAACTGCATTGACATTTGACCTACCAGGCAGATTTTGTGGGACAGAAATCCTCTATGTGAGCTCTTAACTATAAGCTACCAAGGAAATTCAATATCAAATAATTTTTGTTTTTTGTTTTTTTTTTTTTTTTTGTATATCTTGAAACATTGGTCCATGTATTTTAAGGATTTCTAGAACCAATCTTTCAAATAATTATTGTATTTCATAACAAACAAGCAATTATTTATTGTGACAATCATATTTTTAATGTATTTAATGTAAAATATATGCTCTCCACCTCAAATTAGTAGTGGCTTGCTCCTGTACATCATACTTTTCCTTTAACAATAAAGTCATGCCAGTCATCTGTAACACCTTACAGGGGAAAACATTTTAATTGAAATAATATGACTTCCTGCTTGCATCAGAAGTTCTTATATAGTTAATCAAGCCTTCCTGCCCCTAAAGTTTCCATATCCGGTCTCATCTTTCATCTATCCAACTTTGTTCTCAAGATTAAGGAAAGACAAATGGATGGAAGGATGAACGACAGTGGGAATTTATAGGTTTACAATTTTTTCAAATTGCAGTCCAATTAAATTGCATCAGGTTAGCTTCTTTTCAAAATGTTTGTAGTACTATCTGTATGAAACAAGATCTATAAAAACCGATAATCTATATATCAGTGATGAGTCTGATTTCTCAATATTAACTTTATTACTAAAAAATACAACAAATATTAAAAAAAATCATTAATAAAAATATATAATTTCATCATTTTTATTTAGAAATCATCAAGAAATTAATTATTAATCTTCTGAAACCGTGTTTTCTTAATTTCTATGATTCACAAACACAAATCGTGCTACTATTTTAACACTTGGCGGTTTTCCATCTTTATTTAGTTGATACGAGTATTGATACATGTTTTGGGCACTGCCCTTCTTCAGTCAACTAAATATTAAAAAACATAAATTCCTTTTTACAAGATAACACAACACAGTTTTGTTTGTAAATCAAAGAAATTGATTATCTCTTATAAAACAGAAATATAAAGGAATTATTAATAAACAACGATATTTTTGACCGATTAGGAAAAAACAAAATCACCATATGGATAAGAAATTTAACTAGGAAAATGTATTAATAGTATCGATTATTATTATGGCTACATTAATGGAAAAAATATGAATCTTATTCACTCACTTCGCTACAACTTTCACATGCGAAATATAATAATGTACACAAAGACGGAAAATAAAATTCTCTACTTCTTAGAAACAGACTGTCTCAATTGTAATCTAAATTATACACTTTAAGTATCAACAATTGTCGAGGTTAAATACATAGTTTATATAACCAAGACATTAAATCTCAATAAAGCTTACAGAATAAGATTTATACTCGACTTTATAAACAGTAATAAGAATCGACGTACCCATAATCGTCGCGACTCGATGATAATTTATCAATTATTTATAAAAGTAAATAAACCATCGACTTGTCATTCGACATAAGATACCATATTGGAATTTTTACACGCTTAACATCAATTCCATTAAATCACAATATTAATGTTTACATATTGTAACACACTTAAATCATAATATCATTCCATATTTAGTTAAAGGATTATCATTATTCTTTAATGAAGATTAAATAAAAACTTAATATATATATATATATATATATATATATATATATATTCATTAATACAGTTAGAAAGATGTAATATTGCATGTTCTGTTCAAGACAAAGTCAATTCATTTGATATTAAATTCTTAATTTATGAGGAATAAATTAAGATGAAACTCAGAAAAAAATATTGATAAATTGTTTCTTTTTTATACAACTAAATGTAGAAGGGAATTTCTTAAAGCTAGTTCATAAAATATGTCAAAATATGTATTTAGACTTACAAACGGATTCATATTTATCCGACGAAAGAAGTTAATTGCAAACATTACCTCTTTTAATATTACTATGGTAACCAGTATAGCAGTTGGCACTAACGCCATCTGCAAATGTAAGCTTCCGAAAAGAACCACCAGGGAGTCAATAAAAATTATATCTATCGATATTTTAAATTTCTAAATCAATTTGAAATTTTTCAAATATTTACTTGTTGAAGAAATGGAGATCGAACCCGATTTCGAAGAACAAAGTTCGACCGACGAAGATTACGTCCCTTCTGGTAAGACAAAGTTGTAATATGTAAATCAAATTCATTATTTCGTCTGTCCGTGGCGCAGTAAACTAACAAGTCAATTAAAAACAACATTTTTCCGACGGAATCTTCGGCTATTTTAATAGGCTTATTCGATATTATAAAGCGATTTCTTATTAAAATTTCAATCCAAGTTCGTTTAAATATGTAATTCGATTACTTAAACGGCTTTACGTTTAATTAATAAAAATGTTAAAAGATGGATGGAGATTACTGCGACAAAATTTGCTATTAAATCAACGTAGTGTGATGATTTGCGAAAATTATGTAAAAAAAAAAAAAAAAAAAAAAATACATATTATAGCCACAAATGCTAAATTATTAAAATTGTCTTTATCTTTTGTCTGATTTCTTTCATTTGCTAAATTTTTCTTTATAGTTTTTAATGAAATTACAGCTTTTTGAATAATTATTAGTAGTAATTAAACTATGGTAAATAAGTGTAAATCTATTATTGTTATTAAGAATGTATTTTTTATTGTTGATTCTTAATACCAACCGTGTTAGTCGGGTGTCGTTTTAGGTTCCTATTTTCTAACAAGTGCGGGTGTGGGATCCGGCGGACGCCCGTAATTGTTATAAAACGGCTACGAAAATAGGGCTCTAAATGGATATCCGATTAATGTGATCGGTATTAAGAATCGATGATAATTTAATCGGCTGCCGGAGGAAAAGAAGAATAATTCTAGTATGAAGCTAAAATTACCAATATTTGCCAGATCATTTGCTTTTAGAACCAGTTAAAAGTGGGTTTTTTGGACGAATAAAACGAAATGTTGTGTCCTTTGAATCCAAAATTTGTTTCGGGGATCGTTACCGTGATTGATGCTGGCGAGGTCCGAAAAATTGGTATGAGCTCTGTCGCAGATTGTAACTTTACCGAAGAGGGATCATAGAAAATGCCGATCCAAACTACATTTAAATAAAACATCTGAGAATAAAATTGTCTTCTGAGTAATTCTTGAACTTGGATGAACATCAGATTTGAAGGATGTAACATTTTGTTTTATTCACCTAAAACAGCTTTTGAGTGGTTATAAAAGTGAATAATATTTTTTTTTGTATGAATTTTAATGTATTTCTTACTTTTATATTAACAGTACATTATATTTGATAGCAGTATATTGATTATGATTATTCATACATACCAAAGTTTAATTTAGTATGTTAGATGAGTATCAATATATTTTAATTATATAAAACCAAGATATCTGTAATCATATACTATAAGATAAATTTCAGATTATTATTAGTATAGCTATGACATTTAATGAATAAGATGTTCTGTTTATACAGAAAATAATCATTTCCCCCTATGATCATAATGTTTCAGTATAAGAAATTTTATTATTGAATTTTTATTCTAAAGTGGTTTAAATAAATAAATGTAGAAAAGTTTTAAACACAAGATAGAGACATTGTATTTAATTTTTTTTTTTTTTTTGTCAATTTCAGTATCAAAAATAAATGTTAATTATGAGATTTGTTTATTTGTACACTCCTCTCCCTTCTCTCAGAGAAGCATTTTAGACCATTGCTTTTTCTTTCTCATTTCAAAAAATATAAAAAAAACTGTCTTGTTACAAACACCTTTTTTTTTTCTTTGTCCTTCACTCAAGTTTCCTCTAGAAACCTTTCTTAAAACATTCATACTGGATTGCCAAGTGATCAGCCTAGCAAGCTCTATTCTTTCTCTCCCTCCTTGTAATATCCCATCAAGATTTGCTGAGAGTACTATTAAACATAGGTCAGTACATCCATATCTCCTTCCAAGCCTTTTTAGATAATATCATTAGTGAAATTTTGCTCCTCACTTGTCATTATGTGCATTCTGTATATTAATGCACTCCATGTCACCCTCTTTTATCTCCATAGATTCCTAGAGTTTAGGGGAATGTAGATCCTGTATGTATCATTTCTAAAAACACAGGAATGGTCAAGTGTGAAAAATATGGCTATGGAACAGAACTGCATTGTCTTATCCATCAGTTGGCAAACCTCTCTCAGTTATTGACATATTTGTCCAAGAATGAGCTACTGCACAATCTGCTGATACCAAACCTGCCACTGTTACTTCAACAGAAATTCATCAAATCATTCATCCACTGTTATAGAATGTTAAGATAGCAGTCACTAGTCTGAGTGCTATCAATAAATACAGGACCAAGAACCTGCTCACTCTAGATCAGACACTATATCAGACATTTAGTGTAAAACAACTTGTGTTGTGTATTTTGAATATATTATGGAAGATGTTGTGCCCAATAATGCACATTTTGCAGTTCCACACTCCATTCTGGAAAAGATGCTTCATCATGTCATGGGCTCATGGGGTCAAACAGTTATGGTTTGTCCTGACATAAATTTAACATCATGTTGTAAAGCTAAATTGCTGTCCTTTATCTCCTACATGTTGTGCCAGTTGTAGATAGTGCATATCAAGATGACATAAAATTCAATATATTTGTTATTACTGCAGTTCCCATTTCTTCACTTTTATGTATGCTTGTATGTGGATATACATGGAAGTATGTCAAAACTTCAATGTCATGAAGACAAGAGCAATTTGGACTATAATTCCTGACATTGCTATAAGTTTGCATCAAGTAACATATTACATTCAGAATTGTTGTAATGTGTAACAATTGATGCAGCTGTGAAAGCATTCATGGAATCTATATATGGTTCTTGTGCATTTGTCTCATTTCCCTGTAAAGTATAATCATTTCACAATAGCGGTTATGAGTATAATTCCTTTATGTTTGGAAAATTTCTGTGTATTACTGCAGATCTATCGTATAGATCCTTTTTTGAATGAATTAATTTACTTTAGTTTTACTATGACATTTACAGTAATGTATCATTTGCATATACTTATGCAATGCTAGACAATCTCTTTTGTTCATATAGGCTAATATTTATTTTTATATGGTTGATTGGAATCTGCTTATAATCTGGATAAATTTTACATTATCACTAACCAAAATAAGCAACAACATTGACAGCTGGATGGCTAAAATGGTTAAGGTATCAACCTACTACTTTGTAGACCTGGAATTCAATCTGGACAAGCATCTCCTTGGAAATTTTTCTTGGACAGTTAGTTCTGGATGAATCAGAACCTATCCTTCATTACTTGGCTCTCCCCATTGTGGACCTGGCCAAATTTACAATGGGTATAAGAAAAAAGGTCTCCTTGGTGCCCACAAGGTGGAAAGACTTAAAAAGGAAAAACAAAAAATTTATTGTAAAGGAAATCAATTCAATTCAATTCTTTATTGTATGAACCTTAGTTCATTACAAGGGGAGAATAACGTAAAAACTGAAGTTAGTAACAAATTTAACAAATTAATATAATAGCTTAATACTAAACAATAATACACAATAATAATTATTTTTATACATATGATGTAAATCTGAAATTAGTAAAATTTTAACAAATTAATTAAATAATTTAGTACAGGATAACACAAAAATAATCATTTTTTGAAAACAGGATAAATTAATTATATCTTTCCAGGATTTTAAATCTTGTCAAATACTTTTTCCTATTTGTTTCAAATTTGATACAGTGAAAGAACACATGTTCCCAAGTTTCACATTTTTGAAAACTACATTTACTACAAATTCTCTCAGAGTCTATTATTAGTTTAATGTTATATGTCAAAATTTAATTTTGATCACATCTCAGCTGTAGAATTAAATGTTTTATATGATAATTTATGTCCATATACAAATAATCTTTACACACATAAGTTGTTTTAAAAATACAATATAATTGAAAATGCTTGTTCCTTTCCAGCAAAGACCAATATTCTTGTATGCTCTGTTCCCAACACACTTTTATGATTAATGTTTGATAACTTTTGATCAAATGAGGACCTTGAGACAACCATAGAAATATGAAACCATGTTGATCTAATAGATTTTTCAATGCATGGTATAACATGAAAATTCTTCAAAGATATAAAGCAAGAACAATCTCCATTTTATTGTGATAAGTAATTGCCCATACAGAAGCAGCATAAAGTAGTACAGATGAAATCATTGATTGAAATAATTTTATATAAATGAGCAGAATTAATTTTAGCTTTTTAAAGAATAGGCCACATAGAACCCAGTGCCATTTTAGCCTTATGAATACTATAATTTTTAGCCTATAAAAACTGTCCAGCAGATAGAAATAATACTTCCAGGTATATGTAATTCGAAACAACTCATATAGGCTGATTGTTAAAAGACCATCTCTCTCTGGGTGATAGTCTATTACCTTTCTTGAACTCCGTCACTTTTGTTTTTGAGACATTTATAGTTAATTTATTGTCACAACAGAATTCCTCTAGAATTGTGATTTTTCTTTTGTAATATTTGTGGAATATCAGCAAGAATTACAATGTCACCAACATATATTAGTACATGTAACTCAACTTGATCAGAGAGAGAAATCCCAGGTAGGTCAGATTTAGCAAGTTGCACTATCAAACCATTAACACATAAATTAAAAAGCAGTAGGCTCAGAACTTATCTCACCCTGCAAAACTCCAATGTCAATACAAAATGAATCAGTCGTTTTGGCTAAAATTTTTACTCTTGCTATGGCTTTGGAGTACAGCTGATTCTTGATAATCCGACAGGTATGGGACCAAAGGGGTGTCAGATTACCAAAAGTGTCTGGATTACCGAAAGTGATTACATATTTGGCATTGTTTTGCTAGCAGTAGCCTACAATATTCCTACATTTTATGAGTAAAATGCTGCCTAGGTTAATATGGAAATGAAACACCCATTTCAGTTAACTAAAACATGTTTATTAAAAGAAATATGGAAGTCAATAAATGTACATACAGTATGTATAGGCATAAATAGTACAGTACGTACAGAACTGCTCATGGAAAACACAAGAAATGTGTGTCATTGTGTAAGAATTGGGTGGGGAGATTCATGTTGCGATATCCTTCTGTGCAAGCAGACACGTAACGGGACGGGGACTGCGGTGACCTTGATGGGAAGTATGTTGGATTACAAAAGCGTCGGATTATCAAGGGTCAGCTGTATATGTCAATTATAAGACCAAGAAACTGTTTATTCATACCCATTCTTTCTAGTAGAGACCATAAAACTTTATGATTAACGGTATCAAAAGCAGATCTAAAATCTACAAAAATGGCATAAAGTTCTTTTTTTGCAATTTCAATTACCAAAATGCATTTAAAACAAATATTTGATCTTGGCAAGATCAGCCAGATCGAAAACCTGCTTGCTCCTGACACAAAATATTGTATTTATTAATCCAATCTTCTAATTTTTTATTTAATAAAGACATAAATAGTTTACCAATTACAGGGACCAAAGATATAGGCCAATAATTTTTGGGTCATTCTTATTGCCTTTTTTTGTATATTGAAGTAATCAAAGATTCAGTCCATTTTTCCTGGAAAGTAGAAATTCTTTTATTGGAGTTAAAAACTTCCAATGATGTAAGAAGAAAATTTTCTGAAAAACACTTTAAATATTATGTTTTAATAAAATCAATTCCAGATGAGGTACCAGATTTAAAATGGTTAATAGCTCCTTTTAGCTTCTCTAGTGTAAAATCTGTAAAACATTCCAATTCTATTGGAAACACTATATTCATATGTTGACAATTGTTCATCATTAATGAGTAAACAATGTTTTTTAGAGAATCTAGTAGCATAATAATTGAACCATCTTTCCAAAGGAATTCATGTATTACTCAATAAACTTTTATATTTAACACTATTAATTATTTAAACAAACAATCCTATTAAAACCCGATACATTATAATACTAAATATAATACTATATAATACTAAAGCCAACCACTGCCATATAGCATACGACAGTGGTTGGCTTTATTTAATGTGCAGATACTGTATTTAATCTAAGCCCAACAAGTAAGCCTCCACTGGGTCTTCCACGTCCATCATGGCTATGAGATATCTGATGATAAATTTTGTAATCATCAGAGAACATTGATTCAACTACTGAAGATTTATGCCATGTTTCCACCAGACAGAATATATCCATTTTGTATATCAGATTCCAGAAATTAGGGAAACAGTATTTATTATGTGAACCTACAATATTGTAGAAGAGAAGTTTCATATTATCATCTTTATCCAAATACAGATCATCATATTGGTCATTTTTGTTGTTTATGTTATTATGCTGTTTATCATTATAAATTATATTTCTAAAAAAGACTATTCTCCATCTTGGAAAATTTCACTTTTGTAATTACAAGCAAAATATTTTTTCATCTATCAATCGCCTTTTAAATGTATTTCTTTTCCATGCAGTCTTAGTTTGTTTCTGACAGTTCTGGTACTCGTATAATACTCATCATTAATGAATATATTTAGGCCTTTTAAATTACTAACATTTTTATAAACTTTTAATTTATTTTCAAAATCAGTTCACAAATAGTCAGTCTTTTTTTATATTAGGTTTAAATTTTCCAATCCTAAAAGCATGTTTAATATTGACATCTGTAACCTTTAATTTATCCTTGAGAAGTTTTGAACCCCTAACTGAACAAGCATCCAATTTATTGTTGTCCTCTATGACTGAGATTTCAATATTATTCCTTTTTTCTTTATCTTCTAATTTCATTAACTTTTCATGCAGATTACATTAATTTCTGCATTTGGATTTGTCACTTTTAACATAGCCTTTTTCTCTATTAGTTTCAAGGACAGATAGCCTAGATTCGACATCTACCAATGCTGTATCTATATTCTCAATCCATTCTGTCTAAACAGTTCAAAAGTGTTTCTAATTTACTATTTAAAGAAGCTTGCAGTTTCAACAAGAGTCAAATTCCTTCTTGAATGTTAATCTCCTTTTTGGCACTTATATAAGACAAGATCAACTGTTCTGTTGACTCATCTGAGACATTTTCTTACATTTTGTGGCGATCTACCTTTAGATTGTGGCGAAAATGTTTTTCTCTTCCGATACAAAAACTCTTAACATTTTTCCAGAAGAAAACAAAAGTGAATCAAATCAAAGAGCAAAAAAATTCACACCAAAAGCTACGACAGTCAGACAGCACCCCTGTAAAGGAAATCTAAAATCAGTTTTAATTATTAAATTATCTGTAAAAAATGATAAGAAATATTGAATTTAATTCTGATTAAATTATTATATAAATTTAATCAGGCCTATGAGTATAAGCAAGTTAAAAAATATATAAACTTATTATCAGTTAAATTGTTTATATATTATTAAATTTGGATAACCTGTGAAATCATTAGAGAATTTAAAATTAAAAACAAAATTCTCATGAATATGGATAGCTGCTCACTTTAGTATTCTGTGAAAAAATGCTGAATGATGTTATAAGATTTTAATAAAAGTTATTATTTGTAATACTTATTCAAGCATTCAAAATATTAATGTACTGTACAGGAATGTTTTTATTCCTATTGGAACACCCTCAGTTTAAAAATCGAATGGTTAGAATGTGATACAAAATTGTTTCTGTACATTAATATTTTGGCTGCCTGAAATAAGCATTGGAAATAAATAATTTTAGCATGGTACGAAGTATTAATAAAGATTGACTCTGATAGTTTAAGTAAATAACAATTATGTTTTCTGTTAGTGTTAATCCAATTAAAATCCTAATTTTTATCTTGTTTAATGATGATTATCTTTTGTGTCTACATTTATTCTAAGAACAATAATGATAAGACAACAATTTTTGATATTTTAAAATCACATATTCAGAACTAATCTATGGAATAATCAATTATAGAATGTCAAATCAGAAAGTACATAAGACTATAAATGTTATACAATTACATATTCTTATACAGTATTAATAATAATACTTTTTAATTTAATAATTAATTAGCAATTTATTTATAATATTTATACAAAATAAAATAAACAAAAGTAATTTCTGTTTTTATCGTTGTCTACTTTAAACTTTGTTTATTAATAGGACCTATTACACTGGTGTAGTTTCTGTATAGTAAATAGAGGAGAACTTAGAAAAATCAAAACAATATAAGGTGAAAATAAAGATATTTCGTTTTGATTTTTCTGATAAGTTCTCCTTTATTTGCTATATGGAAACTACACTACACAGTGTAATAAGTCCTGTTAAGAAACAAAGTCCAAAGTAGACAAGGATAAAAACAGAAATTAATAAAAGTAAGGATGTAGAGGCAAAAAGAATTAAACAAAAATATGTTTGTTGTAAACAAAAATATATGTAATATGTAAATATGAAATATTTACTGTTATATATATTGTTATTTTTTTCTGTATTTTTAACCGAAGTTATTAAAGCAAGACTTGAAATCTGTTTAAAATATTATGGTCTTTCATTTTTAAGCTAAAATCTAAAGAACTTAGTGGTTTTGGAAATTTATTTTTTCTTATTTCAAGCATAAAATATAATGCTCATAATTATATAAATTTTTTTATAATTAAAACATGACTTTATCATTTGATTATAAGTAAGATTATTGGCTTATAACTTGGCTAATTAAATATACAGATATTATGTAATTTGGATTAAAGGTAGGCAATTAAGTTACTATCTTGTGTTAAATTTAATAATAAGAATTAAATTAATTAATTTAGAATATTTTGAAAGAAGAGATTAATCCAGGACTCACACTCACAACTTCTGGTTTGTATACAGATGTGTTACCAATTACACTACCTGCAGCTCTGTCCAATCTTTGCTTTCATATCAATTAATTTAGAAGATATAACCATACAGTCTGTTGTCATGCCAACTGAGACAACTATGAGTCCATGATCCTGGCAGGCATTCAGCCAACTTTAAGCTTTTACATTGGAAAAATTTAAAAATTAATTAATTACTTAAGAATGTTCTGGAAGAAAATATATACTGATGTCGAGAGTCAAGGCAGTGACTCCCCACCAAATAAAAAAAATCCAGCAACAAATTGCTTACCTTTCCTTTCCTGGCAACATTTGGTGGTGTCATCTGTTATGATATTTTATTTTTAAAAACCTTTTATATTTTTAACTATTATAAAATGACAAAAAAAAACAATTTTGAGGCTAGGGATGGGTTTTATAAAAAAAAATTGTAAATGCTAATAATGAGTAAAACCATCATTAAGTCTGACCCTACTGCAGATACATATGACCCCCTTTATCTCCTTACCCCCTCAATCTTTAATCACTAAAATTTAATAGCATCAGTCTCCTAATAAACAAACCTCCCTGCAAAATTTCAGAAATTTTTGACAAAAAGCACAGGAATTACTAAGCTTTAAAGAAGATGGACAAAATTATGCCCCCTCACACACATACACAGAGAGAGACTAACATCCGTACATACAGAACCCTCTCAAATTTTTTTTTGCATATCTTGATGTTTCAAAGTCCCCTGGGTCCAAAAATGTAAAAATCTTGGGGGTCATTTTTTGACTGATTGCTGTACTTTCCCTCTGTTATATATAACAGCCAGGAAAGTAAAAGTCACTGACTGACTATATATACAGGAATCAGAGTTGCCAATTATTGGGGGTCGATTTCTCTCCCCCCAAAATACCGAAAATCTAAGTAATACTGAATATCTCATTTGAAAGATAATTGCTTTCTTAGGTAGTGTGCAAAATGTCAAGATTTTCTATAAAACTTTCTGGAATATAAGCGATTGAAAGATATAAAAATCACCAAAGAAGCTGTATTTTCTTTTTTTCTTCATCTGGCACTGCAGATGCTTGTAGAGAAAAACTATTGGGTCTAGAAAGCTCAAATTTTACACTTAAGCTTTTCTTGTTATCAGTTGTCATCTTGTTATAAGTCAAAGTTCATGGGTGTTTCCAAAAGAGCTATTTCAATTTTATGGCTTATAAGGATAAAACTGCATTGAAACAAATGAATTTTATTCAAAATGTTATTCAGAATAACAAAAGCTCAGATTTATGCAAATAAAAACTTTTTATAATGATTTTACTAAATGATGTATCAGCATTCGGCCATTGCTGAGCACTGACCAGACTTTACATCATCATGTTAGGTTGCAACATAATGACAAGTTTAAATATATTTAGAGATAAACATAGATAACATCATTGTTTCTAATGTGAGGCTCTAGAAATGTTCCAGAACCACACTAAAATCTAAAAATCTGTAAATTTGTTAATATTATAAACTATAATTTTTGTCCATAAAAGGAAATATTAAATTTATTAGAGGGGGGAAAAAACCTTTTCTGAGAAATTAGACAAAGGAAAACTAAACAATGTAAGTACTAAGATCAACTATCTCTGGTTGGAATCAAATTAAATATCAATTTTGACTCATCTCATGATCTGAGTTCAGATCTTGTTACACTTAGTACTAAGTGATGACCAATTAAAAAGTGGGGATGAGGAAAAATAGCTAATCAAAATGGTTGATCTGGGACCATAAATGATAAATTTCTGATTTTAAGGACACAGAGAACTTCTCTCTCTGACTTCTCATTGTGCAGCATCTTCCTTGGTTAAATTCTCCACTTCATCTTTGGCTCAAACTGGACTGATTATCACCTTCCCAACAGACCTTCTCACAACAACACCTTGGTGCAGTCAACTCTGAAGGATTCTTCTCTTGGGATTCTTTTTCTTTAGAAAAAAAAGAACCTGAAGATTTATAATCTTCACCTGCAGATCCAGAATATTATTCTTGTAACTTTATTTTTGTATTTAAATAAATCTGGACAATTTTTTTGTAACTGTTGAGTCTGACTCTGTGTCTGTCATACCCATATATGAATTGACACTTTTCTTTTCTTCTGACTTTAAGTGCAACTCTGCAACCTCACACTATCATCAAAGTTTACAGCAATTTCCTCTACAAAGATTTAGCTAAATTTTATGATTATAGGTCTAAAGTAACATATAAGTCAACTATCTATATTCATGCCGTCCTTCTCTTGAAGACTTTGTAGATTTCTATCCTTTCTAGTGTTTCAGCTGAGGCAGTTTTGTCACACAGTATAGTAATCACATACAACAAGGCTCTTTGTTCCATCTATAAGGAGATAGCCTGATGTAGTACACACAGAATTGTTTTTATAAGAAACCCTACAATTTTCTTACTTTTTAGAAATAAGATTCCATTGAGAGAAAATAGTGCCTTGGCTGAAACATTTGGAAAGAGTATAAATGTACAAAGCCTTCAGGAAAGAAATGGCTATTAACTTTAAAGATACAGACTCTATCTCACAGCCTGGAGAGTGCTATTTGAGCTTGCTTAATTCAATGCATTTGACATGCACAACTTTGCACATTTGATCTGTAATTTAAAACAAAATTGTTCTAAGATTTTAACTTTTTGTTCTATCATCATTTACACCTGCAGATGTGAATTGCAAAGTGGCATTACACTTGCATGTTCAAAGAAAACAATGAATGGATAGAATGCAATGATATTGTAGTAGAAAAAAGTAAATGGCCATGGAATGCAAAATGTCTATACATACCTATTTTGCTTCAGGCACTGCGCGACGGGTACCACAGGGATGAGTTTGTACTAGAGATCAGAGGTAGCGTACTGAGGGCGAGGCACAAATGACGTCTTGCCCTGTGCTGGGTCTGAGGCCACATCAGAATCCTGGGCAACGAGCGTGCCGACCAACTGGCCAAGGCGGGAGCCAGGGGCCCATTTATGACGGAGAAGGTAGCACCAACGGCTAGTCACATAAAAGGTACTCTACTGCAATGATCAATGACTCACTGGCAAGAGTGCTGGAACCTCAGTACAGTAGGTAGGTCAACCTCTGCCTTCGTGCCAGAAGTTGGCCTAACTCTGATCAGTTGTAATTGGAAGCTGACCCAAATCCTAACAGGACACGGGAAGTTTCCCCATTACATGTCCAGATTCAGATGTATGAATGGTTGCTGCTCCTGTGGGTGCCTGCGTGGCGACACGAGGCACTATGTACTTGAGTGCCCCCATACGGAGGACTAGCCCTCACACGAGTGTGTGAGGGCTAGTCACATTGACTGGACAAAGCCCGCAGACCAAGTACTTAAAATGCTTGCAGCAAGTAAAGGAAACTTTGAGACTTTAAAGGATATGATGGAAACAGTTCTCGGTCTTTTTGACCTCTAAGCTTGGAGTTTACATCAGGCTGGGTCCCCCTTTTGCTGGGAAGGGGACCCCACTGCCCGTTCAGAGAGTATCCCTCTCCTCTGGTAGAGTGCCCTAATGTGCGGCCCTGACCGCACTGAAACGTATGTTAATGTTAGAGGGTCGGACTTGGGAGCGATGAAGGCAAGGAAGGCATTAGGATTGGTGGCCCTCTGGACCCACCAGAACCCTAGCCCAAGCCAGAGTCAAAGCCAGAGCACTTATCCCTGGACCGATTTTCAGTATCTAGGAGCTCTGTGCCCACCGGGCGATGGACCAGCCTATGATTAGAACATCGTCTCTTAGTACTCTGTAGTGCCATTCGACCGAGCAGAGGCTATTACTTCAAGTTGATTAGATGAGACATACTTATTCTTAGGGCCCACCAGTGGCCAAGCAGTTTTGTTCCCTAAACGTTGGGAGTTCGGTCGTGAGTTTGCGCCTTGCCAGGACAGGCTGGTCATGTTGAATTTTCCAGGTTTTCTCCATGTCTGTAATGCCTAAATAGGGGCCAGTTACCCTTAAAAAGACCCCCTGGAAGGCATCCCCTAGGCAGACTGCCCAAGTGTTACATTGCCACAAATTAACAAAACAAACAAACAAACAATTTATTCTTAGAAAACCTTACATACAACAATTTATGATTTCTTGAAATTAATAAATAATAAATTAAAATCAGAGTATCTGTATTTCTTTCAGAATAAAAACACTTTCAAGTCTTCATCAATCAAAAAACAATTGATATCTAAACAAAAACATCTGAGATATAAAAAATTGTTCCAAGTAAAAACTTATATCAAATTTAGACAACAGTCAAAATTGTTCTTCATATTTTTTTTTTTTCCTTTTTGTAAAGATAAGCTTCTGGCACTTGGAATAGTACAAGTAAAAATGATGTTGCAAGTCTTATGAATACTGCTTTGAAGTGCCAAACTTATCTTATCCAAAGAAAAACTCCTAAGAAAAATTTTGACTGTTGTTTAAATTGTGATAAGTTTTTACTTGGCACAAGTTTTTTACATCTTAGATGTTTTTGTTTGTATTTTCTTCCAGAATATTCAAAAGTATTTAAATTAATTTTTGTTATCAAATTTAATACAAGATGATGACTTAATCGCGTATCTTCAGCCCAGTTATGTAATATTTGTATTTTTGTATAGCTTGATAATCCAGCATTATCATTTGATAAGTAATTATTTATAACTAGCAGATGAGCCCGGTCATTGTTACTTTTTGCTCGGGCAAAAAGTAACAATGGCCAAGATTAAGATTATTACATTATAGCCCATCTTACCCGTTTTCACTGGGTGCAAGAATTTCGTCCCCCTCTTCCGAGATTAATTAGAAAATTTTTAGATAAGTCTAAAAATATGTTCGATTTCCCACAAAAACTTTCATTTAAAATTGTACAGTAAAATCTGAGGTTTGGGGTAATCCTTAATCCTCCCTCTCTCCTGCGGGGGGATTTTGAAAAATTCCTTCTTAATGTACGTTCTCGTGACGTATCCTAACTGTGTACCAAATTTCAACTTTCAACTCCTAACCATTTGGGCTCTGTGCTTATTATTATTATTATCAACCCATCTTGATTATATTATAAGATTAGTGGTAGAACAGTTAAATATTTCAAAACATTTAAATATATTAATCAATAATGAAAACTTGAATAGTATGTTTATATTTTCTGTAATGTACAGATAATAAAGTAAAACTTAACTACTGATTACTACTAAATTTGAAAAACAGTTCAAAATGATTATTAAAAACTGTTTCTTAAAATATAGTAATTCATATTGTCATATTGACAGTAACAATTATTTTCCTTTATATTTTTTTTTTCCTCCCAGAGAATCTTTTAGTTTTTCTATCTATTATTATGTCACATTTAGCTGATACCGGTGCTAAGTGCTATGCATGACTGAAGTCAAAGTATAGCTATCCAAACAAGTGTAACATTAAGCTTCTGTGTTCTTGACATGTGTCAACATCTAGAAATTTCCTAACTTTGTGACATGTGTTCAATATTGTGGCTTTCTGTAGTGTCATGTATGTTTTTTTAAGGTTTAACGTTTCTAGACTTTTGTTTAGTGTATGTGGAATAGCACTTATCCATCCTCTACAGCTGCCTTATTTCTTGGGTGAGTGGAATATACTTGTTGATTTTTTCATTGTGAATATTTTTCATGTTATGAGTGTTTAGAATGGAGATTTCTGTATGTAAACAATTCTATTTGTATTTGTCAATGAAAGTGATTTCAAATCTATTGTAATGAAGTGTTAGAGTAAATTTTATCTGTCATTTTCTAATACTGCCTATGAAGTATATTTGTATTATAGTACCTGGGTGTTTTAATAAACTGTGTTTGTATGTAGTCTCTTGTATTATATTTACTATTTGATTACACCTATGTAAATAATTATATATAATCTGTGCTAAGAACTTGCAACCAGAAGTTATATGCTGTATTGTTTCTGACAGAATCGGACATTTTCTCCAAGAATCATATATGAATGATGTATCCTTCAGAATGTATTCTGTAGTATTTAGTGTTTATAGCTTGATATTGAATGGCAAATATAAATTTCTGTGTCTCTCCAAACAGGCAAGACCTAGTCAGCCAGTAGTTTGACACATTTTATCAACGTAGTCCTGAGCTATGTTGTAGGCATGCCAGCCATGAAGTGCCGTTTGAACCCATGACTGCTTATTGATGTCTGTTATTTATGTGTTGAACTATGTCCAGGTGCTCAGAGTGTAAGTTTGAAGGCATGTTACTGATTGTCAAAGTTATAGCTTTATGTAATCTTGATGTTTCTTGTATTTTGTGGAAAAACTTGCAGTGTCAGAATTAATTTGTAGTGCAGGTTAACTATATTAGTCAGGCCATAGCCACCTTTACGAGGAAGAGTTAGTCTCTATGAATAATTTTGAATTATTTATGCTTATTATGTGTTCTTGTTTTCGTTTGGAGTTGCTCAAGATCTGTGTGTCCAGTATATAACTCCAAAAGAATAAGTGAGTATAGGGACAACATAAATATTAATAGCTTTAATAGTATGTTTTGCATTTAGGTATGTTCTCAGTACTGCATATCTGGTATTCAAGTGTTAATCTTTGTTTTATCAGTGCATATTTGATCACCTGATGTGCTTTTTGACTTCCACCTTTTTTCGTAAATGACTGCCTTGAGAATTGCCCAAAAATCCTCGATTTTACTTAATTTCTGGCATGTTTACAGGGTTATCCTTCTTTTTGATAAATGTGATATTTTGTTGTTGCTAATAATCCCATACAGTTTTGGCATAATGGGAGCTTGGTCTAGTCAAAAGACATAATTTGCTTGAGAATAGTTCTTTCAAATGTAAGGCGTTGTTGTTGTATACATTCATTTAAATATCACTGGATAGTAAAACTTTATTTTCTGATTAGGGCTTATTCAGTTCTTTGTCTCATTGCAATCCAAACCAAAATTTTGCCCTCAAATTTATTTTTCTTGAAAATCTATATATTGGCAAGTGTAGAGCAGATATCAAATCCATCATTATCATAGATCATTGAATGCAAGAAGATGAAATAAAATTTGTCATCCAAAATGAAAAATTTTTCGGAGAACTTTTGCAGTAACTTTCATGCTTCATCTTTGCCAGTAATCTGTGTGTCTCTATTTTGTTCAGAATTACCTGTTTCTTTTGATATTTAATGTTTTTGTTTTCAAAGCGTTGTGGAGTCAAATACATTAAATTTTCAGTTTCAGTGGTACAGTCTTTCTTTTCTGTGATAGTAATTCACTCTTGAAACATTAGAGAGTGCAGTATTTGTGGAATGGAGAGTACAGTCTGTTTTCAGTTTCTTCATTTGCAAAATGGTTTACTGTAAACTTTTTACTTAATGTTTTATTTAATATATAAAAGTCATATACTTTTTGTGTAAAGCATTTTTTTTTTTTTTTTCATTGCAATTTTACAGAAAAAGATTATGAAATGTCCTACAGCATTCCATATGCTTTTAAATTATAGCACTTTAGCCTAAAGTTAACTAGAGCCTGAAATATTTTGTTTAGTGCATATTTTGGATTTTTCTGGGCACCTGTTTATATATATCAGGTTAGTCCATAAGTTCATGCGTATTTTTATCTACAAAAAAAGCAGCAAAAAATGTTAATTAAATTTTATTTCAATCTATAATGTATTCACCATTATTTTGTACAATTTCTTGCCATCTTGATGGATGCTTTTTAATCCCGTCTTCGTAAAATGATTTCGGTTTTGAATCAAAATATTCAGAAATAGCTTTTTTTACATTGTTCTCATCCTCAAAAGTTTTCCCTTTTAAAAAATTCTGCAAACTGCAAAAAAGATGATAATCACTGGGAGCAATATCTGGTGAATATGGTGGATGAGGTAAAATTTTCCAGTTGTAGCTTTCAAGTTTCTGTACAGTTATTTTTGCAGTGTGGTCTGGCATTGTTATGCTGCAAGAGAACCTGCTTTCTGTTCACTAACGACGGTCGATTTTTTTTCAATTTTTCATTTAAACGTTCTAATTGCTCACAATACATTTGAGCCGTAATTGTTTGATTAGGTTCTAACAGCACAAAGTGAATTACATCTAACATATCCCACCAAACAGACAAAAGAATTTTTTTTGGATGCAACCCACCTTTTGCAGTCTGTTTTGGCTGCTTGTTGCAATCCACCTATTGTCTTTTTCTCATCACATTATTATAGAGGATCCATTTTTCGTCTCCAGTAACCAGCCTACCAAGAAAAGGTTCTAAAGCAATACGGGATAAAAGAGACGTGCAAATGTTTACACGTTGTTGTCGGTTAGCTATTGACAGTTCATGTGGTATCCATTTTCCTAGCTTTGAAACTTTTCTGATTTGTTGTAGGTGTCTATGAACAGTTCCATGGGATGAATTTAAATGTTCCACAATTTCATAAACTGTTAAAGATGGTTCTGCTTCAACTAGTGCAGAGAGAGCATCATTATCAAAGTCAACGGGTCTTCCAGTACGAGCCTTATCCTCCACACTAAAATCATTGTTTCTAAATCTTTTAAACCACTTCTGCGCAGTCCTTGCACTAATTACAATTTGATTATGTACAGTATTTATTTTTTCGGCTGCATTTGTAGCATTTTCACCACTTAAAAATAAAAAGTATAAAACATATCTTTTATATTCATTGGTTACTTCCATTTTAAGGAAAATAAACAATTGAAATGTTCACAATTCTGAACAGTATTATATGAATGAGATCCAATTTAACACTTCAGTGTAAAAATTATCACATTAGACTGACATTTTTAACAGCAAAACAAGATTTTTCTCAAGGTCATAAAAATGTCCATGGACTTATGGATTGACCTGATAAAATATTTTTTTTTTTGAAAACTAAATATTGAAATTTTTATAAATAATAAAATGTTTGTGGAGAATATAATGGTTTGTTTTATTTCTTTTATTGTAGGAGAAGAAAGTGACGAATTTCTATCAGGTGAAGAATTTGCTAGCAGTAAAAGAGGAAGATCTAAAACAAAAAGAACTCGAGCAAAAAGCAAAAGGAAAACTGTTAAATCAAGGTTTTGTCTTTTAGTTAATCTGTTGTTATAGTAAAAGTATTATTCTGAAATATAATTTTAAAATGCATATTTTAGAAAAAGAAAACGTGGAAATAAATCAGATGATGATTATGAAGATGATGAGGATGACGATGATGATTTTAACAATGGAGATGATAATTCTGATAGTGTCAATGAATCAGATGATAATACCAATGATGATGATGTTTCAAATGGTAATGAAACAGGAAAAAAGTTGCCAGAAGTTGATAAAAAGAAATCAGATTCTTTATGGGCTGATTTTTTAAAAGATGTTGAGCCTCCTGCAAAATCCAAACCTAAAACAGAGCAAAATTTGCAGACACAGGTAAATTATCTAATCATTAAATTTATCATAAATTGATATTATAACTAATTACATTGTTCTGTTCACAAAATGTTCATAACGCTAATTAATTATCCATGTATTTCGATAATTAATTAGCACTGGAGTTCATAAAACTTTGAATTCATTGAACTAATATAATGCAGAATTCATTGAACAAATGAATTCCAAGTTATATAAAAGAAAATACTTAATCAAAAAATGATTAATAGGAGTTTTAAAACATTTACAGATAGAAAAACATTGTTTTTGGTGTTCATTTTTAACTTTTACAATCTATCAGCTTTGAGAATATAAATATGAAGAATTATAAAATGAATATAGAAGGACCCTGCTATATACAACCAATACATTCTAAGACCTCTTGCAAAAAAGTGAACCTTATTAATTATTAAGTATTTCCTATACTAGCCTACCGATCACAGAGGATTCTCTGGAAAATCTTAAAAATTTGCCAACCACTTTGCTGGTTTTAAATTTTTTTTTACCATTTCAAATTATTATCACTACCAGTTTTACTTACTAATTAATGTAAGTGCTGGTAGCTTTAACAGTTTGGTGTCTTGAAAGCAAAAGTAACATATTAAACTGTCACTTAGAAATAGGAATCATTTTTGAAACATTTTGAATAACATATTGATCTCAATGCTTAAACAGTATTTTACATGTTGTCATACAAACTTTTTATGCTTTAGTTTACTGAAAAAAGATCAGTGATAAAAAATATTCTGTCAGTTAATAAAAAAAAAAAATCTGCAATCTGGAAATGCTGGGTGGCATTGTACAGAAATTGCCTTCAGTTCTCAACATGACTTCTTGCTTTTCTGTCAAAACTTGCCACATGACATTATGACATTGCTAGATATGTAGAGTTCAACATTCTGCTATTTTTCCTGACATGTGCTTTGTGATTTAATTTTACACTGAATATCAAAATAAGCAGACTAAGGTTCTTATTGCCTTGCCACTCTAATAAAAATATTGCCAAGTGGTGATTTTCACACTATGCAGTGTGACCTCTGCTTTAACACATTTATATATTATATATATATAACATATTTTAAACTTTTGTAAACTTTGTATGTATTTTTCTGTAATTTACTTTGTTAATCTCGTTCCGTTTGGAATGAGGTTAACAACAATAATAAAGAATAAAGAGAGGTGAACTAAATAAAAAATATTGTTTCTGATCAGTAAGACTAAATATCTGCATTCATAATTTTCCAGTATAATAAGTCCTGTTAATTGATAAATGTACTTAGTATACAAAGATAAATTTAAGAATTGAAGAATAAAGAGAGTTCGAGTGAGGACCCGAAAGTGAATGGACTTGTTATTTTATGGTCTCCAATTTTCTTTTGTCTTGCTCGCCCCACACTTGACCCCACAACTACGACTGCAGAATAATACGACATATATATATATATATATATACATATATATGTAAAGGCAACTAAATAGCATAATACTGTACTTGTAAATTATAAAAACAACTTTTGAAAATTTTCAAAAGAAGAATTTTTTCTTTTTTCTCACTAAATTTAAAATTTTAATTTTTTTTTCTCTAAAATTAGCCCTTTATAGCTTTTCTTTGGCTTATCAAAGCTATCAGTATCACTATTCTTGACTTTGGAACTGTAGTTGTAAAGTAATTAGCATAAAGGAAACAAGGATTGGATTGGATTGGTTTGATGATATAAAGAAATGGGTAATTCCCTCCTGGGAGAACTTTTATGGGAAACTAGCTCCTATTTAGGCATTAGCCATAAAAAAAGAAAAACCAGGAAAACTCCATGTATCCAGCCTTTGGTCAGGTGTGAACCCATGACCAACTACCAGTGTTCAGTGGTTTTATCTACTTGGCCACCGATGGGCTAAAAGAAACAAAGAAAAGCAATGATATCACACAGATGACCTGTTACAAGCAAGATCTCAAGAAAAGACTGATGTGAGTTCCAATGTTTAGTGCAAAAGAGAGAAATGATCATAGCACTTTCCCAGAACAAGAATGATGAAGGTGCTGTGATGAATGTATGATGAGAAAAAAGTGCATAACTAAGTTTTTTTCTTTATTGCCAATAGCATAAACCTGAAATCATGTGTGGCAAGTCTGCACATGGCAAGGTCATACTGCATTCAGCATTTTAGTTTTATTATTTTTTTTCACAATATTTTGTATGATAAAAATAATCTAAACATTTGGATCAACAGAAAATGGAGGTAATTGAAGATCTGTTTTGGTGACAATAAAAAAAAATTATATTAAAATAGAAATACACTTTATAAAATTTTTATGGCTTTATTTCATGCTATGAAATAAAGTGGAACTTCTCAAGAAACCAAATTTTAATAGTTGACTCTGATTTTAAATTAGATTTTAGAATTACTGAGTCAATTTGGATATACAGGAGAATCTCATTTAACAGATTGCAGAATAACATTTTTTCCCAGGCAGTGGCGTAGCGTGGGTGTCAGCCGCCCGGGGCAGAGGAAAATTTCACCGCCCCCCTTATTTAGGTATCTCAATTTAAAAGACTAAAATATACAGTAATTCTAAAGAACTTTTCGGCAAGAACAATCATCATTATTGTGTATTGTACATGTTACAAATAAAAAAATCATGTATATATGTTTTACAACATAATAATCACATTTATTACAAAAATTTTTACAAGATATTATTATTATTTATTGTGAAATTTTGCCGCCCCCTAAAAGTGCCACCCGGGGCGGGCCGCTCCTGCCGCCCCCGCTACGCTACGCCACTGTTCCCATGTCCCATCAAATCAAAGTAATTTTACCTCCTTTTAATAGATCAGTAACTTTGAATAACAGATTTCTTTTTCTAGACCTATCTATTGTAAACTGTAAACTATTGTATCAAGTTTAGTTAATATATGGATGTTTTTGAGAATTTGCAAAGTTTGATGGTGCATTTGTTACATCCAGGATTTGTATAATTGAAGAATTGTACAAAGAGAGTCAGCAGGTTGATATCATCAAGGAGAAGCCACCTAGTGAATATTCTGATACTGGTCTAAGTGTAGTGCCAAAATTTAGTGAAGCCATAGTCTTTCAAAGTTTTGCAAACCTTCATAATAAGTTTCAGCATAAATGAACAGGCTGTACTGTACAGTACATGACATTGCTAATAGCAAGCAGTTGTATTCAATAGGCAGAAAAGCACCATGAAAACAAGATGGACAAGTTGTTTTAACAAATTGCAAAGTCAAGTGTAGTGCTAATAAGCATATGTAATTAGTCTCTTTTTTATGCTTAAAGTATATACAGTTTCTGTCTGCTTTGTTGTACACACATACAGCATAATATGTGATCTTGTAACATACATGTTCTTTAGAATAAAGGATAGAGATCTTAATAGACTGAATAATTTCAAGTACAGGTATTTCTTTTATGTTGAGGTTAAAACATGGAAATTTTTTCGAATAATGGATTTTTCCTGGGTGTACAGGAAATTTGTTGTTCACGATAACAGATTTTCAGAACAATGGATGATTTTTGGAGCCTAAGCTATCCATTAAAATGAGATTCTACTGTATATGAGAAGCTTAGAACATATATAATATAATGTTAGGGCAGACTAGACAATGTGAATTCCATGTTTTGTAGTCTTCACAGGTTAACTTGAAGTAAGCTGTTGTATTTGGTATGGTGGATAGTGGCATTTGCAGAATCTTGCATGAATGTTTTCATTATCACTTACACAAGATCCAAGTTATTCAGGAGCATAGTGAACAAGTCAACAGGCAGCAACTTCAGCTTTGTAACAAATCTCTGGGTGACAAAAACAGATTACTGATGTCAGATAAGCTCTGCTTCTATATGTCTGAGTTTGTGAACAAACAGAACTGTTGTTTCTGGACTGAAAACCATCCATGTGAATTTCAGTAGCAATTTCCACATAGTGCTAAAATAATTGTGGTGTGCCATTTCATCCAACAGCATTAGCAGCCAATATATTTTTTAAGACAAGAAGGACTGCTTTAACAGTAATACTGAGTGCTGCTCAGCCAGGTGCAAAACATTTCTGAGACATGAGGTTAATCCTTGTCACATATGGTTCCAGCAAGATGGACCAACCATTCATAGATGTCTTCATGACAATTTTCAAAGAAATGTTTTAAGCTGGATTATTTCTTACTTTGGGAACATCATCTGGACTGCACTAGATTAATTTTTGTGGGACTGTGTGAAACTTAATGTTTTTGAACAACATTTGGCCAGTATGAATAAACTAAGAGTGAATTTGGGAGTACATTTGAGGGATTCTGAAAGACACTTTACAGCAAGTTTTATTATTTTTTCAGCCTGGCTAAATGTGTGTATTAATCATCATGATGGACACTTACCTAATATCATTTTCAACATTAATTCTCCATAAAATGATGAATATACTGTATCAATGTAAAATAATAAATAGTCATGTTTTTCTCTGAAATGTCCTTTTATTTTCAATACCATCAGGTTTTTCTGGCACATCCATATATATAATATTTGCATAACAATAAAATTAGTCCAGATATTTATTGAATGTTCCTCACAGTTTATCATTTTACAGGTTTTAATTGCATTTATAACGAGTTTTCAACAAACTTTGATATTTTTTTTACTCTGTTACAATGATTTTATTTTTTTTTTCAAATGCATAAACTATGAATAGTTTCTGAACAAACTTTAAAAGGGAATGATCAGTTTACGTCAGTTGTCTTATTTGTAATGAATTCACATTTGAAAGGTTTAACTATTATTTGTTTGATAAAACTAAAAATATTTTATTAAAAATCTATGGATCTGAAACATTCATTTGTCATTTTCTGTTATTTTACAGTTTAAGTTGAGTATTTAATGAAAGTATTATTATTTTTTTTTATTCTAGTCAGATTCAGTAAAGCAGAAAGCCGAAAAAGCTTCTGTTCCAAATAAGAAAATCATAACTGAAGTTTTTGATTTTGCTGGAGAATCAGTATCGTAAGTAATCACTTTATTTCTTGTTAACAAAATTTTAACATTACAAACACCAATAATTTATAAAATAATGTGCAATTATTTATTGTGACATTGTCACAATGCCAGGCTGCAATCTTTAATCATATTTTTAAATCATTTAAATTAAAATATATGCTCTTCACTTCAAATTAGTAGTGACTTGCCCCTGTACATCATACTTTCCTTTAGCAATAGAGTTATGCCTGTCATCTATCTAACACTTTTCAGGGAAAACTTTTTAAATTAAAATAACACGTATTCCAGCTTGCATTAGAAGTTCGTATATAGTTAATTGGAGCCTCCTGTCCCTATTGTTTCCATATTTGGTCTTGTCTTTTATCTATCTGACATTGTTCTCAAAATTAAGGAAAGACAGACTGAAAGACGGACAACAGTGGGAATTTATAGTCTACAGTATTTTACAAATTGCAGCCCAAAAATAAAAAATATTTAAGTTTGAATTAGTTCACTGTAAAAACATCTAATAATATGATATCCTATGTCTGTGTTTATATTTAATATATAATAGCAAACAAACATTCTTGCTTTAATATATAAGGCAAGAATGTTTGTTTGTTTGCTAGAGGTAATCTCAGAATCTACTGAATCGATTTTTTAAAAATTCTTTCGTTATTGGAAAGTGTATTCCTTATAGATGAGCATAGGCTATATGCTATTTTTATATTAAAGAAGGAAAATGCACAAAAAAGATGTTTTTACCATAGCATTTGTCCTGCATCATTGTTTGCCTGCTCCATTGAAGGTCAATCCCCTTTGTCACCTAATGGGCTTTTGTAAACTTTTTATCTTATATTTTCAATTTCAGTTTTAATGCATGCAGTTCAGGTAGTTGTGTATATGCTTCATTTCTATTGTCTTAGTTGTTTGTTTCTTATAATAATACTCTTGTTACCAGATACTTAGAACTATAAGGAGGATATATTTACTTACCTTAGATGAAAGTAAACTTTTGTACATAGGTCTACAGTATTTTTGTGTGTTTTTGTTTTGTGTCATTGTTTTAGTATTAACTCTACTGTACCCATTATTTAAAAAGGAGAATTAGTCTTATGTTATGAGTTATCTACCTACATAAATGGAGTTTTTTCAGTTACTTTTCAGGTGTAGGCATATGCAAGTGAGCCATTTTGATGATAAAATATTTAAAAGTCTCAATTGTCATGAAATATAGTTGTGTTATGGGCTCCCCACTCTTTATGCTGATTTTATCTCCCCTACAAACTGCCAGACCCTTTGACTGATCTGGACCAAATTCCACATACTTGCGATCTGTACTGTATGGACTACCATAAAACTTGGACCCCCTCACTCCTCCTCTGATTTCATCCCTACAAATGAAACCCTTTGACTGATTTCCACCCAATTTTGCATTGTTGCTCTGCCACCCTGTGAAAAACATACACTTCCTTATAACAAGGATAACTAACTCTCTCCCTGAATTCCTAGGTAATTCTGGAAATTCTTTACTAGAATATATCTAAAGCACTTTTCTAAAATCTCATATCTATGTATATACATGTGCATACACACATCATTTAATAGAGGAGTTAATTAATATATTTATAATAATTTTGTTATATTAAATACTATTTTGAGTTTTCTTAAATATGATTTTAAGAAATTTTTCTATTAATTTACTCATTGTAAAATTTGACTATGTAATTGTTGTAGTAATTGTTATAGTGTAGCATTCTAGTTCATTTAATATTTAATTTACTTTTATTTGATATAAATCTTAGAAGAAAATTTAAATTTAAGTATTTTTCCCCCTTCTTTTTTAATCTAAAAATTAAGTTATTTGAGTTCAAATTTTTTTCTAATTATAAAATATTTACAAAAATTCTGAAATAAAATAAATGTTTAAATATCTGTTTAGAGTAACAAAAGAAGTTGATGTAGATTCAGAAGAAGCTAAGAAATTTGAAGACAAAGCTGAAAATAAAGCTGCCGAACAACCAGAATCTAATAAAAGTGCTCAAGTTGGGTAAATTTACTTTGAATGTCTTTCTAATATGAAAATGTTTCTAAATTGTTTATATTTTAACTTTAGCTCATTTTGCACATATTCATATTTACATAAAACAGATTGCTTTTAACTTAAATAACTGAAAATTAATAGTCTGTTTTTAAGTTAAGAGGCAACAATGAGAATGAGAGCAAAATTAAAGCAAAGCTAACTGAAGTATAGTACTTTTATGAAGTCCTTCTGAGAAAAATAATGAATTTAAAATTTTAAGTAAATGATCTCATAAAAATTGATTTTTTTTAAATTAAATAATTATGTAATTATTATTAATTACTTAATAATTCAAGAAATAATTGAAATAAAAAACTAACTTCAATTAAACTTGGTTTTTGAATTATATGTTTGTTTAATTTTTTATTTTTTACTTGATTGGGAAATAAAAACTACATTCTTATAATTCATGTGTTAATAATTTATGTAATTTATATTACAAAAATGATTTAAGTAAATAAATCAAAAAGTTATTTTATTTAAATTTTAGTTTAAAATTACTACAATTCAATTATTTTAGCAGCAATAATTTTTTCATTTCAATAATTTACTACCACTAAGCATATGAATTTTTCACAATAAAATCAAAGTTAATATTTGCTAAATATTTTAGTTTTGGTAAACTCGTATTAATATTGATTATTACCGTATTTTACGGACTATAAGACGCTACAGAGTATAAGACGCACCTGAATTTTAAAGGCAATTTTTTGAAGAAAAAAGTGCGTCTTATAGTCCGTAAAATACGGTAATTAGACGAATTTTTTGAGGATCACAGTTATAATTATCATATATTTGCTGACCATTTATATAGTAGTTCTTTTAGCTTTCTTTATAAGTAGTTTTCTTCATTTTTGAAATTATTATTAATATTAATAATAATTTAATGTGTGATTTATGGATGATAATGTTCAAGGAGAAATTTTTGTATTAGGATATATTAAAATGCAGATTTAAAATGTAATTCATGAAAATTTTTAATAAAATTTAAATATTTCCAAATGTAATTATTTTCTTTTTATACATATATTATTTATTGAATTTTGATTAGAAAAAGTTAAATATAAAAAATATTTATGTTTAGTTAGATATAAATTTTTAAAATGTATGCAGTGATATAACAATGACTGTGTTGTAACTCAGGCAAACAGCAATAAATATTCAAACTAAATCTTGTGTTTGGTGAACTTATTTTACTTATTTAATTGAGAAATTAATATAATAAAAATTCAGTATAGATGAACACACTATTCTATCAGCTGGAGTGTAAGCAAAGGCATATCATGTTTTAATGTCATATATGTAGCACTACTATCATGATACTACACTGTTTAAAATATTTATATTCTGTTGGAGATGTTTATTTTGACTTATATAGCAAAAGTGCATCATAGTATAAAAGGACTGTCTTAAAAGTAAGTGTACTGATTTTTATTTAATGACTGTGCAGCTTAACACATCATTAACTGGTATTTTCACATTGCTAGATATCTTATCAGCATGTCTAGACTATTTCAAGTTGATTGGTTAATTAAGTCAAACATACACAATCTCTATTTGTGTAAGATAGTGTTTTAACACATGTTACATTTGAAATGGAGAAAAATCTTAAACTACATTATGCTATCAAGTTTTGTGTGAAACTGAAGAAATCTGCAACTGAGACATTTGCAGATTTAACCGAAGCTTATGGAGATGCCACTTTATCGAGAAACATGGTGTTTAGATGACACAAAGATCCAGGATAAAGATGATGCATATCATTATTTTGATAGCTGTGAAATTGTGCACAAAGAATTTTTACCTTCAGGACAGACAGTTCAGGCCTTCTACAAAGATGTCTTGGAACAACTTCAAAAATGGATCAAGCTAGTATGCAGGGACAGTGCAGCAGATTGAGTGCTGCACCACATGATAATGCACCTGCTCACACAGCGCTATCAATTCAAGAATTTTTGGCCAACAAAAAACCCCACATTCTCACAACCTCTGTACAGCCCTGACCCAGCTCCATGTGACTTCTACCTGTTCCCTAAGATAAAATCTAAGTTGAAAGGTCATGATTTCAGGATGGTGGAAAACATCAAAAAAGTTGAACTGATGAACTAAACACCCTTAAGGAAAACAACTTCAAGTACTACTACAACTAGTGGAAAAAACTTTGCAACCACTGTGTGACTTCACAAGGGTCATACTTTGAAAGAGATCATTTGTAGTTGTAACTCTTGTATACTTTGAAATAAAAAATTAGTACACTTACTTTTGGGACAAACCTTGTACTGTCTTCATGTTTCATTTCTAGCCTATCATTAGCCTACTGTATTTGCAAGATCAACATATATGTCAGATATAGTTCTAAACCAGAATTTTGAGCTGAGAATCTTGAAGTTGATCTTATATGCTGAAAATGGAGGACTAGAATGCAAATGTTAGTTTGGCATATTAGAGCAAATATTTATGTTACAATTTAAGTATTAATTTTTTATATGTTTTCTGCAGAAACAAATTGAGAATCAAATATAACAAAGTTAATTGATAAACTGGAACTTTTCGATTAACACTGATATGCACAAAATAACACCTTTCTTACTTATTCCAGCAACATTTATTCTGAATTACGAAAGTTTTCAGCCATATTTAGAGGTCACTTATCAAACATTTTGATAAATGGAATAGCTTTTTACTTGAAGAAAGCCTCTAAATATGGCCAGAAACCTTTGTAATTCAGAATAAACACTGCTGAAATAAGTAAGGTGTAATTCTGTTCATATCAGTGTCAAATATAACAGTTGTCAAGAATTCTTATGTTTAAACAGTTAATGCAAAATACTTTATTTTGATTATAATGCTTATGTACTTGGAAATTTTCATTTTATTAATTTAAAAGTTCTTAATTTTTATAAGGTTCAAACCAGGGGATGCAAACTGACAGCCCACAGGCTGAATACGGCTCATTAAGGCTTCATATCTGGCCCACAGCCTTGATGATTTCTTTTATAAAAACCAATGTTTCTATCATCTTGCAAGGGTTAAAATAGAAAAAGTTTAAATGTCTAACTGTTTACATAAGTTGTAAAGGCCCGGCAACAAAAGGGCTTTTTTTGGAGCCTTTTTTTTAATTATAGTATTTGTTTTGGTTTACCAAATAATATTAAATATACATGATGACATGTATTTGACAGGCTGCTTGCTGCATTTGAGTTTGAGATCTCTGGTCTAAAACTTATATATTAAATATATTAAATATTTTGCAAAAGTTAACTGCAAATTATTTACCTTATCAGATTAAGTAGATAATTAACTTAATTTTTCTGTACTACTTTTCTTAGATTTTATTTTTATTAAGTTATTAGCTAATAAACATTTTAGCAGACTTTGAAGGATCTCATTTTTCAAAGTTATTAAAATTGCTGTTATTTTTCATTCAACCTCAATTGTAGTCTGTTGAATGTTTGAGGTAGCTAAGATATCAGTCTGTTGTTTTAGAAACCAAGATTGAATCTTGATGATCAACTCCCTTGGAATATTACATTGATGAGTTTGTCCTGGATGTATCAGGTCTTGTCTCTGATCTCTTGACTGCCTCCATTGTGGCTCTGGCCAAATCCATTAAAAGTATGATTAAAATAAGCTTTCTTAGTGCTGACAAGACTGTTTAAAAAAAAAAAAATGTATACATACATTCTGTAATGTTTTCTTCAAAATATACAATAATAGATTTGATAATCTGATGACAGGTAGTAAGAGGAGTCTACATGCTTCTCTGAGAGACCTAAGTTTGAATCTGGTTTAAATCCTCAAATTTTTGTGGGTGATTTTACCTGACAATGTTGGACCCTCTTTACTTATTCATACTTTTATTTGCTTTTTGTTAGATATGAATATAAAAACTGTTTGTCGTGATATTATAGGAAGTGCTCATTAGTTCAAAATTCAAGGGATAAAATAATTGACTTTGAATTATCTGAGATTTAGGTTACATATTTCTCTACAATATGCAAAATTCCACATAACTGATGTAATTTATTAAGGAAATGGAATATGGCTACATATACAAAATGCTATTTTTGTTAACTAATAATTAATAATAATAATAATAATAATAATAATATGAATAAACTGCAGGTAAACAGTGGTCACCACCTGGTCGTGGTGGGAGAGCCCAGTAATTTTACTGATCCATAGGGCAATGCAGGCTGGAGCATAAGCTCCTGGTAGGGACACCCATGCCAGTAAGGTCTATGGGGAGAAATGAAGCTAAGAGTGACCACACCCACATTCTGTGGAGATATTTATTATGGTAATAACTAGATCAAAGTGTGATACCGGCTCGGACGTCGCCCGGGTTAACAAGGTCCGCGTTCGTGGGTTAGGCAGAGGCTCACGTTCGAAAAATAGGTCACAGTCTCCCTTGGTTACCGGTGGCGAAAGCAGCACCGGCCCAAGCATGGCTACTGCAATGCCCTCAACAGATGTGAGGAACCAACCCAGCCTTGGTGTTTCTGTGGCAATGCATCCACAGACCACAAAGGCTGGAAAACCACGCCAACGGATGAAATGGACAGTAGAAATGAACGAGTTTATCATCCGTACTTACTACACAATCACAAAACTCGAAACAAACATGACAGCATACAGACAACAACTACACCATAGATTCACACAACAGTATCCTCATCTCACTGTCACCGAACAAAGGGTTGTTGATCAAAAAAGAACAATTATACACAACAACCTTATTCCACAAACAACACTTGAACTTATCAAACAACAGGTTGCTGATCAAATACATCAACAGACAGAAACATCTAACATTAATGAAGATCATGTAACCTGTCAGGATAATCCAGCAACAAGCATTGATAATAACACACATACAACAATTACCACTAATGATACTACAGACACTTCTTCATCCATCACTGATAACATAGACATGAATTTAGTTAATACGCTCTCACTTATATTTCAGGAAACACTCACTAAATATACAGGTACAGATCCCACACAACGACCACGAATACCAAAAATCAACACGTCGAAGGAAGTAGGAAAAACACTAAATTATGTAAACACTCACTTACTACCACACTACATTCATTCAATTTCTACACTCGCAGACATTCATACATTAGTTTATGCTGGGGCAGTCACAGTAGTGACACACCATGGACTGAAAGTACAATCACAGACAAACACACAGAAAACAAAATTCTATCACAAGCCTGCCTGGCAGAGAAGAATAGAAACACAAATAAATGACATTAGACAGCAATTAGGCAAGCTGACACAATACGCTAAAAACAACATAACACCCAAATTAAGGAAACAGCTCAAAAACATTTTCAAGAAAATAAAAACACACACAAAACATGAACATCACAACACACGCATTACAGAATACATTGATACACTAAAACAAAAACTTGCTGCCAAAGCACGTAGACTCAAACGATACAAAACATGTACACTACGAAAACAACAAAATAAATTATTTACAAACAATGAAAAACTCTTTTACAGACAAATCAATAACAAAGCAAACACTGTTACACAGCACAGTGGCACACCAACAGAAGAAGAACTCACAACATATTGGTCTTCTCTTTGGTCCAGTGCTGTCACGCATAATGCTGATGCAGGCTGGATCGAGGAGGAGAACAGAAACTTGCACAACATACCAACTATGCCCTGTGTTGAAATAAGCATACATGATTTCCAATACACTGTTAACAGAACACACAACTGGAAGACACCTGGTGTAGACAACATTCACAATTTCTGGTACAAAAAGTTTACATCACTGCACCAGGAACTAGCTAAACATCTAACACACATCATCATCAATCCACAAGACATGCCAAATTTTCTTACCCAGGGCATCACCTACATGAAACCTAAAAACAACAATACCACAGACCCCACACAATACAGACCAATTACATGTCTTCCAACACTCTACAAATTATTGACATCCTGTATCGCAAACAAAATATACAAACACGTTGAAGAACACAACATTCTAACAGAACAGCAAAAAGGTTGTCGTAGAAAACACAGGGGATGCAAAGAACAGTTACTCATAGATTCAGTCATTCTACGGCAAGCACACAAACAACACAGAAACATACACATGGCATATATAGACTACAGAAAAGCATTCGACAGTGTTCCACACAGTTGGCTGCTACATATTCTACACATGTACAAAATACATCCATCACTCATTGCATTCTTTCAAAACACTATGCAGCACTGGAGAACAACACTACATCTCAGGGTTAGTAACACTTCCATACAAACAAACCAAATTTTTATTAGGCGAGGAATATTTCAAGGAGATTCCTTGAGTCCTCTCTGGTTCTGCTTAGCCCTGAACCCATTATCCAACATGTTAAACAACACGCAATATGGTTACAATATCAGACATGAAAAAACAACACAGTTTACACTGTCACATCTCATGTACATGGATGACATAAAACTTTATGCATCCACACAAAAACAACTTCATCAACTCCTACAAATCACACATTCATACACCAAGGACATACAAATGGAATTTGGCCTAGATAAATGCAAAACAGTTCACATAGAAAAAGGAATCCTGAAGAAAGAAGATTTTGCACTTGGAAATGGAGACATTATTGAATCCATGGAAGAGGGCGAGTTCTACAAGTATTTAGGATTCCAACAGGCCAAACTAACAGAACATACACAAATAAAGCAAAGATTAATTAAAGAATACCAAAGTAGGTTAAATGCTATTCTCAGAACAGAGTTAAATGCAAAACACACAGTTAAAGCAATAAACACATATGTCATCCCAGTACTCACATATTCTTTTGGAGTTATACATTGGACTCACACAGATCTCGAGCAACTCCAAAGGAAAACAAGAACAACACTTACTAAGCATAAACAACATCATCCTAAATCCGCCACAGAAAGATTAATTCTTCCACGTAAAGATGGCGGACGTGGCCTGATTGACATAGTTAACCTTCACTACAAACAAATACAGTCACTGCGAGAGTTTTTCTACAAAAAACAAGAAACATCACAATTACATAAAGCAGTAACTCTAGCAGACTCGAATAACACACCATTAAACTTACACTCACATCATATGGACACAACACAACATATAAAAAGCATAGACACCATTAAGCAATTGTGGGCTCGAAAGGCACTCCATGGCAGGCATCCTTACGATCTGGCCCAGGATTTTGTTGACAAAACTGCGTCAAACAGCTGGTTAGCTCGGGGATGCCTCTTTGGGGAGACGGAAGGATTCATGATTGCCATACAGGATCAGGTCATAAATACTAAAAACTACAGAAAACACATACTCAAAGATGCAACACTCACAAATGACACATGCAGAAAATGTCACATCATGCCAGAAACTATACAACACATCACCTCTGGTTGCAAGCTCTTGGCACAAACAGATTATTTACACAGACATAATCAAGTAGCAAATATAATACACCAAGAGCTTGCAAGGAAACACAAATTAGTAGACATCCACGAACCATATTACAAATACATTCCACAGACAGTATTGGAAAACAACACGCACAAAATGTACTACGACAGAGCCATAATCACAGATAAAACAATTTACCACAACAGACCAGACATCACACTCATTGACAAACACAATAAAATCACATACATTATAGACATATCCATTCCAAACACTCACAATATACAAAACGCATGCACTGAAAAAATTAGCAAGTACACAGAACTCGCCCAGGAAATAAGGCATCTGTGGAGGATGGATAGGGTGCTTATTGTACCTGTTGTTCTCTCCTCTACAGGTGTCATACCACACACACTACACAAAAGCCTGGGCACATTAGAATTGAATAGAAACACATATATCACTCTACAGAAGGCCACTATATTGAATACATGTCATATTGTGAGAAAATTCCTGAATACAGACACACACACTGATACACTTCTTTAATTTCTGTTTTGGTTACTATGCCTTGACTTTGGTCCGGCATAGTACTTAGCCACCGGTGTTAACCGAGTATATCTAGCTTAACCCAACATAATAATAATAATAAACTGCAGGTAAACAGTACATGTCCAGTGAGAACTTCACAAGTTGCCAGATAGGTTTTATAAAAAGTAAAGCAGAATTCCTCAAAATGTAGCCCAAATTATTTTTAAAGTGGCCCAAAAGGTAGTAAGTCATTCAAATCTAGTAGCCTAGAATCCTACAAATATCTTAATTTGCTACTTGTAGTCCAATCTTGCAATTCCAAAAACCAGTCGTATTTTATGAGATAAGAGATAAAAAGGGTAGTTCACGTGTAAGATGACACCTGAAAATGTGTTACTGTAAAAGCAAAGCCATATTGATGAGATTAGAGTTGTTCTTGGACTATTGTTCTCTTATAGTATGGAGGCACTTTGATCTAAATAAACGAGTTAACCTACACATATGAGTTCAGACAGAATTTTCACTTCAAATTTCAAAGTAAGCTGTATTTCAAACTAACTGAATTTCTCAACATATAAATTTTTATATCCCTGACTGGGACAAAAGTACAGTTATGAACTAATGGGACTTTGAACTATCCAAGTTTGAATTAATAAGGATTTCCTGTAGTATTTTCATTTGCATTCAATTTTTATAATATTTTTGTAATAAAGAGTTAATGTCCATTTGAAATTTTAAAGTGTTGATTGTTTGCTCTTTCTAATTTTAACAATTTATTTTAAGTTATTTCTATACTTCATCATCATAAATTTATTACTTGTTTTGATACACAATCAATTATATTGTTTCTATTTCACAGATCATTCTGTTTTGTGTGATTTGTTCTTGCAAATGGAATTGATTTTCAAAATTTATTTAAAAAATTGAATGAATCATGATACATTTTCAAAATAGTCTGTGTATAAAGATAGAAATTAGGGTTTAAATATTTGTTTAAAAAGAATTAGTCATTCTCAAGTAAAGAACTAAAATTTTAAGCAAATAATAAATATTCATTTAGTAAACCTTTAAAAATAAGTAAATATAAAATATTTGTGATCATTATGTAGTAATATAGATTTATTTTACAATGAAATGTTTTCCAATCATATTTGCTCTAATTTCTTTCTAAAATTACAAAAAAAAATTTATTATTTTCATTTATAATAATTTTATTGAAAATAAAAGAAATATATAGTATATTACATTCATTTAACTATTTATGTTTCTAACTGGAAACTAGATTTTTAATTTCAATATAAATCCATTGGCATGAATATTATATCATGATTTATTTACAAGATATATATATACTGAAGTTATTTGTGATATACTTTTAAGATAAGTAAATTTTCTGTTCAATATTGAATTAATCAGATAATTACAAAAAGTATTATTAATAAAATTATTTGAAAATTAGAATTTTTGATATTTCTTTTTCAGATAAAATTAATACAAATCAGCTTTTCTCTTTTTTAATAATAATATTTTTCTTAATTCATAACAAAATTTAAAGTTATCAGATACATTTTTAATATCATTTTCAGTCTTTTTTATTTTCTTAATTATGTATTATAATTTATTAGGTTTATGCCTGTTTTTTCTTTTATCATCTATCGTCAAATATCCAATTGCATTTCTTCTTTGTATATGTTTTTTACATTCTGTTTAATTTCATATATTTTATATCCAATTGACTTTTATTGAATTTTACTTTTCCATTAAGAAACTAGGTTTTTTTTTTTAAATATTGTTTTTTAAAAGGTGTATCGTACTTTAACTAAACAATTGCCTTAAATAATCGGGCTATAAATCCATTATTTTAATGATTAATACTAAGTAATTTGCTACTACAGATAGACATTAGATGCTATTTCTTATTTAAATTAATAATTATAATTTTAATAATTTATTAAATAATTTAGAATTATTTGGAATTTAAGGCAATTGATTGGTTATGTATCTGTGTCAGGCTTTGGGATATTTGTTATACTTGTATTGTACTTTAATTTTGCCTAAAAGTAACAAGGGATATTCAAGTAAAACTGAGATTTTACCTGCCTTGACTGATACATCATTAATTTGCTTTACTGTATTCATTTTAATATCAGTTGCAAATAAACATGGATTCAATTATTCCACCTTTGTTATGTGCATCAAGTTACTGAAGATACATGATTAAGCAATGATAACATTATCATTCATGAATATCTGTTTTTTCCAGAAATTATCTTCACATTAGATGCCAATACAAATTACCACTTTCTAACAAAGTATGTAGAATATGTAGGCTGTTTCTTTTTCAACCTCTGATGGTCCATAAAACAAAGACAAGTGTAAATAACAGAATAAATTTATTACCAAAAGTTAGGTACAAACATGGTTACTTTTCGACATAATCATCATGAAGATTGAGGCATTTGTCCATCTGTGGATGAGCTTTAAAATTCTCTCTGCTGCCAGTGACTTGAGATGGGCCTTCACATTGTTTTGAAGATTGTCATTAGTCCCAAATATCTGCCCTCCTAGCCACTTTTTCTATGTAGGAAAAAAGTGGAAGTCTCTCGGCACTAAATCGAGGCTATATGCTGGGTGTTTAAAGATGGTGAAGACTTTCGCCCAGCTTGGAACTTTTTAACGTGTTAAAGACTTTCACCTCTTTCCGAGAATGTGGCTAGGAGGGTAGAGGTTCGAGACTAATGACAATCTTCAAAACAACGTTGTTAAGGCCATCTCAAGTCACTGGCGGGAACATTCTATGAAGAGGGGATTTCAAAGCTCATCCACAGTTAAACAAATGCCTCAATCATCACAGTGATTATGTTGAAAAGTAACAATGTTTGTACCTAACTTCTGGTAATAAATTGATTTTGTTATTTACACTTGTCTTTGTTTTATGGACCGTCAGAGGTTGAAAAAGAAACAGCCCTCATATAATTTCAGATTTGTAAAGCATTTAGAAGTATTTTAATGAAAATAATCAGTTTTGTAAATATTGTAAAATCATTATATATTATGAAATCTGAATGTATTATTATATGTTTAGATCAAGATATATCAACTGATAAAGTTATAGTCCATATTTGTTATGAAACATGAAAGATATTATTCGTGTAGATTTCAGAGATAACAGTAGATATTATAATACAATACATTATGAAATATTTTTACATTTATCAATGATATTCTTGATCCTTTATCATCGTTATAATATTCTTATTTCAATGACAGTTTTCTTGCATTCAAGACCTCATTCTTTCTAGTGATTATCATTTTAAAACAAATGAAACAATTCAAAACATTATACAAACATGGTTGAAGAGTATAAGTAAATCTTTTTATATTCGGCGGCACATTTCTTGCAAAGTATTTCAAAGAGTCTATCTACATTGAGAAAGAGTAGAAAAATGCTTTAAAAAATTTTTATGACTTTTCTTTTAAAGAAGTCTTTGTTTTACTTGAATATTCTTAAATGATTTTATAAATAATATAATTATTATATAAGAAATTTTTTATTAAATTAAAATTTTTATTTCTTATTATAATAGTAAGTTTTTAATTTGTCTAAAAATTAAAACAAAATATTTAAAAGATTAAGGTGTTGAGAACTTTTGAACAATTGAGTCTAATTTGTGTATGCCTGTGTTTTATATCCATTTGTGTACTTTTCTCCTCATTTTTCATTTTTTTTATACCAGATGTTTTGTCCCCTGATTAGGTTTTACCAGAGATTTAGTAGTAATTTGTATTTTAAAAAAAGAGAGAGAGAGAGAGAGAGAAAGAGGAAAAAAATTAGAATTGAGTAATTTGTACATGAAAATAGCTTGAATTATTTTGGAAATAAAATAATTCTTAATGATTATGATTGCAGCAGAAAAACTGCTGAGATGCATGCTAATGCATTCTTGAATAATTTTCTTCTATAGAAAAGAACATATTGATATTTGATATATGTTTTTTTTTTTCTTTGAAAGAGAAAAAATTGCATAACTTTTTAATTAAAATTTATATTATTGCTATCTGTTCAATGATATTCTTAACATTTGAGTTAGCAAACAGACTAATAAAAATTCTAAATCTTAATGTTTAGTGATACAAAATGAAATATTGTGATCAGCATAATTCAATAAATATCATTCAAATTAAACTAGATCATTTTTTATTATGTATTTCAGCATTAAACGTTCAAGTAATATAGGGAATATACTTGGAAAAGTTATGGGAAAGAAGCCTAAAATGACAACATTGGTAAATAAATTTATCATGTTTAATTTATTTGGATTGTAAAATAAACAATGAATTAGCATAATCTAGAAATTTCATTATTCTGAAAATGAAATAATTTTTAAAATTTATAATTCTCATCACTTTTTACATTAATAATATAATTTCAATTGATTCATTAAAATCACAGTAATTGCATTTATTATAAATATCTTCATAATTTTAATAATCAGATATATTTTTATATCATAGGGTAGGATAAAATAAAATAGTTGAATAATATCTGCAGTAAATATAAATATCAAATCATTATTTAGTATATTTTCTTAGTATACTAAATAATTTGCTACAGAATTCAAGAATTACTCTAAAATTTTTTTTGTAATGATTAGAAAATTTAAAAGTTAACAACTGAAAGAACAAACAAAGATTCAGACAGATTTTATGTCTAGCTGTTTGTTCTTTTCTTTTGATAGATGTTATTTATGTAATACAATTTTATGATTTATACTGCTTATTTCACTTTATATTTAAATTTGGAGTATTCGTTAAGTTAATCCCACGTATAAAATACTTTTATTTATTATATTTCAGATACATTATTAATTAAAATGATTGAATTACATTTATTAATAAATTATAATATTAATGCTGATGAGAAAAAATTTAAACATTCGTATAATATACAAGTAAATTAAACAGTTTAAATGTTTTATATTTAAATGCAGTATTGAGAATGTTTTCTTAATACAATATCAAATGTATCTTATGAAAATCGATGTTTATGTAAAACATTTATGCAGGAATTCTTTCATAATTATGCATAAATAAATAATGATTGAAAAGCATTAATTATTTACATAATTATAGGATGTTAAGAAATTAGACCAACAAAATGAAATAAGTGGTAGAAAGGGGTCAATACAAGCAATTCTAATCTGTGAACTGGGGGTTGCCACATCCCCCTTATAAATCTTCTAAAATTTCTTCTCTTCACTACACAGTATGCATGTAGTGTAGGAAAGCCAACCATCATTGTCATTTGCCTTGTTTTGTGGTGTAGCAGTTTTAAAAGCATAGACAGATGCATCTTAGAAATTCCCACTGTTATCCATCTATCTTTCACTAATCTCAAGAACAGTGTTAGATAAATGAAATCCAAGACCAGGTATAGAAATCTTAGGGTCAGCAGGTCCAATTAACTATATATAAACTTCCGATACAAACCAGAAGTCATATTATTTCAATTCAAAAATTTTCCCCTGAAAGGAGTTAGACTCTACTGTTAATGGAAAAGTATGTATAGGGGCAAGATACTATAATACTAATTTGAGGTGGAAAGCACATATTTTAAATTAAATAAATTTAAAAATATGGTTAAAAATTGCAGCCTGGCATTCTGATGAGGTCTCAATAAACTATTGCTCATTAGTTGTTAATTTTTCACTGATAACCTACTTTTAATTGAATGTCAAATTTTAAATTCAATTAACAATAAAAAAAAGTTGGGCAAAATTCTTTAATAAATAAAGAATAAAAGTCCAAAATTCAAAAGCCTAATATCTTTATTTAAATGCAATGTTTTCATAACATCAGTTAAGATGAAGAAAAATGTATATTTCACAATAAAAACTGTTTTTTTTTTTCTTAACCTTCTTTCTTTTAAAATGTTGGCATTCTAACTTTTGTTTCTTCAATACATTATTGTCACTTGTGAAAAATGTGTGAAACCTGTAAGATATTTAATTATATTGACTAAGTGAATGTTTATCAGACATAATGGAGAAATCCACATATCTCAGGAGCATCTTATTTACAGGTAAACTAAATGCAAATGATTATTCTCTCCTTGAATATACAAAATGATCCTGAATGATGATTGTAGTATGATCAAATGGTTGCTTTAGTGAATGGAAATACATGATGTGATAATTGTTGCTTTTATCTTGTTACAGTTTGTAAATTTATTATTTTCTAAAATAGCATAAGTTTATTTGTTTATGGAAATTTATAATTCTAAAGATTTTTAACACTATTTTAAGATTTCTGTCATTACTTTCATGCTATTTATGTCTCAAGAAGTCTTATGGATAATATTTTTAATATTTTGGCTTTTATTATATTCTATTTTCATTCATAATATTCAATTGTTTTATTGAATTGGCTATGGTTACCCTTTTCTTTAATATGACAAAGCTCCTTTGACATGTATTTTTTTGCATAAATTCTTTATCAAGACACATATCCCAGACCCCAATACATTGAATTGTATTAATATCTCAATTTCTGATATTTTTTGTGTGTGCAAAAAAAAGACTGCAATTGCAAGAAAAATGATTTTTTTTTTAAAAAAAGAAAAAAAAAATGGATAGAGACAACCACACTTGACAAGAACTGATGACTTTGAAGACTAGTGATTCATTGCATGTTGTTGGGATGAATCATCTCAAAGTATGGACATGCTACATGAACAGTTGCTACATCCTCTTACCATCAAACTGTACAAGACAAGCCCTGAAAGATATCCAATGTGAAGAGAGTTTTCACAATGGTATTACAATAGTGTGAATTAAAAGTACTCCTTGAATAGATTTAACAAATGTTTAACAATAATGTCAGGCTTTTGTGGTATTCTTGCATTACAGAGCAACAACCACTATCAAAAGTTTAGGAATCTGTAAGTTATAAGATGGTTGCTGCAATATCCAAGTAAAATTCACAATGTTGACTCATTGAACGATTTTTTATTCCTCCCTTTTACATACCATGACTGGTTTGTCAGAAGGTCACCTTACGGCCTTTATTGGAACACAGTTTCCTTACTTGAATGGGTCATTCTGAAGGAAGAGTCCATAGAATCTGCCACTTCTGGGTGCCAGTCCCTATGATCAGATGTCCATTGTCTGAGTTCAGGCGTAATCATCCACACAACACCTGCCAAGGGAACTCTAGCTGTTTTTCAAACTTGGTTGAGAGATCCTAAAAAGTTGTATGGGGATCCTTATCCCTTTGTTTTTAAGGAGGTTGGTCAGTCCACCAACAGGCCAATGCAAAGCAAGGTCAGTAGCTCACATTCAGGTCTGCCTCAGACGGAATTCAGGTGCGATGCGTCCTGCTATGCTGTGACCCCCTCTGGAAAAACCAAACCACCCAAGTGGAAGACAAAATTGTTTTGTCTCCACTATCCATTAGGCCTACACAACAACCCAGTTCGTGGAACAAAATTTGCTTTTATTGACCCATTCTCTACTACAAATTTCATTCTGCCAGTTTAATTTCTTAACACTTTGTATAATCAAAATTTATTATTTATGTTTTGTATTTTATTGTTTTAGTTTTTGGGACTAGATTAAAGATGTAATGACATATTAATTTTTCTACAAAATAAAAAAATTGATAAATTAAAATAGACAATCAGTGTAGTTGATTAAGTTTAAATTAAGATTAACTTCAAGATTATTACAGTACATTTAGATGAAAGATTAAAATTGATTTCCTACTTTGGCTGTATTATATTTCATATGTTTAATGTTTCAAGAATAGTTGACTTAGATGAGAAACTTTATAACTTTTTGTGGCTTTTAGTGCAACCTGATAAAATATAAATTGATAAAAATGAAATTTATACATGACAACAAAATGAAACTTATTAGTTATTAAAATATGTTTTCCATTCTCTTTTTCAATAAAGACATCTAACTACAATTTATATATATTAGGGGCTGTCTATAAATTATGTGTGCATTTTTCTTGAAATCTATACTCCTTTACCTCCTCTTGTCCCAGGTTGTCCAAGTTTCTGTAATCCCCTCCCCACTTCAGACGTCCAACAAAACTTGACCCCTCTTAAAATCTTTATCACTTTATGAATAATAGATACCATAAGCAGAAATGAAACAAACAAGAAATTTTGAGATAAATAGACTTATAATAAAATGCATAGACTGTTTAAAATTTAATGAAATAAATGGACATCCATTGAAACTCAATCCCTTTTCTCTCCTTGTCCAACATTTTCCAACTTGTCTTAACTTCCTCCCTCCCCTCTTTTCCAGTATGGCTGTCATTTATGGACAATCCCTTATTGGTGCATATATGGTAAATATATATAATTATGCAATCTGTAATATGTAATGTAGCCTTGAGAGTTACTTCAGAAATAGGATATGGTCTTTTGATTAAAAAGGTACCCCATCTATAACAATAGTCTGTTCAATAATAAACTAACTATTTTTTAAAATATTTTCCAATGACTTTATTTATATTTTAAAGTTAAAATTTTTATTAATAAAAGCTACTCCTATGAAACAATCTTATAATAGGTAATCTGATTAAAAAAACGTCCAAAATGGATGATGATGTCTCCTTGAGGGCAACAGAAGATTTAAGGGACATTGGAAGGCAAAGGGGAGAAAACTTATATATATATATGCATTAACAGGATGAAGTTGTCTGAAAATTTTGGGAAACACTTATTTATACATTGAGACAATAAAGTTATCAAGCAGCAAACATTATCTTTTATTTGATGGACAGATGCATTTTGTTCTGAACAGTTTTAGTATTTTGAAAAGTAGCTTTTTTATTTATATTTTTACTTTCAATTTCCCTTTTGTTTTTTAAAAGTTAAAAACAGAAAACAAATATATTGTTTACACATATATCAATAAAAAAATTATCATTCAAATGCTATTGTATTTTAATTGCAAAGTTTTGTTTATTAAGCATGTATTTAAGTGTTATTTTTGATACTATTAATTGTTAACTGAAATAGGGATGATTAAGATCAAATTTAGACATTTTTCAGTGAACATTGATACAATGCTTTACAATATCTGTCTATATTTATTTGTAGATTTTGATAAGATTTTTTTTTTTTTACTTTATTTTAGAAAAAAAATTGGTTGAAGAGAGACCTGTTATTAAAATATTCCAAAATATATTCTGTTGTCGTTTAAACAAATTGATTAAAATATCTATATTAAATGTGCATAATACGATTTATAAATGAAATATATTAAATGTCTGTTTGCCAAACAAAAGATAATGTTTGGTAAATTTAATATGAATTTCTGTAAGAATGATTAATATGTTTTGTTGGATAATTAATATAGCTGTTTGGATATTAAGAACATTAGGGTAAGCTCATGAAATACAAAATTAATTTTGAAAACTGCTGTTATAGTTTGGTACTATATTTATACTTATTGCTTGACATAAATAATGATTAAATATGGTAATAACAACTGAAAAATTTAATATAAAAATTGTTTTTATTTTTTTAATATACTCTTCTTAATAGGCTTCATATAATTATAATTAATGTGTTTTTCATGTTGCTAGACAATACTGATTATTTGGTTTACTTATGTCATCACTTCTAATTTATAATGAATATATTATCTTAGCAGGTATATAAATATAAATCAAGGCTTTGATCTATCAATAATTGTAAAATACAAATCTAAAGTTTTTAAGACTATATTTAAACTAATCTTTAATTACTGAAGTAATGAAATGTGGTCTAAAAGTATACAGCACAATTGCATAATTCTGGGCCACATTTCATTATTTAATTAAATATTTACTTCAGTATAATCCAAAAATAATTGGCAGATCAGTAGAGTTGTCTAATTAGTTATCCAACAATCAATTAGTTTCTTTTATCAAGGAATTGAATTACTTGAAAAATTATTTTAAAATAACAATCAACTAATTGAGAGGACATGAAAAAATGTTATAATAAAAATTGTTCTGATTAAATGAAAACTAATGAAAACATAAACATTTCTATATAATATATCTTGTATCTTACAATTAGGTAATAGTTGATTATTCATATTATACTTATAGCTTTTCTCATTAAATTTTTAACTTTTAACTTTAAATTCTATTTAATTGTATGAAATGCAGTTTAGATTTCAAGTTCCTATTACCAGTATATAATATAAAACTGAATATATAAAAAAATATCCAAAATTATTATTCTAGAAGAAGCCAATGAACTAAGAAAATGTTTAATAACAAATCAATAATATTTTCTAAAACAAATGGCACTTTACAAAAATTTCACATTTTTGTAACCGCATGAAAAAAACGCATAAAAAAAATCTCACAAAACTTCACAGATGGCTGTAAATAATAGTTTTCACGACACAATTAAAAAAATATTTTTTTTATGTGGTCAACAGGGACCGCATAAAAAAAGTCTCACATAGAAAATAACTCAAAACCGTACGAAATAGAATTTATTGACAACAGATGTCAGCACTTGACTGCATCGTCTGGTCTATCGTCTGTTTTACATATTTTTGTCCAGGTGGTGTTTTGTTGACTTAAAAAGTAAATTATTTTATTTTTCGCATATTCATGCAATAATATTACTATAATAAGTGCATTTATGCTATAATAAGTTTATTTAGCTATAATAAGTCAACGTAAGACATGACGAATCGCACGAGACTAGTCGCCAACTATACTGCACAAATTAAAAATTCGCATTAAAAAAATCGCACAAATAAAAATCGCACATAAAAAGAGCGCATAAAAACAGGTTTGACTGTATTTTCTAAAACAAATGGCACTTTACAAAAATTTCACATTTTTGTAAATACAGTAGAGCATCGATTATCCGACTTAATTGGGGACTGGGGTTGGTTGGATAACTGAAAAGTCGGATAACCGAAAAGTATGAAAAACTACATTATTAGTATAGCGTATTAGGCCTGGTTTAAATACTAGCCTCCCTTTCATGGTCGAGCCAGTGCTGCCAGCTAAAACATACAAAAATTTAACAAAAATAATATTAAAGTAGCCGAGACATAATCAAATATTGTAGCGCCAGATCACTAGCGGACATTTGAATTTGCCGACTAGAATGCGATCGTTTAACCGATAAGTCGGTTAATCGGGGGTCGGATAATCGATGCTCTACTGTACTTATAACTATTTCCAATATTTCACAAGTTTGATCTAATTTTAAGGTATAAAAAGGTAAGAATTTATTTTTGTGTTTGATGGAAAAGCATTTGAAATTAAAAAGTATTATGTATATTCTTTCACTAGACCTATTATTATTTAGGTTTTTTTTAATTATTAAATACAAAAATCTCTTTTTGGTTTTTTTTTTATAAATAACATAAATTATCTTTTTAGTGGTAAAATTTGAATATAAGGTATTCTGTAATTGACGATGATTAATGTATGCATTTTTTAAAATAAACGATTTACAACGATTTACGGTATTTAGATTATATAACAATTAAAATTTGTTTTAACAATATGTAAAATTTTTGTCTTCATAAAGGATTAGAGTTAAAAAATAAATAGAAATGTTTTGTTATAAAGTTTATAAGAACAAAATTTCAAAAGTAGATGACTAGTTATTAAAAATATATATTACTATTTTTGTAACTTAAACATGTATAATTTTTTCTTAAAATTTATCAAGTAATTTTAGATAACATTTTAAGTTAAAAATTTCAAATAAAACAGTTACTTTTATTTTACAATTTGGTCCGATGACGACATTGGAAATCGTAAATGTTAGACAGTAATGAAGAAAACTTTGCCGAAAGAAAATTCTCCTAAATTTTGATGATAAAGATTTTCAAACTGTTACAGTACATTGCAAAATGCTCCAATTTGATTTTTAAATGTTTGTATTTCAAACTCTAGAATATTTTATCAGTCATTTGAACTTTACCAAAGAAATTAAAATTTATGTATTTAACAATTATAAAATTTACAACTAATCATTGTATTAAAATTAATCAAAATGAATTAATTTACTTACATTTGCATCCCAAAGACTTTTTCAATAAATGGCTTAATTTATGAGTAATTAAAAATATGAAATGATAGCATTTATTTATTATCTTTTTACGCATTTGAAATGTTATATTTCAGGATAAATCTCGATTAGATTGGGAAACTTTTAAAAAGGATGAAAATATTGATGATGAATTAAAATTACATAATAAAGGAAAAGATGGGTAAGCTGTTTTTTATATTTTATAAATTTAATTAAATCAAATTTGAGCATTTTAAATATATTATTTATTGGAATAGCTATTTGGAAAGACAAGCATTCCTTCAAAGAGTCGATTTACGTCAATTTGAAGTAGAAAAGAGTATTCGAGAAATTAACCGAAGTAAAAGATGACCTTAATTATCTGTTCTCAATCATCCTTAATGACTATGTAGCATTCCATGTTTTTTTTTCTTTTTCTTTTTTCCTCTATTTTCGATCATTCATATATTCTCATTTCATAAATCTATAAATGCGATTTTTTTTAGAAATTATTGTATGATTACAGACGAAACAGTCACAGAAAATAGTAATTAAATATTGTATTTTGTTGGATATTTTAATTAATAATTAATTAATTTTTAAATATTTCTTATATTAATCTGAAAGAGAGCTAATCAATAGAACTACTGAGTGTCAACGGTTCTGTTGATGTCTCTAGAGAGTTAAACTGATATCTAGATGTATGTAAACAGTGCAACTCTTGTGTAAACAGAAAATTCAAATACTATTTGTTGTGTAATTTTTTTTTTTTTTTAATGAAATAAAATATGTGAAAAAAAGAAAAAAAAATATTTTTAATAAAATGTATCAAAATGTCAGATGTTATATTTTTAAAAATTATATTTTAATTAATGCTTAATTAGTATTTTGATTTTAAAAACACGATAAAAAAGAGAATTTTTAACAATCTTTCCTCTCTTCAACAAACTTTAATTCCTTTTTTAAATAAATAAATTCTTAAAATGCTTTATTTTAAATATTTAAATTTGTTTTGCAATAGGAAATCAGTCTTAATTTTTATCTGTTAAAAGCTAGTGCTTAAAGATGAATGCACTGGGCAGTCCGGAAGTCTTTCAACATAGCCGCTCACACTGCTGTGTCATGTATATTACATGCTGCTGTGCATGTAATATACATGTAAATAAATACATATTAATAATAAGTATCTTTGTAAATAAGCAAAACCAAAAAATTTACAAAATTAAAGGGAAAAAACTCAGTTCACCATTGCATAAAAAAATTATATTCTTGGCACCACAAATGGCTGCAATTTTGAAGGACTTCTGGATAACCCCATATAATAGTAATAAGACAATCTCAGCCAGGATCATGATAGAACTGCATCAAACTGCTGGCTGGCTCATTCACAGATACCTCATTGGAGAGGCAGAAGGGTTTATGATTGCTTCACAATGAATATAAGAAATAAAGAAACTGCAGAACACACATTTTAAGTCACAACACCAGACGACACTTACAGGAAATGCCACGTCATACACAAAACATGTCATATGGGTTACAGGCTGTTAGAAAAACATTTCTTAAATAGCAAATATATTCAAAAACTTTCACATAAACAAAAACCCTTCATATACCCAGAATTCATACTATGAATACACACCTCAAAGGGTCGTAGGAAACAATACAAAATATATTATGATAGTTATAATCTCAGACAAAACAATTCATCACAACAGATCAGACATCACATTTATTGAGAAATAAAACAAAATCACATACAATACATAACCACAGCTGTACCAAACACTTACATCATACTACATACACTGAAGCATCTGTGGAGAATGGATAAGGCAGGGATACAACTAGGCTCTATGTCGCTTGGAACATAGAGCCTAGTTGCTAATCAAGTGTCTAGTGTGCAATAAACTGTTTATATAGAAGTGTATAACAAGGTGGCGGCCGGATGTTTGAGCGGTTAAGACTTCGGTCTACCGTTCTGACATCGATTCGGGCTGTTGAAGAACCCAGGGCGGTCTGTCAAGTCCCGTTCCATACAGTTTGGCAGCTCGCATTCACGACACTAAATTTAACAGAAAAATTCATCACAATACGATTATTGATGCTAATGTCTGAAATTCTATTTAATCCATGCAAGATGTGTAATTACCAGAGCCCCTTCGGCCGCCAATTTAAAGTCTTTTAATCTTTAAAATTGGCGTTTCCACTTCCCGGGACAAGGACCCAGGGGTTGGATTTGTGGGAAGCGAGTGTTTGGGTTGTTTCATTGTGTGGAATTACACAGAACAAGGTGCTTGGCATATAAGTGCTTGAGTGCGAGAATTCGAGTAAAGGTTAAACGGTGTATATCTTCGTGTACAGTGATGTTATGTTCGTGCGTGTGTGTATGTGTAAGCGAAGAACATCTTCGACATGTCTATAAAAAGAAAAACAGTAAATTACAATACGAGAATAATATGTGTTAAAAAATGAAAGAAAGTTCTTACCATCGGAGATTTCGGAAAATATTCACTTGTTCACTTGGTCCTCTTGGTGATAAAGTTGGGGAGGGAGATTCTCTCCCTCCCAAATGTTCCTAGAAAACACAAAGGCAGTGAGAAAAGAAAAAGTTCATTCGTTTATTACCTAAGGTTAATATTATTACCTTTATCAGACAGTCTTTCTTCCCGAACAGTGTCACGAGGAGAGCGAAGGACCTGACTTAGCCTAGCCTAGCCTAATCTAACCTACCCTAACCGGATGCTCAATCCTCATAACGGCTGTTTGGGAAGAAAGGTCGGCCGAATGTCGCGTCCGGTGAGTAGAAGGGTCAAGTCTGGGTGGTCACAATCGGGAGTCAAATCTGTCGTCGTCGTACGAGTGTCACGTTCGGGAGACAAGTCCGTGGGTCACGACCGAGTAAGAGAAGTCACATCCGGGAAAAGGTGTCGAATCCGGTAAGAAAGTCGCATCCGGGTGAAGAAGAGGAAATCGAAGAGAATCACCGCCTAGGCCAAGGGAACCGCAGCCGTCCGCAGCAACGAAACCACGGACAGCACGGCTCCTCAACTTCGGCGGCTCTCTCCTCCGATTCCTCCCCATTCCGACTTCGGCAAGGCGGTGGCGTCGCCATCGCCGTCGCGAACGAACGGGCAGAACGCGACCAACCAGAAAATGTCAACTCGGACGAGCTGTCATTTTCTACATCCGCCACAGCAAGGTCTGTGGCCGGATGACCCCCGAAGACCTTGGCCAAGTGCACTGGACCCAGGGTGTAGCGTCGCATGATCCCGACTCCGGGAGGATGCCACGCCACGCGCACTTGGGGAAGGTCTTCTTCACCCGCTGCCTCTCGCTCGTCGAGCCCCCGCTCCTCCAACGGCACGGAACGACAGACTCGTTCCGCGTCGTCCGAGGAACCCCCTTCCTACGGCGCCACCGCCTGCCTCCGCCGGAACAGCCTCCAAAGCCGCATCAACGTCGCCATTCTGTAAAAAAAGAAAATTTGCAATTAGTCCGGTGAAAACAAAAGCTTAAATTAGTGCTTAAAGTCTTCCGATAAAAGCAAAATGCTGACCGCAGCTGCCTTTTAAATCTAAAAGATTCGAATCCGAAGCGCAAACGGCCGACCATCGAACGATGTGCCGAGATGTCTTCTGGGACCGATCCTCCAAGTAATCTTGAATAAATTCTTACGTCTAGGGTCAATATGGACTAAGATTTATCTGAAAAATCTTTAATCTTCTCTGCAAAAGTCCTCAAACGGCAAAAAAGCAACGCAATCGAAGAGCACAACAAAAGCACGTCCGACCACAACAAGAAACACAATCGAACTGCGAATCGTCGTGCGTGACGAATTTCGAACAAACGTTAAAAGACGCGTCAACAATGTTCGAATTACGTAAAAATTCGAATTAAAAAAAATCAATTTTATTTTTTTCAAATTAATGTATAATTTTTTTTCTTTTTAAATTTTGCTTCAACCGTTTTCTTGTGTTCGGAATTTGATAAATAAATTATCTTCTGCGTTTACATGGTGCAGAATGGAGAGGTAAAAGACAATCTTTTGAAATTTTACGTCTCGAGGCTTGACCATCTCCAAAAATTGCCCGAAATTCGTTTGAATACGTTGATAAATATCTTTTTCGTCCGTTTTCGGCCATCGGATGAAATCAATCGAATTCTTAGAATTTCGATTTATTTCGCTTTACGGAAAGATTCGTCGGTCGCCGTCGAGGTTGCGGGTTTCGCGTATTCTATATTAATGCAACGTCAAACTGGATAAAGTTAATATTAAAAATACCGAACAACCTTTATAATGAACGAAATGAACGAAAATGAAGTCCGAGACAACGGGGAAACCGACACGGAGGAAAACAGACTGAGCCGGGGAGAAGCCACCATTCTTTCTCCTTGATTTCTGGCTTTTTAAGAAGCAGCATGTCACAACACCGTCTTAGCTCTGGCTACTGTATGAATTGAAAAAACAATAGCTTGTCAACTTTATTTGAAGAAAGTGATTGACCGATTTGCAAACAAAAAAGCAAGAAAACAACAATCTTGGAAGTTGTCTTTATGTGTTTGTTATGAAACTAAACTTGCATACATTTTGTCAATACAGTTTATATACTATGCAGTAAATATTATTAGGTACTGTACTCTGTACAGTACCTAATAATATTTACCTAATAATAAGAATTATATATTGTTTTATTATTATATTTATTAAATTGAATATCTTATAGTTGAAATGCCTCGAACCTCAAATAAATTATTAAGTAAGGCTTTAAATCGAAATAATTATAATAGATATATGTTTTTAAATTGAATGTTCAAAATAAATTTTGCCAGACCTCTTCCGAGGATCATGGGGGCGCAACGATTCTACTTGCTCCAAGGCGCTGAATATGTAGCTACGTCACTGAACAGAAGCGTAACTAAAGAGAGCGGAAATGGACATATGCCCCGAGCGCCAAAATGAACCCGTAGAACATTTTGTAATAAACAATGAATCAGGAGTGATATTAGGATTGCATTATTGCATATTAGGAAAATAATTTTAGAGACAGATATGTCTGTCTGGATTTAGTCATTTATACCAACTAATTCAGATAATCAAATATTATCATAGAGTGAAATATGAAGTTAAAAAATAAGCTTACAAATGCATAAAAGTGAAAAAATGGTGAACGTGTCCATAAATTTCATACAGGAAAACAATCCTTTGATTTATAAGAATAATCAGTGTTTTGGGTTTATTGATCTAGTAAATAAGAAACACAAATTAATAAATTAATACGTAACATGAGATTTTTAACTCTTAATGCACAGAGTGATTCAAAATCTGTACGATAAACTGTGCGGCACGATTGATTTCTCAGGAGAAACATTTTATGCGCAGCAACCCGTGTTTCCTGACGCGTCGTTTACGATCTACGCGACCGCGCAGACAAGTAATAAAAAAATGAAAATAATGAAATATTGACACCTTTATTGTTACAGGTACCTTTGCAGACAGTTCACGGAAAGTATTCGAAGTATCCTTCGTTAACTTCAGCTGTTACGACAGTCGAATACGATCTAACATACGGAGTCAATGACAGGTTTCGAAAATGCAACGTGTGTACGCAGTATTAGTTTCTCTCTGGTGTCTGTCTGTGGCGTAAATGATACTTTTCAAGTGTCCCCAAAGAAACAAACGGCGAGCCGTTATGTCCATTAAGCGAGCTGGCCAGCGACTAGATTACCTACCACATTTTTGCAAGGGTCGAGAATCGTACAAAATGTATTTTCCAGATAATATATCATTTAAAAATCATACAAACTCTGTACGCTACAACTGTACATCACTAACATAGTAACTTCACAGGAAATATACATAAATAACGTAGTAGTTTTTAATAACGTGATACTGCTAAAATCGTTTCATTGAGTTAAAAAACGTTTAATTTTCATCTTAAACTTTTTGGTAATTGTTTTAAAAAATGTTTTTAAGAATATTGAAGAAAATAATAACTTTGATATGTTTACGGATATATTACTCAATTACAAACAAACAATGATTTATCGTGACATCGTCAAATATAGGGCTGCGAGTTTTAATCATATTTTAATTTAAAAAACCACGTAACTTCCGGTCCAGAGCTAATTTCGTATATAGTTAATCGGTGTCTCCATCCTCTAAGTGTTTCATATCCGGTTTCCATCTTCATCTATCTAACTGTTCTCGAGATTGTTTGTTTTTTAGCAAGTTGGGCATCAGCTTCTCTGGCTATTTCGTCCCGTGTAATGTGTAAGCTGATTTCCTAGTATTAGTAGTTGAATGCAGTTATTACGGTAGACGTAACGCGCGGAAATAATGCTTTCCGGGAGGTCTTTTAAGAGAAACTGCCTCTTATTCGGATTACAGACCTGAAAAAAACCCGGAAAACTCCACGTGACCAGCCCGTTCTGGCAAGGCGCGAACTCCCAGTGTTCAGAAAAAGGAACCTCTCGGTCACTGGTGAACGTGCCGCTCGTTTGTAGATACAAACTTACGTTATGGGGTTGAAGTAAATTTGACTAAAAGTAGTCGTCTATAAAATTCGTCCTATCCTCAAAATGAAATTTTTGTCATTTTATAATTATAAAGTATTGGCCTTTTTGCAGCAAGGGAACAAAAGAAGCGCGACCTTGTCAATTGGACTCACCTGCGGTCAGACGATAGGCCGCTTGCCATATAAAAAACTACTAAACGTAAACAAGTGGCGGTCGTTAATGTAAGCTCCACTCTCGTCGGATAACAGCGGACCTGAGTATAAGCTTTTCACGAAAGAACGGTTTGTGATTGGTCGGAAGTTTTTCATCCAAAAGAAACCCTTAAATAGCGGAGAGGGAGAGGAGAAGGGCAAGAGACTGATAATACGATAGCTTCTAGCACTCTAGAAGCCCGCTGAGCGTAGAGTGAACTCCTCTGATAACAATCTCGGGGACGGATAAGTGCGGAGACTGGACGGACCGTATAGTTGAGCCAACTCCACAAGCCGACTGAGCCCTCTAGAGTCTGATATCTAAGTTCCCGAAGGCCAACCTGGCACGTGAGACACCACACTTTGTTGTCCTGTATATATTATGTTGTCAAACTTGTACATTCTACGTATTTTGTTTTGTAAATAAACTGTATATTATCTCTGAATTGAGTGTGGAGGTGTGCTTCCATCGAACCTGAATCCACTATATCGAATCGTGATACACCCGGAAACCAACTGAAGGAGACAGAGTTTGGGAAACAACATCACAGATCTTCACGAAGATTTCCACTATAATAATTAAAGATATGAAAAGTTTTTAATAAAATATCATAACAGATGCAGTTTAAATGTTGCCGGAAAAGATAAAAATTCAGCAACGAGTTACTTATTAAGTGAAACAAACATGTTCAAACATTATTCAAAATTATTTCGAAATTTAATAATTTGGAATCTGAATAAGGCAACTAACTTTCTGAAAATGTTTGATTTGTTCAATATATATATATATATATATATTAAGATAAAAAGAGAAAGAGACAATATTATTTTATTTATTATGGCATATTCTGAATTTGATGGATCTGAAATTTTTCACGCTAGTACATTATTTTATATTCAAATATTTTTGTTCTTTTATTAAATTTTTAAACTAATGCAACAATTTAATAATTTTTTTTTTTTTTCTTTTTCCTACTATAGTGATCTATATATATAATCGAGACGAGTTGATAATAATAATAATAATAATAATCAGCGCACAGCCCAAACGGTCAGGGGTTGAAAGTTGAAATTTGGTACACAGTTAGGGTAAGTCACCAGAACGCACACTAAGAAGGGATTTTTCGAAATTCCTCCCCACGAGGGCGAAGGACAGGATTAAGGCTTAACACTTCCATCAACAATGGAAAAGTTATATAACAATGGAAGTGTTAAGAGAAAGTGACGTGCAAGACGCAGATGCAGATTTTTCCTTTTTTTGCAGGAAATCGAACATTAGTCTGGAAACAGGAGGACCTAACTCTTGCATTCTGTGAAAACGGGTAAGGTTGACTATAACGTAATAATCTGAATCTTCGCTATCGTTACTTTTGCCCGAGCAACGCCGGGCCTACCTGCTAGTTATCATATAAGCCTATGATTTAATGCTAAATCAATTTAATACCTCTTCATCTTCCTGTGAGTTTCTTCCGCAATTCTTCTTTCTTCTTCCTGCGCTTCCTGAACTGCCATTTTTAAGTGATTTCGAAAATGTTCTTGCGCTTCTTTCATTGCCAATCTCATTCGTTGCTCCGAAGAACGTCTCTCTTCTTCCATTCTCGACTCTAACTCGTATCTTTTCTGAATTTCTACTTTTGCCACTTCTTCCTGTTCATAAATATTCAAACAATTAATCAGTTATTACAATTATGTAAACAGTTGAAGCGAATTTCCGACATACTAGATTGAGTACTGGCGATGTTTACGCTATACGTGTCAAGAGTTCTCAATCTATGATCCTATAATTTACTAAAATCATACAAATTTACATGATGTACGACACTGATCGATGCAGATTTAATAAACCGTATTTATTTTAATAAGCTTAGTTATTTCTCTGTGGATAATGACTGATTTGAGTGGATTTTGTAATGTTAATCTCTAAATATAATTTATTTAGATCATAACAGAACGAAGGAAAACACGAAGAATATGATAAACATAACAAAAATTAAATACAAATTTAATCCTAGTTAGTAGAACATAATTCTATATTAAAATTATCTGCTCTTTCCAAAGGAAAAAAATATGTATCTTTTCTTTCTTCTATGTTTTTATTATATCATGTTTTATTAATACACTGTACCCCTGTGGCGTACTCATTGGGATGATGTGGGTGTCGGATTCCTTTCCAGAGGCTTTAGGAATAAAATTTAAACTAAAAAAATTCATCTTAAACATAAAATTTTTAATTATTATAAAATGGCAAATAGCTTAATTTTCAGGGTAAGAATGGATGTTAAAAGAAATTTAAACGCTAACGAGCAATTATTTATTGTGACTTCATCGCAATTCTGGGCTGGAATTTTTAATCAGATTTTTAATTTATTTAATTTAAATAAATGCTCTCCACCACAAATTAGTAGTGGCTTGCCCCTGTACATCACACTTTTCTTCTAACAATGGAGTCGAGCCGGTCATCTATTAACTGCTATCGGAGAAGGGAAGATTTGAATTGATATAACCGGAAGTTAGTAGTAGTTAATCAAGACCTCCTGATCCTACTGTTTCTACATATGCTCTCGGCTTTCATCTAAATAACTCCGTTCTCGAGTTTAAGGAAAAGCGGACTGGCGTACAGATAACAGACGTCAGGAAAATTTATAGGTCAAAATTTTTTTCAAATTGCATCCAAATAACGAGTAAAGTTGTCATTAAGTCTGACCCTACGCGAAATTTAGCACACAATCCCTTTATCTCCCACCTCGGCGGGGTCGTTTTTGACTAATCACTACACTTTTCCTGTGATATATAAGAGCCGTAAAAGTAATAATAAATAAAAGATATGTATTGTATATAGAAGGGTGGATGCGAACTATGAGTTTCTATACGGTGTTTTTATATTGAATTTCCATACCAAAGGTAACCCCTAAATTGCTATGCCAAATTTACAAAGAGGATAAGTAATATATTATTATTATTTATTTCAGGTAATTTAATAATTTTATGAATAAAATAAAGCCTCGAAAGAGAAAATAATATAACAAACATTTTTTTATTTATTTATGACGAAACAAAATGTATATTTCCAAGAATTGCCGTTCTTGATTTGTTTCTAAATAAATTTCGAATAATATGAATAATAGTTTATTATTTGATAAACTTTAGATATTGAATTAGCATGCGATCAAATTCGACGATGATGGAAGGTAAATACAACGAATTATGTTTATTTTATAAAAATTTTAAAGATGTTTCAGTTAATTTTTAATTGAATTTGTCTGAAAATTTCTTAAATGATCATTAAATAAATTTAATAATAAATTGCAGTTAAATCATTTCTAATTATTTCAGAAATCGGAGACTGCATAACTCAGGAAAAAGATATTTTCAAGGAGAGAAATTCGCAGGATGAGGAAGATCCGGAAGAATATCTTGAAGTAATTTAATTAGAGATAAAATTCTAGATCTTATCTATAATTTAAGTAACAGCTTCGAATATTTGTATATTTACAGGAGGGAAATTGTTCGGGAACTATCGACGAACAATACTTGAAAATACCCGTCGAAGAAGTAAATTATGATGAAATTAAAAAGGTTATGGAAGAAAAAGGAATTTTGAAACATTTACAAAGTTAGAATATTAACATTTTACAAATAAATTTTATGAATTAGAATAAATCATATTTATTTAAATGACTTTATTATTTAGACGTGAGTAGAAAACTCCACCAGGAAGCTTTAGAAGTTATAGAAACGGAGAGCCATAAAGTAATGGAAGAAACTATGTTAGAAATGATTGATAGAGCAAATAAGGCTAAAGCACACGTTATAGAGGAAACACTGAAGCAAATTACATCTCGGCACAATGATCACATTCGGAATCTAAAGAGGCAACAGAAAAAAGAACTACAAGTATAATAAATATGACGAAAACTGTCATATAATCTCTATAAATATTAATGTCGGCTATTTCTAACATAAAATAACATATCTGTAGTGGTACATTATGTTGTACGGCAGTGAGGTAACTAAAATTTTGCTCTGCCAAGCGATCTGGGAGAGTGTGTTTATCGCTCGGATCGCTGTATAGTATTAGACTGACTCGCTGCCGACAAATGTACTGTACGTCTCTTGTATATCCGCTAGACAAATGTTCTAGAATGTTTCCGATATTCCTAGAAGAAAACTTTGAGAACAAATTCGATAACTGTGATCTTTCTTCTAGAAAGGAGGTGGCAAAGTTATGGCACGTGTGCCACTGTCGGCACACGTGCCATAACTTTGGCACGTAACTTACTATATCATTTCGATTTATCACCTTTCGTTTATTCTCAGTCAGCTTCCTTGCATTTATTCTAATTAAAGCATATTCGTTCCATTTCTTTAAATATCGTTATTGCAAGTCTAAAACTTCGGCATGCATAATTATCTTATTCTATAACAATCTACAGAAGCGTATATACTAAGCCGTTCTTAAGTGAGTAGAGCATTCATTTTTATTATTATTATTATTATAAGAAATAAAATCATTAATTCATTGATTCATTAATAAAATGTAATTTTAGATTTGTTATTATAGACGAATTCTTTTTAAGTTTAAATTCTATTCCTAAAGCCTCTGGAAAGGAATCCGACACCCACATCATCCCAATGAGTACGCCACAGGGGTGCAGTGTATTAATAAAACATGATATAATAAAAATATAGAAGAAAGAAAAGATCCATTTTTTCCTTTGGAAAGAGCAGATAATTCTAATATAGAATTATGTTCTACTAACTAGGATTAAATTTGTATTTAATTTTTGTTATGTTTATCATATTCTTCGTGTTTTCCTTCGTTCTGTTATGATCTAAATAAATTATATTTAGAGATTAACGCGACAAAATCCACTTAAATCAGTCCTTATCCACAGAAAAATAACTAAACTTATTAAAATAAATACGGTTCATTAAATCTGCATCGATCAGTGTCGTACATCATGTAAATTTGTATGATTTTAGTAAATTATAAGATTATAGATTGAGAACTCTTGACACGTATAGCGTAAACATCGCCAGTACTCAATCTAGTATGTCGGAAATTCGCTTCAACTGTTTACATAATTGTAATAACTGATTAATTGTTTGAATATTTATGAACAGGAAGAAGTGGCAAAAGTAGAAATTCAGAAAAGATACGAGTTAGAGTCGAGAATGGAAGAAGAGAGACGTTCTTCGGAGCAACGAATGAGATTGGCAATGAAAGAAGCGCAAGAACATTTTCGAAATCACTTAAAAATGGCAGTTCAGGAAGCGCAGGAAGAAGAAAGAAGAATTGCGGAAGAAACTTACGGGAAGATGAAGAGGTATTAAATTGAGTTAACATTAAATCATAGGCTTATATGATAATTATTATAGTAGAAAAAAAGAGTCGTTGCGTAATTTTAGAAATTTAGTAAGGAACAAAAATATTTGGGGATACTATAGATTACTATCTATGGAATTTCGGGACTTTGAGTATATATCTGAACTGAGGGGACCGAGACGAGTTCAACGATACTCTACTTTTGGACCGGAGACAAAAAATAAGAAAGTTATCATAGTTCTTAAGTTATCATACTTTTTAATGCTTTCATACAGACGGCATCGTAGTTGCTAGTGCTGTCATCTCGCGGTAAAGTCTGCAAACAAATTTTAAAAAAAAAAAACACTAATATAATGTACTAGCGAAATCCATAGCGTGAGGAATTTCAGATCCATCAAATTTGGAATATGACATAATAAATAAAATAATATTAATCTTAATATATATTTTTTTGTAAGGATGAAACATTTTCGGAATGTCAGTCGTTTCATTCAGATTCCAAATTATTAAATATCGAAATAATAATTTTGAATATAAAAACTGTAAAATGGCGAAAATGTTTGTTTCGTTTTATAAAAATTAGGCTTACATATTAAAACTACATATATTATAATATAAGTTTTATCGATAATTATTTGTTTAAATTTTAGAGAGTTTGAAGAAAAATTAAGAAAATTAAACCTGGCGTTGGCGGAAGACAAACAGAAAAGTCTTGCCAACTTACACGCAAAATTAGAAAACGAAGCGGAAGAAACGTTAGAATTGTGCAAGAAGAAGTGGGAGATTCACTTCATGACTCAGATGAAGGAGCAAAAGGAAAAATACGAAGACGTTATTATGAAATTAAATTTCAGATTAAAAGAATTGAGCACTGAAGTACAGGAATTATCACAACAATTGAGTGAAAATCTTTTAAAAAAATCAGAAGCCGAAGCCGAAGTGACAAAAATAAGAGCTCAATTAAGACAATTTATCAAATTGGCAAACATAACAGAAACCGATTCCGCATGCAAAACTCGTCAATCTTAAATCTAATTCAAATTTTAACTTCAGTTGAATCCATTTTGTATAAAATTAATGAAATAATTAAAATTCTCCTTTTCATAATATCATTAAAAATAGTTTTAACTTGAAAAAAAAAAAAAAATCGGTTATTTTCTTAACGACATTCTTCTTATCGTCGGATCTCTTATAGTAAAACATCTAGTAAAAGCCGATGTTTAGTCGGTTAAATCGTGAAGACCCACCAGTGGCAGTGAATAAACTGGCCACTGGTGAACACTAAACACCGGTAGTTGGTTATAGGTTCGAAACAATACGAATTAACTATAGTAACACACTTTTCAATTTGAGAGCTTAGTTAAAGAATTATATGATAACAATGTCGTTTCGATTCGTAATTGTAAATTTGATAATTCACAGATACGAAAGGATTGAATAATATTCATGGAAAATATTTTATATACAAGTATTTATTGAGAATTCACGAGAGTGCTATATCAATGTTTGACTGTATTTATCTAGTATTAATATTTATAGGTTTTGTTTTACGTGTTGGTCAATAGGAAGAAAATAGAATTATAATAAATTTTAGTGACTTTGTAGATCGTATTTGTTTATTTAGAAAGGAAATCATTCGATCATCACTTAACATACGTAAGAGTTTCATCAATTGAAATTCTATAGAATGTATTTAATTGTAATTTTCTGTAAAGCGGGCTTCGCCTTTAGGTTCTACTGTATTGCTGTAAACATGAGATCTCACCACAGCTACTACTACTGTTATTGCTATTATAGTCATTACCGTTACTAGTAACTGTTAAAAAGGAATTCCAAATGTGACTATAAAAAAATTTGTAATGCAGAAATTTCCTCACGGCTTCTCTTCTCGACAGTAATAGTAATAAAAGTCTTATTTTTTAATCTCTTACCTTATCATCAACATGTGAATCACGGTGGCGTGTAGTCCATAAAGCGGTGCTTCCATCGGTTTCCTTGTGTTTTCTAAAATATAAATACATATTGACATAAATACATACATTTTCATATTTTGACGTTCTTTGGAATAATTATATAATGCGGTTATAAAAAACATTATTTTTATTTTATTACAAATGTCTATACATGTGTAAACAGTGATAAAATTGCTATTGTATATTCAAATATAAATTCGTATATGCATATTTCCCATGGAAGCGCTGTATTGTCGATTACGGGACAGCTTAACGGCGAAAATATTTGAATCGTGTGAAGCAACCAGATTACAGTCATTCGCCCATGCGTTTTACACAGCACCAACCTCACACGGTTTAGCTCGTGGATGCTACACATCAAAATATCGTACAACGCTTCTAATGATTCTATCCAAGGCCGGCACAGCTTCCCTATCATAAAATGTCACCGCAAGCCACTGCCAAATCATCCCCGTGAGTACGCCACAGGTATGCAGTGTATTAATAAAACATGATATAATAAAAATATAGAAGAAAGAAAAGATCCATTTTTTCCTTTGGAAAGAGCAGATAATTCTAATATAGAATTATGTTCTACTAACTAGGATTAAATTTGTATTTAATTTTTGTTATGTTTATCATATTCTTCGTGTTTTCCTTCGTTCTGTTATGATCTAAATAAATTATATTTAGAGATTAACGCGACAAAATCCACTTAAATCAGTCATTATCCACAGAGAAATAACTAAGCTTATTAAAATAAACACGGTTCATTAAATCTGCATCGATCAGTGTCGTACATCATGTAAATTTGTATGATTTTAGTAAATTATAAGATTATAGATTGAGAACTCTTGACACGTATAGCGTAAACATCGCCAGTACTCAATCTAGTATGTCGGAAATTCGCTTCAACTGTTTACATAATTGTAATAACTGATTAATTGTTTGAATATTTATGAACAGGAAGAAGTGGCAAAAGTAGAAATTCAGAAAAGATACGAGTTAGAGTCGAGAATGGAAGAAGAGAGACGTTCTTCGGAGCAACGAATGAGATTGGCAATGAAAGAAGCGCAAGAACATTTTCGAAATCACTTAAAAATGGCAGTTCAGGAAGCGCAGGAAGAAGAAAGAAGAATTGCGGAAGAAACCCACGGGAAGATGAAGAGGTATTAAATTGATTTAGCATTAAATCATAGGCTTATATGATAATTATTATAGTAGAAAAAAAGAGTTGTTGCATAAGTTTAGAAATTTAGTAAGGAACAAAAATATTTGAATATAAAATGATGTACTAGCGAAATCCATAGCGTGAGGAATTTCAGATCCATCAAATTTGGAATATGCCATAACAAATAAAATAATATTAATCTTAATATATATATATATTTTTGTAAGGGTGAAACATTTTCAAAATGTCAGTTGTTTTATTCAGATTCCAAATTCCAAATTATTAAATTTCGAAATAATTTTGAATAATGTGCGAAAATGTTTGTTTCACATAATGAAAATTCAGCAACGAGTTTCTTATCTTTCCCAGCAACATTTAAAACTGCGTGTGGTACGATCTGTTTTGATATTCTTAATTATTAAAAAATGACAAAAAATTTCATTTTGAGAGTAGAAATGGGTTTTATAAACGACTACTTTCGGTCGAATTAACTTCAACCCTCTTAAGTAACTTTGTATCTACGAACGAGCGGCAGGTCCACCAGTGGCCAAGCGGTTCCGTTTTCTGAACACTGGAAGTTCGATAGTGGGTTCGCGCTTTGCCAGAACGAACTGCCACGTGGAGTTTCCGGGTTTTTTTCAGGTCTGTAATCCGAATAAGAGGCAGTTTCTCTTAAAAGACCTCCCGGAAAGCATTATTTCCGCGCGTTACGTCTACCGTAATAACTGCATTCAACTACTAATACTAGGAAATCAGCTTACACATTACACGGGACGAAATAGCCAGAGAAGCTGATGCCCAACTTGCTAAAAAACAAACAATCTCGAGAACAGTTAGATAGATGAAGATGGAAACCGGATATGAAACACTTAGAGGATGGAGACACCGATTAACTATATACGAAATTAGCTCTGGACCGGAAGTTACGTGGTTTTTTAAATTAAAATATGATTAAAACTCGCAGCCCTATATTTGACGATGTCACGATAAATCATTGTTTGTTTGTAATTGAGTAATATATCCGTAAACATATCAAAGTTATTATTTTCTTCAATATTCTTAAAAACATTTTTTAAAACAATTACCAAAAAGTTTAAGATGAAAATTAAACGTTTTTTAACTTAATGAAACGATTTTAGCAGTATCACGTTATTAAAAACTACTACGTTATTTATGTATATTTCCTGTGAAGTTACTATGTTAGTGATGTACAGTTGTAGCGTACAGAGTTTGTATGATTTTTAAATGATATATTATCTGGAAAATACATTTTGTACGATTCTCGACCCTTGCAAAAATGTGGTAGGTAATTTAGTCGCTGGCCAGCTCGCTTAATGGACATAACGGCTCGCCGTTTGTTTCTTTGGGGACACTTGAAAAGTATCATTTACGCCACAGACAGACACCAGAGAGAAACTAATACTGCGTACACACGTTGCATTTTCGAAACCTGTCATTGACTCCGTATGTTAGATCGTATTCGACTGTCGTAACAGCTGAAGTTAACGAAGGATACTTCGAATACATTCTGTGAACTGTCTGCAACGGTATTTGTAACAATAAACGTGTCAATATTTCATTATTTTCATTTTTTTATTACTTGTCTGCGCGGTCGCGTAGATCGTAAACGACGCGTCAGGAAACACGGGTTGCTGCGCATAAAATGTTTCTCCTGAGAAATCAATCGTGCCGCACAGTTTATCGTACAGATTCTGAATCACTCTGAAATTTACATGCAGCTTTATGACTTATTCTTATCTTAATCCTGTCTTGTGCCTTTAGTTTAATATTTGTATTCAATTAAAATTTAATCGTGTTAATTATCCGTAATTTGTATATCGAGTTTAAAAATATTACATAATAAAGTTCTCAAAAATAAATATATTATTGTAATTATTTTATACGTTACATCGATAACAAGTAACAAATTTTAATCTTAATGACCGACCTTACAATAACAGAGGCGGTAAATACGTGAATCCTGACTTTAATCCGACTGACTTTAATTTGAGTCGGATTGGATCGGATTGATATTGTAAAGGTCGGTTAATAACCGTTTCTGTTGATGACTGGATAAACGACCGATTAAGGCGAGAACCAACCGCTATGAAGTGCATTATCACATTCAAACCACTGCAATCGTTGGGAGATTGAAAAAGCAAACTTCACTGAATGGGCGCAACAAATGATGTAATGTCTACAGGTTCGACCAGTGACGATTAACTTGCTGTTTAGAAGAATCTAGTAAAGAACAGTTTGGAAAATTTGGAAGTTTAATGGAGGTTGAATAGTAAATTTTTAAATTAATATTTATGAAGTTAAGCTGGTTGGCATTGACTAACTCATTCACTCACTGACACGGAATGTTTGAGTAGAAATACTTCTAACTCAAAAGAATGCATGGTCCAGCGGAAAGATAATTTTCATTAAGTTGCCGAAATTCCGAAATCTCGAAAAAGTATTAAGTGTTTTACGCTGAATAGATCTCACACCGAACAGATATTAATCAGATCACTTTATGTGTCATCTGCCTGTATATACTTTTTAATGTTTGTAGTTATTAATTTTCTCTGCATTAATTTAGCAAAAGGATGGAAAAGTACTTTTTTCAAACAGTAGCTTTTGTCAAGTTGATCCACTCGACTGTGTAAGTATCTCCTGAACGGAGCTTACGAGAATAAATATAAACAATGTAATGCAAACAACACATCATCCAAAAAAACAGAATATGCAAATATAGATCTATCAATGATTATTTTCTGAAATTTATTAAAAAATAAGTGCACCGTGTAAAGATTAATTATTTTATAGAAATCCGTTCTTAATCGAATGTTTAAAATTTTAGTTACATCCTTTTATTCTTGCGTGAATAGCGAAGTTGAGGCCGAAGTTTTAAACGCGAAAACGTGTACGTCGGACGTTCGGCGCCGCTTTCCTGTAAGCCTAGAAGTTTGACAATGGCGTTTGGAACGCCGAGCACGATTCCACTGACTTTCCAAACACCATTGTCAAACTTCTAGGCTTACAGAAAAGCGGCGCCGAACGTCCGACGTACACGTTTTGTTTATTTGTTTATAACATTTTTTTAATATTCACTAAGTAATAATTTCTATTTTAATTTATCGGTTTTACTTTTCAACTCTTAAACGATTTATTTTGTAGACTCGATTTTACAGGTATAAATTTAAATAGCTTTAAATAATCAAAATTTGCTTATTTTACACGAAAAACAATTGTAATTAGCCGTAGTTGTTAAATAGATATTTGTTACTTTAGCTTATTGAAAATTAATTAAGCTTCATATTGTTCGATAGTTTAATAAGTCGATGTTTATCGAGTCCTCTGCTGCGTTGACGAAGATAAATAAGCGCACTCGCATTCATTATTGTTTGATTTTTAATCTAGCGGATAATTTAATTATTATCAGATTTGTTCTTTTCTTCTAGCGCCGAGTTTCGAGTTTCGTAAATAAAATTATACGCAATAAATAATTAATTTAATTAAAATATTCCAATTTGTTTCCACTATAAAGTAATCTTGATATTTGATAAAAGAAAAAGAATAATTTCGTTGAATTATGAGGAAATACTCTGTTTAAAAAAATACTTAGTGTTTTGTTTTTTTAACGTAAGATATGTTAGCACAAAGTTAAAATTACGTACGGTGCAGTTACGAGATTTTATAAAAACACAATTTTTACTTTATTAATTATTACTAAAAGGCAGAAGATTCGACTTTGAGTATAGAAATGAGTTTCTAAAAAATTGTAAATTCCAATAATGAGTAAAACTTCCATTAAGTTCGACCGTCATCGAGATATGACACATTATCCCCATGCATCTAACCACCCCTCGACCTTTAACCAGCAAACTTTAATAGCATCAATGCCCCATACATAGAAATAACCCCGTCAAAATTAGAAATTTTTGATTTTTCTAGTCCTGAGATATAGGCCTATTGCAAAATAAACGCAAATTCGAATAGAATTCAATGCAAAATTCTCTCTGTCTCCACACACAGAGAGTTTTCTGTAAGCTATTTTTCTTTTCTTACACTTTTAGACTCGTGGAGTATTAAACGTCGAGTAATGCAAAGTAATGCGAATGTTTATTACAATGTTATAATTCGAATGAAGAATTATAGAAATTCTTTCTTTCTATTTTTTTAACATAGAAAACTTAATAAATAAATATATATATAGGCTTTATACTGTATACATGCATATACAGTAACCATATATAATAAACAGAATATTGATTAATTAATTAATTAGGAGAAAACAAGTAAGTATAAGCTATATAAATCAATAATTCAATTCGGAAAATTAATTTTTGAGTAATCGATAATATAAATTATAACAAGAAAAAAATACTTAAGGATGAGCTGATCTGGAAGAGAAAGATGATGTGATTGATGGGAGCATGACAAGATAAAGAATGGAATTAAGAATGATGTAACCTTTATGATCTCGTTTAAACGACATTTAACGAACTGAGTCTTCTTAGTGGAAACAAATGGTGTCAATCGGAGGATATAAAAGCGTACTTATTGTGAAAAATAATCTATTTTCTAACGTGTTAGTTTAAGATAACGGATAATTTAATGTGTTATACTTGCACGAAATACAGCTTATAAAATATTAGACGGAATGTTTCACCAAGTCGGACTTATTAATGGTAGCAATTGATTCATTTAACTATCGTTGAACGTAATAATTATTTATTAACACTTATTCGCTGGCATTTCTTCGGTATAATCAGATCCACATTGTTTATCATATGTTCATCGAAATCGCATTGTTCCAGTCTACAAAATATACTTCTCTTTTCTTTCTTCGCGATATCTGTAATCCAAACTTTCGATTTTCTTAAGTATAAAATACTTCCAATTTATATATATGCACATTATTTCGCCGAATTATAACGGCAAAGGCGTCGTAAGTACCGTTCAGGAACGGTATCTACGACGCCTTGGTGAGTGACACAGCTTCCGAGTGACTATTATCGGGGGAATTGAGACAAAAAAATTTTGAGTTTTCCGCAATTTTTGGAGAAACAAAACATTTTACCAAAAATGGGCATTAGAATGCCAGAGGGAGGACCCCACATAAAAGAGTTAATGACAGAGAGTGGATTTTCCGATCCACCTCCTTGTGCAAGTGTATTCCAGCCGTGCTCCACCGCCACCGTACGCCAAACCGTAGCTGCTTATATCTACCGGACATTCGAACTACACCATCCAGGACCAGGAGTCTTACTCTCCTCGACCTAGCGGAAACCTCTCCACCCGTTCCTTAAGACGATCCACGACATCCCGACATCAATCAAGGTTCTACCGATGAAGGTATTTACCAACACTCGTCCGACCTCGTAAACTGTCTTTCGCGATATTATATAGAATTTCATTTATGTTCCACTTTTGCAGAAAACCCGTTTTGTTTAATAAAATAATCTCCTTATAGATGGAACAGAGAACAGAGCCTTGTGGTAGGTGACTATCACACCGTGTGATAGAATTGCCTGGGCTGAAACATTCGGAAACGATAAATATCTACAAACTGTTCGGGATAAAGACTGCGTGAATATAGATAGTCCATTTATATCTTACTGTAGGACTATAATCATACAATTTAGCATAATGCGCTGTGGGAAGCCCCGTGAAGTTTTACCTATCTACCCAGAAGTTTCGCCTGTATCTTATTGATAACGAGAAATGCTTAATTATCTAAATTAATTCCTATATATGACTAAATTGAGACTTAAAAGTTTCTTGTTTCTAAAACAATTTTCAATAACATTGTGTATGATTAGTTTGAAAATATTCTTTTAAAATTCTTATATAAACCCATAAAGGGAAGGAAAAACGAAATTTGTAGGCAAAAATATTCATTTTTCTCAACAATTGATAATTTATTGTTAGCGCTCGTCGACAATAGTTTTTCTTTTCGATTGTTATCGAAGGCTTTTGTTTGCGTTCTTAGCAGTTTTGCGATTTTTGAAGAGTGAAATGAGTGGAAAGAAGAAGAGTTTCTTGCGTAGGATCTTCGGAGGAAGACGCGCGAGTAACAAGATAGGTGTAGAGAGAGAGGAGCAGAGAGATGAAGAGATGGGACAGGGTCCCACAGAGAATCCGGAAGTCAGTGGAATTCCGCTCGAAATACTGGTTCTTCCTCGACGTTTGGAGGATCCAGAATCTGGTGCATTTCAGCCCGATCCGGAGTTTCTTTCGGAGTGTTCGGAGCAAGCCTGATGTATCGAATGGGTCGAGCCGAATCTCTGTTGGAGTCGGTCTAAGATATTCCGACTGAGATTAGCTCATATGAGCGACGAGGAGATCGAGGCCGAAATGTGGACCGATCGAAATGAACGTCACTCGGACATATTTATGAGAAGGGCGCTTTCAACTCTCAATGACGTCATCGGACATTTTGTTTTATTTGGGGTCCTCTCTTCTTTCTTCTCCTGCTCATTTTTTGTAATGTTGATTTCTCCGTCCAATAGTGATTTTTGTTGTTAAGTTCCTAGTAACACATTCTATGTATCACCTGGAAAAAGGAAGTGACTCCAGCGGAAGATACGATCATATCCCCCGACAATTAAATTATTTTTTTTTTTCGCTGGGAAAATTTTACCACAAAATTTTACCATCCGAGCTCCACATATACTTATTTGGCTTTGGTAAATATATTTCTCTGGTTATGCGACTCTGCGAAAAAAGTTACCAACAACAACTGTGTTTGTTAGATGGTGCTACAGTCTACTATTGATCCAAGTTCTATAAACACAAGGTCAGGACGCCAATGCTCCTATGGAGCCGCCATATTGGGTCCTTAGTTCTAAGGCCACGGTATATATTTCATACTGTGTACAGTACGTACGTGCAGTAAACTGCACCTTCTTTCGAGTTCGAGCCACAGAATGCCTTTTATAATTTCAAATAGAGTATCTTTTTATTTAGAGGTTATTCTGGCGTATAATTAAAGACTTTAACTAAATAGGTTTCATAATAGAAAGCTATGTATGATACAGTATAAGGATTAATTTATTTAGTTTTGAAATGCAAAATTAGAGAAGAAATTTGGAGATACTTGTATAAGAATATATTTAATTTTTTATAATAAAGAAGTTACGCATGTAAACTAAATTTAATTATTTTTATAGAGAATTAAATAAGTATATTTATAAAAATTTATTAAACAGTAGACAATATCAACAAATAGAAATATCAACTTTAACTTTTTTTCACGTTTATTTCATAAGAAAGTGCTTATTAAGCAACAATTATTCATTAGAATATGCAATTTGACTGTTACATTACTCTCAATTATTATGAAATATTAATTTAAATGACTGAAAGTTTTAATTTCAAATACTATATTTTATTTTAAATTTTAGTCCACGAACAATATTATAACATTTATTCTGTTATACTAATGTTTCTGTTATTCTTTTTAATAAGTTACATAATGTTTACAACTTTACAACAAACAGTATATAGACTAGTACTTATATGACCATGTTTTAATATTTAACCTGTGGCTTGTACAGTACATCAACACTTACAGCTTTATCAGGTGCCATTTTTATTAAACCAGTACACCTCAATAATGCGAGTCATATACAGATAAATAAATATTCATAAAAAAATTGTAATTTCATTCAATAGCTTACTTATGAAGCTGATGGTCTAGAGCTTATAACTAAAGTTATTCATTTGTACAGTACATTATAATCATACTGCACTTTTTATAGGAGTAACGTATACGGGAATTGCACTAAAACAAGCAACTAAAAGCAAAAGAATAGCCCACTTGCAATAATTTTTTGCAATAAAGATTAATGCAGTATTATTTATTATACATTATATTATATATGTCGAACAGTCCTGAGAAAACTTAGTGGTTCCATGATAAATAATCTGTGTTCTAACTTGATTAATTTTTTAAATAGACGTTTATTACCTTTCCAAAAATAATAATAAAAAATTAATTTATAAAAGAGAAATAACTTATTCGTTAATAAAAATGGAGTGATATAAATTTAGAAAGAAAAGCCGTGCAAAACAACTATAATTTATTAACAGGTTAAAATTAGAAAGTACACTACAAATGTAAATTTATTCTAACGTTTGAAATGCGTCATTTAAATTTTACAATTATTTCTAACAAGTATATTTAACACGCTATTTTCATTTAATATTTCATTCATTTGCTTTCCGGAAATTTAATATTTAAAATAATATTTAAACTGTTCATCTATTAAAAAAAAGTATATTTATTAACGAACCTTGATCAAATTATTAATATAATAATACGAATAGTTCTATAGCTTTATTATACTCGTTTCCAATAATCTATATATAATATTTAATTAGTTTTTCTTATCGTGAATAATCTCCTGTTGCAAGTTCTTAATAAGAAGCTTTTCGAAGAAATTGCAACAAGATATGTCAATTTATGACGTTTTTTGGTTGTAGGGATGTTGAGTACACTATTTATAACCTTCATAATACATTGAGCAGTATCACCTATATCTCTAGATCTCTGTATAACATGTCTTGTACAATTAAAACTTTTATTACTCGAAGGGCCAAGTGTCATAGTAGCGAGTTTTGATACTAATTTTTACTCCCGCTTGTTATATATAACAGAAGGAAGGTGTGGCGATCGATCAGAAAACAACCCCCCCCCCAAGGTGTTTAAATTTTTGGACTCGAGAGACCTTGAAGAGAGACGTTTCTATTCTAATCCATGTACAATTTGTCTTTCTGTTTTTTAAATTCCTTTATATTGAATATATGAATTTTTTTTAATATAATAATCTAGAAACATTAATATATAAATTAAATATATAAAAAAATTTTACAATAATTTAGCCATTGAGAAAACTAATTCCATTTATTACACAAGAAATCTTTTATGTAATGATGAAAGAAATGAAACTTTTACGTTATTTTCTCGTATTATTATTAATTTTTTAAGATGAAATTACGTGGATGCGGGTGATCGTCGACCTTCAGTCAACGATCTTTTAAAAAGAATCCGGTTGCACGACCTAATGGGTTAAGGTTACTTGCCGGAGACATTATCACAAGTATACGGTTCGACTTTAATGAAACCTTTAACAATACCTTATCCTTAAATATAATGACTACGAGTAATGTTAGTAGATTTTTTTTTTTTTTTCATTTCGTTTTACGTTCTCACTTTAATGTCTCGTTAGTTAATTAACTTCCTGTAGTATTAAATTAGCGGTTTAAATATTTGAATTTTTAATCGAAACAGCTGCTAGAGTGGCAGATTTTTATAGGGGAAGCGCGCGTGCCAAACAGACGTATCTAACACTTTAAAAAATGTATGCGTGTCGGAGTTCGAATAAATATGTTTAAAGAATTAAATAAATTTCCTTTAATTAGAATAAATTTAAAAAGATCTGATAATAGAATAAAATGTCTGGAAGTAGTATAAATCAAAATTAAGTCACATAGTTTTTGATGTGTTCTAAAAAATTACGTTCAATCTTTGCTAAAAATTGGTATTAAAATTCGACAAAATATTCTAGTTTATTTGAGAATCAAATTTTAAAATTCTGACTTAAAGAATTTAGTACAATATTAATAAATAACAATTAATCAACATACATTTATACCCTGTATGGTAAAGTCTATTATATCGTAGTACCCCTATTTAACGCCGTCTAGACCTATTTAGCAGTGTAAATGCAATCAAATTTGGAATGGTGGCATTTCAGTGAAAGAAACACTTACAACTTACGGCACTACTAACTACATTATAAGACAGGTTGCAAATTTAGCAGCCTTGGAAAACATTATTACACTGCTTATGAGCAGCATCACAAATGATTAATTTGCGGTCAACCGTTAAACATACCACTCATACCGTTCTGAAGATAAAACTTTTGAGCAATATTCCTCCATCACTAAGGTATCTTGAGTTGTTTTATACAAATAAAACGTTTGTTCAGACGACCGAATGACCGAGCGGTTAAGATGGAAACAAACCCCGCTCTGGGGACACGGAATAAAATCCAGACGGGTAAAAATCCCCAGGAATTTTTCGGGGTGGGCTGTTCAGATATGTTTGACCTTGTCCTCACCACTCGGTCGCTTATTCTGGGCCTGGCCGAACACAGAATTGGTTTGGTAAAAGATCCTCTTAATGCCCACGAGGAGAAAAGAGCTTTTTTTTTTTTCTTTTTTAATGTTTGTTCAAGGGGGCTTTAACCAAAATTTGACTCAGATCAAGTTAATAAAATCAGACTTCATGAGATTAATCTAAACCATTTCCCCGAAAATAAATTTCTATGTATTTAAAACGTTAAATAATATATGCTATTTTCTAACCATGTATACAGTGACTTTAAAAATATACAATTTTACATTTTTTAACTTTTATAACCGAAAAAGTTTTGACGATTTCATTTAAATCAATCGTTTCTTTAACGTCACTTTCTAGCAATCGTCATATCTGTCAAGTTCTGTCGTTTTCTCACAGCTAATTCTTTATGAATTTCCAGCGAGAAAACCGCTATTCCGCTAGTGCAATGAAACAGATAGTGTTAACAAAATTCGTATCAGGAATCAACATCAAGAGTTATGTTAGAAATTTCAACGAATGCGTTTAAAATGTTAACAAATTTATATTTTAAGCATTCGAGGCTTTCGATGAGACATTCCTAGTGTGTTTTAAACTATGGTTTGTGTGTGAGATTCTCCACATTCTTCAAAAAGCACGCAGTCTCTTTCTTGGTAATGAATTTGTATGTGTTCATTTGGTTCCTGAATTTTCACTGAATTTAAAGTCACCGAAACTGGATAAAAATGTCAAAAAAAAAAATGATCCGGACTATTTACTAATGAATTTTTCTTCTACAGTATTTCTTTTCCTTTTAATTTCTCAAGATTCGATTTTTCTCGACGTGTTGATAGCTCGATATTAAGTTAAATGACTACGTATGCTGCTGGTGTCTGGAAAATGGATGAACGAGTATAATCTGTAACAAATTTATTATCTTTGTATAGAAAAAACTGTGTTAAAATTACGGATTATTTATTTAATATTTCATCCTATTATTTCTATCGTACTTCAAGTGTAAAATAAATCAATAAAATAAAAGTAAAAAAGACTTCCGTATTTGGAAGTCCAGAGCAGGTACTCTGACATCCCTAGCCTGAAGCCGCTTGCAGCGCCAAAAATGCCACAGCTGTGAATTTTTGTATTAACGGAAATATCTTCCGTGTGTTCTTAAATGTCACCATACCAGATTCTGTTGCATTTACACCGCTAAATATCTCTCTAAAGTCTAGACCGGGTCGAATAGGGATATTTTACGATAATCCTCTACATTAATAATAATAATAATGCAAAAGTGAAACAAATTATTGTTCCATCAGGTAAGAAAATAAATTTTGGATGGTGATTGTTTTGAATTAATAACTAATTCCATACAAATAACTCACGACATTCAAATCTATAAAAGGTAAACACTTTTCCTCTTTCTTTACCCCAACGTCTAATTATAATAATAAATATTCACATCAAAACTTCTTCAAAAGGTAGGAAATACTTCTCGATACGAATATATCTCATCAACGGCAATTTATAAAGAAAGACGTGGGCTTTTATGCCTTCCAGCGAATGTCTCCTGAACCTTTTAAAATTCATTATAACCTAAATTTCTGTATTTAAATCTATTATCATATTGATAACACGTTGTAAACATTTACATATATAATTCTTATTTTTCAAATATTAATTAAAATACTTATTACAGATATATTAATTACACACGAATTAGTTCATTAAGGTTAAAGTATTCGGTATATCATTCTGTTAAATTCGTCCTATCAATGTAATTATGTATGCATGGCAGAATTAATAAATTTATTTTAATTTCGAAATCGAACGTGAATTAATTTTAAATACAGTCCTTCTAAACTGGAATTAATATGGGACAAAATTTAATATTGCACAGTACAAACGTGTGTAACCTTTAATCGTTAAGAGAAATTTTGAATGTGTTTAGTCAATCAGAGTAATAAAAGTGGATCAAAGATATTCAGTGGATAGCATATAGGAGTTCAGAAATCTTTATTGTAAAATTGATTAATTAGAAAGAGGAAAGACTTATTAATTGCAGTGAATTTTAAGAGTAGGAGACGGTTTACATCTTCATATATTGCTATTGACAAGATATATTTACACTTAAAATTATTATAAAAATTAATAAGAGAATATATCATATTTTTAAATATATAAACTCTTCTATTTTCTTGTTATTAAAATAATTTTCTACTAATATAATTTTTTTTATATTATTTTCTATCAATTTGAAAATACTTTTAATCTATTTTCAAATCTTCCTATTTTGTATTCGGATGAAATACTAAAATGAAATAAACTTTTTATAAATTAATTACAATGGAAATAACCGCGAAAACTGATTAAAATGGGAATTGAACTACTTAGGGTCATAGGTCAACTAAAAATAAGCTTATGTTACGTGTGAGACAAGGATTTTGTATCCAAAGTTTAACCTAAATCCATTCATTTTGGTCGGTAGAAAACAGAATGTAGGTCTACATCAGTTTTCGTATAAAATTACGAATTTCGTCAAAATATATTTCGAAATTTTATATTTATAATAGTAATTATTAAATTTACTATGACTTTAACTTCAAATGTAATAATAATAATAATAATAATAATTCATTAAATTATATTCGCAAATTTAAAAAAAAATTGTAAATTAAAATTATAAAAACGTAATTTTAATAATCAATATTATCGATTTTTTAATCATTTTAATCAAAACTTAATTAATTTATTTATATATTTAACTCGCCATATGTGATTTTAGACTAATGAAAATTTTCCACTGATAAAATTATATTTAATTAAACACGAATAATAACTTTTTAATAAAATTCTAAAATTTCTTTAAGAGTATTTATACGAAATAAATAATGATAAATATCATCATTATAAATAAATTTCTTTTATTAATCTATATTTATTATCAACGTCCAAATTTACAACAGACAACTTATAAAAAATAGTTTGTTTTTTTTTAGAATAAACTACTAATTAAACCATTTTTATCCCTCCTTACTTGTAAGGAATTTAATTAAATATTCCTTATTTTAAATTTGCCAAGGTAATTTCGGCTGTATTAATTCGGAACTGTCTTGGCACCGACTATAGTAACAACATTTGTAACTGTCGATATTACTAATTATACTAATAATTGTTTATATATTGAAACTGAATTACAGAAAAGCTAAATTTGTTTATTACTACTTTGTAGTTCCTTAAAAATTTTCGTATAATAGAAAATTTATTAGAAACTTTAGCACGTGGCAATTATTAAATATGGCAATATCAATAGCATTTATTTAATATATTTTTCTGTATTAATATCTAGCAAATAGTACATATGTGTGTGGGTGTGTTTATATATATATATATTACTTTAAAAATTGGCATCTTGAATAAAAGAAATTTCTGATAGCAATTTATTCCTTCTCCTTAGCCATCAAAGCACTTGTTTTAAGTGCACTCGTCGCTTGTGTAAGGCTCTGAAATAAAATCGATGGACTCAACTAGAATTCAGCGTTTATTGCATAATATGTCCTTATGATTATATCCGCTCAGCATACTAGAAGCTGGACTAGCTGTAGCTTTTCGCATTCTTATACATAGCATTGCTGTTATCAAGCAGGTTATTATTATAATAGCTAATACGACAATAAGTGCGGTGATGAAACTAGGAGTTGACATGCAAACGTCTCCATTATTTCTAGAAACAGACTTAGATGTCAACGTCACGGTAGCGTTAGCATCTCTAGATATTGTGATATCATCGGGAGAAACGACACGAATTCCTCTTAAGACTCTAACCGGTTCTATTAGCTCTGGAGCTCTCAAAATGCCATCTTTGTGTTCGTGATAATTGTTTCTTTTGGCTTCACGCTTTTTCCTTCCTGACGTAATACGCGGATCGTTTGGATATTCCGGACAGAAGTTCGAGCATTGGAATTTGCATATTTCTATATTACATTCTAAGAAAACTTCCATCTTATCCGGAAATTTGAAAGCTTGGAAAAACGAGAATGCTATAATGCTTGCGCCCGTATTTCCTGTTTGTCGCGACTTTTGCCACGGACCCATTAACTTCTTTTTGATCACACAACCTCTGGCATCTGTCAACTGAATGGCATTTCTCACGTCTCCGTCGTGGGCTATACAATCCTTAACGTGAATGTCAAAATCATCTGCCCCTTGTACGTAAATAACCATAGTTAAGGTTTCTCCAATCTTCACTAAGCCAGTTACTGGAGTGGAAAACGGTCCTCTGCCGATTTGTATGTCCATATAACTTTCGACTGTGTCACCACTGTAAGTTATGGTGACGATATCTAACATGTCGACATTTACGACGGAAGAAACAGTTTTGTCGAATTGTCCTGCCCATAGACAACGTATCTTCCGAGCGGTATCCCATACTTCTTGAAAACCAGCATGATTCTGAATGATTATGGTATTTTCGAGATACGCTTGCCCTCCCTGAGCGAATTCATCGATAAAAGCTGTTCCACACCTGTCTAAACTTACGGTAAATTCGTAAACGTTCAGATGACTGTTTGGAGCCACGTATCTGCATCCCAGTTCACTAAAATAATTTTTTGAATATATGGTTCCGTCAAAATTCTGATCGAATTCGATTCTCACGTTCATCGATTGCTTCTGGCATTGAACATCAATCGAGACTATCTGAGCCATACCTTTCGTCGGTTGCAAAGGTAAAAGATCAATTGCTGTGCCGACTGGTTGAGGAAATCCTACTGGTGGTTTACCGGGTCTTCCGACACCTACCGAAGTTATTGTTTGTACCGGAAACGTTGCTACTCCAGCTTTTCCGTTGGTGACAACTATACCCGGTTGCCCCGTATTTGAAGTTGGAAATTGCTGTCCTGTTCTTTTCCCGCGCTCAAAGCTCTTTTGTGGAGAAGCAATAATATCCCAGCTCATAGACTAAGTCAAAATATATAGATTGCACGTAAGTACGCAGTATTCAATAAAATAAAAAACAGATAATGTACAGTACTTACCAGTAATAAAACAGGAATAAAATGTAATTTCCACATCTTGTGGAAATTTAATTATATCGTTTTCCTAATCGATGATATTTTAACTATAAAAAAAGGAGGAAAGTTTTAAATAATTTCAATAATAAAATTAAGGTATATTAATTTAATCAATTAAAATCCTAATACTAAAGAACGAATCGTGTTTTTTTAATGTTAGATCGATTTAAAAATAAATTAGAAACACCTTAAATTAAAGTAAAAACTATTGAATAAATTTTCTAGTCCGCGTTAAACAGTGTAGACCACACAATAGAACGTTTTGCTTCTCCTAAGTCTGTACAATTTCTGATAAACCATTAGCAGAACTACTTACTCTTCAGTGCTGTATCACCGACAGGATGTAGAATGTTATTTATCACAGGTTTTATAATTCCAAAGACGGTATTGCCTCACTATAAGCCCGGAAGCGCGAGTAACAGAATGTACATTTTCTTAGCATCCTTTATATGACAAAGTCGAAGAGTGACCCAATTCGAGTCTCGTTAAACCGCTCTTCTTCACCCCGGTACCATATTTGAATAACCAAATGGACCTTTCTGCGTCCCACTTTCTCATTATTGGTCACACGCATGCTTTATGAGTCTAACTATCCGTAAATTCTGGTTCGGGAGGAGTGAAATGTCAGTCATTCACTCATTTCCCCCAGCCGTGACCTTTATACAAGGTTGACACACGCTTTAATTATCGACCAGAGAAAGTATCTTCGATAATATCGGAAAGAAAAGAAAGGAAACTATTTTTTTTTTCTCTCTAAATTTAACGGTAATTTACCTGTAAATATCGAACGGAACTATCAACCAGACAGTCCTTGAGTCCAAGTGGTGAAGCAAATTACAGAAAGAGGTAGTCCGTCGTACTTTACCCAATGATCTGAGGGGAGAAATCTAATAGGCGCAACAAAAAAATTCCCAGTATTTAAGCTTAAATTAGTTAGTTGAACGACTGGCAATTCGATATCCGAAGTAACAAAAATCAATTTAGATCCATCGAAGCGATTGATTCGATTAAAAGAACTAAAACGAATAATTCTATATTTAACCTATATATTAAATAATTAAATGGAAATATAACTTTAAAAATCTATTTATCGTTTAATCCCTAAATTAATTTATAAGGCCATTGACTTATTTAATCGAAAACGCGTTTTTTTGATACAGTCAAAGGCCATTAAGACCGTTCGCAAATAAGCTAATTTTTAATTATAAATTCCGCTTTCTTTTCGGGAAGTTTTCTTCTTTTTAAAAATAATAATCATTTTAGTTTATTTTCAGTAAAGGATATTTACCTTTTACGGCATCTTGGTAAAAATATCTTGTTCCTAGAACAGGAAAGTAGAATTTATATAGAGTTAATAACTAACGAATTTACTGTAATTTTGATCAACGAATTTCCAGTAAATTAATATTCGGTTTGTGTTTAAGTTTCTGATTAATAATAATGTTATGTAAAATTATTAAATCATAAAAATTTCCAGCTGATGAAATCTCATCGAATATAAATGAAGCGTACTTAATTCGTCATTCCTTCGTCGTTTTCCTTCTTTAATTCCTTCGAATATTTAAATATATAAACGTAGAAAAACTTATTAATCTTCATATTAAAGTATAAAATATTCTTTAATTTAATATAATAAATTATAGATACGGTACATTTATAATAAAGTGGTATGCGTATAGATCAGTGGTAGCAATGGTGCACTCAGGATTTAATCTCGGGAGGAGCCGAGTTTAACAAATATATATATATATATATACACTACCACTCCTTTTAGCTTTTGGTGTATATATTTCTTATATAGACTTATATATATATTCACTAAAAGAGGGTGGTAGTCCAAAAAGTTTGAAAAACAGTGATTTAGACGAATAGTACCAATTAAATTTAATGTAAAATATTAATTTAATACTTAAGAATTTATCGAGTAAAATATTTCATTTAATTTCGGATATTTATTCGTATGAAATATTTTTAGTCGAACATCATATCGTTACCTCGGGATTCAGAGACCAAAAAATTTGCCACAGTTTTTAGACAATACCCGGATAGGTCTATAGAAACATTAATAGATTTTCGCAAGAAAGACACAATAGAACTGGTAAAAGAAAGGAATTTATCTAGAGCTTTTAATTTTCCGGATTTCCGGATTTCTTAATGCGTGATTAAGTTGTGTTAAGTTGAATTCAAATTCAAAGTGTAGATCTACAAAGAATGAATCACGACTTAATTAAAAATAAATTGCTATTCAATGAATCTCCATTATCATTCTAATTTTTTTTGTTTTTTTTTTTTTTACTTTATTCATTTTCGCATGTGATAAGAGAAAAAATTGAATATTCATTTGGTAAATTTACTAATGATTTCAGCTAATTACTTTTAGATGAAAGTGTAATTTATACAGAAAAAACAATAAATAATACCATTGATATTCGATTCCATATTCATCATCAGTACATTTTAGTAGCATTCACTGATGACGAATAAAATGAATATACAATATAAATATTAGCATACACCATTTAGTTTTCTTTGACTATACTTTTTAATTATTTACCATCTGTTAGAAAATTTCGTAGCAATCTTTCTCATCTAGTGTCCTCACACGTAAGCTTCTCTCCGCTGTATTTCAGGTTCATACGTAAGTATGAGAGCTAATTATATATTTAGGGACTGTTATGTAATTAGGATAAATATTTCTAAAGGTAATTTATCATACAAAGCACGTTCGAATTACACATTCAATTAATTTTTTACAGTAATTAATACATAACAATTGATAACAGTATAATTGATTTAAGTGAAATAAATGATTTTACTAGTATATTCTAGTTCAAAATGTTAAAGACAATTATGTTTACATTTTATATAATTATAACAAAAACTTGAGTTAAACAGTTAATCACCACTTTATAAAAATAAAATATTTTTACTCGATTTGGGTCATAAAAATCCTTCGAAAATATTGCAATATTTGTCAAGATTTTTGTCAGAACTATTTTCCCATTTCGAGGATCATTTCACAGTACCATTTGGAGAAGGAACATTGTAAATTGCTAAGTATACAGTTTAGCTTCTTGTCTTTATCATTGTCTCATTTTTCTTCTGAAGTCGACTTGTTTTTTGTTTAAATCAATATCACTTTTTAATCTTAACGTATACTATTTTTCTATAACTTTTTTGTATTTTTGATTGCTAGAATGGAGAAAAAACAAAACAAAACACCCAAAATTTTAACACTGATAATTCCTACACTCTGTTATAACTGTTTTCCTCACAGGATATCCTTTCAGGCTTATAACACAATCTTCGTATTTACATAACACAATAAAAACTTAATTCAAACTTGTAAATTGCATAGTTTTATTTGCAAAAAGTTGTAGTCTTATGTATAATTTGATGATGATTATCATTGAGATATTCGTTTTGATCTAATTGAAATGAAGAAGGCTGCACATGTTCTGCATTTAAATATAAAATAAATATGTTTATTTTTATTTAATATAATAATTTTTATTGGAAAAGCTTACGCTTTTTTTCGAAAAAAAAGAGATTATTTCTTTAATTTAAAAACGAATATGATTATAGAGAACTTAAAGTGATTTTTTGAGTGGCAAAGAAGCGCATATTTTGAATTTATTAAATTCCTATTTACTTTACTCCTCGTGAAAATTAAATCAAAAATGCTAATTACAATTTATGTAGGTGTGATAAATTATTAAATAGGCAAATTTCAGTCTTCTTTTTTTCTACAGTATTCCTAATTCATTTAATCCAGAGGCTGAGAGGATGAAACCCCTAAACAGTAGTAGTTGTTATAGGTTCTTGCCTGACCAACGGACTGGTCACGTGTAGTTTCGGGTTTTCTTCGCATGCCTAACACCTAAATAGGGGCCAGTTTTCTGTAGAAAGTCCTCCTGGAAAACATTTCTCTTTGCAAATCGTATATTCCGATTTGCCTTATTCTATCAAACTAAACCCTAATTACTCTCTTCATATTCTTCATTCTGATTTGAAGAGATTCTAATAATCAAAATAAACAAAATAACCCCTAAATTATTTTATTAAAATTTTATATTAGTAAGTAAACATCACAATTATAATTCACAATAAATGAAAAAATAGGGGGGAAAAAATCACCCAAAAATTCACAAGAAGTAAACATAAATTTCATATTCATTTTATTATTTATATTATTATTATTATTATCTAAGCAAATTCTGTAATTAATTTCTCCCTAATGGCATAAAATATTAAAGAAGAAAATTTCATTATCGCCTTTATTAAACAAAGATCGATTGTTTATAACTAATGATGCAAATGGAATTTGCGTAGATTAATATAAGGGAGAAAGATTTAATTATATTAAGTGTTTAAGTATAATATTTCAATTATTAAAAACTTTAAATAAGAATTTAATTTACAAAAATCTACATTAGAGTTTAATTAGATTATAATTTTATAAATTATAAATTTCTAAAAATATTTATATTAATAACAAAGCATTTGCATTTTTTTTTTTTTTCGAGTTTTAAACGAGCTTTCGCTTTGATATGACTAATTATTGTATAGTTATTATATAGAAAAATGCATTAAAACTACGTGTTCTCACGTACGGTATCATCGTAATTATTTTAATTAATTAATAACTAGTGTTCCAGGAAATGAAATTACATATTTTTTAAAATTATTCGCTATTGTAATACCTTTGCACTGTTGCGTATAATTCTCTTTGTTTAGTTTATAATTTTATTTAAAATTTAATTGTTAAAACTTAAGTTGCTACCGGAACGTAATAATTACGTGAGAAATTTGGAGTTGAAACTAGAGAACGTCTATGTATACGCGTAAAATATATAATAACCGAGCCACGGAAATAAATCATCTGAAAGATATGGTATATACATTTTGTCTTTTACTACCCGTGGGCACTAAGAGCCCACAGGTATTAAGTGTGTGGCACATACCCATCGTGGGTTCGACCTGACAGTGGAGTGAGAGTCATGGCCAGCCTATAAAAACTTTTCTGGGATTCGAACCCGGATCCTTCAGAGCGATAGATTTATTATTACAATTGAAATCCAGAATAGAGTAAAAATAAACTTTTGCTTTATTATTACACGGATTTTTAATTGTTTATCACGATACTTTGTTTCTAGATTCCTCAAAACAAGTAGATGAAACGAGGAATTAGGTCGCTTCTCTTTGAGTCGTAAACAGCACAAAAGAAATTTTTATTTTCTCCGCTAATACCTGATATTATTAAATATAACCTTGCATTTGTGGAAATTGGACAGGTCGAATTATTATTATTATATTTAAATATGAAAATATTCATCGTCCGAAATGGCACAGATTTCCGATTGCATTTCAAAACAGGTTAAAAATGGCCTGTGTCGTTGGTAATTCGGCTGTGTTATATGTTATTCTAAATGTGATTTTATCGTTTATATGTAATTATATAGACCAACGATTAAAAAAAGAGTTTTTGAAACGTATAAGATAACTCTTATACGGTGTTATAAAGGAATTTTCGCCGGTTTTACGTGAGAATTTAACAATAGAATCTCTGTTCTATTTCGGTGTCCTGTTGATAACACAGAACGATAATCGCCGGAAGGAAATATATAAAAGAAAAAAAAAACGGGCAGAAAATATTCCTTCGAATATAAAAAGTGAAGATTTTAATGAATATTTTAAATAAATAACAATTTAAAAATTATGAATGTTATCTACTAAAAGTAAAAGTCATTTTCAAATTGAAAAGGGAACGATGAGTAATTTTCTGGTTCAGCCACATTATATGATTTAACTTGTTTTTTTAATGTTACTTAAAAGTCTGTTTGCATAAGTGCAAACAGATTTTTCGTTTTATTTAATATTTTATTACTTTATAACTCTAGATCAGAGATAGGTAACCCGAAGCCTTCAGGCTAAATGTAGCCTTTTATAGTTACTAGTTCCACTTGATAAAAATAATATAAAATGGCAGTAGTTTAGTTTTTTCGTCACGTATTTTAAGTTATAAAAGTATGTTTTATGCTCTCTCTCAGTAAAGAAATAATATGCGTGTGTTGTGTATGTATGCTGAATGAATACACTATGCAACCAGTAATACAGAGTGGAGTTTTATGTCGTCTATTTTAAACGAGATGAGGCCTTTTAAGACTGATTCTTCCTTCGATTGTTTCTTCACTTCCATTCTAGAGCACGAATTATTAAATAAACTTAAAGGATGTATATTTATTTGCAAATAGGTAGACTTAAATGCTAAATGTGTTAAGATATGTTACTAAATATTGGAGACTTGACTTTAATAATCGAGGGGAATCTATTAAATTTAAAAAGTAAAGAAATGGATTTACGTAATTCAAGAAGATATTCAAATTTTACACAATAAAATGATATTTTATTGTATTCATAAATTTACATACTTACGTAAATGAGATTATATTTTATACTGTAAATTTTATTTTACATAATAACATAGGTTAGTGTGAAAATAAATATGTAAAAAAGTGTTATATTATTGTAAAATAAATTTATTAAATAAATATATATATTAAAATTTTCTTTTAAATAGTTTTGCTGGAATATAACTTGAAGGACAATGACAAAATTTACATTTGAATTTCTTTCATTAGTATTCTGGGTCTTTCCTGGTAAGCAGACCATAAGAATTATGTTGTCATTTCTAATATATGATATTATTCAGTAGTTTATAAATAATAAGAATTGTCCGGACACACACAGAATGAATAATATCGTAAAAAGTAAGCATAAAATTTCAAATATTTTATTATACCTAAGGATTTTTTTTTTTTGTATGAACTATACGTAACGTTAATCAATGTACTGTACAGTATAATACAGTACATATGGTAGGTTAATTAAAGGTAAAAATATAAAGTTCTGTTCAAATAATTTAATTTTTTTTAAATATAAACAAATAAATAAACATATACTATCAGAAAGACTGTAATTAAGCTATGAAAATAATAAAAATTTGTATTTATTTATTACAATTTTAGAATTGTTTTTAAGGAAGGAAAAAAATTTAAATATGTTAATAAATTTATAAATATTTCCTCTTATATACAAGAAGGTAATCAGATTCAAATCCAAAATGAAATTGTCTTCATTTATGATAATGCGACAACCGTTGATAAGATTATGTCTTTTGATTTATCATTTGAATCTCTAACTTTGTCATTAAGTAATGCTAGTTAGTATTTTTCCTTGTGGAAGACGAATGCATCAAAAGAAACACTTGTATCGTTGTTTAAAAAAATCTTATTTAAATGAAGAAATAAATAAAAATAGTATTCACTTATACACTTACATATCGGCCATTTTTACAAGCCTAAGTAAGTGAATTTGCGCTTGAAATAATTTATTGACGTACCTATTTCATTAATATTCAGTTTTGATATTAAAATTTGTTCTAATATCTGTAAATTTATCTATTAATACTCTCTTAACCGTAATTATAATCGGTGGAGTGACTAAGATTTGGGGGTGATCCGGGAGAAGGATTGTAAAAAGTACAATCAAAATGAAGGGAAATTACGCGTAAGTAAAGAATAAAACTTAAAAAAAAATTAAGAAATTATTTATTTATTTACAATTTTTTAGTTTAAATTTTATTCCTAAAGCCTCTGGGGATCCAACACTCCATTATAAGATATACTACAGTCATACGCATGAGGATTTGCCTTTAAAATTGTATTTCAACAACTTATAAATAGCGATTTGGTCCTTTTTATTAAAATATAACTGTATTAACGAGTAATAATTTATGTAAATTTAAGTTAAAATTGTTTCCTTTCAGCCAATCTTAATAATAACTGTAACTATAAAAGATTCAAATTTCTAGGAAAATCTAGAAAGTAAATTGTTATTTTCTCTACATTTCTAAATTTAATAACTGTGTGTCCGTTGTGTAGAACGTGTTCAGACTTAAAATTCTTCGCTGGCATTTGAGACTAACAAAACAAGTAAAGCCGACAATTAGAAGGATGATCTCAAAATGTAATTAAATTAGGCTATATCTTATTTACGTGTTCCATATCAGATTCGAGAGAGAAATATAATTTTAGTTATGAGTCAGAAGATTTTTGTAGTATTTAATTAAATTTAATACTTCGTTTTAAATTATTAAAATTAATAATAATTATATGCTAGGTTGCTTGGATACACATTTTAAAATTGTTAATGCCCGTAATTATATTATTCAGATTAATAACGAAGGTATTTTTGTGACTTTATAAAGGAAAATGCAACATTATTATGGAGTATAAATCTCACTCGCTAATACATATTTTTTTAATTTATTTATTAAACAAGAGCAGATTCAAGGGGAGGGAGGGTAAAGCTTGGAAACAATAATCACACCATTTTTTTATTTATTTATTTAACAATTTAATTTTGGGGGGTTTTTACACTAAGTCATAGACGTATCCAAATCACTTCAACGATTAAAATTTGTAGAAATTTTTACTAGTTTAGGGGTTTACCTCCCTCTGTCGACACCCTCGCTATTAAGGCCTAGAATTGTTAAGAACAATAAAACTTACCATTCTATTTAGCTCATATAATACGATATTAATATATTACGTACATTAAATGTAATATAGCATACATATATAATGAATTTTTCTTAATTCTTCTTCCTTATTAGAATTTCGTTTTGTATCGGTCACGTTATGAGTAGGTAAACGTGCAAAAACAATTGAAGATTGATTTGGGAAAGTTAAAAGTTCAAAATCTACCAAAAGTTGTCGTCACGTTTTATTTGCTGAAAATTTCATAAATGGTTTCGGTTAGAAATATATTCAAAATCGTCCATTGTTTGCTAATTTCACTTTAGAATATATTTTTTCGCGCATAAATATCTTAATTTTCTTAATTAATATATTTTTAACATTTAAGAAATTGATATTTTTAAATGTTTCGATTATAATATATTGTATTAAATAGCGGGCGAGTGGCTGACTCGACGAAATGGAACGTTGAACCGAGATCAAATAAATTTTAAAAAGATGGCGGATGATAAATGTCTAATAGCGAGTAAGTGATAAATGAGTCAAGGGGTCGTGTTTCCTCAATTAAAAAAGGAAAAGAAATTTAAAAACCGCAGACAGAAGAAGCTCCTTTATGACAAATCATTTTACTTTTTGCTTCCGGATAGAAAAATCTAGCGACTAATAAATTAATTTTTATTTCCTAAAATAAATCTTTAGTGAAAATTTAATATATATATATGCTTTTCCGGCTGTTATATAACGCGGAGAAAGTATGGCGATCAGTTTAAAAATGGTTTTTGGACTCAGGTGACAGTGAAAACGTTCAGAAATACAAAAAAAGTTGGAGGGTTTTCTATATGTATGGATGTGTTGGGGGCACGATTTTGTAACTTAATAACTTCTGATCCTTTTGTCAAAACTTTCTGAAATTTTGCAAGAAGATTTTTGAATTAGGATGAAAATTTTCCAGAAATTTTCGGGAAAATCGAACCGTGGGTTTGGAAGATATGGCACCACCTCCCGAACCAATCTGAAGATAATTGTAGCAATTATTAGGATGAAAACAAATAATGTCGAGAAAGTCAAGTAACGACGTTGCCAGGATTTTTATTTATTTATCTAAATATTACGTGTTTTTTTCGTGTTTAAAATAAGAATATTATTTTTGTAATCCGTTTCCTTCTAACGCGTAATAGCAGCAATACATTTGAATTAAACATGATTTATCCAAACCAGTTGTAGGACCGTAAATACTTATCATTCTTTCAACGTATGTGCTTTAAGTATAAATTATTCTCAATCACGACTTATTAGTTTTAACATTGTAGCATAAAAACTTTCCTGGTTTTTAATATTTTAACTTTTATCTTAAATACTTTAGCCTCATAATTGTAAATTATATATTTTCAAAGAGTTATATTATCCATACGTAACGTTGATTACATGTTTGAGCAGTAAATTGTTTTGTAAACAAAAGTTTTTTTAACGATACAGTGTTAAACACTCACAAAACCTATCATCAAGAGCTCTTATGGTTTTACTTAAATGGAACAAGAGTAATGTGCTTCGAGTTATTATACAGGTTGAACAAGTAATCGTATCCACGTACGGATAGTTGACATAAAGTATAACGTGGAAAAGTATTAAAAATCGCTCGTACTTAAATCTTTATAGACATTAAGGAGGTATAAATAATGAAATTATATATTCGTACGTGTGTGATATCAACCGAGACGGCTCGTCGACATTTAATTACACCCACTACATCCTCATCATTATGCTTATTTTTAACAAATCTAAGTCGAGGAAACGAAGGACGAGCAGAAAATCTGGTTAAGAAGTGGGACTTCGCCTTAAGGCTGAAAGATGGCCTTTTACTCTTTGAACGGGTCATAGGTCAGTGCCGGAGGTATCTTTGAAGCAAGATTCTCCAGACAGCTCAAATTTTAATAGGTATTGCCTTGCAGCTGCTTGGTTTATATTCACTTTGCAATCTTAAACCTAGTTTCTGCTTTTATTTTCCTATTTTTATCTATAGAGGGTAATGTTTACATCCTTCATTCTGATTGATTGACGAAGAGAAAGGAAAAAAAAATTATATTTCACCTTCAATTAAAAACGAAGTTTAAGTCTATAATCGAATATATAACACTTAAAAAGATCAAGATTAATTAATAAATAATTATTTTACACACATGACCTACTTTTCTTTTGTCTCCATTCAAAACCTTATGACATTTTCTTCCTTTGTAAATAATCAAAGAGATTCGGAAAAGGAAATTAGTTATATATTTATCTTATATTCCACAATAGAAAATGGGTCGGAACTATATCCAAAGAAGAAACTCTAAACTTTATTAAAAACAAAAAAATTCTAATATAAAAATAATAATAAATCAATTTTTACCTTTATTAAAAGTCTATTAAGATATTTAACAAACTGAATGCATTTATTTTATGTAACAAAATGAATCACTTATTTGTTTTACTATTTAAAGTTTTCCCTATTAATTTTATAGTATTAAATAAACAAATTAAATAGGGATTTTTTTTTGTTTTCTAAATTTAACGTATTTAACGAGGTTATGTTGATAACACTCTTGACCTATATGAATCTATGGAAAAATATAGGAAAACCAACACCTACTTTTATCTCAGGTTCATGAGAATATTCTTGGATCGATCTAATGATACGTTTTATGACTTCCTTTTAACATCTTTTAGAAAACGTTTCTGTATCGCGAGATATCTGAAAGAAAGTAATTACCACCATTTTTCTATTTATTTACAGCAATAAGAACTTTAAAGAAACAATCAGATAGGCCTATTTTTTTGTACATAAACCGAAGAACTATGTAATTTCCTGATCCTATTACAACTAAAATGGAAAAGTGTTGACACATCCGGTAAACTTAAGAAACCGTGCATACAGTTTCGTACGTTTCCTGCAGATTTTCTTTACACTATAAAGAATTGAGAAACATTTTCTGAAGGAATTACGAGTTTATAACTTACAAATCAACAAAAAATGATTGGTTTAGAAGCAAAGTTTTATTTAATTTTTCTTTTAATTATATAATTACTTGTGTAAACTTTAAAAGAAAAGGTATATTATGTATGGTAGCGTTTATTCTTAAAGCTTCCGGGGGACCCAACACCCACACCATTTCCATAAGTGCACCACGGCTATAAAGCCTACACAGAGAGAGATAATACAATATTTATGAATACACGTCCTTGTCTGTAGACAATTTAAAATGTACAGTAATTGTCTTTATCGCATTATTTTCCTTATTTATACAGCAGCTTGTATTTAGCATGAAATTAATCGATTATTATTTATAATTTATGTTTTCAATACCTTCGTATTCTTTGATAATGTTTTCAAGTTCGCATCAGATGCTGAGGATGAAAGAAAGGTCATCGTTTAATGTCACTATGTCAGGAGAACAAACTATCGGGAGGATTGGCCTGATGTTTGTCTGACACGAGGTCCATGACACGAAGTAGGTGGGAAGAGTATATTCACGATTTACACATTGTCTGATGTGTTTTCTTCCGATTTGTCTCACTTAAAATAGCCATTACTGGATTAACATAGACTTAACCTATCTTTTGTGATGTTTCCTTACCATTATATTCTTCAAATGTTATTTTCGGTAGCCATCGGTTACAATTAATGTAACGTATTTTCGTCATTTAACTTTCCAATTTCGGCTGACCGAAACTACTAATTTCTGCTTAAAGGAAGAAAATCGCTCCATTTATCTCTGTTGTTTTACTTTAATTTAGTTTTGAATAAATAATTCTGCTTTATCAACTATATATTTAAATAAATGAGAAGTTTAAAAATGTTTCCAAGGAAATAATGACTTTTAATATAGTCATATGACCACCAGTATAATAATCTGGGCAGGTCCATACTCAAAATTTTTAAAAGGGTGGTTTAAAGGGAATTTTTAAAATACTTTAGCCGCAAACTATTTCGTTTCCTTAATACTTCTCTAATTTCATTTGTAACGGCATGAAATTAAAGAATCTCTATTATGAAAATCAAGTGGAATATCCTTGAATATAATCTATTATAGTATAAATGAGAATCTATTCAAATTTGCTTTTAATTACTGCATTTCAATGTTAATATCAAGTCAATACAGAGTTTATTGTATGGTATAGTGTGGTATATATTAACCCTCAATCAACCAGAAATTACATTCATCCGGCATCTACTAATGAGTGCCGGTTAACCGAGAGTCTACTCTATTTAGTACAGATAATATATTTTTTAACTTCGTAAATAGATCATTACGTATTAAACAGAGCTTTAATTATTGAATAAAACCTGTTATTTAATTCTTTTTAGGAAATTATTGGAAGTAAAGTGTACATCAAGTACTACTTTATTGCATCATTCACAGTTGATTGCATTTAGTGTACATTTAAAAACAACTATACGATGATAATTATTAATTATACATTTCTCTAAACATATTAATATTAATTAATTAATTTTATAAACCTACTTTCTTATTAAAATTTCATTAGATTTTAAAATTAAAATAGGATTTAATTAAGTCAATACACAACAGCTCAGAAACAGAAGACAAACAGAATCGTAACCGTATTAAGTGCCAGTTCTGTTCTTATTAAAAATTGAAGAATAAGCGGAATAATTATTAGAAGTTGGTAATAATATTTCAGAATGTGCTTTGTTAATAATATTCGAGTTCAAAGTTACTTCTAAAAAACTCCATAAAATTAACACTGAAATTTAAGTAATGATTAAAGATTATATGTCGTGGTAGGAAATTCTCAAGAATCTGCGAACAGACAAACGAACAAACAACTGTTTATCTTTCTTTAAATAAAAATGGTGATACATAGATAAACTATTAATTGTGAGTTGACACGCTGAATAAACTAAATAATTAATTATTATCTTACTGTTTCATTGAATTGTTGGTTTAATTATTAAATGTACACAACTGACAGTAAAACTGACATGTTTTTTTTTTATTCATTTAGAGCTATGAAAGGGGCTAGCAACGTGAAAAATGGGAATCGATGGCCACGCTCTACTTCTTTTGAAAAATGGAGGAAGAGAGATTTCATCTTAGACGGAGATTCTCCTAATATATTGAAGAATGAAATCGATCTTGGATTCTTTCAGACAGAAAGTCAAACCGATTTAGATCATTTAACATTACATAAATGACTTAATCAATCATCTTATGCTATAGAATAATAATATTCTCGATAAATACAAACTTTCACTTATGAATAGATTTATTTATAATTGTTTAATATATACGAGATACGTTATGCATTATTTGGTATTTAACTTTCTTTATTTTCAATAGAATAAACCCGAAACGAAGATTTTTTTTCGGTATTCGTGATGAGTCGGAGAGTCAAGAGGTTACGTGTTTTATCCTTATATTGTCGAATACCTTTAGATACGTTTGCAGGAAAATAATCCGTATCTTAGCATTAATTTATAGAATTTCTGTAAAAGTCACGAAAAACCAGTTCGTATGACATAAAACTGTCTAAAAATTAAAGCGTGACATTAAAGGAAGAGTCTCCAGAAATACAGGAAGTAAAAGTAGGTTTGCGAAATAGAAATATGAACTGGGTGATTAGTAAAAGTTTATTAAAATATCAAAAATATATATTTAAATAATTCAAAAATACGGCAAATATTCCTAAATAGAATTAAAGACGAGACTTCTTAGGTCATAAATTTAACGTTTTGAACGTAAAAAAGATGTTACCCTTTCTATTTTAATCTCAGAAAATCCCGAAGCCAAGACGTAACTGGGTCATATTTAATTATTAAATCGTCTTATTATTTTGAGATAAAAGAAAAATGAAATTAAAGTTATCGAAATTTTAATTTTGTAAATATTTATTTATCCAATAAGTTTGTTTGTATTTGAATTCAATAGAAAGTTTATCAAGGCCATCTCAATAAACGTCTCTACGTGATTGATTACTTTAAAATCGATGCTTCCACTACATTTATCTGGAACAGGTTATGATTACAGCGATTACATCTGTAACAAACAAGTCTATTACCACAACGGTGCACCCATAAGGCACAGATGATGCTCAACAATTTGTATCTTGTGCATTGGGTTGGATTGATGGAAGAAGATAAAGCAACACGTGGGCCTTCTGCCAAAAAGGGGTGCCACCCAGAGGACTTTCTATAGGAAACTGGCCATTATTTAGATATTAGACACGTGTAGAAAAAAACCGGAAAACTCCACGTGGCCAGCCTGTTGTTCGGGCGCTAACCCGCGTGTTTGGTGGTCTTGTCCACTCGACCATTTGTAACTTAATTTGAGAAATAAGAAGAATTCTTACAGGAAATGAAAAATATATAAAACATGAATTTCTGCAAATTTTAAGAATAAAAATTGAATATATTTTCAATTTATAAAAAGATGAAAGTAAAATGACGTTACGTACAGTACAAAACATCGCTTTACTTTCGTCTTCTTATAAATTTATAACACGAAATACAATAAAAATAGATATTATGCAAATATTAGAGAATGGTTTAAATTCTTTTCTTATTACGTGGCATTCGATACAATGCAATAAAATTAAAAATATCCCTTTTTAAAATGAAGATGATCACCTATGGCGTGAGAAGGTGATTGACCGTCTCATATTTTTAAGGATAAAACGGCCTATTATATATATAAATATTACACCTGTTTGCCAACTTTTGACCCGATTCGAAAAACTTGCACTTTAATTATAGTTCTATTGCCTGTGTTAAAATATATCCAATGTTTGGGCTTGTTAATCTTAATGAAAAATGCAACTTTAATTAACTTTAAACACTAATTATATCACTTATTTAGTATTAAATACTTTATAATTTATTATATATTAGTCTATACTATGCAAGTCTATGTCTTCTGTAGGCCAGAAACAATGGCCACTATTTGGAGGTGTGTCCTTGTTGGCAGGTGGCCGCTATTGAAGGTTCGACTGTATATGAAGTAACCGTTATGTTTTAAATACAAGATTAAATTATTATAACTAATTACAACGTTATTTAAATGTTATAATTATAAAAAAAAACTTAGTAAAAATGAAACCGGTTCCTCTTCTAAACTATTTATTTTTGGCTGTAGTGCTAGATGGCAGCACACTATTGAGTCTATGGAAATTAAATTTGATCATTGGTTGAATAGGAATTCAAAATATAAATTTTATTCTTTAAATATTCTATAATAAGAATAAATTTAAATAACTTTTATTCTTAAAAAATATAATTTTGTTTTTATAAAAATACATCCAGTGCCTCTGAAAGGGGTGACCAGGTTCTACCTGGATCCCACAGGCCTTGCTTTACGGATCTACGCACATAAATATCTCATTAAATTGCAATGAAACGGAGTAATAACATTTATGTCGAAAAATATATAAAATAACGTATATTATAAGTTTATCATTTAAACATTTTGGTTAATGTAACCCTTAGTGCCAAGATGGCGGCTCGTCTCTGATTCCTGCAAAGAGAGTGTTCTAACCTAACCTAACCTAACCTATTCTAATAATCTGGTTGCTAATAATTATGGTAATTTATTAGAATAAGTTAGGTTAGGTTAGAACGTGCGTCCCACTGTTTCCTTGCTGGAATCAGAGATTAGCCGCCATCTTGGCACCAAGGGTTACACTAACCAAAATGTTATGTATTTTATCAGTAATTATTGATATCAATTTTATCAAGAGTACAAAATATCACGAAGTGAAGTCTTCATAATAAAAATTTACAAGCTTTATAACTCTTCTTGATGAGAATTAATTCTAAATATTAAACTGTATATTAATTAGACATAAAAATATGTAAATTTAAAAAAAAAGTTATATATTTAGGCCTACAGACAAAAAATAAATCTATTTTCGAACGATTTTATGACGCTATAAAAACAAATTAAAATAGTGGTTGATGCCATTACATCTGAATTACGAATGGTAATAAATCACATCGAGTATCGAATTTCAATTCCAAGAAATGTTTTGATGATAATTTCTATTTGGAATGAGTTAGTTGCATCTTTTCCACGGTATTTTAATATTTGTGTTTAAACTTCTCCCATTCTCTTCAAAATTTCTGATTAATTTCTATTTTATTAATATAAATTCGATGGTTTAAAATTTACTGAAAACATTTTCTAATTACAGTAAAATGTTATTCCTGCAATTTCTTCTTTTGTATTTATTACTGGATTTTAAGAAAAATTCGGTTTATTGTTCCGGTTGCCATAATCAGATAATGTCGCAATTTCTAAAGTTTACAGAAAACGTTTTGGATCAAGGTAAACGATTTTTAATTAATAATATTTTAAATTGGACTTTAGTCTTGTTAATAAATATTTATTATTAATGTTATGATCGGATATTAGTTGCCTTTTACCCTTTTTGCTTGTCAGAAGTGTACAGTAGACCCCCTATAACACGGTAGATAAGTTCCGTGTTGTACGAGTCACTTAAATACATGAGCCAATCACAGCCCGGCACATGGGCTGTGATTGGCTCATGTATTCAAGTGACTCGTACAACACGGATTCATATAACACGGAACTTATCTACCGTGTTATAGGGGTCTACTGTAGAAGAATTGATATTTTTCAACATTGTTCAATTTTAGTTGTAAATTTAAACAAAAACAATGGATAAATTTTTTTAACTAGACAAACTGTCGCATGTGAATACGTCAATGAAAATGATTAGGTCTTCGAAGCGATCGCATTAATGGATTGGATTGGATTGGTGGAATAAAGGTACTCCCGAAACTCGAGCAATCTGCCAAGGGAGGAAGGACTTTCTATGGGAAATTGGCCCCAAATTTAAATGTTAGAAATGTGAAAGAAATCCAAAAACTCCACGTAGCCAGTCTGTTAATAATGTGCGAACCGGCGACAAAACTATAAATATTCGGTGGTTTTTTTTTATCCACTCGGTCACAGGTAAACATTTACATTGACAGGCTGGTAAGGTAATTGCAGCTCTCGAGATTTACTTTATTCTTTCGTTTCTTCTTTTGACTTTTTAAATAAAACTACAGTCCACACGACAGAATGTCGTTCCTCGTTTACCTTTAAGCCCTGTAATATATAATTGGAAGTGTAGTTAGAGTTTGCGTTTGTTTTTAAATGTATTTATTATTCACTCTCGTGAAGACAGATGCATACAATAAGCTTAGAAACAAATGTGTTTAAAGAATATGATTTTTATGAATTAAAGCTGATTGATTAATTGATCTAAATGGTATATTTTTTGTCCCCCGAGACTAAGTCCTGCGGGTGCCTTTCGTTTCGACTGATTTGTCAACAATCTAATAGCAAATCTAAATAGAACGATCAGTTCGAGATCGATAACTACCGTAATTGCTGGAATATTTCCCGAAAAATACCGTCTGAAAATGGGGTGCGCCAGCACATACGGTAATTCAATTGTATTATACATCTACTTGTATTAAATTGTTGGATTTTCGGGTTTTTCTTCGCGTTAGTATTACTTACACCTGAAGTCCTCTTGGGAGGCATCCCCTTTCGCAGATCGCCCACGTGTTACCATATATATTACAAACAAACCAAACAAAACCAGATTAATACTAAGTTTCAGTATTAAATCTGGTGGTTAAAAGTTATGAGAGAAATGGAGATCGTCCAAAAGTCATATCTCGAGTGGAATCGGACTTAAATTATAGCTTTTTTTTTGCCATTTTACAATAATTAATAATATAAAAATTTTTTTCAATAATATCTCACAACAGATGGCGCCACAAACATAATTTAAATTCTTGTCGGGAAAGTTAAGCAACTTTCAAGTCTTTAAAACACGGATTCATTAATCAGAAAAACCTAATTTTTATTGCATAATTATTATGAATTAATTGAGAAAATGATATTTCTCATAAGAAAAATGGCATTATTCTTCATTTTTATTACTAATTTAATAATTATTTTCGTAAAAATTATCCTATCGGGAGGAGTTTTTCATTGTTATTCAATTGAATTTTTCAGCCAGCGATTTAATTAAACAATCCAATTCTTTCCAACTCGGTCCAATTGATTGTGCCCAAATCATGAAAAATAATAACGGTAAATCTGGAATTTATAGAATATGGCCTCTTGCTTGGGAAAAAGTTGGCAGTTTCTCCGTTTATTGCGATATGGATACCGACGGTGGTGGATGGACGGTAAACACTACTACAAATTTTATTTAGAAAGTAATATAAATTAGGATTACGTTTAAATTTCTAAAATTTACCAAGGCTTATTTTCAGGTTATTCAGAAACGTGGTCAATATAAGAATCCCACGGATCATTTTTATAGAAATTGGAGAGATTATAAACTCGGATTCGGTGATTTAAATAAAGAATTTTGGTTAGGTGAGTGTAAAAATTATTAATTGATATCAATGCATTGTATATTAATTATTGAATTATTTCTTATATTAGGAAACGATAGAATACATTCAATAAGTAACCAGGGAAATTATTCTCTTCGCATTGATATGAAAGATTTGGAAAATGAAAAACGTTATGCCATGTATAAAGAATTTTGGCTCGATAACGAAGATCATTCTTATAAAATTCACATTTCTTCATATTCGGGCGATTCCGGTATAATTTTGAATTAATTAATTAATTAGAAAGTAAATATATATATATATATTAAATTCGCATGTAAATATTTATTTTAGAATTAATTATATTAGAAATAATTTATGCACGTTTAATATAAAATTAATCGAAGCTTCTACTTATTTAATATTTATAAATGGAGTTTAAGAGTTTTCTTCTTTGTGTATTAAAATTAATTTATGATTCTTTCATATAAATGCAAATTAACGTTTAGTATTTTTTTCGTGTTTACGTTTAATAAGTAAATATTTGTCTTTTAACTGACGTACGAACCTAATTTAATTTCCAATATTTTTTATTCTAATATAGAAACGACTATTAAATTTTTATGAATTATCGAATTACATTAATTTAATTATAATTACTTTATTATATAATATATTTAATCGTATTAATTAACTCCGGTAGAAAGTTTATACGGCAGTTTTTATTAAAAATACTTTATTTGACTATTAAAATTAATTGCTTTAAAGAATCACGTATTGATCGTTATTATGCTAATTAAACTTTAGACAATTTTAAATTGGTCGTGGGTTCGTACCTCACCAACGTGGAGTTTCCCGGGGGTTTCTTCATGTTAGTAACACCTAAACAGGGGCAAGTTTTCCATAAAAGAGGAATCCCCTTCGGCAGATCGTTACCTATTAAAAATAATGTCAAAAATCGGATATCCTCTCAACCGTTATTCGATATTTAAAGGAATTATTTATAAATAATCAATTGTTTCTTAAATAAATGTTCATACGGTTAGCCCATTATCAGGGAAGAATGTAATAAAATAAAAATTAGGCTTTTAATATTTTGAAAACAATTTCTGTGAGGTGCACGCACGTACTTACACGCATTACACGTAGACACACACGCACGCACGCATATATTGATGTACAGTTTGATTATAGTAATATTAAAACTGAAACAAAATACAAAATTGAGATTATTTATTCTTTTCTTCCATCAAAAATTTTATTATTTTATCGACAAATTTCTTATCGCTGTGTATCTATTGTCAAATGTCAGTAAATACATTGGATGGTTGAATAATTGGGCTGCAATTTGAAAAAATTGTACACCTATAAATTTATCCTTCCTTAATCTTGAGGACGGAGTTAGAGAGATAAAAATCGAGACCAGGTATGGAAACCTTAGGGCAGGAGGCCACGATTTCATTGTGGCAAAAAGTTGCAGTGCATTTCCTTATGTAACGAGCAACAAATAATTGCTCGTTACATAAGGAAAAGAATTCTATCAAACTGTAGCTTCGTATCAAAAAGAGAAGCATCAATTATCCGACTTAATTGGGGACTGGGGTTGGTCGGATAACTGAAAAGTCGGATAAACGAAAAGTATGAAAAAATACATTATTAGTATAGTGTATTAGGCCTGGTTTAAATACTAGCCTCCCTTTCATGGTCGAGCCAGTGCTGCCAGCTAAAACGTGCAAAAATTTAACAAAAATAATATTAAAGTAGCCAAGACATAGCCAAATATTGTAGCGCCACATCATTAGCGCACATTTGAATTTGCCGACTAGAACGTGGTCGGTTAATCGGGGATTGGATAATCGATGCTCTACTGTATATTATTATAGTATTTTTCGAATGAATATTAAGAAGTCGTATAACTTAGATTATTCAGTAAGCTCTTGAAAGTACGGCATACTGCGACATAACGGTTTTTTCAAATCAATAGTATGTGTTGTTAGACAATAGAAACTACAATTGCTTTTCCGATATTCTACGTAATTTTTCGCATATTTTCAGTTATATTTCCAAACCAAAAATATACGTGAAAATATTTTAAAATGCCTTCATTTTTCTGTATATACTCGACTCTAAACAGCTAAAAATCTATTATTTTTAACAGTTTGTAATGTAAAATCTTTAACTTTTTCTCCGTAATATAAATAAGTTTCAGAATTTATACGTAATTCGTCATTGAAAACCTTATGACGTGGGAAGTGCTGTATTGAAATTCTTAATTGTTCACACTGAATGTTTTTAACAATCGCGTCCAGATTTTCAGAAATTCGAACTTTCATATTTTTACGATAACGCTCTCCATGAAGTACACAAATAAACTTTCTTAAGTGCCAAAGAATTATTGTACGTGCCATTATTATACCATTATATGCTCGTTACTAAGGGAATTTAGGTAATGTGAAATATTCTCAAGAGACTTTAATGTGGCGCCATCAAGCGAATGATAATATGACTACTACTAATAATAATTGTCGCTCCATTGTGAGTTGGTCGAATTCATAACGGGTTTGTTAAAAAGGGCTCTTTTAGTGCCAATAGGGCAAAAAGTTTTTTTAAAAGAACCAGCTTTTAACAGTAAAAATATATTAACTGGAGCAATAATGGGGTCGATTTACTTGCTTAAGTAAAACTATGGATAATAGAATTTGCATTTACAATAGTGTTCATTTATTCGACAACACAAAAAAACACTAAAATGAATTAAAAGTGTCTTCACGTTTCATCCTTTTCTACACTTCAGGGGCATAACAATCTTACCTTTAACTCCATATAAAAGAGGATCTTATCCGCCTTTATATGAAAAACGTGTTTAAATGATTACTTCTGGCAGTGGTAAAACTTTAAAAATATCATTAACTTGTTTTAATAATATAAAAGCCGAGTTTTCTCGAGACTCTTACGTAGAAATGGACGAAATACGAAGACACTACTCATTCATTTCAGTATTTCTTATAGTACTTTCTTTGGGGGTAATATTTAATGGTTTTGCATTATTTTTGTTTCCAAAATGTTATACATCTATTCAAAAAATCTCTCCCCACACAAGTTATATATCTTTATCATTCATTTCATTTATCCGTCACTATAATCGTTGACAAAAATTACTTTGAATATTTAATATTAATTTGAGAAAATATACAATATATTTTTTGGTTAATGTTACCCTTGGTGCCAAGATGGCGGCTCGTCTCTGATTCCAGCAAGGAAACAGTGTTCTAACGTAACCTAACCTATTCTAATAAATTACCATAATTATTAGCAACCAAATTATTAGAATAGGTTAGGTTAGGTTAGAACACTGTTTCCTTGCTGGAATCAGAGACGAGCCGCCATCTTGGCACCAAGGGTAACATTAACCCTTTTTTATTATTATTTTATCAATAAATTTCGCTGTAAATTTCATTTATAAAAAGTAAATCTTATGCTTCTATTTTAAAACAAATATTACGCTATAAATACAGATAAAATTTTACAAGTGCAAACCTTTAAAGCTTCGTCGACGTGAAGAGCTGAACGAGAAAAAGTATAAAAGTGCAAAATGCATTTAGTTTAACTTGTCTATTTGCAATACGTTCTGAAGTATTGCGACAACATCAAATTCACTTTACTAAAATTCGTAAAGTATACTTCAAACTCCATCTCGAAAACATTTTTCTCTCTGTGTTGATAATAGTAAGTTTCTTCCCAGTAACAAGAGTGAACTTTTCAATGCTTCAATGCAAGGGTAATGATGGGTTTATAAATGCTAATAACGTGTAAAATCGTCATTTACAATTGTTTTTTTTTTAAATAAAATTCTTCCCTACCTTAAAAATTTTGCCATTTTATAATAGTTAAACATACAGTTTTTTTTATAAAATATGATAACAGATGGCGCCACTAAAATTTTAAATCTTGCCGGGAAAGTTGAACAACTCGTTGTCGGTTTCTTCGGCAACAGATGGAAAACTATTAATTGCCTGATTAAAAACGGATCGATTTTTCTTTCAGTCTGCTCTTCGGTGCAATGAAAACTTTAAAAATTTATTGCAAATGTAAGGCCTTTTAAAAATTTATCATCATAAATTCGGCCATTTTATTTTTGCTAATAGCTAAATAAGATATTGACAATGTAAACACTCGCTAAGTTATTGCAAAAACTATTTTTTTTTATCGTTTTTAAATGCATATATATATATATATCGTGTAGATAAATTTATAATAAAAATATACTATTGTTTATTTATATTTGTATTTAAAAGTTAAAATTTCGTGCTCAGATTGTTATTAAAACACCGAAAAAAATCCATAAAAATTTATCAAATATTCATTATTTTCGAAAGAAATAAATGTAGCGAATCAATGTATCGACAATAATGTATTGAACGCCTTCTTGAACTGTCAATATAAGAGAAAATCGAATATTTTTAGAGCCGTATTGCAAGCATATCTTTTTACTTTTCCCACAAATTATATGCATTTTTCTTATGTACTTATTGTTTATGGTTGTGGTTTATAATGGCGGCATTAATACTTGAAATGTAATGTGTTAATCTAGCTTGTTGCGAGATTTCGTATCGTTTTATGGATAATATCTATAGAATAAAATCGTATGTATTGATGTAGTTTGAATTGTGCTGACTGAAGATTTTATATGCTTGCCTATTATACTGGTATCTATCGGTAGATATGGTTTTGCATGTATGGTTATGATAGAACCATATCTACCAATTTCAGACTTCTTAGAATATTTTTCACAATATAAGTTTGATTTTTCTTCTGTTTAAAAAGCTATGCCAAAGACTGGAGAAATCTATGATTGGCGCAGAAGTAGGATATAAAGAATTTCAGTTTGAGGGTAATGTTACCCTAGGTATACAAAATGGCGGCTCGTCTCTGATTCCAGCAAGGAAACAGTGGGACGCACGTTCTAACCTAATCTAACCTATTCTAATAAATTACCATAATTATTAGCAACCAAATTATTAGAATAGGTTAGGTTAGGTTAGAACGTGCGTCCCCACTGTTTCCTTGCTGGAGTCAGAGACGAGCCGCCATTTTGTATACCTAGGGTAGCATTAACACAGTTTGATAATACGTAGAAAAGACTGAAATGTCTTGGTTTTCGTCATGTCCTGGTAATTCGAAATGGCGAAAATGAAGACATTTTAGTCTTTTCTACGTATTTTTAATGTGTTAATTTGTCAGCCATTTTCTGGCCGATGATGATGGTAATATTTTCTGACGATTTTCATTTATATATCAGTCTCTAGAGCACTAATAAATACGCATAACATTGATCCCATTTTACGACGACTTCTTTATTTGAAACGTGATATGTATTAGAACTACTTCATTAAAATTGTAATAATTGAAGATTCATATTTCTATTTGAATTTAATGAGATTTTATTCTCTTTCTATAATAAATAATTGAAAATAAATTCATAAATACAGCAATTCTACCCTAAACAATAATAACTTTACACTCAAAATCATATAATTTCGACGATGAATTTATGATTATTCTTTCTTTTTAATTACATTTTTACTTTGGTGATAATCACTATCACCAAAGTAAAAATGTAATTAAAAAGACGAAGATTGTCCAGAGAACGATGTTCCTAAATGTGTTTATTCGGGAGAATCTTTACTTTCTTTGGAATAAATATTATATATATATGTATATTTTTCCAATTTCAGAACACCTTTAGAATAAAAAATATATTCTTCAATGTCTTTTTTATTAAACTGCAAATAGACACAACAAAAAATTGTTTCCGTTGATACTTAATATTCGAGTCACGTGTAAGTTCTATACCATTCTTCTACTCCGAAAAGGGGGGGGGCATCTGTCAGATTTTGCATAAATTTTTATTTATTTATTTTTATCCCAGGTAAGGTTACGATTTTTGTTTTCATTTATGGTCGAGGTCAATGTTTAGATTTATCAATAGAATTATTTTCTTAAGAATTTCGATATTTACTTGGAGAATTTTTATAAGAAATTTGTTTATTAAGTACCTTTTGTCAAATATTTTATTCGAAAACGTAATTAAGTGAATCGAGTTGTATAATTTCATTGAAATTTTTTTTTAATTCTTGGAAGGCGCTATTAATTCATATTCATACTTTAAATATAGGGCCTATTTGAATACGAATTACTAGCGTTTTCTAAGAATTTCGCAAACTTCCGGTAAATTATGCATATAATGAATAATTGTAGAAGACAATTGACAAATTACTCGCATATTACTCGTATGTCATATACGAGTAATTCATTATAAGCCAGCGGCGTAGCGAGAGGGATGCAAGGGGTGTATCATGCACCGGGCGCCACTCGCAGAGGGGCGCCCAAATGGTCTCCAAGACAAACTATATGTGTTTCTGGAGGGGGAGAGGGGCGCCAATAAAGTGTCGGGCGCCAGTTATGCCCCGGGCGCCAGTTACGTTCGCTTCGCCACTGTTATAGGCAATTGGTGAATGTTCACGCTTCCTCGTTATTGATTTTTATTAATAAATTAAATGAAAATTCAGTTTTAAAATAAATAAATTATTCTTATTATGAATAAATTCCTTTAATGAGGAATTTTTACCGTTTGTTTTTTAATATAAAGACAAGTGAAATATAAAGAAATTAAGTTTAGAAATGTCTAGTTTTATAATGATAAATATAAATATGATTAATTTCTATGAATTTAAACAATATATAAATTTTTTCTTTCTGAAAATACGTATTCAGTGTATACTTAATGTGCGAGTTAAGTCAAATTGTGTATATAATTTATATATATATTTGTTATTATTTCAACAAATGTTTATAAAACTCTTGTTACCATCCATTGTATTTAAGTTTTTATTTTGTCACGGAAAACCTGTAGCTTTATTGCTTCCTATAGTCTATATTGTTGTAAACACTAGGATTTGTATTGTTTTTCACTATAATATGCCACTGCGAAGATGTTACTTTATATAATTATAACAAGAAGATCCTATCTGCTCTGTATCCTACTTGGACCTCTCCTGCTTCTTATCTTCTTTCTCATTCACTCTTCCTTTCTTCAGCTTCGACCCTTGAGTAATCTCCACCCCTAATGATGATAATCAGTTTATAGTTGCAACAATGAAGACGAACAGCATAGTTAAGATGGTTATTTGATGAACGATGAATGAGTCAATCATTTTATGTAATTTAAAACAATAAAAATTATATTTTAATTAGTTTTATTTGTTTTTAAATATACAACATCTTAAATAAATTTATTAGTTTCTCTCATTAATAACTAAATCTTTTGTAATTTAGGGGATTCTTTAACCGTGGCTAATGGTGTGGAATTTACTACACAAGACAAGGATAATGATGAATCAGCTTCGAATTGCGCTGTTGTTTACAAAGGAGCTTGGTGGTACAGAGAATGTCACAGTTCTAATCTGAATGGACTCAACCTTAATGGTCCACACGAAAGTTATGCTGACGGAATCGAGTGGCATTCTTGGAAGGAACATCGCTATTCTCTTCCAGAAGTAGAAATGAAAATTCGTCCCGTTAACTTTAAATAATAATCAAATTTTTAAGCTTATTTCTCTCTGGTTATTTAAATATATGTTTTCATGATTTGATTTCTTTTATAAGTTTTATCAGAATTACAACCTAAATTAAGACAAACAATAGATCTGGATATACTTTTCTCTTATTATAATTCAAAGTTATAACCCAAATAGCAAAGTTTTCGTTGATTTGAGTATGACTTTAAGTTTATATATTTTTCTATGGAATTGAAACGATCGTAGCAAAATGTATTAGCTAGTAAATTTTAATTATATATATATTTCATATTTACTTTGCTTAATTTTTTATTTACTAATTATAGGCCCTATATTTATTTTAGCTATTACTTATTCATTAAAATACACTGTAGAGCAGCGCTTCTCAAAATATGTATTCACGAACCAGTGTTTTTTTTTCGTTATAACCCATACTTTTGTGAAATAAAATTCAGATTTTACTCATTAATTCATTACGTGAGATGAAATTATAAGTTTATTTGTTGTGGTGAATAGATTTCTGATAAGTTTGAATACGTTATAACTTGGTTTATTTCAGCATTTGTAATTTATACAATTAGTTTTCGATTATTCAATTGAAAAGTATCATTACAATAATATATAATAATGTACAATTTTGAAAAATTTAATACATATTTATAAGGTTTTCAAATATATAATTTTCTTGAATAAACGAAACGATGTCTTACAAAGCATTAAAGTTTCATAAAATTGGAAACCAATTCTTTGGAAACTTCTATCTGATACAGAATTTACCTCATTACTATGTTCTTTGCATCGTAAATAATTCTTTTATTAATTCCATTTGCAATTCTCATGCTACAGAAAATATATAAAAGTTGTTTTTTTTAAATCAGGTTTTTTTCATAATATTTCAGTAGTTTAGAATGTAAAGAATGTTTTAGATAGGAAAATGTATTAAAATTCGAATATTTTCTACTTTATTTACGTGATAATTAAAGACGTTTATTTATAAAATAAAGGAAAACGTGTACTGTAAATCTGTTATACGCTGTGGTGAATTAAGACCTTCCTCGGGCCCCTAGGCACAGAATATTGGGGCCCTCTACATAATATTACACTATAAATTAATAACATCTAATTGTAGGTTTACAAATTAAGTAATTACAACAGTAAAATTGCTTTTTTCTTCTAATTTCGGAGCCCCCGGGTCTTGGGGTCCTCCTATTCGCGTGTCCCACATGCCTAGTAGACGATTGGTTACACGTTATAAACTTTCTCAAAAACTTTAAAATTCATGCGAATAAAAATGCATGAAAAATTCATAAAACGAGAATTAAAAATTAATTAATTTTTAGTTCTAATTGAATAGGTAATTCAAATCTTTACTTACTTTGTGTGTGTAGTAAATACAAATTAAATACATAATTCAGAGGTTACGTTGTAATAAATAAGCGAAATTTGCAAAATACTAATGAATTAATAAAATTAATTAATTATTTATTATCTAATCAAATATTTAATTAAGGAATATTCAAACATTTATTTGATTTCTCCCTTCCGTTGAATTGTTTTGTTTAATGTCGTGTGTATTTAACATTATTTACACGTAAATAATATTAAATATCAGCATGAGTAGTGATAAATTCCTGAAGGAAATGATAGAATGAAAACCGATAGGAAAAATTGATTAAATATTGTCAAAGACAAATAACAATAAATTCATCTTTTAGTTGGTAACGTATCGATTAAAAAATAACGTTTTAGGAGGTAAAAAAGCAAACATTTTTTCGCTTAAAAACAAGTCAATAACGAGAGGAAATAATTTACATTTTTATATATTTTAAAACACATTATACAATCCAAAATATCTACTCGTAAATAGAATTTCCAATAACAGATTTAAATACATTCTGAACTCGTTAATAGCATACAGAGGATGTACTCTTGTTTATGAATCATTTCTCATATAGAATATGGATTCTTTAAGCATAAACTCCAATCCATAGATAAGAGTTCAGTATAGTCTATAGAATGAATCTCATCTGATTAGAAGTAGGAGAGAGCGGAAAACCCCATACTGTTCCATCGTGGAAAAACCATTTTGCAGTACTGTCGTGGTCTGGAGCGGAATTATACTTATTGGTGCACTGGGTTCCACGTTTTTGCAAGAGATGCCCACCGTTACTGCACGAAGGTACAATACAGAGACGAGGTTTTCGAACCGTAAGGTGCAGATTTTGTTTTCGTGGACGATAATCTCGCGCACATCAAGCTGAACTCGTCAATGATTTCTCGATAGTGAAGATATTCGTCGCATGAAACGGTGAATAAGATCTCTGGACCTAAATCCCATAGAACATGCATGGGATGCTCTATGGAGAGGAATTGCATCCCGCCAGCCTCCGCCAGGAAACTTAAGAGATGCAAAGTAAGAATACTCCAGGAACTCCAAAGTGCTGTTGTTCAAAAATGAACTTTGCTCTCATAAGAGCCGATAAAGAATATTATAAACAGCACAGCGATTCCTGTGCCGCTTGCAGAAGACAACCATATATTATGCATTACCCGTGCAAAAAGATTTATGCCAATGTTTAGTAGTTTCTCTTATTGCTTTTAGTTTGACGTAATTTAGATTAAATTTTTACTTTTCAATTGTTTTGTTGCATTAAAAAAAAATACAATGTATGTTAATTTTCATACTCATCAGTGGTTCCTGAGAATTTGGTCAAATTAGTGATTATGCACATTTTTTGGATATAAGTGTATTAAGCCGAAACATTTCCGTCCGAATCTTTCATCTTTTATATCTACACGCATCTCTTTGAAAATTATTTTAACGTTGAAACGATCGCAGCAAAATGTATTAGCTAGTAAATTTTAATTCTATAATAAATTATATTAAATATGTTACTCTATGACTGAGCTAGTTTAAAGAAAATCGAACATAAATTGAAATAAACATTGAAAGAAAAGACGGGCGCTTTCTATAAATTAGAAACTTTCTACAATAAAGTGATTTTTGAATTACAGTTTCGACAACGTCTGAAATCACTTAAACAATTGCCTTTGGCAATTTCTACAGCGAATGTAAATGTTAAAGGAAATTAGTTAACAATTGCTTCAAGTTTGCCAGAAGTAAACGAAACGATATTGTCAATGCTTCAAGAATTTTTACGCACAATGACAGTAATTGCAGTAAAGAACTTAATCATTCCATCGATTAACAGTGACTTATACATGGAAGATATAGTTGTAATTTTCTTTATTTATAACCGTATCATATCACAAATATGTCAATTTATATTTATTGCTATCTAAACACATAAAATTAAGAAATTTCAATGAATCAATAGAAATTAAATGAAAGGCAGTGAAATTATTGTAAATCGTTACCGGATGAAAATTCTAATCTTTACAGCATTTAAAATTCCTGAAATGATTTTTAATCGTGAATGTATGCGAGAAGATAAATGGTCAAATTGCATTAAAAATCAATGGCATGTAAGAAGCATCTTCACAAATCATCCAGTGATCAATCTCCAATCTCTAATGACGAAATCATTGTAACGCATTGTAACATTGCACAAAAATTATCAATGGTGCGTAAAATATTGGGTTGTTCTTGCTAACATTGTCACAATAATCGTCTAGAATCAGCGTTGAGTATAGATATTACTGGTAATATCTATATTCGATGACGAGGTTCTTACTTCGCGCATTTTTTTTAATCATTATGAAGATTGATGATCTGTAATCAATCAGTGTTGCAGAAGTTATTCATTTGCAAATCATCATTCAATGTTATTTTTTAATTCATCGTGGATACATAACGGTAGCTTAATTCAAACCGTAAATATGGTATTTTGGTTAATGTTACCTATGGTTCCAAGATGGCGGTTTGTCTGATTCCAGCAAGGAAACAGTGGGGACTCACGTTCTAACCTAACCTAACCTATTCTAATAATTTTGTTGGTAATAATTATGGTAATTTATTAGAATAGGTTAGGTTAGAACGTGCGTCCCCACTTCTATTTGCTGGAATCAGAGACGAGCCGCCATCTTGGAACCATAGGTAACATTAACAGGTTTTTCTTTATATTTTGAATTACATGTTACTGTACTTCAATATTATATTAAATAAGACTTAAATACTGCATAAAATTTGAAATTTACACTCGAAAAAACAGAATTTTTAATAAAAATAAAGTAATAAAGTACAGGAGGGTCTAATGATGTGTTCACTTGTTTATAATCGATCAGCGCAAATCGCAACCGTCAATCTCGTAACGGTCAAATCGTAACGGTCAACTCTTTGATAACAGGTGCGTGTCTGGGAATTGTAACGGATAAGTTACGGCGGCGCTGATCGATTATAAACAAGTGAACACATCATTAGACCCTCCTGTACTTCTTATCGATAAAATTCCATTAATTTAATTATGTAGATTTTAATATTTAAGTGTAAAGAATTATTTGGATTTCGATTTATTGTGGGTATTGTTTTTCAAGAATTCGATAATATTTCCAACTCACAACATTAAGGATAAAGCATAAATATTTTATTTATAATTTATGTTATCTGTTGGTTGTATTGAGACATAAAAATAATTTATCTTGTAATATTTACGAAATAGAAATCAAAGTAATCAATTAGCCTATATATTGTAAATTTGTGTAAAATAATACATTGTGTTTCATGTTTTCGTATGGTTTTAGTTTTTCGTTGTGTTTATGACATTGATAAGACATATCTATGAAATTTTTCCCACCACAGATGATTTAACATAACAGCTGTTCGGGGAAAGGTCTATTATAGCATCCAACATTTTATCAAAGGGTTCTTACCTTTACTTTCCATTAAATCTATCAATAGTTTACTAGTTTTAAATACATTTTTCCCCCTTCATTCGCCATTATTACTTTTACCATTACACTTTTACATCACTCAAAACTTTTGGAACTTTTCTCTATGCCTTTTTTCACCTTCTTACCAAGAGGCTTCAGGCTATCAGTAGTATTCAATAATGCGCACATATTTCACCTATGTGTCTCTATCGATCTCACTAGATGTCAAGTGTTTCTTTCAACACCGTGGCTTTCATTTTTTTCGCATTTATATTCTTTACTCGGTTGTTTTTATCAGTTTCCTTATTTGCAAAAATTTAAATATTATGTAACTAAAGTTTATTAAAATTAAACTACAGTATTTAAAGTTAATTTTTCTCTAAATGTGGAGATTTGTTTACAGAATTGATAGAATTTATACGGACGATAACAGACATATTCGTAAGTCTGGTCACAATAATTGGTAGAAAATATCTGTAGACGATTTAAAATACTTCAAACGAATAAATAATTATATTTATAATCTTATAAAATCTTTTAAATAAAGATAATTTGACAAAGAGAATTTTAAATTCTTAAAAGCGTCGTTAAAACTAAAAATTCATATCTTAAACTGTAATTATATTAGAGCATCGAAGTGAAATGATTTTACATCTTAAAAAAACAATTCTTTTAATTGTAATTAAATGTAAGGCATTCCTATTATTTTTAATTCAGTATTTTAATTGTAATTCTATCTTTTCATGAATACTTTACGAAGAGAATACGAGGTGTGTTTATTTTTCAGTAATCCAAATCCATTATTAATATATAGAAATACTACTCATTAATAATTCTTATGAAGAATTACTTTTAAAAGATGCTATTTTGACAGATAAAAAGATAAATGTTTACAGAATGTTAAATTTTATTTTCTTTATATCATATATTTCTGTTAGAGTAGAGAGACGAAGTATAATCTAATATAATCAGGTAGCATCGACTCTGCAAAGTCAGCAGATTTTCTTTTTTAATATCTAGCAATTTACAGAGCTTCAGACGTTTCTCCGATATAACGAATGAATATTTATTAAAAAAATCACCATTTTTTCCCGATAAAATAACTAAAAAGCAAGCTTAATTATTTACTTTTAAATCCATTTTTTTTTAAAATAAATAAATATTAATATGGTATGAATAAAAAAATAGATATTGAAAACGTAAACATTGGATAAGGTTTTAAAGTTTTCAATACGTTTCTATTTTATGTAAAAATATTAAAATTTAAACGATATTTATTCATGGTATGACGCTTACAGGTGAATAAGTACTAAAAATGTTCAGTTATCTACGTTTGTTTGAATGAAAATTTATTGAATTCGTCGTTCAATATCATCCCTGCAAAACAAATTCTTCTTATTATTCGAGTGTTGCCAAGACGACCAATAATGCAAATACTGACATTGCACAGAAGTTCCACACACACAGACACGCGCTTCTTCCACCCCAATCTCGTGCAGCTGGATAAGTTGCAAGCTTAGCTGTTGACAGTAAAAGATATTCAGACATCTGTTTATGTAATGATAATATGCCTTTCAGCGTGTTATCTGTCGTGAAATTAAAATTTTTAATATATAAATATATATATATAATATTGAATTTATTTTGAAAATATGAATTTCTTATAATACTATACACGTAAACATTTATGTGTATAGTGTTATATATATATATATATATTAATTAATTAATTATTTTTTGTATTAGGTGATTGGTGTTTGTTTTTTAATCGTGTTAACTAATTTATATTTTATAGCGATAAATGTGATAAATTTTGTATTTTAAGAGATTAATTTTTTTCTATCAAGAAAATAAGTGTGAATAAGAAAGAGAAATCCTCTAAGCTTTCTTTTTAGTCTTTTAAATGTTAAAAGATAAATATTTGTAGAGATTTAAGAATAAAACGTCGCTAAATGTGACAGAGATTAAACGAAATTTATAGAATTTTGTATGATTTTTTAACGATAAATTGCGATTTAAATTACTAAGTAATGAGTTATCTTAGTGTAATCACTTATTGTATGTAAATTAAATTAAATTATAATAATTTTTATATTAAACTATTTTAACTGCTGAAGTCTTGGATAATTTCCGTATTATTTTTTTTTTTTGTATTTAAGTTATGTATAAGGAAAATTTTACATTAAAAACAAGCTAAAATATATACTTTTGCTATGGAAATGTAGTATCGAAGTTGGAGAAATCGCTAAAAGCTGATTATATTTGAAGCATTGTGAATTGAGGGATATTCTTTGAATTAAAACTAAAGATGAAAGGCAATGATTTGTGAATTCTTCAACTAGTAAACAAGCCAAAAAGCCACTTAAACGAAATCTCTTTATTTGGCAAGTCCTCCTTTTAGTTCATTGTTCACACATTTTGCTAACAACTAACAATATAGCGGGAGAAGCAACGAATTGGATGGATGGAAGATATAATTATGGCATGTCAACTTGTATCCACTACAAGACCATCTAAATCACTATACAGGGTCAACATGCATTAACAATGTTAACAATCTGATAATCGGTTTGGTTTCAAATTTCAAATAACTTCGATGCTTCTATATTAATCATAGAAATATTATTGATTTATTAATCCATGATACACTATGTCATAAAATTCTTGATAAACAGTATAGTAAAGATTCGATCTTAACTCTGACACCGCCAACGTTTTATAATTAGTAAGACGATTTGATAGACACGTGTCTCTCGATAAATATGGCATTGTTTTGTTATATTCAATGTATTGTCTCCAGATATTTAATCAGTGTAAAGTTAGAAACTAAATAAACATTTAATTTGAATTAGAGAACGAGTTGATAAAATTACAATGGCGGTGAGAGTTAAGTATCCGGGAATTACAGTAAAGAGTTGGCTTTACTTTCTGGCTTTTCCTTGTATAGATTCAGAAGAAAAAATTATGTATAATTAAAGACTTTAACATTATCATCTATATATATAATCGTTACAGTAATTAATAGTATAGAATCATGAATATTAAATAAATGTTTTTTAATATTAAGTGATGCACCAAAATGTGACATGGCTTCAAGTTTGATAAATACAGAAACATCCAGTATCTTCAGGTACGAGTTGTATAACATTGTACTATTAATTTTCCCAGGAAAAAGTATTTATATTATCGAATAATACGCTATAATCGACTAATGCTATAATATTCTATATAAGAAGGGAAACATGAATAGACAAAATGACGAAACATGTAGAGGAGGAGAGGGAGGGCCTCGAGACTTAATTACAAATATAAAAATAAATTGTTAGACACAAAAATAATTATCGGAATAAATTAAAATATCGATAACTAAAATGTCTATTTATTTTTCTGTATTGGAAAAATTGTTTACTAAATTCATCTTCGTCGAATTTTCTTTTTTTATTTTTATTTTTATTTTTTTTTTTATTAATGTAGGCCTATAAATGATTGTAGACCCTCTCTCTCCAGTCATTATTTGTGGTTCGAAATTGAACTGACGATTAAAGACAACAACGAGACAGAATGGAACACCGCCGCTGTGCAGCCATTTTGAAAATGGCTGCTACTCGGACTCGACAGTGGATCCATTTTGGAGATGAAACTCTACCGTACTTGACTGGAAGTTTAGTCGTTGTATCTGAAAAAAAAGAAAAAAGAAAGAAAAAACGACTTGTTAAAAACTCGTTAATCGGATTTTTAATCTTACCTCTCGAACCACTGGCTCATAAGAAAATCGTTTAACCTCACATTAAAATTCATAGCTTGTTACTTAATCGTATTCGGATTTGTAAGATGAAGTCTGTTCCTTACAAAAGAGTTTTTCTTTTTATCATAAAAACTAAATTAGATTAAATTGAAATTAATTTTTAATTAGATCTGCCTATGAAAGAATTCCGAGATAAAAAAAAATCGAATTAAATATCAAGAGATTTAAAGAAATTTACAACAAATAGAAACAAAATGAATGCAATTTTTGTGAGTTACTTTCAAAGTTTATTATTTGTATCGATTTTCACTCGGATTCTTCCATTAGCATATATATGATGTAGTTTACGCATTCCTATTCAACACGGTAAAATAAATAATGAATTTATTATTACTTTATAATGTTGTGAATACTTATTAATATAACTTTTTGTCAAGTTTATAGCTAATTATATTAATTATTTACAATCCTTTATCGTAAATACGTTACAAACGGCTGTTACTCGTGCTAACAGACCATTAAGTCAATGCGAACTTTAAACCGAAAGGGTCTAAAATTATCTAATTTACTAGCAAAAGTAAATAAGATAATAAGTTAATTTTAAAAGCAATCTTCGATCCGAACTCAAATTAAGTTTTCAATTCATTTAGTGAATAATTTTTACTTGTTTTAAATGAATTTAAATGATCTCAATGGCTGTAACATCTCCATTTACTCCACTCTATACGTGTTTATTTCCTGTGATTATACATAAATCTTTCGATCCGGATCTCTAATCTAGTTTTAATTCCGAAATATATAATTTTCCAGAATTCCCAGATGATTACAACCGCGCTGAATAATGCGTTTGTACAAACTCATTAACATTTAAAACTTCATTTAGTTTCAATTATAAAAATGCAGTTTTTGTATAACGATAAACTCCCCTTTCGTACGTAATTATAAATACGTTTTACCTTTAACTATTTTCCTATTAAGAGCCGGTATTTAATAAGGATGAACTTAATTAATACAATATTATTATTATTTTTTTTCCTGTGTTCTATTCCCGTTATTGTATATAAATCTAATTAAAAATATTAATGTTATTTTAATTTTTATAACTGTGTAGATACTAATTAATGTTTGGAATAATTAAATTTTCTTAACGGTAGAAGCTTTTAAAAATGGCTTTGGCTTCCTTTTTCCCTTTTTCCCCCCCTCTCTTCTAATCGAACGAACGTTGGATGAAAGTCTGGAGTTTAGATCTCATTTCCTCACGATTTCTTTTGTCAGTTAATTAAGCAATGCGGAACAGATTCAGCATTCCCTACTTTCAATATAATCGAGTTTCGGAAGTATCAAAGGATAAATGAAGAAAATCGAAAAAGAAATATCAATGAATTCCAATAATTGAATTATAAATATGGCGGCGATCATCTGTTAAGTCCGAAATTTAAATTTGTATAAGATATATCTATCGTACGAGCAATTATTTATTATGACACCGTCACAATGTACTTAAGTTTAGTAGTGTCTTGCCCCTGTACTTCATACTTTTCCTGTTAACAGTGAAGTCGTGTCAATCATCTCTCGAGATTAAGAAAGGACGGACAGACAGCCGACAGTGGGAATTTATTGATGTAAAAAAACAAAAATGTTTTCAAATTTCAACCCAATTAAAAGTATTAAGTACCAAAATATACAAGTTACGCCTGTAAAGTATCGGAAAATGTTAACGACTTTTTTTTTATTATTATAAATTATATTGAAAGGTTCAACAGAACGATCATTTATTTTATAGCTAAATTCTAGCATGAAATTCTACTTTCAGATTTCAAAACAGAGATCGTTGACCTCGTGGAAATATTTGGAATTCTTTCGACAACAAAATAATAGCTTTTTTTTCTTCTTCTTCTTCTTCTTTTTGCTTTCCTTCAACGACTTCTTTTATATTCAGATCATCTAATGTTATTTTATTCGGAGTTCGTTTTATACAGTAGTGACTTGAATTATTTAGATCTTGTTTTTGGATGTTATAACTGATGCAAACATTGTTGATCGACGTTTCTATTATTAATGTCGAATTCATCCAATATCCTCTCTTGTTTTATGAGTGATTTTTTATCGATTCTTTCATCACCTTCAAAGGTGACACAAAAATAGCATTCGTTAATGTCAAGGTACAGAGTTTTCGTGATTTATATAGATTTTTATCTCGAGTAAAGCTTAAATTGTTTTACCTATCGAACTATCAGTAAATTTCAGTTTTCTAGAGCAATTTTATTTTCCTCCCTGGTTAAAAATTAATTTAATATACTTCTTATCTAAAATGTGAAGAATTTTTGATGGCATTTAAGTGATTCCGAACTAGGAAGTGTAGCGATATTAAAGTATAAATATTAAAAGTTATATGGACTAAACTTATTTATTTTATAGCGTCAATATGAAATTTTTAACGTAATATACACGTTAAGATAAAAATCTATAGACAGTTTCTTTTTTTTAATTCTAAGGTATTAATTTTAGTGTAAAACAAAGATTTAATAAGAACTAACAAAGAATTTTTAATCATATTTTAAATTTATTTAATTTAAAATATATGCTCTCCATCCGAAATTAGTAGTTTTGCCCCTGTAAATCATACTTTTCCTGATAACAATAGTCATAGTAATCATCTATTTAGCTCCATTTTGAATTGAAATTACGTGAATTCCGGTCCAGATTAGATATTTATGTATGGTTAATCGGGTCCTTCTCCCTTTAAGCTTTCCAAATCTGGTCTCGGCTTTAATCTATCTCACTCCGTTCTCGAGATTAAGGAAGGACAGACAAACGGTACGACAGACGCCAGTGGGAATTTATAGGTCTGCAATTTGAAAATTGCAGCTCAATAAATAACAAGATTTAGGTAATTGAATATATTGCAAATTATTCTTGTGTAACCTCCTGTGGATTATCATAGATTTTCTTATGAAATTTTTGATGGAAAACCGAAATTTGTGCGAGAAAATAAGGTAAATTTAATCATTTTTTTAAAGAAATTACGACTTTCTTTATTGGTTTTAATATCAGAATTTTAATCAACATAAAAACACTTATCAAACCGACCTCTTAGGGAGAAACCACTATTAATATACATATTATTATTTTTTTTTCTAAAAAGATTTAAAGCGTTGTTTTCATTTTCCATAAAATTAAAACATAAAAAAATTATCAATATTAGATAATTTTTAATGCTCCCATTTCTTCGGATAAAATATTATTGAATTTCTGTTCGATTTTACGATAAAGATTATGCGTTTGATGCTACAATCTATCTTATCTCACGAAAGGATTTGAAAAGAAGAATATGAGAATCCTGTCGAATCGAATAGGAAGAAAATAAAATAAAATATTGCCTTAATGATAATGGATTTCGATAAGAAAAATAAAATTATACGCGTAAATATAATATCGAAAGTTTAATAAATAAAAATTAAATTTATCGTCGAGGTTTCTAGTGAAAAAATTCTAGAAAACAGAAACCTTTCATTGGAAATTCGGAAAAGAAAATGTTGAAAAATAAGGAAAATATTTTAATGATCTGTTGATTGGTGGCAACACTGAGCGTTCTTTTTTTTTTGCTGTGAACGCCCCCTACTTTTTTTGTTCTTCTCTTCCCGCTTTTTTTTCTTCAGACGTGGGAAGTTGTAGTGTTCCTTTTTTGTTTAAATAAAAGCATTTTGTTAACTAGAGAAGTGTGTGTTAGAGGTTCTGACATCAAGTCTCAACAGGTTAAAGATACACATTCAGTTACCACAGCCAGTGGAGACAAAATATATGCAATAGGTAAAGGAACAATTGAAGTAGAAGCATATGTGGATAATACGTGGAATAAAATTATATTATGTAATGTTTGGTTTGTGAACTCCAGAACAGAATGGCTGCTGTGAACGTGAAAATAGAACAATAGTCGAGGCAGCAAAGTCCTTGATGTATACTAATAAAAATTTCACTGAAAAGCTATGGGCAGAGTTAGTAAATACTGCAACCTATATCCTAAATAAAACAAGTTCATCAAGTATTGAAAGTAAATCGCCATTTGAACTATGGTTTAATAAAACACCAAATATTAAACACTTGAGAATCATTGGGAGTACTTGCTATGCTCATGTACCCAAGCAACTAAGGAAAAAGTGAAAGAAGAAAGCACAGAAAGGTGTTTTGATAGGATATGAGAATGATGATGGTTATCGCATTTGGGACAAAGAAAATAACAAGCTCATTCGTTCGAGAGATGTCACTTTTCAAGAGGAATCCTTGATAGTTAAAAATGATAACTTGAATATACCTCATCCAGAAATAATCATGAAGCCTGATAGTTTACAAGAAGACGATAGTTATCTGAATGCTGAAAAAGATTTGAGTTTTCAGGATGAAGTTCAGAACAAAGAGGCAACACAAATGACTCTACAGGATCGTTCAGAGCTTATACGTCCCAGAAAATTTGATGACTGTGTTATATCAGTGATTTCAAATGCCTTTGAAGATCCGAGTACTTATACAGAGGCAATTAGTTATCGGAACCGAGAGAAATGGTTAAATGCTATGGATTGTGAAATAAAATCCTTTAAAAGAAAATGAGACATGAACCCTTGAAGAGTTACCAGGTGGAAGAAAAGCAATTCCACGCAAATGGGTATTTAAAACAAAGACCAATCCAGATGGTTCGATAGACAAGTTTAAGGCAAGACTGGTAGCAAAGGGATTCTCTCAAAGAAAAGGAAAGGATTTTGATCAAACATTCAGCCCTCTTGCTAAGTTAGGAACATCTTTTAAGTGTTGCAGCAAATGAAAATATGTCTCTGACACAATTTGATGTCTCAACAGCTTTCTTATATGGTACAATAGATGAAGACAATTACATGGAACAGCCAGAGGGGTTTAGTGATAGTTCAAACAGAATCTGTAAGTTAAAACGAAGTCTTTATGGACGTAAACAAGCTCCCCGATGTTGGAATAAGCGATTTGAAGACCATCTTTTGAAATTGGGTTTCCAAAGGAGTGATGCAGATCCTTGCCTGTTCATAAGAAAAAGAGGTCCAAATAAACTTTTGCTAACCTTGTACGTAGATGATGGTTTGGTGGCGGAAACAGATCCTCAGGAATCAGCAGAGTCTATAGAGCAGTTAAAAAGTGAGTTCAAGATTGTCTCTAGACCTGATACTTATTTATTAGGTTTAGAAATTCACAGACAAAGTGATGGATCGATTTTTGTAAATCAAAAGTCCTATACTGAAAAAAATTCTTGAGCGTTTTGGCATGCAAGATTGCAGACCTGTGTCAACGCCAATAATTAATGAAAGCAATAAATCAGGAAAAGTAGGTTCCTGTGAAAATAATGAAGAACACAAAAAGGACAAACCATATCGTCAAGCAGTAGGTGCTCTTATGTACCCGATGGTTGGTACACGCCCTGATATTGGTTATGCAGTGGGAGTTGCTTCAAGGTCACTTGAAGTTTATACTAATAAGAACTAGATAAATGTTAAAAGGATCTTCCGTTACCTGAAAAATACACTTGATTATGGAATACTCTATAAGAAAGGATATAATGGTATTCTTGAGGCGTACAGTGATGCTGATCATGGTGGAGATTTGGTCACTGGACGTTCTACTTCCGGAGTTGTTTGTATTTATTCCGGCGGAGCAATCACTTGGCTTAGTCGAAGACAAAGTTCAGTTGCAATATCTACTACGGAAGTAGAAGTGGTATGGTTGAAGCGATTGTTGAAGGATATCACAGAACTCAAAGAGCCTCCAAAGCTACAAATTGACAATGAAGCAGCAACAAGATTGGCACAAAACACAGAACACCATCGCCGTACTAAACATAATAAAACGAGACAATTCTTTGTTCGTGAGCTAGTTACTGACGGAACCAGTGAGGTGAAGAGAGTAGCCACAGAATTCCAGTGTAGCTGACATAATGACAAAACCACTACACAAGACTCGAATCATTTTGCAAGGACATGGGTATCCAACAGATCATTCAATGAGGGAAAGTGTTGAAAAATAAGGAAAATATTAACGTTTTCATGATCTGTTAATTGGTGGCAACACTGATTTTTCTTTTGCTGTGAGCTCCCCCTACTTTTTTTTGTTCTTCTCTTCCCGCCTTTTTTTTCCTTCAGACGTGTGAAGTTGTAGTGTTCCTTTTTTGTTTAAATAAAAGCATTTTGTTAACTAGAGAAGTGTGTGTTAGAGGTTCTGACATCAAGTCCCAACAGAAAAAGATATCAGATCACAAACGATGAAAAATCCGCAATATAAATCAAGAAAGGAAGAAAACGGCCATTATTTTTACCTCACGGATATAAAACCACAAGTTAGAATTTTAAAAAATGCATTATTCTAGTGTATCTTGAGCTATTTGAAGGAACTGTATTTAAACTTTTCGAATTACACACACACACACACACACAAAAGAATAGATTTAACTTTAAAATTTTAAAGTTTATAAATAAAGAAAATAGAAATAATTATGTTTATTTCTGTTTTCCTTCGTACAATATAACGAAAATATGGTCTAATATTTTTGCTATTGTGCAAATTTTATTCTTAGAAATGTATTTAAGAAATAAAAACCGTGGAGAGAAGCGAGATTATATTTGTATATATATATATATATTTTTAACGGAAAATTTACAAATTTTTGTGTGTTTTTTGAATGTAATTTTTCGAGAGACCATACGTCTGATTATATTAATTTTCATACCTAAAGATCTTCTTCGGTTAAATTAACGTTATATTAAATACGAAAAAAGTAAGAATGTCTTAAAGGATTTTTTTTTGAATTTTTCTCAACCGTAAAAAATGAGTTTCCATCCAATAAATGAAACTTTATAAAACTCTTCTTTTCCATTTGATAGAGCAATGAATTATATATTCGCTTTTATATTTGTCAGATTTGATTTAAGTTTTACATTATGAAAATTCGAAAATCAAATTCTAGACATTCGCATAAAAATCTTTGAATGATTTATCAACAAAAATGCAATCTACATACAGAAGAAAAGGAAATAAAAATAAAAGAAACTTATAATCTACAAATAAGAACTGGAAACAAAAATAAATATCTGTAAAAAGAAAAAAAAAGAAGACTGAAATTAATGTTAATTAGCAAAAATTTTGATTGCTTTAATTATTTTCTTATTTAAAAAAAAAGACTTAATAACTGAAATTTAATTACAGTTCTTAGCCTGTTTTTCCACAGTTTTCTCTTATATACTCCATCATCTCATCTATATTTATTAAAGGAATTAAACCTTGACTTCTCTAATAAATATAGATGCGATGATAGATACTGATAACGTTGTATCAGCCGGTTACTTGTATATGCAGATAGAGATATAATGGCTGCCAAAATGATATAATTAGAAATATCAAACAATTATGTTCCCTGCTGTGATTAAGTGTCTTTTTAAAGAAAATTATACGAAAACAAGTTCTTAGCCAAATAAAATTTTAAAAAATAATAATAAACATTGTACGAAATTTAAGCATTTATTCTATTTATATCAATTTATGCATAGAGTTATATCAAGGCCTAAGACGAGTATGTAAAAAAAGGCCCTCTTAGAGACAAAAAAACAAAGTGTAAAATGTTTTTTATACAGTAAAACCTGTCCAAAACGGAACTTGAATAAAATGGAAACCGTACAATTCCTTACAGTAAAAAACCTGTGTAAAAAGGAAACCGTTTTACACAGGTTTTACTGTGATAATTACTGAATTTTATTTGTTAAATTATGAGTTAAATTTGTTTATCTAAATTTAATATGTACAATTATCGATAAAGCATTATTTAAATTTTCACTTTATATACTTGAATTAAGGGGTAAATAATAATATACTCTACTTATAATGAAATTTATAAAATATTTTCTTATACATATGCGTATATTTTAATTACTAAAAGCTTATAATATCTACTAAGAGACATTTTAATGTTTATTAATCAATTTTTTTCAAGTTCATTATCATAAAACGAGAGAAAACACGAACACGTTTTGTGTACTTATGAAACTTTCTGGAAAAATCAATAAATCATATTACACATTTAAAAAAAACCTGGCAACGTTGTTGCTGGACCTTCCCTGCATTTTTTACTTGTTTTCATCTCTAATAACTGCTACCAATATCTTTAAGTCTTCAGATTGGTTAGAGAGGTATCAGGGATAGGGCCATATCTCACGAAACGATGATCCGATTTTCCTGAAAATTTCTAGAGACATTTCTTCCTAATAGGCAAACCTCCTTGTGAAATTTCAGAGATTTTCTACAAACGGCACAGGAGTTATTAAGCTTCAAAGAGAGTGAACAAAATTCTGTCCCCACGTAAAGTACTGTACATCCATACATACAGAAAGCCCTCCAACTTCCTCCCCCATTTCTCGACCTTTCGACGTATCCTGAGTTCAAAAATATAAAAATCTGAGGCCATGTTTTTTTGACCGATCGCCATACTTTCCCTCTGTTATATAACAGACGGGAAAGTAAAAGTCGACTAGATCCTTGCACTTCTATACTTTGTCTACACGGATATAAATGGGCAAGCAAATCAATAAATCAAATATCATTTCTTCAATTCGTTGACTTATATATTTTATTAGTGACGTTACACCCTTTTAATCCTGTGTTAATAATCAAATCCTGCGACGTCACGCACGTATAATACATAAACGTTCTATCCTTAGTTAAGTATTTTATAAGACGAAATTTATTTATTTGCAGACTTAAAAATTATAAAATAATTTTAAAATTAATTCCAGAATCTTTATATCGGAACAAAAACTCGTCGTTTTTCCTAAATAAACCGCATTCATTTATTAATTTTTCAATGGGAAATATTTAAATAATGTAAAAACGATATGAAATTTACTTATAAGGTTGTTAAATGAATCTACTTCGTAAATAATAACACGCACGCTTACACTGCTGCACGCTAAAAAACATTTATAATTCACAATGATGGATAGACCTACAGACAGATTTGTCTCCAAGACGTCTTCCGGAAACTAGAAGATGAGGTCGAGACTTCTTGTCGCTGTAACTAGTGAAAGGCTGGCTCTCAACACTTGTGATAATTCTCTATGGGAGTAATTCTCGAGGAAATTGTAACTATACAAACGATACAGAACGACTGATAAGGTGAGAGATATCTTACGTCACGCATTCACAACACGTCAGCTGTACGTGAAGGATGGTTACAGATAGCTTACAAGGATTATCTTATACCCAGACAATGATACGGTTCACACAAACCCTTTTAATGAACGAACGTGATGTTTACGCTTAAAAATTTCCTGAATTATCCAGATTATTTGATTTATATCGCGGCTTAAAATATGCAAATTTCTTTCCTTTTTTTTTACTCTGCCAGACCAACGAAAGAAGTGAAAAATATGAATGAATATGTCAACAAATTACACGACCTTCTGAGGTAATTACTTGGCTATCGAGATATTTAAAATTAAAATTTCTTTGAATAAAATTGAAAAATTACATCTTACTTTCAGTACAATTCTTAATTAAGAAGCGAACGTAGTTTATATCTTGGAGGAATATTTTTTTTCCCCTGTTATTTATAATGAAAATTGAAGTTTAGGAAAGTTGTGAAGAGGGTTGTATCGTTTCGCGCGATTGAATTTCACCCTTTAGGTCTTGATAGCTTTGTTTAACGGATAGAAAACACCATAAATCGATCTAAGGAACTATCGACTTCTTTATTTTTTTCTTTTTTCTTTAACATACTAACTCTATTTCCACAGATAATGGAATCCAATATAAAGATTGTTTGTTATATTCTCAATCTGGGTTTAACGTTACGTCTTTCAGACACTTTTTGTGATGTTTTTTTGTTTTTTTTAATATAAACCAATGGTTATAAATTAATAGAATACTTATCATTTCGAATTTAAACCTTAAAATCAACAAATCTGATCCAATAATCACGTATAAAATTTTAAAATATTGGTTATTTAGAGGTTGTACGTATCGAATTTTCGAAAAGATATTATAACTTTGTCAATCGATAAAAGGAATAAACATGATTTATTCATACCCAATAAGAATTTCATAGACAGTTACTTTGCATGAGAAAAACTTTAGAATACGAATGATTATACAGATATATGATGACTCTGCTAAAACTGGGTGCATTATTATACTTCTAGGTACAACCAGAATGCATTTTATTACCTTATTTTATACATATTACATATATATTCACGTTAAATACACATATATGTAGCTGTTATATAAATCTTACAACATATTATGTATATAAAGGGTGAAGCTATAATTTACTCTCATTTGGTGGAAGTAGAAGGCTTGGAGGCTCTATTAAATAGTGTCCTGTGTAGCCTGTATAAGGCTACATGTATAAGAATTAAAGTTATTGTGTTGAGTGTCAACATCTATACTTTATTTTAAATGTTATCCTAAGGTATTTTTCCACATATTTTCAAAGTCGGGGTGCGCATTATATTCGAAGTAATAAGTTATTTGTTAGTTTGATAATTTAGTTTTAATAAGGTCAAAATTATAAATGGAATTTATTCGAGGTTATTGATTCAGTTCTACACCTTCGAATGTCAGGAGAATAAACAAGGAACAACGTTTTATTCTATTCGATAATTTAATAAATGAATTAATTTTGAACTTATTTTATACGTTAAATATAACAAAGATACATCGTCGTTAACGAGTAATTTATAAATTATTTCTTTTAAAAATTATATAATACTTTAAATTATAATTTAATTTGTCTGGAACCGAAGAAAATCGAATAAATCAAAGGAATTCCTTGTGGAAAATGCTGGTAGAGTATTTTAGAACCTTTAAAAAAAAATCATTAAAATTATGTAACATCACTTCAAAATGTCAACATTTCTATATTATTTTTAATTATCTGGTACTTCACTTCAAAATATTCTTTCTAAAGTGATTAATTAATAAATTTTTCACTTCAAAATTGATTTCTTAATCGAAGAAAAATCTTTTCCTATTTTTTCCCATTAAAATTTCTTACAAATTAATATTTATAATAATTAAACACACCCGAAGCCTGGCCTGTACCGTATTTTAATTTTAAAAAAAATCGCGAGACTTCCGGTACAGTCTGAAAGTTCGTATAAAGTTAATTGGGGCATCCTGGCCCCCCTAAGATTTCCACATCTGGTCTCGATTTTCATCCATCTAACTCGAGATTAAGGAAAGATAAACAGACAGACAGGCAGACGGACGGTAGCGAGAATCTACGCAATAATTGCATCCCAATAATATTAATATGTAATATTTTTTTGAAATTATTATACTTTAAATCATATAAACACGTGTGATTTTGCATTATGCATTTTCGGAGTTTTATAAAATTCTATATTTCTTTTTTGGGGGAAAAAGGGGGTGGGTGGAATTCTTTTCTGTCCATAACGCACTCCATGAATAACTAACCGAATGCTTAATAATATTTTCCATATTCGGGAGGCATTCTCATTCGATGAATAAGAATTTCTATTCGAAGAGATTATGCTTCGTCCAATATGCTTGAGGAATAGAATAACGGGGATTAGAAATGCAGTCAATATATTTTCCAGAATTTAGGGAAGGATTTGTTATTCTATGATTCTAAATCCAACGACTTATCGCCGGTTTTTTAAGATATTTTGCACTTCTAAACCGGAAAAACTCTCTAGTTCTTACGAAACGAACAATAAATTATCCAGACTCAACCAGGAAATTACGTTGTGCAAATAAGAAAACATAATTATTTATTCCGGAAATTAAACGAAAATACATCAGATTTACAAATAAAATTTCAAAATTGAACAGTAAAATCATTTTTTATTATTATTATTATTAGAAATTTCAACGTGTTAAAGGCATTCTAAGAGCGGGACTTCACCAACTAATCCAACAAGACACACGAATCTGAACGAAGCAGACAATACTCTTTAAATGAATATATATATATATATATATATATATAACATTTAATTCTGTTTAAGGATTAAATAACTGAATTAATGTTTCTATTATAAATCACGTCAATTTAATTAAATTATGAAAAATTCTAAAAGAATTTTCGTGTAAGTTTAAACTAAACTACAATTCGAATATTAAACATGCAAACATCTGCATTTATACGTGTTCAAAACTTTACTTTTCTTAATGATACAATAATTACCCTGTTTAATGACGATAATGATAGACGATGGAAGTGATAATGATAATAAATGACGAGTTTCACAATCTTGATAATATCGATTTCTGTTTAGACATTTGGAATTTCCTTTTATTAATTCCAAAATTAAATCGAATTATTCTTAAAGAAAATTAAATAATTAATTATAATTATCAAGAAGAAATTTGTTTGATTTGATTGTGAAAGAAGAGTAAAATGCCTCATAAAAATAATGGAAATTTCACATTCCGGATGCAGAAAAATCATTCTTATTTCATTAATAAATTAAATTAACTAATTAGATTATTTATGGAAGACATTTTAAAAATTAAATTAATAAAAATTAAAAAAAAAACAATTGAAGATTTATGTAATTTTAATTGCATAATCTTCGGAAAATAGCAATTTTATTATTACTGTATTTTAAATCGAAAAGGCAATCATTTACAGAAATTATACAAAATACGTCTGTGTAATTTGACTTGATTACTTAGGACTTATTCAAAAATAAGAGGAATTTTATAATTCTTCGAAGGGAAAATAAGATCTTAAATGAGAAAATTCATCAACGAGTTGAGTAACTTTCCCGGCAAAAAAATTTAAATTGCGTGTGATGCCATCTGTTGTAATATTTTATTATTAAAAAGCATTTTATATTATTAATTAATACAAAACGGCAAAAGGCCCTTTTAAAAACAATTGTAAATGCTAATAACGAGTAAACTTCATTAAGTCTATTCCCACTCGAGATAAGACACACGTACTGTACTGTACCCTTTCTATCTCCTCAACCCTTCGAGCTTTAATCACCAAAATTTAAAAGCTTTAAGGTCCCTAATACCCGAAGCTCCTTGTAAAATTTCAGAAATTTTCGACAAAAGGCACAGGAGTTATTAAGCTTCAAAGTGGATAAACAAAATATTTTCTTCCCCACACGCACTAACACCCTCCCCCCCAAAAAAAGTCTTACTTCAGTTAACTTAATATCTTTATTTTATTATTTTAATCTTTTAAAAATTTTTTCCCCTCTCTTATAAAATTTTTATGCAAATTTAAACGAGTGTATAATTTTGTGGACATAAAATGTCATTACATTTTCTTGACGACTTTTCAAAATACCTTAAAATTTTACCATATTAATGTCGTGTCATCATCATTCTTACGTTAATGATACCATTTTACAACATCACATTTTTCATAATAACAATAGGAAAAAAAAGGTTTTCTAAATTATCTTCTTAATTGCTGTCAAAGTTTTTGAGATTATCCTTTAAAAAAAACAAATTGAACAACCTTAATTATTGGAAACTCTAGAGAAAAAAAGGGGAAAAAATATGAGCATTAGAACGAAGATAGACGATTTAATTCGCAGAATAATTTATATTTGTATGAATACGAAGAATATTTTTTCGTTTTAGAACCACCTTAACAATGTTAAAGATACTAAATTACGTATAAATATCCGTACAGAAGGCATACAATTAATTATTATTTAATTTACAGTTTTTTTAAACTAGGAGTTATAAAAAATTGGAGATTGACACGGCAAAACCCACAATGGGCTTAGAAAAAAGTCTTCCGGAGAACTTAGGCCCTTTTCTCATCACCGTTTGCCCTATTGGAAGCATGGAGGAACCTACAATGGGTTCTACCATGCCTCCAATAGGGCAAACAGTGGTAAGGAAAGGGGTCTGATATATTGGGAACAGACCACTCTAGGAGGTTTTCGACCCTTTTCTTCGCTGCAGTATGCTCACACCTTAACAGTTTATTTTAATTAAAGTTATATATATATTTTAGTTATTTTTTGAAGTGTGTAGCAAAAATAAAATTCTATTTTCGTCCCTGTAAATGTGTATTTTCCTACTAATAATGTGCAATGTGCCGAAAACAACCTCCAAAGGGGAATTATATTTATAAATACATTATTCTTTTTTGTGTGTTAAAGTAGTATTTTATTTTTTTCCCTAACTTATATAAAACTAGAAACGAAAATAAGTTTATTGATCTTCATAAATAAACGTTAGAACGGACATTAAAATATTTATATTTAGAAGAGAAAATTATGAAATTCGACAAACTTAATTTATAATAAACCATAAAAATCTTATTAAAAATCATAAAATTTGAAGGGTTTTTTTTAAGAAAAAAAAATACGAAAACTGAATTAATTATTGATTTATTCGAAGACGTTAATTTTCTTATCTTCCATTCTCCGGCCATAAATTCTGACTTCATTTATCATGTCTCAAACGTACGAGCCAATTAAAATATTAAAAAATAAATTCGTATTATTCAAAAATTTTATACATTGAGCTATCCATTAAAAAAACTTTAATTATTATTTTTATTACAGAGACGTCTGAGAATTTCCTATCGAAAGAATTAAGTTGAGAGTAAAAAGAATAATCGTTTCGATACGTATTTTTATTCTTAGAATTATTATAATAAGGTTATTATTCTTTGTCCATTATAAAAATACAGTCAAGACTTTGCTTAATAATATAAAGTTAGAACTTTTATCTCGATAGATTGTCTATATCAATGCATAAAAATCGATACGAGGATATATTAATGATAGAAATATAAATAAATAAGTGATGACAAGGACGAGAATTTTATATAAATAAAATATATATATATATATTTTTTAAGGAACTATTTATATTTTCATTGAAAATCTTTAACAGATTCTATAAAGATTTTCAAGAGAAATATAAAAATGAAGTTTGTTAAATGAACGTTAAAGGTAATTAAGTTGAAAAATTATAAACGAAAGGGAAATTGACTTAAATGGCTGTCAAGAATGCTTTTAATAAGATAAATCTCACCTGCATTAGGAGCTTACCTGGAATTGACAGTTTATTTCATTAACCTTCAGCTAAAGGCGGTGTAACCCAACCATATTTTTCGTGAGTTTTCACCAGGCTTCGAAAGGAAGCTTCTGCAGATTTCCGGTTGAATTCCTTTCCACTTTTGCATTTTCGGGCTATCCGGCCTTGACCTTTGACTAAACTAGCAGCAAACTGCATGATGACTGCCTCGACTGTGTATGCCGATGCCCAACCTCTGGGTGTTAAGAGTTCCATGCAGATAGCACCACCTTCCATGACGAAACCCTTTTCAATGTGGGGTGAGATCACACGCATGAATGGCGGAGAAAATGGAAAGTTTTCGGGAAAATTGATGTTAATCAGGACGTATGGTGTGTGTGTCTCTTGCATGTCTCGATAAAAATCTGATTCTGGATCGATCTGGTGAAGTTTTATGTTCCAATCGTATAGATTATCATCTACCAATTCTACCGTGTATGGAGGTTTTTCTACGTTCCTCATCAACCTGGTCATCTCTTGATATTCTTTCATTAATCTTCTTGTACGTACGGCTTGATTATGTCTCATAACACTTTCTGATATGACAGAGTCTACTTTGGAAGACTTTTTAGATGTAGCTGGAACCGATGCATCCGCTGGACTAATTTTCGAATCTCTTCTCGATACTCTAGGACTTTCATATTGTCCTAACAACCTGGCTGCGAATTGTCGACTTGGTGAACCGCGATTCTTTTTTCTCCGTTCGTCAGAAAGTCTATCGGTAGATTTAAATAACTTCCTGAAAGCCGAAGCCATCTTTATGGGGCATCCAGCATATCTCTAAATCATCTCCTGAAATACAAGCATTTCTCAGAAAAAATTCTCCTAATGTAACCAATAATTAATACAAAAGCCATAAATACATATATATATATATATTTTAGATAATTTTTCCCCGTGTAATGAATAAAAGTAAAAGTAAAAAAAGATGTGATTAATTAACTTAATTACTTTCTTTCTCGTTCGACGTAATAATTATATTTATTAAAAATAATTTTAATTAAGAAAATAGACATTTTAAGAACCTTTACGTTATAAGAAAGCGCACACATCTGCATAAAATGTGTATTTTTTTAATCGTTTTATTTATAATAAAGAAAAATTATATTAATTTTTATAAAGAAAACAAATTCGACAATAACATTTATTTAAATGTAATTAATATTTTAAAAAAAGAATTAAACTACAGAGAATCGCTCATTCGTTAATGATGAATGAATTTTTCTCCTCGCATCATTCATCGATTGTAGATGCGAAAAGCATTACGCGAATTAATTGATTTATTTACAAAATAAATATTTAAAAAAAAACTGTATATTATTATTATTATTATATTTTTTGGTATAATCACGTTAATTTATGTAAAAATTGATATTTTACTTTAAGAGCCATTACTTATATTATTCAAAATTAACATAAAATAGAATGATAAATTAACAATGAATATTCAATTAGAACATTAATAAATGTCATAAATTAATAATATACTAATGGTTCATTATGTAATATTATTGTTGTTAAACGAATTTAATAATTAAACATCAACAAATTTCAATTACGGGTTTCGTATTTTGTTTCTATTATTACTTTCTATAAAAAGGGTAGGATAAAGAGCATTGAATTAATAGGGAGTAGGAAGAGCATTGAGTTAACTAATTAATTTAAGTTTTTACAACGTTTTCTTTAATCTCACGGCTATAATTTTCTCTATTAGATATCTTTAACAGTGTATAATTTTTTAAAATATCGTAATTAACGATTTTTAACGCTTAATAAATATCCGTAAATCGAATTATTATTATTATTATTATTATTATAAACTAGGAAACTTCCATCTACAATTATTGACACCGCATCAGTTATTTGGAAGGATTCCAATTGACAGGTATTCGTAACAGTACTGAAAATCTACAAGAAAACAAGAGATTCAACCGTGCCAGAAATGGGTAATTATTTGTATAAAAGTATAATATAAAGTGATTTTTTTACAGTAAAAAAAGACGAAAAAGAAATTAGTTAAATCGTACGATAAAGCCATTTACGGCTAATTCCTTATCCCTTATAATCTACCCACTTAAACATTTTAAAGAATTCCATTAGAAATAACGATTCTTCTTGTTAAAATGGCATACCCAACGGTTAAAACCCCGAATATCTGACATTAGTTGTAATTAATTACTTCACAATATGAAAATCGATACGTCCATAATTGGTTCTTATTTATTTATTTTTTCCCCTTCTTCTCTTAGACATTGATGAGAAAGAAGAATATCTCTGATAATTTTCGATATAAATATCTGTAAAAATCGTTATATGTAAATTATACAGCGTATAATAAATGCTAAATTTAAAAAGAAGATTCGATATAGGCCTATATATATATTTAATTTTTATTATTTTTTTCGACAAAGATATATTATTATTTATTAAACGTACGAATAAATTATTCTTTAAGTGGATTATTTATTGGAAAAAAAATAAAAAAACATATTGTTTGCCGCTACGAAAGGATAAAATATATCACCCAATAGATTAAGTAGACATCTCGCAACGTCAACAGATATAAATGATATTGTTTTTTTGGAGTGTTTTTTTATTATTATTTTTCGCAAATTATCCGATTCTGCCAATGGGAGAAATAAATGTCGAGCACTCTATTTGCTTTTCTGAGTGCATTTTGTAAGAGTTGTGTGATACCTTGTCGGTATCATCGATTACTGATTCGTAATGTTGACCTTTTCGGAGGGCAGCGTAGGCGACTGCAGAATACTTATCCCTCTCTTTTCATTCGAAACTAGTATTTTATAGTATCTCTTTTATAATCGGACTCATCTATTTAAATTTCCTTCCCTTTTCGTGTCCTTGAAAGTTAGTTTTTGGTAGGTGAGAATTGGATTAATGCCACAGTCTACCTTATTCAGCTCCAAGGACAATATTAAATTTACAGAGACGAACGATTTATATCGGAAATAAAAGTCTAAAAAACAATCGTTTAAAGATCGATAATTTAAAAAAAAAATTAAAACAATTATAAAATTATATTTTTTTTATGCCGTTTCAGACATTAATTCGCTTCTCTTCGTATTCGTTTAAAGGAAATAATTAAGATATTTTATAGAAGTTGCGGCGTAAAATTACAAATTATATATAACTTTATATACCTTAAAAAATTATTTATCTTTTGTGTTTTTAACAATCGTCAAAGACAATAAAAGCCGAGAGAACTGGGAACATTAATGTGCCATCCCCGAATCCATTAAGAGACGTTCATAAATTGAACGCAAAAGCAGCTTTCAACGTCTTCTGTCTTGACGTCACGAAGAGATCGATTTGGAAAAAACCCTTCGCGCCAATAGTCTAGAAAAATACCGAGTTTGTCTGTCCATCCTGTAGTAAACGATCGCTAATTCGGATACAGAAAAACACCCGCTTCAACTAAGCTAAGGTCTTACTAGTTACGCGGCTCCATTACTTTATTAAGAACCGAACGAGATAAGTTTTATGAATGTTCTACAACCGATCAATATTCTACTAATTTAATGAAAAATATATATATTCTTTTTTTAAAAAAATTAGATTATCCGTACGAGACGTTTCTATAAAGTAAATTAAATTTTTTTACGTCATATTGTTGTTTCTACGAATACAAAAATTCATTTTGTCAAAAACGTAGAGAAAGGAAAAGATCCCTCCCCTGATTATTCAAGAAAAATGAAATTCTCTAGAGTAAGCTCCTCTAAGATCGACTAAGTTTGCTGTCTTTCGAGTGAGATGCATACAGAAGAAAACACGATGTAGCTCGCTCCCATAGAGAAGGGAGGGAGAAAAAAAAAATTGAATTGATAGAGAAAAACCTTTTTGACTTTGGTAAATATCATTTCTGAGAAAACTTCATTTTTTGAAGATAGAAATATAGGAAGAAAGGAAAAAAATTGAAATAACTTACATCTTCAATTACACAAAGAAACTACATCGGTATAGACTATTGCAAAGTAGCTATTGTGAATGGAATATTAAGCTGCATCACACGTAAGTTCCTTGTTTCTCGTCGGAAAATAAACTACTAAATTCGATTTTTTTATATATAAATTAGTTTTTGTGAGTGTTAAAATCGTTATAAAAATATACTTTTAGAAAGGAAAATGGTGTACGTTTCCGATATTTCAAACCGGATAAATTCTTATGTCGAACGACTTTATTTTATCGATTAGTAGCTATCACAACACATATAAAAGTTATAAACAATATCTTTAGACGTAAGGGCGCCTTTTGGATTTAAATAAGCCCTATTCCTTTATAAAATAACATTATAATTACTTCGCTTATGTTAACTAACGTATACTTAAGGGTATGTAATATTTAAACGTGGAATTAAAAAAATTTAAAAAAAATTGATTTTTAATTTCTATAAAAATTCCTATTTAATACAATAAATAATACTTATTAATCCGTTCTATATCTAAATACACGCGTATATAATGGTAAATTAACGTTTAATAACAATAGCGAATCGGAGACTTACCAGTACATTGGAACTCTGTGCCACACTATCTAGCAGACTAAAAACGAATGGCAGAGGGTGATCACGTGACTAACTGGCTCCTGCATTCGACTCGGCTGGAGCATGGCCACACTGCGAGGATCAATATCTCCCCTGCTGGAACCTATCTAAATATTCGACGTTTTAAAATCCAGATAACGACGTTCTGCTCTCTTACGTTTAAGTTTCGTTTCTATTGTTCAATAAATATACGGCTTAATTATAACTAATTACACGTAATAAATTGAGTCACGTGTCAAAAAAAAAATCTTTTAAAACGTTAAATTCCGTGTGTTTTATAATCTTTAATCAATCAAGTCTAATTTAAAATTTTAAATATATGTAAATTAATTTCGTTTTTACCCCATACAATTATTATTATTATTATTATTCAAACGAAAATAATTTTGTAAAAATAAACGAACCGTAAAATATTATTAATATTCTCCTTAATATTCCTCTCTAAAATATTAATATATATATATATATTTAGTTTTAATTTATATTAATTTTAATTTTAATGCTTAAAGATAATTACATTTTTATTTTATTGTTTTTAAACAAGATAATTTTATGATGAGTCTAACGTAGAAATATAATAAATTTTAATTTAATTACGTTTGTAAATCGGAATTTAAGCGATATATTTTAGATTTTAAAGAGAATTTCTGATCCAAAACACGTATTTAATATTTGTAGGATGGACTTGGAGGTGATGAATTTACGTTATAAAAATTCCTATACAAGTTATTTACGTCTTGTTCGAGTTATTTTTTGTTTTTCTTTCTTTTTTTTTTTTTTTTTATTCTTATTATCAGCAAATTAAGGAAAGAAAATTGCCGATATTTCTTTGCCGAATTTAATTACAAGCATTAATAAAGTTAGGCATCGGCTGTCCAATATTTATCAATAACTCGAAATGGCAGACAAAATAAGAATTTTCTCTGCTATTTCGATAATAAATTATGTTATTCTTTTCCTACGAAAACTCCATCCCTTATAAATGTAATGAAAGAGTTAACTAGAAAAATTCTTTCTTGTGTACATAAATTTTCAATTTTACTTTCTAGTAAATGTTAAAAGAAGTGTTTTAAGACAAGAAGATGCTATAAAAATATATAAATTTCACTCAAAATTCGAGAATTAAATTATCCTTAAACCCAAACAAATAAATAAATTTAAATTTTTATATATTTTGATAAGAATTACCTAAGTTATATATATATATATATATATAAATTTACTTCTAAAGGAGGGAGATGTTTTTTTATTAAAGTGCTGATTACGTTATTGTAAGTTATATAGGGCGATTATATTTAAATTATTTAAAATTTGGTCAGAAAGATAGTGATGTTAATTAAAATGCTGAGACAGGAAATCAAGTCCCACTCCCTCTCGTAATATTGTCGAAATCACTCATTTTGAATACCAGACTGAGGTATTATTGATTCAGTAGTATAAGTGAAGCATCGTTTTTCGTTATGATCAGACTACTTCGCATTTTAAATAGACAACTGCATCACTTTTTCTCTCAAACTCTTCGCCTTTCTGTTAATTAATTTATAAATTAAAATTAAAATTAATTAATTTTGCCTTAAATTTGTTTAGTATTGTTTTTAGTATTGTTATACACTTAAAAACGCAAATTTTGAATATTTTAATGCAATTTTTTTTTTTTTAAGTATTACCTATATAAAGTGACTTTTATATATTAATATTATGCTATATATTGTTTTTTTTATTAGTTTTAACGGTGATAAAATACTAGGACGTGTTTATTATAGAGTTAAGTTGGATATTTTCATTGTTAACCGATGCGTAAGTTATTCAGAATTGAAGAGACGTGTTACGCTTCTCACGCAAAAATGAGTTTAAAAAAACGAGATTTTTTTACTAAAAATTAATACTTTAATGCAAATAATTCTCCTCGAGGTCTTTTTTTTAAAACAATAATTAGCATCGCTTATTTTATTACACGCATTTTTCTCTCTCTAAAGAGTTATGTTCATTGACATGAGTACCCCTCTTTAGAAAAAAAGAAAAAAAATCATTTGCAACTACACAAATGCCGCACACTTATCACGAAATATAAACGTTTAAAATAATTATTTTTAATTAATAATAATTATTCTAAACGTCAGTTTTACGTAACCGAAAATGACTACGTAACCACGAAGACAATCCCCCCCCCTCCGTGAGTACGCGCATCACACTTTGAGAAACACTAGATTAAATTAATGTATAAATATAAATCTTACGAGTTCGATTTAATTAACAAATGCAATATTATTATTGAATATTTTATAAATATTTGCATAAAGTTATAATAATTTTAATAATAATAACTTAGTTTGTTTCTGTTGATGTTGCTCAATATACCAGAAATTACAGATGGCTGCTATCTTCTGTATGATTCAGTCTATATTTATGGATATTAAATTGCTATCAGGGAATTCAATTTATTTATTTTATTTATTTTTTTTTTTTAAGTTCTTTGTGAATGTTTATCGAGCGGTATTGACTATATAAACTTATAAATTATTTATTACAGTCGAATAATTGAACTGTGGAGTAAAATAGCAAACAATAATTCTCTATTGACAACATTACAATGACAATTGTATTGACAAATCAGTCTTAAATATTCAATCTCTACCTTTGAAAATGATCGAAGTATATAAAACTCTTAACAAATTATAAACCAATTAAAATTTATTGGATAACATTAAATTTTAATTAAATTATAACAATAAAAATTCGAATTATTAATTTGCAATTAAAATTTTCTTTTGTATTTATCGAGTTTCCAATAAGTAAAATTACCTCTAAATTGCGGCCATAAAATGGCCTTTATTTAGAGGTTGGAGGTATGCATTTTCCTCCAAAAAATAATAATAATAAATATATAAAAGGAAGTAAAGTTCGTTAATTAAAAAAAAAAAAAAAAATGGCCGTTGTTTAGAGGTGACCAACGAAAAGTTCAAATAGCAAATTGAAAATATTTCGAATTTTATTTAAAATTTGAAATTCGAGAATGTTGTTGTTTGTAAAAATTAAATATTTATACCTTTATTTTTTTATTTTTTGTTATATTTATTAGCATAAATTTTGAATAATATTATACTTTAATTTCTCATTCGTCATTCATATACATTAGATTTAGTCTATTTGAATTACATACGGACTTTAAAAAATAAATAAATAAGTTTAATATATTTATATATAAGTTTATATGTCATATAGTTTGGCGGATTATATTTTCATTTATATTTTAAAGAAATATGAAAAAAAAGGTATTCTGTGAGTGAGCTGTATTCGTTATAGATGATAATTTATTTAAACTATTTTTACTTTCCAGGCTCTTATATATATATAACAGGGGAAAAAATGCGGCCATCGGTCAAGAAATGACCCTTCGAAATTCGGCTTTTGGACCTCGAAATGTCGAGAAATGCAAAAAAAAAGTTGGAGGTTTTTTTCTGTATATGTGTGTATGTATGTGTGTGTGGGGAGGGACATCTACTTTAAAGCTTAATAACTCCTGTGGCCTTTGTTAAAATTTTCTGAAATTTTGCAGGGAGGCTTGTATGTTAAGGGCATTAACGCTATTAAATTTTGGTGATTAAAGGTCAAGAGGGTGGGGAGATAGAGGGGATCGTAAATCGTATCTCGAGGGGGGACGGACTTGACGAACATTTTACTCGTTATTAGCATCTACAATTTTTTTTATAAATCTCATCTAATTAATAATATGAAAAGTTTTTAATAATAAAATACCGTAACAGATGGCGCCACAGGCAATTTAAATTCTTCTGCCGGGAAAGTTAAGCAACTTGTTGCTAGGTTTTTTTCTATTAGACATTAAGTTTACAACATTAATTTTAATAATATTCTTGATATATATTATAAGCATTCTTTAAGTAGAATTTTACACTTATAGAAAGTGTTTTTACTTAAAAAATAACTGAAGTTAATTATAATTATAATGGAGGAAAGGTTGTGAGAAAATTCGTAATGTTTCGTGAATTTCTTATTTTCTTTACGCTGTAGTTATTTTGATAAAATTGACTGTAAATAAAACAGTTATCGGTTTTTTATCTTTATTGTTGACATTTTATTTTTATTTTTTTCAGAAGTATAGAAGTGAAGAATTTGTGTATAGGCTATATTTTGAAACCCTACGTAAACAAGCTAGAAAACTTAATTTAAACATTTTTATATAGTCATATTATACCAGAATTGTTTAGTCTTATCGTTAATTATTAAAGACATTAACCAGAACACATGTCTGAAAATTTTATTGTGTGTAAGAATCAATGAGAGATTAAGCAGAAATATATCTTTATGGAAGTCCGTGGAGCAGTTGCAACGGTCTCGACGATGCTTCATCTACTAAACTAGCATCTACAGTATCTACAATATCGAGATCCCGGAGATTGCCACTATTCATGAAAAATCAGGAAGTCACAGTACTGATTAGATCTGATCTCGAGTGACAAAACAAAACTAAATCGTTTCGACAACCGACCAACATTATTTAATTTAGTATAATAAGAATAGAATCGAATTAATGTATATATCAAGCATGAAATATTACTTAACTTAAACAAAGGATTAAGTCTCATACCTTTTGGCATCTATAAATATTTTTAAAAAAAGTAAATTAAATCGAAATGAAATTACAGCTACTAAGCGCTGTCTAATACCGTGAACATTCGCATATTTATATTTACTTTTGTAGGATATTGTATAATTGTTCTCCATCTTTTACTCTGTCGGCTGTTATACTGTATATAACAGAGGGTAAGTATGGAGATCGATCAGAAAATAACCCTCAAAATTTTAATATTTTTGGACTCAGGGTACCTTAAAACGTCGAGAAATACTTAAAAAAATTGGGGTTTTTTCTTTATGTATGTTTTATTTGTTAGCGTAGGGGGTGAATAAAATCGTTAAAAGGGGGTGAACAAAATCGTGCCTCCCCTCTGTTGAGGGGAGGCACGATTTTGTTTACCCCCTTTGAAGCTTAATAATCCCTGTGTCTTTTGTCGAAAATTTCTGGAATCTTGCAGGAAAGTTTGTATATTAGGGGGATTAAATTTTAATGGTTAAAGGTCTAGGGGGTGGGGAGATAGAAGGGGTCGTGTTTCATACTGGAGTGGGATCGGATTTAACGAGCATTTTACTCGCTACTAGCGTTAACAATATTTTATAAAACTCATCTCTATCCACAAAAGTAAGCTTTTTGCATTTTATAACAATTAATATAAAAATTTTAAAAATAAAATATTATAACAGATGGCACCACACGCAATTTTAAATGTTGTTGACCGGAAAGTTAAGCAACTCGTTACTGGATATTTTTAGTTTGATTTTTGAACCGGAAAAAGTCAGCATTATTATTCTATTTAAAGTCATTTCTGATGAATAACTAACACTCAATTATAATCAGATTATTCCATATGTAATATCCTTTCATCACATTCAATTATGAATGTATTCAATAGTGTGCGCATAAATTTTAAGGTACTAAACAATCGATATCTTGCGAGCATTAAGATATGTCATTTTCAAGCCAACTCGAAGGCAATATGTGAAACACGTACAAGATGTCACATGCTATATGAATTTAAACAGGATAAGAATGCAACTGTTACTATAAAGAATATAATAAATGTTTATGGAAGGATCTCAGAAAGTGAGAAAGATGATTTAAAAATTTAGAACAGTGATTTAAATTTGATAGATTGTCAACGATTGGAATGAATAGTTGAATACGATAAAGATGCTCCGTCAGCTTTAGTAGAAGCTGAATCTTATCTGTCAACTGAGGAGTCAGCTGTGAAACTTAACGCCAGCATTGAAAAACACTTAGAAGTGTTTCTAAGCTGGGAGTTAACTCAAATAAATATGTCATAGCGCGTAAACATTTGGTAATCTTTGATTGACGGCAGAGAACTGAATAATCTCGAGCGACAAAGAAAAATGCATCGTATACAACAATAATAAACACTTTCTGTCAAGGAAAATTTGCGTCAAAAAGTGATACGAGATGTGAGAGAAGCCATTTACTTTGTACTGTGCTAAACGAATAGCAAATAATTACTGAAACTGTCACCAGTACATAATAATAGAGTTCAGAATATACCCAGCAATTGTACCATTTACAATTGTCTTCTTATAAAAGAAAGAATATCTACAATATGCCAAGAGGAAAGATATGATATTGCAATATGACAACACCAGATTACATGTGGTAAAAATAACTTCTGACAGAATTAAAATATCGAACTGGGAAGTTTTTCTGCTGTCGTTCTATTTTTCAGATCTGGCTCTCATCTTTCACAAAAAAATCTACAAAAAATTATTTAAACTAAAATGTTTGCGATTGCATTAATTCTCAGAAATGCAATTGAAATATTTATTGTACGAAACTATTTAATTTTTGTAAAGATAAATTGGAAAATTGCAATAAATAATGATGGGAAAATTCATAATTGATTAAAAAAAATTAGATATTTATGTTATTTAACATTTAAAATTACTGTTAAAACGCTATTTCATACTAGATTATATTTCTTGAATTCTACTGCAGTTTTGAATTATGAAATGAAATTTTAAGTGATCTTGCAATATATCTGACATTTATTAGGCCGTTAACAGCGATATTTATCAATAGTAAATAAATTTAAAACTGAAATTTTTGCATTGTTTTTGTTATTTAACTCTATTATGTAATGTAGATCAAATAGACGTACCGGTACGTAATCTTATACAACGTACGAAGCATCGAGATGATGGAGAAAACACAGGGTATATAATTAAGACTTTATTGTTTGTATTATTTAAACAAAAAGACAGAAAATATTTTTTATTAAATACAATCGAACCTCTAATAACGGCCACCTCTAAATAGCTGCCTTTTTTAAGAAGGGATAGAAAAATAACCTGTAAACAACAGCCACCTCCGAATAACGACCCGCTTTAGTTATTGGTCGTTGTTCAGAGGTTTGGCTGTAGTTATCTAGATAAATTTAACACGTACTTTCTACAAGAAACTTCTATTATTTAAAACACATTAACACAAAACACATCGAATAATTAACGTCTGTATTCGGAATTATATTACAGTGAATAATTACATAAGGAAATATTGTATATATTTTATTTTTAGAGAAAGAAATCGGAACATTACAGACCAATTTACGATTGATGGCATTGCGTTGCGTGATGTAATTCCTACATTAACAGTTGTTCGTGGAATTTGATTAAATCTACTCGAAGTATAATCATTACTATTTGGATACATTAATCGTCGATTATTCTGTTTCGTTATTTGTTACATAATATTTAAATCAAAAATCAAAAGAAAAACTTAATCGAGTTAAGTTAATCATATACATCACATCGTATTATAATTGCAAAATGAACTGTATGATGAATACTTTGGTAATTTTTCTAACTTTCATTTCCTTTCAATAAAATGTAGGAAATATATTTTTTTTAAATTTAGTCTATTCAAATTAAAATTACATTAAAATCAACGCTGATTCTATTGAATACCACAATAAGGAAACGAATTATAAATGCTACAGTACCTAGATATGAGAGTAGCGACACACGAGTCATCGCCGCCATGTTCTGTCGACTGTCATCACGTGGTCTATGGGTTTACATGAAGAAATAACGATTTTTTTTAGTTTAGTAAAGCATTTTATTCGTTTTTATTCATTTAACATAAGAAATCAGTCATTTCTTAATGTAAACCCATAGACCACGTGATGACAGTCGACAGAACATGGCGGCGATGACTCGTGTGTCGCCACTCTCATATCTAGATACTCTAACAAATGCCATTAAAAATACTATTAATTTACGAAATATAAGCCTAAAGTTTGATCAATCTATACAGCTTTCACCTCTTCAAAAATAATTATATTTTTAAACGCTTTTATTTAAATTACTTTGTATCAGGTTCTCAAATCCTACAACTAAAACTTCATTCGTTTCTTATTAAGATAGAAGACCGAAACATTAAAAACCTACCTTAAAAGTCCAATGAGAATACATTTTAAGGTGTTAGCTCCACACTCATCACTCATTCCACATCGAAATCTAATAAACATAGCCAAATTTAAAACGAAAAAAAAAACATAATCAAATTCAATATAGTGATTGGCAGGAGTCGGTCAGCCCACAATCTCTAAAAACAACCAATAAAAGCGTTTTTATAATATTTAAATGCCTGTCTATTGAATTTATGCAAAAAGAAAGAGAACATTTTCGCTGGAAGTTCCATTTTATCCTTTCCGGTCATTGCAGATTTCGCTAATTCTTATTCCTTCTCTTAATGCTGTTATATGTTTTCAATCGATGCTTTGTATTTGATTTATTTTATCTACTTTTATGTTGCTTTGCGTGTATTTCATTGTATGGATAACATGCAAAAGTATCTGCAACATGTGATACTTTTATTTATAAATATAATTTGAATTTCACCAATTTTCCCGAAATATTTCACACAGAATGTGCCTATAATAGCAGAAACTTATTTTTCAGAATTAAAATGTATTTCGAAATAAATGTAAGTTGTTTCATAGCCAAACAGCCGTGGATATAGATTGCACTTTCATAAGCTTAGTGGACATTACGTTCAAAGCGTCGTAACCGCTAACGGGTCCCAGCAGTACAATGTCGAGTTCCCAAATCTTTAGTTGGATCCAACTAATGTAAGTGACCATAAGTTGTTTCTCTACTCTGCTGCATTAACGATTGAACAGCCGCAAGATCAATATAATATCGTAAGAACAGCCTGAAAACTTATATCTTCAAGCAGGTAAGCTTTGTTTTAAAACTGTACTCAAGCAATGCAATAAAGTGAATAATTTATAACAAATGCTTCGAGTGTTAATGGACCTTCCTGCCTAAATTGAGGAAGTTTATTTAGATAGGTCAATTTGTACGGAGAATGGTTCATAGAAATAGTAATAAAGGAATCTAATGAGGAAAAGTTCTATATTAAGAAGGGAGAGGACTAGAAAAAATAAACGGTATACTCTCTCATATTGTAACCTATCATACGGTTTATGTAGGCCTATATAATATTGTAAATACATTGTACTTAGCTCTGTATATGAATGGAAATAAAGGAGTAAAAGGGAATTTAGACTTTTACCATGAATGATTTGTGATATGTTCCCTTTGCTAGGAAGAAAATATACGTAAACTTGGAAACGCAGTAGGAGGATCTCCTTCCAGAAAAGAATGAAGGACAAAGGTTTAAAGTCGATAGATCAATACACGAAAAGGCAGGACTGGAGGAAAAAAAACAAAAAAAAAGGAAACCGCAAAAAAGTGACCGTCAAAAAACAGGTACAGCAAGAACAATTCCGAATTCGAATCCTCCTGTTAAAAATTTTTGATTTCTTGTACGCATTTAAAATTATCCACATCATCTCCCTCTAACTTTCATCTAAAACGGAATTCGATATCGAACCTCACTTTAAGTTTAAATGAAAGTTAGTACTTAACATTCCTTTTTTGCCCATAATGAGTTTCCCGATATATACACCTTCGTACTTTACTTTTTGTAACGGCTGCGTCGTTTTGAATGAAAAATTTAAAAAAACGAGCTGTATTATAAACATTTCATTAGTAACTAGTTTACGAAATACAGTAATATACCTAAAATATTATATTGAAATTTATTAAGAATATTTCAAAGTTTACATAAACTTTATATTTGGCATAAAAGACGAACAAATTTCGAATCTTTATACCATTTGTAATCCTTTCTATTATAGAAAATATTATTTTCAGTCTTTTGAAAGTCCCACAAATTTCTATGAGAAACTGGACCTCGTCTAGGTGTTAGACATGTGAAGAAAATCCTGAATACTCCGCATAGCCAGGGGTTCTTGCTGATCGGACAGGAACCCCAGCTAATATCTAAAATTATGTCATACGTTTTCATAGTTTCAATATGATTTTGTTGTTATCTACAACGGCATAAATTCTATAATTATCAATTACAATAATACAGGAATTTTTCTGTACAGATTGAAATAGAGTAGAATTACAATCCTTACTTATATTTAAAGAAAAGATTTATTAAAAAGCACACAAGTTGTAAAATTATATATTAAAAAGTTTTTTTACAGAAAGAAAAATAAACTGTGAAAAAAAGAGGCACGTTTATTAGCGAAAACAATTTATCAAACAAGACAAGATTTCAAATGTAGTGTAAGTCATTGTATACATTAACAATAAAACCTCAGAAATTAATGAACTTATTCAACGAATTAAATAGTAATTAATTTAGAGAAAAGGGTTTCTATCGATTTGGAACATTCTTGCGGCAAAAGTAAAACGATATTTTAACAGATAATACACAAACTTGAAATTAAAATATTTAATAATTCTGACGAAGCTTGAGTGAAATAATTGAAAGTACTCATTAAATATTTTAATAGCAAAAATTAATTAATACAAAGAAAAATCACGATCTACTTCTTATGCAATAAGCTCACCAATAACAGCGTGGGTCAAATCACTGTTAAAACACGCACGTGGTGATTTGTGATCTAACAAAGAGATGACAAGAAATACAATAAAAACGTTCTTTATTTCACCCGTGGTCTTTACAATAAGCAGGATTCTTATGGATTCCGATACTCCTCGTGGTCCGTTCGTGTTCTTGTACGAACAATTAACACTAGACCCAGGCAGAACGGTTGACGCGATTCCCGCGACAATAAAATAATAAAAAAAACGATCAATATTAATCTACCGCGGTACAAAGAAGTCTTATATCTAAAGAACTAAAAACTACTTATGCTAACAAAAAAGGGAAGAAGGAAAAGGATAGAGAATAGGACGAGTATATCGATAGAATAAGACAAGAAGGGTACCCAAAATTGGTGAACACTCTTGGTGGTGGTGGTGACGTCTCTCCAACTGAGGCTAAAACAGTCTGGAGAACACTACACTACGTCTTCTTCCTTCGACGTCCCAGCTAAAAGTGGCTTATCCTTTCTTACTTTTGCCCTCAGGGTTACCACCTTTCTTTTGTGTTCGAAGTAGGTGACTCACCACCCATACTAAGAAGTTTCTAGAAATTGAAAGACAAAAGAACCGAGAACAAAGAAGGAAGAAAGTATAGAAATATATACATATATATTAGATATATACAAATAAAAATATTGGTGTACCACCACATCACTAAACATTGGTCGTGGGTTCACACCTGACCAACTAGTTGTACGCGTGGTGTCTTCACTTGTCTAACACATAAATGGGGGCAATTTCCCATTGAAAGTTCTCCCGGGAGAACTTTCAATGCCCCGGGAGACACATCTTGGCAGATATTCCACGTGTTACGTTGCTTTATTCCATCAATTCAATCTAAATCTTATACAATACGCTAAAGAATACGTGTGTGGAGAAAACGACCGTAGAGATTGATCAAGGTGATCAGATGGATAGCGGATGCAGTCACTTTAAAGGATCGGATTCTACGAAACTTTTGAAATTTTCATGCATAGTTTGACTCGTATATGGCAAGCTCCGTCCCTCACCGTGACTATTTCATTTAGGACCTAGTCGAATCCATAATAAACATTAATATATATATATATATAATTATAAATTAAATTATTTTAATGGTTTAAAATAATTTTAATTAAATTTATTATCACGAATAATCATTTAATCAGTTAATTACATCATTAGTGAAACTGTATTCCCCAATCAAATAATCGTACTTAAAGACAAGATTAAGCAATCTAAATCGTATAGAATATATGAAAAGACATAACAAATCTTTAATTAGGACTAATAGAATTAATAAACAGGAATGCGAAAGAGAAAATTTTCGGCATTTTCTTCATTATGCTGCAATTTTCAAATTGCAGACATATCAATACATTCCCACTGTAGTCCGTCCATTTGTCGCCCTTTGTTATGGGGTTAAGAATTAATATTTTATGTTAAAGGAAGTTAAAATTCCAAAATCGTCTTACACTTTGTTGATTCTTATATCTTCTTTTTCCTTCCGTATAGGCTACATCACTCGAAAGTCTAACGGTTTAATCGATTCCGATCATATTTCGATATAATCTTCTTATGACTTCTGCGAAATGCCCAGATGATTTGATCGAGATCAATTCGTTTTAAAGAAATGAAGTCCATAGAGGTTTTGTAAAATCGATTCTTTTTTGAATAATAACAATATTGTTTGAATATATTCGAATTTAATATTTTCAAAAAGTAATATTTATAGTTTACTTGTAGAAACTGTAGCTTTTAATAGTTTTATTGTGTAAAATTTTTAAATTTCTATCTTTTATATAATATTATTTGACTTCTCAAATCTCCTTCATAATACAATTATTATTAAAAAAAAATTAATCCGTTATTTCGATAAGGTTTCAAATGTTGAAAAGCTTAATGGAATTCGAAGTATGTAAAGCTTATTAAATTAAGTCCTAGTTCATTTTAATCATTCCTACGGGATTAAAGAATTTAGCAAACTTACAATCCTCTGAGTATAGAATGACTGAGGTTTTTTTTTTAATAAAAAGAATGTCTCGAGTGTTGGATATTGTCATTGAACCGTATACTGGCAACATATTTCTGCAGAGCACCTAACAGATGGTAGTCAGTTGGCTTCAATTCTGGGATTTAAGGTGGATGAGGCAGAACCTCCCAGCTCTTACTGGTCAGCTTCTCTAAGGTTATGTTTGCTCTGTGTACTGGAGAGTTGTTGTGACGATATCGGACTTTGTCAATTTTTGGACGAAAGTCCTATATCTTGGTGTTAAACAGTGGCGTGCCGTGACATTTGATGACAGGGAAGCCGACTTCCAGGGGCAATCAGTTAATTGCGCGTCAGTGATGGTCTAGGGCAGTGGTTCTTAACCTTTTTATACTCGCAGTCCACCAAATATTTCATAATTTTTTTGTGACCCCCATTTTTTAATAATAATTTATATTTGATAATTTGATAATTTATCTATAATAAATTGATTTTTTTATTATTGCTTTATTTTTTATATAATAAATGTAAATCATAACTTTATTATTTCATTATCTATTTAAATAACATTCAAACTTCACAATTAAACATGAAAACTCATTAATTTTTAACAGAAAATAAAATAAGAAACATGTAGATAAATCGATCCAATGTCGATGCTAAAACTAAACTAAAACTAAAACGCCCACTTGTCGTAAGGATTTTGCATAACTTTTGCAAAAATATTTAAATTTTCAAAGTCTACTATTTTTCCTAATTATTTTTAAAATTCCAAGCATTAATAGTTTCTTAAAATTGCTCTGGAATAAAAGAAGTAAATACTGCGGTGTAAGTAGCATATTTACATTTATTTCTTCTGTACTAACAAAGTTGTATGTAGGAAGAAATACAAAATAAATAAATAAAAACTAAATAGGAAAACTTTATCTTTCTTATTTCACTTTTCAATACGATATTCGGATTATACATCAATTTTCTTTTTATTATATTCTGAAGGAAATTTTGCATAATTTGGCGGCCCCGGCAAACTTCTTATGGACCCCCAGGGACCGCGGCTCCCTGTTACGAATCACTGGTCTAGGGTCCATTCGTATTCATTTGTTCGATAAGCCAGTAAAAACTGTAGACTTCTCTAAATGTATTTTTAATATCACAATTACATTCTGAATCGCTAGCCACGATATAAGGGCTAAAATTAAAAATAAATTATAAAAACTTACTCGGTGAAATAAAATGTGCGATGGATATACATACCTGGTACAATGTATTGTTCGATTGTATTAATATACTTTTAAAGAAAATTATAATTAAAATATAGCTTTGTAAAGAAACGTACATAAAAATAACATAAAATATTCTTTACTTTTTAAATCTTAAAGCAATCCACTTAGTCAAATATCTTGATACGAGTAGCTAATGGATGGAACTAGTGCCGGTCCAGGTAGGTGTGTAGTGAGTGTGTGCGTGCCAAATCCCGAGGGTGCCGATACCGGTCAATGTCAAATGCCTCTTTTGTCGCATCACTAGTATATCTCAAAGGACGCCACAGGGCTGTTGTAAATTTTAAACGTTTCTCACCGTAGCTGTAAAAATCTAACTATGTTAAACTTAATAGTCATTCGTTTACTAACTAATTCGTTTTAATACCAGGTGTACACGGAAATCAGTTTCCCACTGTACTGAGCGAGTGATTGGTTCTGTTAAGCTTTTGTTGAAGTAAAATTCTGGCTCTTTCAACAGGGTTTTATTTATGTCCCCATTTCCTAATCTCTTAATTATTTAGTCACTTCTTAAGTAGAAATAAGTCGAAACCAGTTACTTTGTACCTGAATATCTGTAGTCTTGGGAAAACAGTGGAAAGACAAATTTTTATGACAACGGATATATAAATCGTAAATTTAAGGAAAATAAATTCTAGAGCTTTTTTTTTTTTGTACCATTGTACTGTACGTCTCATTCATTAAATTTGGTTGTAAATGATGCTGCCAAAGTAACAGTTAATTTTTAACACTGTACTAGAATTGTACACGTTTTTTCTGCATCCCCTTACAGATGGGACGTACTAAATCGTAATATCACCGGTTTAACATCGAAATCCGTAAGTAATATAAGATGGGAGAGCGGAATAAACGCAGAATAAATATATCAAATATTTTAATGGAGTTTTTTTAAACTCCTGTCAACTATACAGAACTATCATAAAAACGTGCCAGTAAACTCCTATCGGTTGGGTTGTTATAAATCTAGTCTAGGGTGGGCAACCCTTTTTATAACATGGGCCAGAATAAATTTTACGTTTTTTTCCGCGCCGTAGTAGTTAATTGACGCCTTTTTGTGACTCGTAATTTTTTTAGTCTGCAAATATGAAATAAATAAATAAAAAGTTAATTACTACATTTATTTCTCTTATCGTTTTCGAAAATTACAAAGAATTGGAAAAATAACTATTAATTAGTTATTTTTCCAATTTAATAATCTATTAAAGATCTCGCGGGCCGGATAGAAACTTTTCGCCAGCCGTAGCTGACCCGCGGGTTGCCCGCCGTTGATCTAGTCTGCTCGTGATTCACATAATCGGGCGAGGGTGGCCAGGGCCGGATTTTAGGCGATTGGAGCGATTGGTGCTAATCGGGCCCCGCGTTTGAAGGGGCCCCGCATCACGTCAAAATTTATATATTTAAAAATAGTACATGTTACAAAAATAAATATCTAGGTATATTATTATTAAAAAAAACCCAACATATTTCAATATGTAAATTAACAGTTAATTAATTTTGTTATCTAAAGTTTGAGGGGCCCCGCAAAAAAATTCAATCGGGCCTCGCACCTATTGGATCCGGCGCTGAGGGTGGCCGAATATCTAGCAGGCGGCTAACAGCCCACAACCGCTCCGGGATATAAAGTCTGTACTCTTTACGAGTGTGTCGCTTCTACCAGCTAAACCGGGTGAGGTTGGTGCACTGTAAACCGCATGTGATAATGCCTATATAATCTGGCTGATTGGAGACTGACCCGGTTTCGACATTCTTTCCGCCACCGAATTATTCGAATATACAATAGCAATCTTGTCGTTTTTTTCACATGTAGTATAGAAATTTGTAAAAGATACATAATGCAGTTATAATAAAATATTAATTTTAATTAATTAAAAGTACGTTAAAATATGAAAATTTATATTTTATAAAATTCAAGGGAAGGTCATTGAAAGGTGGAATCGGCGCTTCCATCGCTTCCAATGACGGCACGCCACTGGTGTTAAAATGATCCAGTTGTTCACAGTAGAATTCTTTCGTGTTGGTTGAAAGCAGCTATTTCCAATAAAATATTTGAGTAACTTTACTCGCGTCTGACGTTATAGAACATTTTCCCAATTTTTTCTAGGAAAAAAATGTCTAAATTTCACCTTTACAACCTGATATAATATTGCCTTTAATGATGAGTGTAAATCGTTTTAGCCCACAAATTTTTCATCCTATCGTTGCCTATAACTGTAGACGTACTAAAAATCGTAGTTACTAATTGCGGAGTCAGTAAAAGCAGACACGTTGGTGTGATATGGAAGGAACACTATCGTCTCGACGTTGCTCCTGTGAATATGGAGGCCATACGGAGCACTCGTAAGATAAGAGACAAAACTTGGACAGTTTATCTTTTAATTGATATAATAAATCACTCTGTATTTATTGAATTTAAAATTATAATCATTTTCAATAATCTTGTATTATACAAATAGAACTTCCACGTTTTCTTTTTTCCGTTGTAGGATTTTTTTTTAACTCTTTCCGCCCTGTGGGCACTAAGAGGGCCTTTTTTAGAAGGCCCATTATGGGTTCGGCCAGGCCCACAATGGGGGCTCCGTTGTAGGATTGTAAAAGGTAAAATTCCAAAATAACAGAGATGTAAATTCGTATTCAACCATCTAAGCTGATTCTTTTGCACTACTTCAAGAAGGAGTCTATGACCAGATGCTGCCAATACACTTTCGTTAGATTTGTGATCTGTCCAAGTGTCTCAACACGCAGGGCCAGCGCAAGACGGATTCAGCGCGTTCTCCAGAACCTGGTCCTACTCTTTAAAAAACCTCGCAGTCCACGAAAAGCTCAATTAGGCAGGCGCAACGAGTGCACAGGCACAGCTCCCAAGACGAAGAGAGACCCTAAAATGAGGTGTCAAAAAATCATCAGTATTACCATTTTTATTTTCAAATTTTAAATTTACGGTACGACGTACAAGAGCGAGCCACCACTAATTTGAGGTGAAGAGGTAAATAAAATAAATCAAAAATATGATTAGAATTTATTCTGAGATTTATGATCATAAATCTCAGAAGAAATTTTCGCAAACTGCTACTACCCGGAATCACCCAGGAAATTCGTCGTGGACTAGGTAGAAATAGCAATGTGTGTTTTCATTTTAAAGTTTTACAATTTTTTATTCATTTTTATTATTTTCTGTTAATTTTATTTAATTTGTTATTATTTTACTTGAGAAATAGTAACTGGAAAATTCACTTATCACTTTTGTCACTTTCATTCTCTAACGAGATATTCGTATCTTTGAGCTGTCTTTTTGAAAAATTCTAAGATAATATTTTGCGTTTTTCGCACGATATTACTCAATAGAAATCATAGCCAGGCCGGAAAATATTTTTTCAGAAATACTTTAGATAGATTTTAATAATTTTCTACTTAAAAAATGAGCGCTTACAACTGGTAACTCTTAGCTTTCGCCAAATTTTAGAGTCAAATTTTACTTTAAAATTTTTAAACAGAACTGGAAGATCAGCAATTGACATTCGACTGATTCCACTTCAATAAAAGAGTAAACAACGCATAAATGACGTTTTATTGAACTAATGGAAAAAACTACTGTAAAGCAAGAGAGCATGCGCGCAATCTTGCCCCCCCCCTCGCACTCTTGATCCATTACACCAATTTATTTTAAACCTAAGCTAATTACTTTATACGCTCGAACACACGCGTAGTATCTGCAAGCTACAGCTATGTCCATTATACAGTATATTTAATCCACACATTGACTTGTTTTCTATTTCAGTATTGTTTTCAATAAAGGAAAACGTATTGTAAATAACATCGAAAGGCAAGTAAAATTTTTAACTTCCTTCTATCGTAATCGGGCTATTACCGAAGTCGAAATCACATTGACGATAATTACTTACATTTTAATTCCTTATTACCTCTCAGAAGGATTTTAACTTCTGGTTTATAACACGACAAATTTCAAATGTGGTTTTTTCATTGTAAATACTTTTACAAGTTGAAAGCAAAGTTTTTACAAACTATAACTACGAGCAATTATTTATTGTGAACCGGTAACAATGCCGGGTTGCAATTCTTAATTATATTTTTAAATCGTTTAATTCAAAATACCTCAAATTAGTAGTGGCTTGCCTCTGTACGTCACACTTTTCCGTTAACAATATAGTCGTGCCGGTCATCCATTAACTGCTTTCGGGGGGACGTTTTGAATTGAAAAAACGTGACTTTCGGTTTGAATCGGAAGATCATATATAGTTAATTGGGGCTTCCTGTCCCTAAAGTTTCCATATCTGGTCTCGGATTTCGTATAACTTCGTTCTCGAGGTTAAGAGAGACAGTGGGAATTTATGGGTCTACAATGACAAAATTTGGAAATAAATGTAACATTCTTCCGAAAGCAAAATTGTCGCGTTGTAAGTAAAAAAAAAAAAAAATTCTTAGCTGTCAGGAAATAAAATATCATGGCATGAGAGATACGAGCGAAAATGTTTCAAAGTTAGATCAACACTTGCGAGACCAAGTCGAAATTGATTAACCGATCAAATTAAGAATTTAGGGGACAGATCCTTTAAAAAGCCAGAAATTCGAGGAGAAAGAATGGTAGCTGCTCCCCCGCTCAGTCTGTTTTCCTCCGTGTCGGACTTCATTTTCGTTCGGCCGTATTATAAAGGGTTTTCGGTATTTTTAATATTAACTTGATCCAGTTTGATGTTGCATTAATTCGCGAAACCCGCAACCCCGACGGCGACCGAGGAATCTCTCCGAAAAGCGGTCCCAGAAGACATCTCGGCAGGTCGTTCGATGGTCGGATTCGAATCTTTTAGATTTAAAAAGGCAGCTGCGGTCAGCATTTTGCTTTTCTCGAAATAATTTAGACATTAATTTAAGCTTTTGTTTTAATCGACTAATTGCAAATTTTCTTTTTTTCAGAACGAAGGTGTTAGAGTGGTTTCGCCGGAGGGTCCGACGGAAGAATACGGTGGCGCCAGAGGAAGGGGGTTCCTCGGACGAGTCTGTCGTTCCGCGTCGTTGGAGGAGAGGGGACTGGACGAGAGGAGGCAGCGGGTGTGAAGACCTTCCCCAAGTGCGCGTGGCGTGGCATCCTGCCGGAGTCGGGATTATGCGAGGCTACACCCTGAGTCCAGTGCACTTGGCCAAGGTCTTCGGGGGTCATTCGGCCACAGACCTTGCTGTGGAGGATGTAGAAAGTGACGGCTCGTCCGAGGTGACACTTTCCGTTCGGTCGTGTTCTGCCCGTTCGTCCGCCACTGCCTTGCGGAAGTCGGAACGGGGAGGAATCGGAGAAGAGAGCCGCCGAAGTTGAGGGATTGTACTGTCCGTGGTTTTGTTGCTGCGGACGATTGCGGTTCCTTGGGCTAGGCGGTGATCCTCTTCGATTTCCTCTTCTTCACCCGGATGCGACTTTCTTACCGGATTCGACACTTTTCATCCGGACTCGACACCTTTTCCCGTTCGTGACCCACGGCTTTGTCTCTCGAACGTGACACTCGGTCGACGACAACGAATTTGACTCCCGATTGTGACCACCCGGACTACTCACCGGACGCGACATTCGGCCGATCTTTCTTCCCAAACAGCTGTTACGAGGATTGAGCTTCCAGTTAGAGTAGAGTAGGTTAGGTTAGGCTAGACTAGGCTAGGTCAGGTTCTTCGCTTTTCTAATAACACTGTTCGGGAAGAAAGACTGTCTGATAAACGTAATAATCTTGACCTTAGGTAATAAATGAATCAACTTCTCGTTTTCTCTGTCTTTGTGTTTTCTAGGAACATTTGGGAGGGAGATTGATCTCCCTCCCCAACTTTACCACGAAGAGAACAAAGTGGTCATTTATCGTACAAGTGAATATTTTCCGAAATCACCGATGGTAAAAACTTTCTTTCGTTTCAGTTTTTAACACATCTTATTCTCCTATCGTAATTTACTGTTTTTCTGTTTATAGAACGCCGAAGATGTTCTTCGATCACACACACACACACACACACACGCACGAACATAACATCACTGTACACGAAGATATACACCGTTTAACCTTTACTCGAATTTTCGCACTCACACACTTACACGTCCTCTGTAATTCGACACAATTAAACAACCCGAATACTCGCTTCCCACAAATCCGACCCCTGGGTCCTCGTCCCGGGAAGTGAAAACGCCAATTTTAAAGATCAAAGCACTTTAAATTGGCGGACGAAGGAGCTCTGGTAATCACGCATTTTGCATCGATTAAGTGGAATTTCAGACATTAGCATCAATAATCGTTTTGTGACGAATTTTTCTGTTAAATTTAGAGTGGTAATAAATTATCTGCGTACAAATCTCGTTCGTATTTCGTATTTCAGTATTGTTAACTCATTAAAGATCTTCGTGCTTATCGTACATTTCATTATGGCAGCTAGAGATTTTTTGGTTTCGTTTTGTTTATCGAGGACACTAAGAAAGTGCTGTTTTAATTTTACCCGTCCTCAGTTTCTGAAGATCCACAATGTGGGCTGTCGAACTGTATGGAACGGGTCTTGACACATCATGTGCAGATCGCTTTGGGCCCGAATTGGATTTCAGAGCGGTAGACTGAAGATTTTAACCGCTCAAACATCCGGTGGTCACCTTGTTATAGTAGGTCTTGAAAGTATAACAAGAACCGACAGTCGCGTATAAACAGTTTGTTATTGTACACTAGACACTTGCACATAAATTGTTTTTAGTTGGTCAGCAATGTACCATATTTCTCACGTAATATATTATTTCGGTGAGAAATCGATATTCGAAGTACACCATTTTGTTCTGTATTTAATAATAACGGACGAAATTAGATCGAAAATCTCGTGACTTATATCAGGAGTCACAGGGGTGACTCTTTAGCAAGTTAAAAAGTCACTGATTGACTACATATACAGGAATCAGAGTTGCCGATTTTCGGGGGTCGATTCTTCTGCCCCCAAACACCTATAGTAATATTGAATATCTCGTCTCGTTGGAAGGAAAATTGTTTTTTTTTTTTTTTTTTAGGTAGTGTGCAAAATTTCAAGATTTTGTATAAAGCGGTTGCCGAAATATAAGCATTCGAAAAGTACAAAAATCTGCAAGACGCTCGTAGAGAAAAAACTACTGGGTCCAAAAAGCTCAAATTTTAAAAATAAGTTTTTCTCTTCATCAGTGAGATACTAGCAAAACATTCGGGTCGATAGGTCAAAGTTCACGGGGGTTTTGCATAGAACGAATTCAGTTTTACGTCTTACTTTTAACTTATAAGAATAAAATTGCATGGAAACAAATGAATTTTATTCAAAATGTTATTCAGAATTACAAAAGCTCAAATTTATGCAAACTAAAACTTTTCATAACGACTTTATTAAACGGCGTTCAGTAACATGATGACAATTTAAAATATATTTTGATATAAACATAGATGACGTTATCGTTCCGTTACATTATTGTTTCTAACATCAGAGTTCACGGAAATTTTCTGTATTTTTTTTTTTTCATAATTCAGTTCAGAATAAGATTATTATTTTGATTCAACGCTTTTAGTATATTTTCGATGTGAGGTCAAGTTTATTTCTAGTGTTAAAATGCTTTCTCCAATACGCATAGGTAAATCAATCCTTTATTTTTCTACTTCTAACATACTTCTTTACTTTAAAGTTGGAACAAATACCGGTATTGTCGTTTTTCTCCTGTTTTTGCAAATATATAAGTCAATTAGAGAAATAAAACTCATAAAATTAAAATTTTATATGATTTAAGGCGCCAATTATACTGGCCAACACAATTTTTGGGACACAGAAGAGAGAAACTGTGTAATAGAACTTTTTGTCCCCGATTTCAAATATGGGATTGAAATTTTTCTATCACCCTCTGATTTTCCGTAATCATAGACTTAAGGCTGTGCTTTTACACAATAGAAACAAATTTCCTTCTGTGTCATTAGCTTATTCAGTTAAATGATAGAAACCTATAAAAATACGAAACTTTTACTTGAAAAAATTCATTATCACAAGTACAACTGGACCATATATTGTGATTTAAAAGCCATTGCATTATTAATTAATGGGTTTGCAGCTTGGCTATACTAAATTTTGTTGTATGTTGTGTGAGAGGAACGGCAGAGACAATAAAAATCATTACGTCAAGAAGGAACGGCCAAAGCGCGAAATGTTTATTCCTGGCCGCAAAAAAATATCATTCATGCCCATTAGTCAATGCTGACGCGATTCTTCTACCTCTACTTCATATAAAATTACGACTTTGTCAAAGCAATGAATGTAAATAATGCTGTATTTCATTATCTGAAGAAAAAATTTCCTCGTATAAGTGAGGCTAAATCAAAGCTGGAGTTTTCATGGGCCCACAAATAAGAACTTTAATTAAAGATTGTGTCTATTAATGCACCTAGTCGTAAAGATAAAAAAGAAGAAAAAAAATAGAAATTTGATAAATTATAAATTTATATATTTAAAAATAATATGTAATATGTACATACATTCAGCAGTTTACGGTCAAAGTAATGCCTGCATTAGTCAATACAATCACTTCTCGACTTACGACGGGGTTCGGTTCCTCAATTTCGGACGTAAGTCGAGAAGTGACTCTACTTAACAACAAAACAGTTAGCCATCTTATACAGACATATGCGAAGGGAAACTAACTGCAGAACAAAACTAAAGATGCCGCAATCAATCGCCAGAAGCGTGCAAGACATATATGTATACGATATATATTTGACGAAAACTATAAAAAATTGATACATTTTTAACATTTTTTCGTCGTAAGTGCGAATGGACGTAACTCGAGAAGTGACTGTAGATCATTTTGACTTAATGTATTGATTCTGCACGTACGTATGTCGTATTATCGATATTAATATCGATTTTTAAAAATATACTATCGCACATTACTGGTTAACTTTGTATCTGGCGGTGCAGTAATATAGATAACACTACAACCGACCACACAACAGTTATTTTTTGAAGTTTTGTGCGGCAGAAAGCTGTGGTTCATTATCACAAGAAGAAAGCAAGCGCCGCTTTTAGTACGTATCCAACCCAAAAACGCACGTGTTTTCCCGAAGCAGTTTTCTTTGCCTGCGTACAGGTGGCGCTCAACTCAGTTCCACTAGCTCTATACAATAACGACAACGTTCCATACACTATTTTCAAGCTAAGGTCTATATAAGAAGGTCAAGACACGCGTACTGGAGCCGCCATTTTGGGCCTTTTTGAGTCGCATGTTTAAAACAAACTTGTACGAGCAGTCAGTTTTATACGACATTAATTAAACTAATTTATGCAATTTTAGTTTAATTAATGTCGTATAAAACTGACTGCTCATACAAGTTTGTTTTAAACATGCGACTCAAAAAGGCCCAAAATGGCGGCTCCAGTACGCGTGTCCTGACCTTCTTATATAGACCTTGTTTCAAGCATGGTCTACTAGCGACACAGCCGATATGTTTCAATTAAACATATAAAATAAGTTTTAAATCATCGTCAAATAATCCTTATATTTAATGACAACGTATAGGATTAAATAATATTACATGCTAACTGTCTTATTCAATTTTTATGATTATTTTCTAAAGTCGCTAAATATAACCGTGGTTACTAAATAAACTGATTGGGGAGCAGAGCAGAATTTTCTGCCTATAGCTATTTTTGCTCACGGGAGTGCTGCGGTTAGAATTCAGACTAAAAGTGGGTCTCCCACGAATGCCATCTAAATTTGTAGCAGTTTTTTTTCTTCTTCTTCTTCTTTCCGCCTTGTGGGCTCTAACCCGGGTCCAATAGAGCGGTAAGCTGCCACCTTGACTGCTCAGCCATCCGGCCGCCATTTTGTGGCAGTTATGGTGCTAGCGAAATGTAAACAATATGGCTACGAATCAACGACAACGCGTGTGGATATCTTTTAAACTTTATATTAATTAAACAATGGTTCGATATTGCTCTGTGTCCCAGTACAAATATAAACAGGGAGATTATTATAATGAACAGAAAATTCTCTTTTACAAGTTTTAGGTAGAAAGCAAATTAAGAAAAGTAGATTTTGAAGTTAAAGATTGGAAAGAATGTGTAACAAGTCGATGATTTTTCAGTAGTTAAATAAAGTTTTTCAGTTGAAGCTGTGACTTATTTATCTTACTATATATTAAAAAAAAAGACACGGTAAAAAAATATTACAGTTTTATTTTTATTTTCGTTACAATTTTTTAAAAATGTTTAGTAATTCACCTACCTACTTCTAGCTTTTTACAAAGGAATGTTACATTTATTCGCACAAGTTTTTTTTTAACATTTTTTTACAATCACAGGTAAGTAATATAGAAAGCAAAACGTGTGAAGCAGATTGATTAACATTTCAATAGCCTTATTTACAGCATGTTCTTTATCAAAACTTGTAAAGACAAATGTGACATTCCTGCAGATCTAAAATCAGACATAATTCATCATGCTAGTGAAGTTATTTAACAGTTAAAAAAATACGTTTTACTTTTGGAGACTTGAAAAGTTGGTTTAATTAAGATTAAGTCCGACCCTACTCGAGATACATAACTTATACTTATACCGACGACCCCCTCGACCTCTAACTACCAAAATTTAATAGCATCAATCTCCCTAATATGTTTGCACATTAGGGATATCGATGCTATTAAATTTTCGACAAAAGTCACGGAAATTATTAAGCTTCAAATTGGGTAAACGAAATCGTGTGCCACAAATATCCACACGTACAGAAAAGATCTCTGAATATTTTGCATTTCTCGACGTTTCAAGTTTCCGAAAGTCCAAAAGTGTCTCCATATTTTTCTTCTGTTATGTATAATAAGGTCGAGATAGTAATATGCATGTTTTGTCATCTTCTACACGTGATAAATGTTTAGACGCAAGCAAAACTACATACAGGGTCTTTATAAATAAAGTTCCACTTTGAAATGGCCATTAAAGGAAAAGTACTGGAAAAATGTTATCAAAGTTGTTAATAGTTTACAGGAAGTCGTGGGATTTTATTCCCCCAAAAAATAGTTCAAAAACTCACCACCAACAGGAAATGACGTTGTATGCAATATTGTTGAACGAAATAAGACATGAAGACATCGGTTGAAAATGTTTTTAATCGTTTCTAAAACGTGTTACAAAGCATGTTCAATGTGGCGTCCACCATTTTCTCAAAACAAGTTAAATCGCATTACTGTGTTCTCAACAGTAGCTCTTACTATATCAAGAGGAATGTTACGGACATGTCGGTGAATCGCATTTTTTAATTCTGCCAAATCGTTCATTTTTATTTTCAACTGATATCTTCATGTCTTATTTCGTTTAACAATATTGCTTACAGTGCCATTTCCCGTTGGTGGCGCGTTTTTGAACTATTTCTTTGGGAGAAAATAAAATCCCATGACTTTCTGTAAACTATTACCAAGTTTAATAACATTTTGTCCAGTAGTTTTTCTTTCAGGGCCATTTTAAAGTGGAACTTTAATTATAAAGACCTGTACTGCACATCACCACGAACAACACGGCACAAATATGGCGCAAAAAGCGAAGCGATGACGATTTGGTCTCGTGAGATGACATTCAGGCAAGTTCTCTATAGCGCGGAAAGAATTTAAAAAAATTGAAACCTCTGTTTTTATTGCACACTAGGAGTGCGTTCTTTTATTCCTCCGCGTAACTCCGCGCAAGCGACATCCGTTTAAAAATTCCTGCGGAACGCGTTCCTAAATTCCGGTGGAAGTGCGCGCCGTCGAACGGCAAAAACGGCCGTTTGTAGCAGTAGTTTACGGTGGAAAGCAACATGGCGTCCTCCATGGCTCAGATAGTTTCGTTTCGGGGTTCATTATGTGGTTTTATGAATGAAAATTTAGAAGTTGTGAATACGCAAGTTAGTGTACGCGGTGATGTAAGTGTTTTTTCGAATTTTTTTCGAATGGTAGCCAGCATTCTAATTTTTTTCGTGGCTATTTTGAATGCTCTTTCAACAAATAATCCGTTTTATGGTTAAATTTTACAATTGGGACACTTCTTTTGCCTTTAAAAGCTCATATTTTAGAATTATAGATTCCTCTATCACGATACTATCGATAGTGCGGGCGCCGCCATCTTTCTTTCACCGTCGTTCTTAAATGCCTACAAACAGCAGCGCATTCCCATAGTAGCGGAGACGCAGAGCGACCGCTATTAAAGAACGCATCCTAGCAGATGAGCCCGGCGTTGCCCAAGAAAAGAAAATACAGTAGACCCCCCCTATAATACGGTAGATAAGTACCGTGTTATAGGGGGGTCTACTGTACACCACCAAAGATTAAAATTACAAGTACGAAATAACCTAATGGATTATTACGTGCTTCTAATCGTTCTATTATATTATAGTATTTGATTTATATAACTACAACGGTTATCTTACGTATCCCAATAAACAACCGGCGGTATGTTTACACGGTTGCTGTTAAAACCATTCGAAAATCGCAACCGTTGCTATTCGCATTTTTCATCGGATGCTCGTCCTCTAGTGTTTAAAAACAAAACTATTCTATCTAGGTCGTTTGCTTAATTCTTGTGTATTATCAGCAGTAAAGATAAATAGCAATAGAAAAAGCAAAGCTTTCTGTTGCGTTCCAAATTGCAATTTCAAAGACTTACGGGAGCCTAATAAAAGTTTTTGTCTATTCCCACATGAAAAACAGATGGTTATTCGGAAATCGGTCAGTTATATTTATGAGCTCCTCCGAATTCTGAAAGAGTGGATTAGACTGTTAAGAATTGGCTGTTTCCCGATTGTCCAACTTTACATGAACAAGTTATGCTGTCAATTTTAAAAGATATTTTCTTAAAGTTTAAAATGCCAGTAATTTTGTATGGGACAAATGGTCGAATTTAAGCATTTCGAAGCCCTAAGCTGAACTCTGTAAGTCACCTTACCAACCTTTTTACAATTTTAGAAGTCAATCATAAACAGAAAAGAATTAAATCAGACTATCTCTCTGATTCAATACCGTTATTGGAAGATAAAGATGTGAGGTTTCACTAGTCTTTTGTTTTATAACTGAATTTAATTACAAAATTCGACTTTAATTTCTTTTTGTACAAATGTTTGAGGCCCCTTGAAAGTCGAAGCCCTAAGCAACAATTTACATAGCTTTTTACTTGTAAATCCAGCTCTGATCCCTAATGTCAAAGCTGATGTTTTTAACACAAAGGGCACAAATATGTATAGAACGATCTCGTTCATTTGTTTCGATACCACATAATGACGTGTCCCACTAGCAATAATTGTTCTCTTATTATAAAATTTCTCGATAAACGGCTACAAGCAGCATGTATCATTATATCGGACAGTAATATATGATTAATTTTGCATTACTAGTTACAAACGACCCAGATGAAGTAGCCATTTTGTAAAAAATGCAGCGCCCTCTATAGTTCATGAAAAATGTGAATTACGTATTGCGGAAGGTGACATTTTTTCACGATTGCACAGGTAACCTGTGGCATGTAAAATATAAACCAATCGTATTAGAGTAATGGCGCCATAGTTGATATATTCGACACTTCTCATTGGGCGCGCTTGCAACCATTGCCAAGAACACAAACTAGTGTTTACCAAATTAAAACAGCAAGCTAGTAGCAGTTATGAAGATCAACCTTATAAATAAAGCTTTATTCTTAATATTAGTATAGCAATTTACGTATTTTTTAAATAATATTATTCCATTTTCGAAATTCAAATTTTAATTTTAAATAACATTTCACACAAATTTGTTTTCGTCTCGATATTTTATTTTATCTTTTTACATTTCGAAGTTCATGAATTCATGAAGAACGTTTATTCTTACAAATGAACATATTTTTATGCAAAACGATTCTAATAACTTCCCAAATAGGAAGGATAAACTGTTAAATATTAAATTTCCCATTGGGCAAAAAGAAATTAGCATTTTAATTTGAATAGCAGAGAAAGCATTTTATATACAATAAGAATTGATTTTCTGGAAGTCTATTCACATAGCCACTGAAGATTTAACGGCTGTTGATGATGACAAGAATTTTCGATAGTCCATTTTCGGTTAATTAAATCCTACTGAAATCGTTTCTTGTGACGTCAACACTACTTCGAAGTTTTTTTAAAACCATAAATAAACCAATTACAAATGCAGAATAAATATTTAACGTAAAATAATAGATTATTAATTTGAAATAAAAATCAGTAAAAATTAATTATTTATTTATTTTAAAATATCACAATACATATCAAGTGTAATTTGTGATAAATTCAGCCTCGTTTTATTCAAATTTTTTTTTTAATTTCTTTTTAGAAAGAAACAATTTTAAATTTATTTTAAATTTTTTTCTATTTAATATGAAAAAAATATTAAATAAAATGCACGTAAAAATAGTAATAAAAGAAAAAAATCGATTTATTGTAGAATCTAGAGGTTTTTTTTTTTTTTTTTTAGTAGTAAACAACAAGGGTAGAAGTCGTTTGGGTAAATATTTAGTTTCGAACTTTAAATACAAAATGGAGGGAAATACAAAATGACAGAAGAAAAATAATTGCATTTACATATTTTAAAAGTAATATGGCAACATTCGATTATGATTTTAGGTATTGTATTCGTTTATTGAAACTGTCGTTTAACACGTGTACTATTAAGTTAAATTGAAATAATATTTGCACGTGTAACACGTGTAACGTGATATATAATTTCCTTCCTATAAATTATAAACATTTGATAAATTTATTATTTCTTATTAATAATAATAATGATAATGGAAATCAGAATAAATGAATTTGTTAACGATAATAAATTATATAAATTTTATTTAAAAGTATTTTTGTTATTTGTTTCTGTTATTATTATTAAAGTGTTTAAATTTTTAATATTTTATATATATTAATAAAGTTTTTTTAGACTACTAAAATTAAACATAATGCTAAATTACTTCATTAATAAACTATTAAGTAATTATACATCAACATTTCTATTTATAGGAACAAAACATCAGAAGAATTCAACTTCAATAGCAAAACTTCACCAAAAAGATTTGATATAACTCAAACTTTAAATACTCCTTCTGTCAGTGAACAATTAGCTGAACTTCAACCAAGCAAAGAATTGCTTACCTATTATCATGATAAGATTTCAAAATTTGAAGATGAGTGGAATGAAATTATTAAAAGATTAGATCAACATAATAAACTGTATGAAAATGAGGTATTTAATGATATTTAATTTTAATAATTTATTAATATTTTAATGATTATTATTTAAAGAATATATACAGTAGAACCTCTATTATCCGGACTAATTGGGGATGAAGGTAGTCCGGATAAGAAAAAATCCGGATAATCGAAAGAAAAAAAATAATTGACAGTGAAAGACATGTACTGTACATACAGTATGAATAATTTTTATTTGTTTAGATTTATATACAGCTTCAATATTAAATTATTTTTTATTAAGAAATTCAATTATCGATTTTTGTTTAAAGCTAGCTGTTCTTTTTGAAGCTGCTCTTCTTAGCTCTCAAACCACTTCATGGCGACATCTAAGCACTGAAAAGCTTCAGAATGTGTAGGACCAATATCTCTTACTTCGCAAATCTCTTCTTCGTCTTCTCGATCTTGTTCATCTGAGGCAAATATTTCTTTAATTATTTCCTCATCATTCAAAATTTGGAATCCAGGATCGTTTGCATCGCAATTTAACCACTCGGTTACATCTTCTTCGTCACATTCAGCACATATTGAAATTTGTGCTATTGCTTCCACAATGTCTGCTATACCACTTTCTACTGTATTACTGGAATTTACTAATGGTCTTTTCAAAATTTTGTTCTATGCATTCCATCACGTACGTACAACAGTGTCGCAGTTTGCCAAGTGAAAATCAGCAAATTCGTACAATTTTTGTTTATTTTGAACAATCCGGATAATCGAAAATCCAGATAATTGAATTGAATTGAATTGAATTAAGTTTATTAACTTAGTAGGCATTAGCCTGTTACAAGGGGGTTAATTATACATATTTTAGGATATTATAATCTACAATTATAGTTCTTCTTTAACATTATATGCCTTTTTCAATTTATTAGTTAGCCTTAATGCTTAATTAACAATCAATATATTGTCTCAATAACCTATTGACAATATTGTATAGCCCATAAATGTCATTACTGTTGTTTCCAAAAAGTTCTCGTGTCTCTTGATTCTATTAATTTTTTGTTAATATTGATCACGTAAAGTTTCTTTTTTGCCTTAATTAAGTTTGTGTATATTTTTTTGCTTTTCACATAGTTTGATAATGCTTCAGGAGTATTATATTTCCTAAAAATTTTAAGATCTTTTTGCTTTTTAAGTTTGTGGTGATAACAAGAGATGTCAAACCATTGATTTTTAGTTTTCAATTTGAACGCGTGATTACGTCGCATGACACAACATTCTACCATTTTAGAAACTAGTCTTTGGTAATTGACAATCGGTTTATTTTTTTCCTCCAGCCTAAGTACTTCAGCTGTTATAAAATCAGCTCTTTTTAACCATTTTTGCTTATCAATTCTGGATTCACATTTTTTGCTGAATTCTGATATGTAATCTTTTTTAATAATGAAAATCCAGATAATAGAGGTCCGGATAACCGAGGTTCTACTATATTTTTTACATAAATTATCTGTGATTTTTAATAATTGCATTTTAAAGTCAATTTTGATCATTATTTTTCTACACTATACTTAGTCATATTACTTTTGCAAGAAACAATATACAATATGTTTATAATAATGATAAATATGCTACACATTTTTTGTGGCAAAATAAACACAAGTATTTAATAAAGTAGGACCTTGCTAATTGGAATCCTGGTAGTTTTAAATTCTGGTTAATGTAAATGCTAAAAATTCTGGATCTTTCTCTTTTTCATCATATTACTGAAAGTATTACTCTTCCAAAAATCACAGGCAATAAATTTATCTGCATACAGCATTAACATACAATTACCATTTCTTGGTCCTCCCTTTGCAGTGTACACATCAGCAACTCACCTAGGCATTGATGTGATGTAGGCACAACACAGATCTTATGGAATGTTAGTTCATGCTTACTGAAGAATTGTCTTCATCTGATCTTTTTTTGGGCTTGCATTTTTGCACCTCTTTCTTGAGGACGTGCCAAAAATCCTTAATTGGGTTTAGACTGGGTGAATTTGGACTAGCCAAGCATTAGTGGAGTACACAGTATGCAGCTTGGCAAAATCTTGCTGGAAGATCACATCTCCCTGCGGATAAAGATAAGCTATGGAAGGCAGTAAATTCGTTTGCAAAATTGCTTGGTAGCATTTTGCATTGACCATTCCATCATATGGTCCCAAATTACCAATGCCAGAATACCCAAAACATCTCTACACTTGAACCGTGGAAATTTCCTGCTTCAGACACTTTTGGGTGAGTCTTTCATTTGGCCAGCTGATGACTCTATGTCTGATATTTTCATGTAGGACTGGAAAGGGCAACCTGTTAGACCAAATCATCTTCTGCCATTGTGTTTCCATCCAACACAGGTGGTCTCTAGCCCATGAAAACCACTTCTTTTTCAACTGGCATCGACATAACTTTTGCTTATTCTTGTACGAATAGTAACTGATGTCTTATAATCTGTTGCTAGCAGTTTGTCGAGATACAGATCGGCCTATTCATTAGCTTCACACTTTTGCAGGTTTCACAAATGTACCAGCTCAATATTTCATGACAAGCTGATGCAAACTTTGATCTTTCCTGACAATAGTCCTTGATGATCTGTCATTACAATAGAGCCAGTTTCTTCATAGTGACTAAGGAACATTCTGACTGAAAACTCTTTCAAACACAATTCCTGAGCAATCTACTGTATACCTGTTCAACTTTGTTATTTCTGGACGATTTGACAGTGTATTTCAGTGCTAGCTTCTATTTTTCCATTCTTCACATTTTGAACAATGCAGAGACTAAACAAGATTTTATAGTTTCCTTCATTTGCATACTGCTGACTGAGCAATATACAGAGCAGAAAAAATTTATATGCTTAACTGAGTGGCGTTTGTCGAACGCTGGATGCAAGTAAAATTTTTCAGTAGTACTTTCAAATATATATGGAGATGCCTGTTACAGGCATCTCCATATATATTTGAATGGATTAACAAAAAAGTGCTTTATTTGAGGTAAATTAACAAAAAATGTGGCTTCATCACTGTAACAGTGATCAAGCCACATTTTTTGTTAATCCAAGCTCAAGTAAAGCACTTTATTTATTAAATGAGTTTTGTTTTAAATGAAAACAAGTCCAGTTTTCATACTGTTTATAATTACCACAAATGGGGTGCGTGTAAATTTATTGCCACGGGGAAGGTAGTTGAACTTAATTACAATAGCATTTATTAAAATTTTTTATGAAAATTATAAATTATAATAATGCTGCTTATTATCTGTTTATAGTAAATAATGAATTAAATATTCAATATAAATTCAAAATTATTATCAGTTTATTTATATTTATTATCATTTTTAACTTTGCCAGTTTGAATTAATATAGTGATATTAATATTCACTGATTTTTAATAAAATTGAAATAATTATACTCACAATTAATTATAATATAAATAATTTTATTAGTAATACTTAATGATGATAAATTGTTTTTAATTTATTTTAAAATTTTAATGTTTAGATATTACTATAAGTTAATTTATAATAATTATTTAATGTTTGTCTATAATTTATCATAAATATTTATTTTATTGTAAATAATATAATTATCATATATTAGCTTAAATTAGAAAAGGAAATACAGGCCAAAAATGATGAAATTTTGCAACTACAGAAAGCTCTAAGTGATATTCAGTTATCCTTATTCCAAGAAAGAGAGCATGTTCTTCAATTATATACAGAAAATGATAGATTAAAGGTAATATATACATATATAAAACTTTTTGTTTGAATGTTTATTTTTAAATATAGTAGTAAATATGAATGATATGTAATTATGATGAAACACTATGAAAAATGATACATAGAATATATTCTTCATTCTTTATTAATCAGTGTTGTTTACTGAAAACATATTAATTACATTTATCATACAAAATATAAAATGAAGTGTAAATCGACAAATACGTTAAAAATCATATCTAATCAAATACAGTCGACCCTCCCTAATTCACTCAGAATTTTGGGTAGATACGGGGTGGTAGATTACAGAGGTATCAACAAAATTATTTTTATATTGTAACTAATTTTGATTACAGCAAGGCTTATTAACATGTACACTGGATAGAGTATTAACTTCAGAATTATCTTGGATACATTTAGTAAGGATGTGGTTTTACATGAAGACTTTTTAACAAATTTGATTTTAAAAATCAGTAATTTTTGTTTGCCATCTTTTTGATGTCTTGTAATTATCTTGCATGCTATGGCTACGACATGCTCAGGTTTTACCATCTTTTCTGCTTCCCAAACCTTCTAATTTCATGCAGATACTCCAACATATATGCAAGGAAAGGAATTTCAGGAACAATTTCTTCATCGTCAAATTCAAATTTGATAAATTAAACTATGAAGTTTGAGAAATAGCATCTGATAAAAGATATTTTGTAAAATGTCATTGTAAAAATATGCATATTTCCAAGTACTAGTAAAGATTGATTATCAAATTTAAATCTATAATAATTAAACTTGATTATATGATATAATATAAATCTATAATATATGAAATTTAGAAAATATTACTTTTTGACCAGATACATATATTTTTTTTTTTTTAACTCTCTCTCCCTGTGGGTACTAAGCCATCTTTTTGGCAAGCCCATTATGGATTCAGCCATGTCTACAGCGGGATGACTGGATAGTGAGGGACAATGACTGACATATCTAGACAGGCCATCCCTGAAAAATTCCTGGGGTTTTTGACCCATCCAAATTTGATCTGGGTCCCCAGAGTGGTAAGCTACCACTGTAATCACCTGGCCATTCGGCTGTCTTTGACCAAATATTAGATTATACAGTATTATACAATTAAAATATGTTGTTATAATTAATTATAATTATACTGGTGAACAATTTATTAAGTAAAATTGTCTGTATAATTTAGACTGTTGATATATTGTCATCCATTATATAATTACTTAAATTTTTTTCAATTTCAGTTATTATAAAAAGTTATAAATTGCTCTACTTCATATTAAATTTTTCTTTTACTTTGTATATAAAAATTTCAAAGGTACGTGAATTAGAAGATCATAAAAGAATTCAGTACCTATTACAAATTTGTGAACAGATTCCTGAAAGTTATAAAAGTTCTTATGTAAATTTAAAAGAAATTAAGAAGTTTTATATTGATGAACCAGAAACTCATCCTCATCCTGAGCCAATCACATCATGGACAAAGAAGAAAACTGTTGCAGAAAGTGAGTAAGCAAACTAAATTTTTTAATAGTAAAAATAGTGTGTTTGTTGTAAACTATTTCTTGTATATTATATATTATATAATATCTTTAGGTGATTAGTTATGTATTTATGTATACATACAAGTTGAAAGAATTATCAATGTTTTTAAAAGTTTTTTATGTTTTTAAGGGGATTTGCCAACTGCTCCCTCCAAATTCAAAGAACAGAAATTAAATCATAGTGAGAGCATGAAATATGAGGTACTTTCTTGTTTTATTATAATTAACTTTTTATCTAAAGAAGTTCTAATTAAAAAAAACAAATAGAATTTAGGCAATATCAGTAAAACTCATAACAGGCAAACATGATCATTTAAATTCTGTTCAGTTATAACGTTTGAATGAAAATTTATATGTTATTATATACAGCGCGCGCACTGTACTGGTACATCAAATAAATGAAATTCTTTTTGTCAGTTCTTTGGGAAAAATCTATAAAACATTTTTAAGGTACATTTTAATATCTGTATTAACAAATGTATTTTCTTGTAAATTAGTTTGTTACTGAATGTCAATTATATAGATTTTTGTTTTTAGATTTAAATTAAGAGAAATTTTCATATCAATCGGTAATTGATAAAAGCAACAAATTACAAAATATTTTTTAGCAAAAGAGTGATTTCCGAAATGGTGCATGGATCTAAATAGCGAACTTGGTAATACTTTTGTTTGAATTTTTTTGTAATTAATAAAAAGATGTTAGTTTTTTTTTATAAGATATATAAAACTATCAGTATTTAATGATGTATGTACCATCTTTTTCTATAACTTTTTACCATCTTTTTGAATAATTTTATAAATTCCATTACTATAAAAGTTTGTCGAATAAGCTGCACACACGAATTTTGACATATTCAATTAGGATAATTTTGTAAGAATCAAAACAAATAAAGATATAAAGTGTAAGATCTGGTAAATATGCTAATATCCAACTAAACTGCTGTAATTTTTATCAGATAAAGAAATATCTATTCTTTCATTGTCTTGGCAAAAAATGGTTTCTTTTCTGTTTTGAAAAGAATCAATTGAGTTTACGCAAATAATACTTCATTTATCTACAGTCTGAAAATTAAGTATAGAAACAACATCCGAGGATAATGCTCAAAAAATGTGTTATCAGAGTGTATGTATAGAACAAAAGAATATCAACATTTTAATTTCTAAGCTAGTAATTTTGATTTCCTGTAGGAATTTCAATATTTGGCTTAATATTCTGTAAGAATATTTATCAAAAATGATGAATGTAATATTGGAAAAAATTCTATGTACAGATATAATAGCATCTGTTAACTATAATTACTTTGGAACTTGCCTATACTGAGAACAATAATAACTAACTGATAATATTAAGTGGAGTAAATAAATAAAACTACATTTAGTGGAAATTCTGGTTTTTGTTAACTCTGACATTAAAAAGATATGTTAAAAATAATTAATTAATAGTAATTCATCCAAGTTTGTCTGCCTGCTGTTGTTTGCAATACCATCTTTAACAGCTAATATATAATTGAAAAAAAAAAGCAGAAATTTAAACTACTGATGTATTGCGAACAAAAAATAATGAAAATATTACACATTCAATATTTAAAGTGTTATGTATTCTGAGACCGTGTCTTCTTTTATCTGTTTTTATCTTTACAACTAGGTGCATAGATAGACACAGGGCAATTTTACATCATCTTTATTCGGAATATCCTATAGGCCGATATGCGTTTCGGGCATAAGCCCCTCATCTGTCGGCATGACTTCCGGGATTTCTTGTGATTGGTGTATACGTGTCAACAATCACAAGAAATCCCGGAAGTCATGCCAACAGATGAGGGGCTTATGCCCAAAACACATATCGGCCTATAGGATATTCCGAATAAAGACGTAGAAATGCCCCGTGTCTATCTATGCATCTAGTCGTGAAGATAAAAACAATTTAACCACTTATATACTATAATACTATCTTTGATTACAATAAGTAGATTCTTCTGTACATATGTATTTTATATAACTCAAGTATTATTTAAATTTTTACCTCTAAACCTTAAAGCATGTGCTGATTTAATGAATTTTCTTCAAATTATGAGTTGATAATCTAAAACAATAATTATGTTACAGTATAAGTTGTAAATTGTAATGATTTATAACTTTTCATATTTTATTTTGGTGTGGTTTTTAAAAATAAAAGTAAAAATTATGATGATGAATAACCAAATAGTAAATTAAAATATCACCTCTTAATGTCAAGAAAGACACTTTTACACAGATTATTTTTAAATAAAATAATAATTTCTATTGAAATATACAGAAATGACATTTTATTGACTAGTTTCACAAAATTTTTGAAAGAATGCATCTTTATTGTAATTTTTTTAATTAATGAATATTTTTGGATCTAAAATAAATTATGAAGAATAGTTATATAATTTTTGAGTTTTAAGATCCTATCATCTATCATTTAATGCTATTAGGATATCTTTAATCCTAATTAATATAACAACATATTCCATGGAGCTATTACTCAATGAAAGAGGTTTAAACATACAGTCAAACTCTGATTTAGTGCCATCATTTGTTTGTCTCTGAAACTGGCACTAAATCGAGTACGGTGCTAAATTGAAAGACTGCAAACATTAAGATTTATATATAATAATGAGATCTACACACAAATTTTAATTAAATTAACAGACATAAAATCTGTAAGCCACATAATTTGTTGATATGTCATTTACAATACAAAATTGTACAGCTCTTGCAAACACAATTATCCCCATATATATTAAAAAGAGAATTCTTCGGCTCTTGTGAAGAATTCGGCTCAACCGAAGGATTCTCTTTTTAATGATTGATGATTGTGTTTGCAAATATTCATTGGTACTTTCAGGGCAGTACTAGTTAGGAGAGTACTATATCAAGATTTGACTGTACTTTTTGAATTATATGTTTTAATACCATTTTTTAACAAAATTTATTTTATACTTATACAAATTACATTATTAATTTCATTTTCATTCAGATTGAAGCTCTTAGAGTACAATTAGAAGAAAGAGAAGCTCTTTTTCACGAACAAGTAGATGCACTAACAAACGATTGTAATATTATAAAACAAGAAGCGGAAGTTCAAAGATTGAGAGATTCTGAACATATTAAATATCTTACTGATAGGTCTGTGGTTTGTGTTGTATTATGTTATTATATATTCTTATTTTAATTAATAATAATTTTGAAATATAGATTGAAACAAACAACCGAATTATTACAACTAACGACACGTGATTATGTCAACTTCAGGAAGTCAGTTTGGAATACCGAGACGGATTGGTCCCTTGAGAGAGCGCAGTTAATTGATGAAATTAATAACATTAAAATAAATATTAAAAAACAAAGAGAAAAAGCTTCTCTTATGGAAGAATTGTCAGCTGTAAAACATGAATTACAAGGACATAATCAACAAACTTATTTATTAGATGAAATTAACAAATTAAAAGAAATTCTAAATCAGTTTACGATTCCTCTCCTCGAAGAAATGAAAATTATTAAAGAACAGCTTATAAAGTGTATCGAACAGGTAGAATTACAAAAGGAACTCTGTAACAATAGCTTGGATCTCAGTAACAAAACACTTAGTCTTTGTAAAAATCATATATTTCAAAAGTATTGTGAACAATTAAAAAAGAATTTGACATCATTAATAGAACAGATTAATGATATTAGTGAGGGAGCAAAAACTGTTAATAGGAAAAATTCTGAACAAGAGATTAAAATGCTTAAGCTTCAGAATGACCAAAAAGAAAGTTTGGTATCTATTAAAGAATATTTAAATAATATTTCAAAAGCATTTACTTCCTTAGAACAGGATAGCCAAGAAAACAGTGATATACAAATTAAAAAATCTTCAATGGATACTATAAAAAGACAGGTAAGCAATATAATTTTATTTAATTAAATAATATTAAACATAGTAAATAGAAAAGTAATTTTTATTAAAAAATTGAAGAGATAAAAGTAATATTGAACACATTATCTATATACAGTACATTTATATTTTATTATATATTAATTTATTTGTGTTGTAATATTATAATGATAGATTTTGATAATTTTATATTAAAAACTCTTTTTTAATATTGAAATGTCATGATCCATAAGTTCGTAGCTTAAATATCCAGAAGTATGCTCCATAGAATTCGCATAATAACTAAAAAATTTAACCATTAAGAAATATATCTTATATTTCCTATCAAAATTTAAATCGGAATTTAAAAATTTTGTCGAAACACTAACTTTTGCGTAATAACAAATTTTTAGTTATGTCAGAAATGTGCATTGCTTTGAAATTTTTATTCTTTAATAAAACTCTTTGATAAATTTAAATTGGTTTCATCATATATTCATAGATAAAAATTGATGACCACCTATTTTCAATTAAATGCTTTTAAAATTCACTTGCTTTGTATTGTCCACAAATCTTACAACTTAAGTTTCATCCACTTCTAATGAAGATAGAAGGCTGAAACTTTCAAGACATACCTAAGTTTGATGAAAATTCATTTTAATGGTGTCTTAGTGGGTTGTCCCACCCCATCATCCTCAAATCCCAAATAACTCTACAAATGTAATCAAATATAGAATTTAATCATGATGTGTATTTGTAAAGTCACTGTACGGTGGGGTGAGACTACCCCACCATTCCCCATCCCTATTATTGAAAAACATCTGACTTTATCAAGAGATGCAACAAATTTCTTCATTTTAATTTTGAACATAAAATTACCATTCACTGAGAATTTTACTTAACAAAATTTATAGCATTTTACATTGTAATTTTAAGGAAATATTCGTTTAAATACAGTAATACCTCAGTTTTCGTTGACTTTGGTTATCGTCGGTTTCGGTTTCTGTTGATTTTTTTGCGAAAAATTTGTCTTGGATTTCGTCAGTGTGCCCAAGTTACCTCGCTGCTAATTTTGTGAAAACAAAGGGCAACCCACGTGTTTTTCAGTTCAGTGTGGCGTTATTTCTTCTTCTGTGAGCATTACCCCGTGACAGCCCACCATTGGCCAATGCTTCTGTTCCCTGAACACTGGGCATTCGGTCGTGGGTTCGTGCTTCATCAGGACAGGCTGGTCACGTGAAGTTTTCCAGGTTTTCGCCACATCGGTAATGCCCGAATAGGGATCAGTTACCCTTAAACGGACCTCCCAGAAGGCATTATACAGCCATCATAAACGCATACAACTACTATTACATGACAATTACGTCACACTTTACCATGGGGTGATATAGGCTAGAAGCTCATGTCCAATTAACTTCTACAAGACAAGACATTACCCCATGCATCTAGCCAAACAATTCCATTGCTTTCCTTTAGATTAGTTTTTTTTATATTAATTTCTTATTGCTTTTAGTATTTAACACTATATTAATTCTCTATAAAATGTTTTATTGGTATGTATTTTGGACTGTCTAGAACGAGTTAATTGGATTTACATTGATTCATGTGGAAATAATTGCGTAGGTTTTCATCAGTTTCGGATTTCGTCTATTGTTTTTGGACTAATTATCAACGAAAACCGAAGTATCACTGTAAAATGAAATTATATTTTATCTATTGATGCTATGTTGAATATGGACTTTTATATATTAATAACAAAGAATTGTTATAATAAGTTTCTAATAAATGTCACGATTTGACTTTTTCATTTTAAGTTATCTAAAGACACCGACTCCTCCGCAACTAAGAAAGTATCCAAAATATCCGAAAAAGAGAAAAATAGTCGGGAAATAAAGGTATAAAAATGATAAATTATTATTTTCTTAATGATGATGACGATGTAATGAAAATAAATCAATTAGTTAAAGCTGTACTGAGTAAAAAGTATTGAAATTATGTGAATTTAATAAATACCTTTCTTTCAGTCTAGTTAAATAATTACATACAAGTGAAATTTTACAAAGATAAAAAACGAAATTTTTTTTAATTCTTAAAAGAAGGTATTATGAGTATAGTTTTGAAGTATTTTTTCATGTGAATGAATGAGTTCATTACTAAAATTAAGTGATTCAACTAATGCGTTTTATTACTAACAAATCACTCAATATATTGAGTGAATTCAATAAATAAATGAAATATAATATTTTATGTCTAAATAGATATTTGTTTATTGACATTTGGGAATTCTTTTTAATATTATAGAGTAGATATAAATATTAATCCGACGGAAAAGATGCTTTTTATAAAGTATTAATTGTGTTTCTATGTAATAAATATTTTTTAATCAAAATTTACAATTATTAAGTTTAATTTTTGTTTTTAATAGTTATCAAAACAACCCGATTCTTCGGCAAGTCAAAGTAGAAGTACAAAAAGTGCTAGGATTTCTAAGGTTAGATATTGTTCTACGTATTTAGAAATATATAGACTTATTACTCAAATTTTTAAAAAAAAAAAACCTTAATTTAAGAATTTTTAAACAGTACATTCCTTTGACAAGTACAGCTAAGTCAACAAAAAATAATATCGAATTTTCTGAGGTTAAGTATTTCTTATATATAATTTTTATTAGTAATAAATTGATTATTGATACTTAATAATTAACAAAAATTCAGTAATGAGTTGCATAACTTTCCTGGCTGTTAAGAAATTTTATTTAAAAATACAACTTTTACATTATTAACCATAATAAATAAAATTGTGTGTGGATCCGTCTTATATGTGATTCTGTTATAAAAACCTTTTTATATTATTAACTATTATAAAATTACAAAAAACTTAACTTTGAGGGTTGTAATAAGTTTTATAAAAAATTGTAAATGCTAATAACAAGTAAAATCTTAGTCATTAAGTTCAGTCTCTCTCAAGATATGACACGTGACCCCCTCCATCTCCTTTACCTTTAACCACAAAAATATTATTGTTGCCTCTTATATATGAATTACCATGCCAAATTTTGTTTCTTAATCCTGAGATATCAAATGATATAGACACCAATACACACGCATCCATAGAATTTTTTCCCCATTTTTTGGCATTTTTGGGTTCTGGGGTATCAAAATGTGATTTGCAAAAAAAACCCAGAAGGTTACATTTAACACAATTCCAATACTTTCCCCTATTTTGTATACGTAACTGCTGGAAAAGTAAAATCGGAATAAGCAGACGAATGTTTTCCGCTTTAGGAAGTTATGCGAAAAAACTTCAAATTACCGAAATCTGTTAGTCTAAATAAATGCCGAAACTGAAATCAAAAACATATTGATTTTGAAATTGCGTTTCATTTCTTGTCTTTGAGAGTTTCTTCTTTAAGTAATTGACTAGAGTATTTACCAATGTATAAATAGAATGTATACGCTTATTTATTATAGGATATAGAGGTTTCATTATATTTGTTTGAATTTAAGTTTAGAAATGTCTATATTTGTATTGTCGGCTGTTTTTTTTTACATCTAAAATTTAGGTTTTGTGTTTTTTATCCAGTAATTTATAAATAGTCAAATTAATTTAGATAGTTGAACTTATATTTTATTCTAAAACTGTCTTAATTTTCTATTTGAATATGTTGTAACATGAGGAAGCCATATGTAATAAAGGTAAAAATAGTTGTTTAACTGATTTTATGGACTTTTTTCAGGGTTAATATTGCTGCTATTGTTTTCTTTTTTTTTTTTTTTTTAGTTTATCATTTATTTACATAATGTGATTTCAATTATATGTTAAGTTTCCTTTTTTTTCCTAATTTGCTTCTTGTTTAATTAGTTAACATAATATGTATTATAGCATTAAGACTTGTTACACTGACACAAGGATACATACAGTTTTCTTTAAATTTTGACTTATAGCAAAATTATAACTATAAATAGTTATCATTTAACTATTTCAATATAAGACTTCTTGAGGATTTTCAAAATATAGTAGAATCTGCTTGTTCTAATCACTTTGGAACATGCCTGTATCGGTAGTAATAGTTTTACAACAGCATGTAAATAAAACCACAATTAGTAGAAACTGGTTTTATTAACTGACATTTAAAGGACGTGTCGAAATAATTAAAGGTATAATAAGAAGATTTACTATTAATTAAAAATTATAATTAATAAATCATTCAGCAAATAACTGAAATAAATGTCAGAAATTTAAACTACTCTACTTTGAGCAAATAACAATTAAAATAATTAATGTCTAAAATTAAGACTGATACAGATACAGTAAAACCTCACTTATGTGGCTACCACTGAAATTTCCCTGTAAAACTGCATAAGTTTTAATATAAATATGTATTAATATATCCATAATATAAATGTATCAATAATAATAATAGTGTCCATGTTTGTGGCCACCTCACTTAAGTGGCCAAGATAGGAGCATCCAAAAGTGACATTTATTCTTGTTTATGTGTTCAATAAAACAAGAAAACCCTAAATTCCAAAATTTAACATACTGTTTAAAGTGCTTTAAATGAATTGAGTTTTGTCGCTATAGTCGCTACAGCTTGCTTTATCCCTCCAATAGATGATGATCAAATAAAATAATTATTCACTTATAATCAAAAAATTAAATTTATCTCAAGAATTTAGTAAGAATAAAGACAAATTATATATTTGTTCAATATTTTTAGACAAAATCTGATTTGTATTTTGCAAAAATACAACTATGGAAATCGTCAATGATCTGTCTACATCATTTGCAACACTCAGTGGAAAAAAATATAAATGTCTGATGTAAATGCTGGTTTAATTATTAACATTTCTTTCTGACACCTGGACACTTTTGCATATGTAGTGATTTCTATTTAATAATTTTTCTCTTAAAATGAATACAATATTTACTTTATTTCTATTTTATAAACATTCTGTTGTGATATTGATCGTGTCTGGGTGCTAAACAATACCATTTAGTACTGTACTGTACTTGAATGAATCCTATTGAAAACATCTTGCATTCACCATATGTATATACCATACCCTGTGTTTTGATACACTATTTAGTGTTAATACATTATCTTGTATAATATATTGCAAAATATGTGGAGTATTATTATTTATTTATTGTTTACTTTTATAATCTGTACTAAACTTTTAACAGGATTCAGTATGATACTTCTGTGTGTCTCGTCAATTTTTTCATAATCCCACCTCACTTACGTGGCCGAAAATTGCATATCCAAAGATCGTCGCACGAGGAACGTTTTACTATACTCGAGTGCCGTTGAAATTGCATATTATCACATGTTCAGCTTAAAAATTTTTATTTACTCAAAGATAATAACTAAAACCAAAATTCTGATTACAATAAGCAAATTCTATTGTATATTTAAAAACTTACAAATTTAAATTTATTTTGCAAAAATAACATAATAATAAATTAAAAGTGTGTAATGAACTGTCGTTCGTCTAGTTAAATTCATATTCTTTTAAAGTTTACAATTGTTTACCGTTTAAATAAGTTTTTAAAAGTGAGATTAAATTGAAAGAAAAAAATAATGTAACTAAATTAAATTGTTTCTTTAAGACTTCAAATCGAGACTTCAATGAATTATTCAGAATATCCGAAGAATATAAATCCGAAAATATTTTTCTCAAGGAAGAATTGGAAAGAATAAAAGAAATGCATATGTCGGCTGTGCAGTTTTACAAAGTAAGTAAATTATCTTATCTGATATCATTCAGGTCGTACTCTTTTCCCTTTATTTTTTATTGGATAATTCGTATGATGGCATTAATTTATAACTGCATATATAATGCAATTATAAATACGTCAGAAATAAAATATTTAACTTCTCTTGTAAAATGTTACTAGCTTGAGAATAACTTGACTAATGCAAACCTTCTTTTTTTAATTTTTATCCTTTTAAAAGAGCTTCCTAAAAATAAAATTATATTGCTCCTTGCCCTGTTTCATAGGAGACTATGCAACTTTTATCATGAAATATTACTTATTGGTATACCTTTTATCTATATGCAGAATTGCTCCAAACCATGCAAACATAAACCCTGAACTTTTTAAAATGACACCGATAATAAAAAATACAATTGTTTCTACAAAACAGTTAATATAAAACATAAAAGAAATAGTCAAATTCACACTTTTTAAGAAAACTACAAGTTATGTATACAGAATAGAGGAAAATAATAAATTAACTAAATAATTTGTTAATTAACGAACTTTACTTTGCTTGCCTTTTGTTTGCAAATTGGTTTATTAGCATTTCAATGTCTAACTCGTCCAGTAACTCTGATTCTATTGAAATCATTGTGACCCGTGCCCCCATTCGGGCTCTTGGTGCCGTTATGCACCGTACATCTCATTCTTACGGATGTTGTGGTCTTCTCTCGACTTACCGATTTTTTCTTTTTTCGTAGTTATAGCCTTAATTTGCTTGATTAATAAACTTGTTAATTCTCTATGAAATAAATTTTAAAGTAATTAAAATATTATTTTATAATAGATTTTATATTTTGAATTTTACATTGGTAATTATAATTAAATATTTATTTATCATTAATAAAAATAGGATAAATGTAGTAAACTAGAGGAACAGTTAGAACTGAAGAAATCTAATTATCAACAACTTACACGAAACCACAGGTTAGATATCGAAGGCTTCAAAAATGATATAAAAATTCTAAAGACGAAGCTTGTTAATATTGAGAAACAACTGTTAAAGGTATCAATATATATTTATTTTTTTCTTTCCACTGCTAACAATATTTTAAATATTTCATAAAAATATATTTCTATTTGTTTTCGTTAATACTTTATAAGCAGATATTTTAAATTGCTTTTTACATATTTAACACTTATTTCAATATTTAATTCTAAATACTATATTTAAATAACTTTAAAGCGCACAAAATAATAATCATATTCAATAATCAATATATAACTTTGTTGAAATGGTGCCGAAATATGTTTTCAAAAGAGTTATAAGATTTATTATACAATGCTTGAATCACTTATTAAAATCTTGTTTTATTTCTTTCGTAAGATGAATCGGAAAGAAAATGTAAATTTTTAAGTTTATATCATTATACCATAGATACCTATTTATCAAAGAATGAAATCAATTATTATTTAATGGAACGTAAATTATAGATTTTGCGTATATTGAGTTATAGTACTAAATATTGTGGGGTTTGGGGGTGGTCTTCACAACATTCAGCATTTTTTTGTGAAAAAACAATAGATCTTTAATGAATATAAAATGCATCCAAAACCTCGAATAGATATAGAGATATATCTATATTTTTTGCATGTTATCTGTCTACTGTTTGAACTATAAATACATTGCGAAATTATAATGTGATAAGAATTTTTTAGGAAAAATTTTAACTGCAAAATGAAATTGCTAATTAATTTACAAAATAATAATTATTATTTGAACGAAAGAAAAGATATTTTAAATTAGGTTTTGTTTGAATAGTCGGTGTCATTTTTAAAGTGCGATCCGACAATTATCTCGGAAAAATTTTTATCAAATACATTTCGACTCCTTGAACTTTATTAGCCACGACATCTTATTTACAATACAAAATGGGGTCGATAATCGAGAAATAATCTTTGTGAAACATTTGTAAGTATAAAAGTGCTTTGAATGCTTTCATGAAGGCATTTTTTAGATTGTAGAATTTCTATGATTAAAATGACAGTAGCCAAAATACTTTAAATAGGTATTTGCATCTGTTTTATGCAGAACCGGCATTGTGATTTAATCGGTACGGTTGCGTGAAACTATTGTTCTCTCTACAGCCTTTTCGGTGAGCCTCCCACTCATCTGATTGTATTGACCATTAAACTAATTAATTTGGATAATTGATATAGCAAAATAATGACTAAAAATGGAAATAAATTTAAGTTCTGTTCTCACACAAAATAAAGAGAAAACGAAAAGTTTTTGTATTTCTTGAGGCAGAAAAAGTATCTAGACTTAAAAAAAATGTAGTCATATGTAAAAATGAGAAAGTTGATAGTCAACATCTTTCTGTGAAATGATCCCGAGTTTTAATGAGTCATTATGGCAGAATATGCAAACATTGCATGAAACATAAGTGTAATGCTACATTAGAAATCTTTTTTTAGATATCCATTGATATTTAATTTATAAACAATTTTCATAAAGGAGAGGGAATTGCATACAAGATATGACTATGAAATAATTTTCTATCACCCCAACTGTATTCTCTACTTGAAATCCTGATATCATTCCAATAGCATCAATAGCAGGCATGACTTTAATTTCTGATTTCTGCAAAAGGAACATTGTAGCTTTAGGAAAAGTCGAACTTTTCAGGAATTGGGAATGATTTCTTGAAATTTCCAAATTTTTCCAGGATTCTAGGACATGGGAATCCTGCAAAAAGTTCTTAATTGCAAGTTAAAATTGACAGATAGTCCATGCCATTTATAACTTGTATTCACTTTCAAATTGAATTTTAAACACAACCCATAGGTTATTGCATAAAATAATGGTGCTTGCCTACTTGAATATATATTAGTAAGTCATAATAAATTTGATACAAGACTTTATGCTTTCATGTAACTTCTGTATTAAATATATTACATAATCTGTCAGTAAAATTGAGTATAAAAATTACAAAATAACTTTGCATATAATTAAATTTGTTTCGAAATTTTTAAACAGAAAAATATTTAGACAAAAATATTTACAATTATACAGATTCTGTATATTAAGTTTAATCTTGAAACAAATTATCTTGTTTTTAAGGTTAAATATAAATAAATTATTTTATTTTAAACTCAAAACTTGATTATTATTTGTAGACTATTTTCTGTTAAAAAATGTCTGATTAACCAAATACATTCATATAAAATATAATGAATTACAGATCAGTAATCTGGTTCTGTTGCTAATTTTGTCTAGTATAATTTCAAATTTCCTGTGTTGTCACACCTGCTGCTATTATTTTGGGGTTCTCAATGTTGCTAGATATATGACAATTCGATAAGAATTTTCATTTAATGTTTTTTTATTCTTTATCAACCAACTTGTACTGATTTACAGGATATTTTAAAAGTAAGATTAAGATGGTTAGCTGTTGGGTTCTAACCTAACCATCTGATATCCAGCACCTTACAGGTCCCAATTATGTTAGATTAATGACAGTCAACCTGTATTAAATGAAATAAAATCAAAATTTTTGCAGTCTTTCTACATTGGATATTAAATACAAATTTTAATTTTTAAAGGAAATTAAATCATATTAATAATGAATTAATTGACAGTTATTTGAAAGGCTAGTGTATTTATACGAATTTATTTTTACTGTTATTTGTATTTTTTAGACGATAATTCAAGTCGAAAGCAATCAAAACGATATGAATCTTCTAAAAGACGTGCACTCTTCCACGGTTCGTTCGGTGCAGATAGCGGACAATCTAAGAGGATTGAAACGTAAACTTTACGCATTAGAGAACGAATTGAAAAAAATATAATTTAAAATGTTTAGAAGAATACAATTAATAGATTTATTAAAAATACAAGATGACAAGTAATTTTGTAAAATGATAATTTTGAATTTAGATATTTATATAGATCATTGTATATTTAAAAAGAAATGCAAATATTGAATAATAAAATATTTAATACATACTGTTTAAATTCATTAATTGTTTTTAATATTTATTATTATTATTTTTTTTAAGATTTGTGTATATCGCTATAGAGACATTCACTTGAAGATAATGAAACTTTATCTTACTTTATTAGAATACCTTTCATCAATGGAGCATATTTATTCATTATAGAATCTGATCATGAGATAGAGCAGTTTCAAGTTGACATCCAAATGACATCATGAGCATGCACAATTGTTCGGTGGCAATTTTGTGGTTTGTTTGTTTTATTTCTGTTTACGAGCATTTCAGCTGGAGTTTTCGTGTTGCATTTGTTGCAAATATCACTGGTGGATTGTTACGTAATTTGGTGCAACGCTAGTTCATTCACAAACAAAGGAACATCGTTTTTCAAAATTCCTGGCATTATTCATCATTGAGGACCCCAAACCGAGGAGCTTTCGCAACGAAGGCAAGCTACACGGCTGTCAAGAATTAACCAGAAAAATTTCAATACAGATAAAGTGAATGTGAATACACGAGTTTGTCAGAAATATTTCATTTCAGGTAAGCGATAAATCAGATTACTAGTTGCTACCGATAAATGATTATGATACTCATGCAAAAGTTTATCTAAAGTGTGCACAAGCCAACTGCATAAATCCTTTTATTAATACTGACAAAACAAAGTTCAATAATTTTAGCAACTGCAGATTTTAGTTCGAATAGATAATGATTGTGTTCTAACTTAATTTTTCACCTTTCAGTTTGTTTTCTTAGTGTCTGCTTGTAGTAAATATGCAGTAGTTAAGCAAAGATAACTGGTTAGCAGATGAAGAATTAGAAATGCATTTTGACCAATTGTCCTTGCAGTCTAATTTACATAGTGTGTGTATTTTTTACAATAAACCAATAATTTTCATTGTTCAATTACAAATAGCCAAGTTACGTTATTTTGGTGAGCAACATTTCTTTAAGATGCTACTTTTTACAATGATGTCTGTATCTCAGAAGCCTCTGAATTTCAAGGTCATCTAAGGTCACTAAAAAGTATCTCTTTTATGTGTTCTATAAACTTCATTATTAGTCACATCTCAGAAACCATTAAACACCATCAGAAAACCACCCTGTATACATAGCTCTTTCTTTCCTTTATGTAGATAATGTAATTTGGCTGTGTAATGAAATATTTTATTTTTTATCATCAGAATTGGTATTGAGCATGTGCATATGTGATAAACACAGCTTTGATGTATTATCAACTTTTCGGTGAGAAATTTTATTCTAAAGTTTGTTTTCATTTGTATATTTTCATTTGAGTTAATATTGTAAACTTAATCAAATAATTTTTAATTTCATCCACATATCACTTATTTATTTTGAGAGTAATTGCTATTCATGTATAAATGTCTCAATTTTAATGTTAATCCTTAGCCACAAATCAAATTCCTCTACTATGGATTTATAGTCTTTTATAGCAATTATATGATTTAATTAGAATGGAATTTACTAAATTCAAACTGAAAAACATCATTAACTTTTATTCAAATCAATAAATAAATTAAATTACATTCTCATCATAAAGAATGAGCTAAAGTAGACAAAGTAAAAAGTTTTCAAGATTAAAAATCTCAGAAATTCCATTGAATTTTTTCAATAAACACAGAGAAAAAATCTTATAAAATTACTATTCTTATAATTAAAACAATAAATTTTTTAAAGTTTTAATATAAATAGTACTATATCCAATTACAAGAATACTGTTTATTTAACTTTTAAGAAATTGAAGGAATTAAATTTATTGAAATTTGAATTATTAATCGGATTCATACAAAAGAAATTGACTAATAAATTTTTAGTTACATACACAACAAGAACTGCACTTGAAATTTTCATGTACATACACTAAGTGCATAAGAAGTCAATAAATGTACCCAGAAGTGCATTTAATCAAATATAAACAAGTATTTGTCAAATTAGTTATTTTAACTCGGTCAATTTGACAAAAAGTCTGTTCATGCTCAATAGCAGAGCTGCATTTTCGTACATTAATAATTCCTTGATTGTCTTTAATTGTAAAATTTATATCTTTTATTTGGTGATATTTTTGTAAAAATTGCTATACTTTTATATTGTGTTAGTAGATTTTTAATTTAATATTGAAGAGTAAATTTTTGTGTGTTTAATCAAAATACAGTAGAGCATCGATTATCCGACTTAATTGGGGACTGGGGTTGGTCGGATAACCGAAAAGTATGAAAAAATACATTATTAGTATGGCGTATTAGGCCTGGTTTAAATACTAGCCTCCCTTTCATGGTCGAGCCAGTGCTGCCAGCTAAAACATGCAAAATTTAACAAAAATAATATTAAAGTAGCCAAGACATAGCCAAATATTGTAGCGCCACATCACTAGTGGACATTTGAATTTGCCGACTAGAATGCGGTCGGTTAATCGGGGGTCGGATAATCGATGCTCTACCGTACGTTAAATTACAATATTAAAGATCCTTATTAAATTTTAGTAAAATGAAGCAATTTATTAATGTTTATTTTAAAAAAAAAATGCATATTTTATACTAAATGATATATTTTTTACATAAATAAAATTCTATTTTTTAATTCTACATTTTCCATGGACAAGAAATTATGCAAGATTAGACAACTGTCTATTATGTTCAAAATGAAAGCACATGTACTCACAAAAATAAATCTAAAGGCAATGCGTAAACAATAACTAACTTTAAAGTTTCCAAAGTTAACATATGTAATATTATTAGATAAATAAAGAAAGCAAACTAATAAAACCAAAACTTCTCCCTAATTTACTGCATGGTTTTTCCTAAGAAACATTATCCAGAATAATGAGTAACGAACACAACTCCAAAAGTATCAGCTTCTATTTTTTCTATTATAACTTTCCATTATGTTTATATTTTTGTAAAAAAATAACAAAATTTAAATATAATTGAACTAAAAGATTTGAAAGACTAGTTAGGTTGTTAATATTGCAAATTCAATCCAAAATAAATTTATATAATAGTTGCTTCTTACTATGTATTATTCTAATTATCGTGGACAACAAACAATCGGGTTTCATGTTTGAATGTTATTGAATTAACTGAGAAAATTCTAATTTATAAAAATGAGATTATTGCATCTGAAGATTTTTATATGATAAGAAAATAAAGAAAAAAAATGTAATTCAAATTAATAATAAACAAATTTAAATACAGGACAACAAATATTCGTAAACTATAAACAGTTGATTCTATTTATAGTTGACACTAAGAAAAAGTAATATAAACACTCTTAAAAAATTTTTTACAGTTGTAATGATTTGAAAAGATATTTTGCTGTGCAAATATCAGATTAAAAACATGATTTTACTAAAATCTAAATTTTAATTTAAAAATTTTTATATTTCTCAGCAAATATAATAATACAACTTTTTTTCATTGGAAAATAGCAATTATTTTCATTCATTGATATTTTTTATGATTAATAAAAGATTTAATTGGGAATCTAAATCTGTAAATACATCAAATACTTACTTTTATATTTTATAAATAATTTTAGTAGAAAGTTTTGCTGTTTTAATTAATTTTTACAAGAGTTTACCTGCAGTTATATTTTGTAAATAGTCAAAAATTACATTAATGTGAAATGCAATTGAGTTATTAAAATTATCATTTATATAAAAGTGCTATTTCTAATTCTTCATAAAAAATTTTGAAGTAGAAAATCAAATCTTTCTTTACTATCTATTGATACAAATTTAACTAAGGTTATGTATAGTTTTACATTTTCTATTTATAATATTTCAGTTTTATGAATATCTTCTCAATTACTTTTTACTTACTTAAATGTAAAGCTGCAACCTAAAAATCAATGGCACAAAATAATAAATACATTACTATTCACACTGAAGAGGCTAACACTTCCCATTCTACAATTTGTCCATTTGAATTAGCCTATGTAAATTTTCAGTTTGGTGTTTAAGCTGTCTAAGTTCTTCTTGTATAATATCTGTGAATAATTTTCTTTTTTCCATCTATAAAACATTAACATAGTTTTTTTATTCGTTCTTAATTAATAGAAATTATAAAAAATTAGCAATAAAGTATAAACATAAAATCTGTGAATATGAACTATAAAATAATCTAAAGAAACTCAACACAAGTTGAGCCATTTTATTAACAAAGGGTTTTAATTATGCCTTAATTTTACATAAATGTTTTCCTTGCATTTGAAATTCAAGTAGAAAAGTTCTAGTTTTTGGAGAAATTTCTACTTGGCCACAATAGATCATCTTCCTCACACTTTTCAGCAAACTTTTATTACAAAAAAGTTTGTTTTGTAATTAAAATTTGCTGGAAAAAGTGATGATGATGATCTATATTGAATCTAGATTCAGTAAATTCAGGCTGACCTATTCAGTCCAAATATAATTATTTTTGTTTCTGCACTTTCTGAAATTCAACTGGCATAAACTTGAAAAATATTTAATAAAATCATTTAATTCACCCCTTTGTCTAGTCATTTTAACAAATGTTACAAATTTCATTGTCCATTCAACAGAAGCTTTGGTAACATCTTCAATGACTTGTGAAGCGATAAGTTTGTGCCCTGAATTGCAGATGTCCAGTCTCCTTGAATTGAGTAATCATTCCTTCAGATCATTTTGAGTGTATTTACTCGGACACATGGCAAATTTCATCACTAATTTTTATTCAGTTGATTAGTGATGAAATTTGCCATGTGTCCGAGTAAATACACTATATAGTTAGTGTTCAAGTTGCAGAATAAGTACCAGCACAGTTTCAAAAATACTAAAATAAAATCTTAATAATGTGTAAAATTTAATGAATCCATAATAATCAAATAAAACAATATGTATTAGATTAATTCTCTATACAGATGATTAAAACACTATTATATCATGTAGAGCAATGGTTCTAAACCTTTACAAGCTAACCACCTGAACCTACAACTTTTGGTGGCACACTAATGAGCTAGTATTATAGCTATTATATCAAAGATGTCCTCACATTTATAAAACACTTCTTTAGTATAACATTGATTACTTGCAGTTTTTCAAATAAAAAATATAGAAATTTTAAAAATTAAACAACAAATTAACATTTTTAATACGTTATTCCTAATCCATACTATTGTATAGAATTATTCAAATTAGTGAAAAGTTCAGATTCTTTTTTTTTATACAGGGTGGGCCAGCGAAAACGAAACGGCAGAGTGTTCGTGTTCGTCCAAGCAAAGCGCTCGGACAGGTCGATTTTACTCTCGAGGGGACATCTTTTGCAATAAAGTTTTTGCGATTCTGAATACAACAGACAACAAAAATTTTAAAAACTCATTTATTTTGTATTAACTAAACAAACATTTATTTCGAAAAAAATGTTTGTTTAGTTAATATTCAGAATCGCAAAAACTTTATTGCAAAAGATGTCCCTTTGAGAGTAAAATCGACCTGTCCGAGCGCTTTGCTTGGACGAACACGAACACTCTGCTGTTTCGTTTTCGCTGGCCCACCCTGTATATAACCATGATAAAGTCAAAATGGACTAGAAATGTATTTATATAGAATTTGGTACGTATACTTAAGTTATAAATTAATTTTACAAATTCTATTATTTTATGTGTTTTTAAAAATTATTCTACGATTTCTTTTCTTGTTGAATAGAACAATTACAGAAAATGATCAAAATTGGTTTGGATTAAGCAAAGTTAAAATTAGTCAGAGTATACCTTTTGAAGTAAAATAAATGTTTATAAGAACTAAATAAAGAAAATTTTAATGAAAATAAAGTATAATATCAAAAAAAAATGTAAATTTTGTAACATTTTTTTCGTGTAGCCTTTTTTCTCAAAAAAAATGTGGCCACTTTATTCTAGAGTAAAAGTATAAAACTAACCCAAATATTTTCCCAATACACAAATTTGACTTTTATTAGTAATTTTAACGTGAAAAAATCATAAGTAAATTAAATTATAACAAAACTTCCTGAACACTGCTTTTTTTGTGGAGCTATATTTGTGGAGACAATGTTTATGACACCAAAGTAGCTAATTTGGAAATCTTACAAAATTGAAACACAATGGCCAGTGTCATTGGTATAGTGGAGCAAATGTAGCAGGATATTGAATACTGTTTGAATATCCTCCATGCCACAAATGGAGCACATGTCAAAATCTGGTAGTTCTTGGCAAGCTGCATTTTAAGTTATACTACCAGTTAAATTACTAAAACTATTGTATGTGTGTGTGTTTTTTCTATGCAACCTCCAAATCAGGGAGATTTGTCATGGACAACTTGTATATTTCTAGTAGTACTTTTTCTACGACTGAATCCTTTGATTTTTGCTTAAATAACAAACAGATGGCAAATACATGCATATATATATATATATATATATATATATTGCATGTATTTGCCACCTGTTTATTATTATTGTTATTATTAGAAGAAAAATATTTCTAAATATACTTTGTTATATTTAGAACAGTAAATAGAAAATATATATTTCTAAATACAATCAGGAATTTTCTTTGCTCTAAAGAATGTGTACTTATTACTTCATTTTTAATGTTGTAAATAAAATACTGTACATAAACTTACTGCTGTCTTCATTTCTTTCTTTAATTTTTCCCTCATTTCAGAAAAATCAATTGGATTTCCTATGAGAACTGTAACAACCTATTAATGAAATGATTATTTTAGGAAATTTTATTTTGTAAACTTATACAGTAGAGCATCGATTATCCGACTCAATTGGAGACTGGGGTTGGTCAGATAACTGAAAAGTCGGATAACCGAAAAGTATGAAAAAATACATTATTAGTATAGTGTATTAGGCCTGGTTTAAATACTAGCCTCCCTTTCATGGTCGAGCCAGTGCTGCCAGCTAAAACATGCAAAAATTTAACAAAAATAATATTAAAGTAGCCAAGACATAACCAAATATTGTAGCGCCACATCACTAGCGGACATTTAAATTTGCCGACTAGAACGCGGTCGGTTAACCGATAAGTCGGTTAATCGGGGGTCGGATAATCGATGCTCTACTGTATTTAAATTATAATTATAAAAGCGTAAATTTTAGCATTTAAACTTAAATTTACATTCAGTCATAAACAGAAAATCAAAGTTTCACTACTTTCCCATTTTCATAAGTTTAAAGTGCATACCTGTTGGAATAGATGTTGTTAGTAACTCACTTATTGTTTAGCATATTTCACTTATAGTTTTTAGAACCAAAGATAAACAGAGAAAATTATTTCTTTTCATGTTATTACAAATTTGTTTTATTTCATCTCAATTAGAAGAAAAGGGGACTTAAAAAAATCCCCTTTTTCTACGGGTAGTTCTACTCCTCTCTCTTTCCTCTCTTGTAGACTTCTCAAACTTCTTTCTTAATCAAGAGAACCTCATACAATCACAAAACTGCTTGACAAGAGATCACATTTTAAAGATAATAACTAAAAGGTACACAGATAAGCATTACTACAGAATAAACTGTTGAATATGTGGAAAAACAGATTCAATGTCGGATATTAAACTAAGAAAAGTCCTAATTGTTAAATTTATTGCCGAGTTTTATACGTCTTAATTACGTGTTATGTAAATATTGTATAATAGACAAATTTAAATAACAACAAAAAAAAGACAGTCTCTTTCACCTTTCCACTTTAGGAAAAGGAAGATAACTCTTCATTGCAACAAATTTTTATAAACTACAATAAAACTGATAACTTACTATGAAAAAAAGAAGAAAAATTGTGGTCAATAGGGACAAATAAGCATTTAAATTGATAAAATAATCATAAATAAGTGATAGATTTCTTCATATACAGAGTATATAAAACAACTAAAGAAGAATTGTAAGAAAAGATAAAAACAAAGGAAAAGGACCAAGATATTAGACTTCTTATTAGTCTTTTTTTTTAGTTTAGAATAATAGATCCTTCAGTCATGACTGGCCATTAATATTTTCAATAATTTCTGAATTAGCTACCAATGAAGTCAAACTGAAATTATGTAAGTTGACAAAAATGAATTTGGATCAAAACATCTACTTCTATAAGTAATCTTAAAAAATTTATACTTAAATAGAATCAACAATATGCATGTATTTATATTTATAAGTTATTTACGTTAATTAGTCTAAGTTTTAGCCCAATAGTTAATCAATTTTCATCATTTAATCATTAAAGAATTTATCACTCCCTCTCTCATTATCTTCATATTATGAAATATTTTAAACAATATCTTAGGTGATAATAAAAAATTATATTCAAGACATCAAATATCATTTATCTTGTCTTCATCTTTTAAAATATATTTATAAACACTACTGAGAGAATTTAAAAATTCTCTTCAAATCAATCTTAACAGATGATTTCCAAAAACATTTCTAAGTTTTCTAATATGAAATCTAAATTAAGAATTCAGAATATTATAGAAGGCTCTAACATCATTTTTTACATATTTTTTTTCCTTGTCTTGTGACAGAACTGTAACTAATCATTCTTCACTACATATCAACAGAATTAGTCGGCAAGTTAAGTATAACGAGAATAAATCATAAGGATGAAACTTCAAATATGATACCATCTAGAAAATATTTAAAGATGCAGAATAAATTCTACGATAGACAGATATTTCATTGAGAAATTCTAACTTTCTTAGTGAAAAATATTTAGTGACGATTACTGGATTAATTAATTAAAAAACTACTCTTAACAAACCTTAATTAAATGAAGTGTTATAAGTAGAGTTGTTTGAAAATAGTTTCAATATTGTTATTACATCTTTATATCAAAAATAAAACAAGTGAACTACACTTTTCCAGAAATTTTTAGAATAGAGCATAGTTAAAGGGCATATTTTAATACTGTATTTTAACTATAAAGTAAAACAAGTGAAACACATTGCTTGATATAATTTTTTACAAAACAAAAAACTCAAATACCTCAACTTCATGAATGACAATTTCATTCAGGATCACAGGTGGGAATGAATTGTTTATTATGTTGCAGATCACATTCATAATCATTTCAGTTAATTTATTGATATTATGTACTTGTGGTCAGCTCCTACTTGGATAATTGATGGCATTCATGTCTCATGTTAATTTAAATAATAGTAATAAAAAATAAGAAAATTCTTAATCACAATTATGGTGCTACTGTTATGTAAAAATATCTGATTTGCTATATTATTTTTAAATGTATTTTACAGAAAATGCAACAGTAGTAGATAACCTCTGCATTACTTGTTATTAGTCACTTCCTGTCATTAACAACTAGACTATACATTGAAATCATCTTTTGTCATTAAATTCAAGCATGAAAACCATATGCTTCTCAGTATACTCATTTCATTTATAATATACTTTTCACTTGAATATCAAGCTATTAAATTATATTCAGCAAGTTAATTATTATACTTGTAATAATTTTGCTTTCAGGCACCATTGGAAGCAGGAGAAAAGTATGCTAAAAATCAAACATGTGGTTCATTATTTATACAGTGAAACCAAAACTAAAACATGAATTAGATTGTAGATTTTATTTTATTTACTTTAAAAAATGAATTTTCAGTATAACACAAACTTTATTTTATTTTACACTTTAATTCCTGGTTAATATATCCCCAAGCATGATTAAAAAGAAAATTGGGAACTTTATCCTTCATGACTGAATAGTTTTTAATTTTTATGGTTTCGATCAGTCGAATCCATAAAAAATTAAAAACTATAAATAATGTATAATCATCCTGTATTAGTAATATTTGTTGTACATACATATTGTCGATAACCAATGTGCTAAACATGTAAAAAACTGGATACAATTCTATGTTAAAAGAGAACACACCTTGTAAATTCAGCAAACTACTTTTAATAACTTAAAAATGTTAGAAAAACAACAGAGACCAAATACTAATAACAAAAGATAAGTTGCACAACTGTATATCAGCATTATGGATAAATATGTTTAGTTCATGAAACTACTCATGAATTAAACATATTTTTCTGTAATGTTGATAGACAGTTGTGACTTATCTTTGGGTTGAAAACAGTGTGAATCCAGCATAATAACCGAATGTATTTTCTTTCAGCATATGTACGTACAAAATTTATGTATTCGTTTTGACAAAATGTGTACAAAAATTTTCCATAAAAAAAGGGGATCTTTCTTACCTGCCCTACTCTAGGAATATAAGGCTTCTTATTTGGCAATACACAATCCATACCTAAAATTAATACAGAATTAAGTCAATAAGGATTTAAATTTCAATCATGATTAATACATAAAGAAACATTAGATAAAGATATTAAAAAAATTACCTAAATGATAAAATGGAATTACAAATGGAGTAATCTTACATTCAGATATTAATCGTCCAATACCTAGAATAGAAGTACCCTTGTAGGAAATACTAATTCATAACTAAACAGAGATTAACTTGTTACTAGCAAAACTTTCTATGCATTTCTCTGTATAAATATGTTAATATTTTTTTGTATGTTTTGATTTCTCTTAAAATAAAATACTGCATATTTATTATGGTTTGCATTACCCCATTTCAATCTTAAACTTTCTTCTTTTGTCATATTCACTTTTCCTTCGGGAAAGAAATGAATCCAATTTCCAGCATTCAAACGTTCTACACAAAAGTCCATAGCTTTCTGATAAACTCCATCTCCTCTGCGAATTGGGAAAGTTTTACCAAGAGCGAAAAATTTCGAATGCCATTCCTTCGTAAAACATATATCGTGTGCTGCAGCCGACCATCTCATAACTTTGCTATTGAAAAGATGTTTCCAATCCAATATACCTAGCACAAAATAACTAAAAGTTATTAAAAATTGCAGAATTATTAAGATTTAAAATAAGATGTTCTTATATTATATAAAAATAATATAATCTGTTAAGTCACAATCAAAAAAATCTATGAAAAGAGAAAATGTAGTTATTTTTATTTATTAAATCCTTTTTATATTTAATAAATCCTGTAATCCATTATGAAAGTATAAATTTATTAAACTGTCCTTAATAAATTTCTTAAATTTTATAAAAATATTAATAAACTGGAAAAAATTTAATTGAAAATTAACTTTTTTGTTACACATTCAAAATTTTTAAAATAAAAACTGAAAATTGATCAATTGTTCCTTTTAAATTACAATTATTCATTGGCGTAGCTAGGGGGGTGCAGTAGGTGCGGTCCACACCGGACCCCTGGAAAGCGATAGGCCCATGGGGGTCCCAAAATCACAAGAAAAAAGACCCGAAAAATTTTTTCGGGGTCCACAAGTCTGGTTCCGCACCGGGCCCGGAGAACCATAGCTACGCTACTGCAATTATTTATAATATTTTTCACTTTGTTTTCATGTTTAGACGTTTATTAACACTTTCCTTCATATTGAGAATGTGAAAGTTAATTGGGAGGAGTAATATCGTAATATAAAAAAAATAAACTTTTGCAGACTTACCCCACAACATTGGATCATCTAGACAAGAGTGATGATTACTGACTGTAATAAGTGGAACATTTTCAGGTCTATTTTCGATTGCATCAATGAGAACATGTTTGTTGTACACAACAACATTATTCAACCAACCTATTAAAAAGTTTTATAAAGTGCAGTAATTATTTTATTTCTCTATTCTTAAGATTTATAATGATTTAATTATATTTAATAATATAATTTATCACAAATTAAGAGCATTAACTGAAAGTCCAGAAATTGAGTATTTGAACTGATCACATACTTAAAGAATATTTAATAGAGTATCAGTTAATGGCCAATTGCTTATTCTTGCAGAATATTATAATCTATCGTATAAAAAATATTTGGTAAACAAAAGGAACACTCCTTTCAATTATTATGTCATCATTTTGGAGCCTTTATAAACTCTTTTTTGCAGTTGGAAATCAATTTATTGGCACCGGGAAACTTTAATTTTGCCATGCATTTAGCAGAATTTGTAAATGGTATAAAATACTTTCAGCACATCAGCTGATCTGAGCTTATTTGCTGGCAGCATAAGACACAAAAAGGAGGGCTCTATCAAAATGTATTCTGTTTGGCTACAAAATTTGTAATACATCATTTATGCATTTCACAATGGTTAATTAATTGGTTGCTCCTACAAACATAGTATAAAGCAAATATGTATTTTTAGTTGCCGCTTCTTAACTTTAAAATACACTATCAATATGCCAACTATTACTTTAACAATGTTCCTAACAGATGCATTTGTGGTTTCATTAACAGATAACCACAAATTTTTTCCTTCAGTGTTTGTTCTGTATTGATGGTTTTGTCATACAATTCACTAACATAGTTCTTTAGAAGAGCCGAATAGTCCGGGAACTTAATTCATATATTTCTGAAGGAAACTCTTAAACATCATTGGCGAGCTTGCAAAATGGAATGTCGGCAGCAATCGTCACTTTACGCAAGTCATAACAAAACTGTAATCTACACCGACGACTTGGTTTAAAAAACAGTATGTGCTTAAATGTTAAGCAGATAGTGTTTTTGTACATAAGATCATCAAGGTAGATTGCAGTTTTGTTACCGTTTGTCTTCTGTTTGACCATACAATGGAAGCTTTATTCAATCCTGTGTTTCACTTATAGTGTATTAGTCATTTTCAGTTATTTATTTATTTATGTTTCATTTATGCTTTTACATTTGAAATTTGCATTTCTATGCATTTATATCTCTCAAATTTTGAGTCACAAGACTCGTTGATTTCTGTTTATTTTAAGGAATATCAACCAAAACTCTGATATCAGAGTATATTGGTATTTGCTAGTTCTAACAATATCTATGATTACAATAAGCATATTCAACTGTATATCATGTAGGTCAATGAAAAAGATAAACTATATCAAAGATTTGAGTTACATTTATTTGTATTCGTTTATATTTTCGATCTATTTTGAAACACAATTATTCCAAGAAATATTATTTTATGCAAATATTCGGTATACCAGAGGGCACTGCGACATTGGAGATATTCTCGCCAACGTCATCAACGAGAACGAGAGAGTTCGAAGATAAACATACCGGTAAAAATTTTGCTGACGATTCCAACAGCTGGTATCACAATTCTGCTACCCATATTGAATAATTTCGGCGGTTTATTCATGTTAGGAAAAGGCCAGACTATGTCTCTTGGATGCATCTTGTTTAAATCCCAACAGAATGTTTATCTACTTTGTTTACATTTAGTAAAGACAATACATCTGTTAAGGCGCTGCTAATACTACGTCTTTCCTTTTTCTTAAACTTTCCAAATAGATAATCCGTAAATATTAAAATTTACGAAAATTTAGGGACGTAGATTCCATTCCGAAGTGATAAAAATGCGTAAATTAAATATAATGAAAACGTGTTACTGCTAAATTTTCGACGAAAGAGGGCGCTATTAGATAATTAAAAACAAAAAAAATTAAAATATTTAAATTTGAAAATGACAAAAAATTTTAAAAGTTACAATTAAAAAAAACTTTAAGATTTAACATTTAAAAAAACATTATTACATTAAAAGTCAATAAAAATAAAGGTTAATGTTACCTTAGGTAGCCAAGATGGCGGCTCGTCTCTAATTTCAGGAAGGAAACAGTGGGACTCACGTTCTAACCTAATCTAACCTAGTCTAATAATTTGGTTGCTAATAATTATGGTAATTTATTAGAATAGGTTAGGTTAGGTTAGGTTAGAACGTGCGTCCCAGTTTCCTTGCTGGAATTAGAGACGAGCCGCCATCTTGGCTACCTAAGGTAACATTAACCAAAATAAAAATAAATTGAAATATAAAATCTCAAACTTCGATTGTGTATTTCCTACGTTGACATTTTCTCTGATTGTGACTCCAAGAATTTCAACTGTTTTTTACCAATCGTCTCTCCAATTTTGACAATTTCCGATTGTGACTACTATAATTTCGACCCTCCTACAATATAATGCAGTCAAAGAGAAAGTTTGAGATAATATACAATATAAATGTAATTAAAATCATTATGTCTGTAAACAATTTTGGATTTGTAAAATTAATAAAAATTATTTCAAAAACAAAAAAATGATGTCTTTTTTGCTGTTTTTTAAAATTAAAATTAATATTAAATACTATTAAAATCGATATAATTATTTTCTGGAATAATCCGCGCAGTGGGGGTTTTAGGGTGTACTATAGATTACTCCTTATGGAATTTCAGGACTTTGATTATATATTTGAACTCGGGACCGAGACGAGTTCAACGGTACCCTATTTTTGGACCAGAGACGAAAAATAAAAAAGTTATGACACTTTTTAAGTTACCATACTTTTTTAATGCTCTCATGCAGACGGCACCGTAGTTGCTAGTATTGCCATCTTGCGGTAAAGTCTGCAAACCGTGACGTCGAACTACGGTCATCTCCAGTAGGGTTAAAACACGCGATACGAGAGCGGAGAGAGCGACACGACTTCCGATCATCGCGCGATCGCCATTTCGGTTAATGTTACTTATGGCAGCGAACATGGCGGCCCGACCGACCTCTCGTATGGGAGCCACCACACGCCGCCATGTGCTAAACTAGTGATCGATTCACGGTAGTTCTTGAACAAAGTAAAAAAAGGGGGAAAACGTCTACTAAAGGCAATTTTAACGGCAAGCACGCGACTCCCGATCGCGATAGCGAGGCCGCCTTAGCGGAGAGCGACGCGACTCCCTATCATCGCGCGATCGCCGGAAAAAAGTATGATAACTTTTTTATTTTTCGTCTCCGGTTCAAAAGTAGAGTATCGTTGAACTCGTCTCGGTCCCCTGAGTTCAGATATATACCTAAACACACGAAATTCCATAGGGAGTAATCTATAGTATACCCGGGTTTTAGATTGTGCAAGGCCCTAGACGAGAATTAACTTACGAGACTTTTCTCGTATAAGGCCGAGTGGCGAGGACGTTGCCGACATATTCGAGACAGGCCGCTCACGAATGACTTCTTGAATTGCTCGCTCAGCTTCGATCCCGACTCCCAGATAGATAACTGACACCTTAAATGATATAAAATTTTAGTTTTATGAGTTTTATTTCTTCAATTGACTTATATATTTGCAAAAAAGAACAAAAAGCAATACCGGTATTTGTTCCAACTTTAGAGTAAAGAAGTATGTTAGACAGTTCTAACTAAAAGTAGAGAAATAGAGGATTGATTTGCCCGTGCGTATAGGAGAAAATATTTCAACACTAGAAATAAATTTGATTTTATATTGAAAATATACTGAGTGTTGAATCCAAATGATAACCTTATTCTGGTCTGAATTATGAAAAACAATATATTTATTTAATAACATTAATATTGACAGTCGAATGGGCGAGCAGTTAAAGTAGCAGCTACCGACCTGCGGGTCCCGGGTTCGTATCTGGATGGATCGAAAAACACCAGGGATTTTTCGGTAGTATCTGTCCGGATATGTTGGACCCCGTCCCTCGCCGTCCAACCGTCCCATTGTGGGCCTGGCCAAACCCATATTGGGTTTGCTAAAACGGCCCTTTTAGTGCACACACGGTGGAAGAAGTGAAAAACTAATAATAAAGCTTAAAGTAGATATAAAAAATATCGTATTTTCTGTTGTCCAGCAATGATATATTGTTGGACAACAGAAAATAAATTTCAAGATTCAGACGTGTTTTCCAAAAAATTTTTATTTTTAACTTGTGAAACATAAATATTTAATATAAATTATTTAACATCATTCTACACAATTACTTTTTACTTTTCGAAATTTCTTTTTAAATATAAATTCTAATTCTTTTTGGCTATGAAATTAGATTTTTGTTTCGTCATCTGCCATATTAGTCTTCTGCCGGATTCTATTATCTGGAACTAAGTTATAGTTATTTAGTATATTTCATCGTCTTCACGTTTGTGAGGAATTTGTAATATACAAAAATATTCAAAATGGTTCAGAGAAAGCAGGTAATTATATTTTAAAACCAATTAATTATAATGGAATGTTAAATCTAACTATTATTGTGCCGCATGCAATTTTCAGTCGGCCACGTGTACTTTTGTTAGGCTTAGCGCGTGTGTGCTATTCTATTTTATAATGCACTATGGTAATAACAGTTAATTTGTAATATATACAACATATACCTTTCGTTAAAATTAAATTATGGAAAAAATAGAATTAATTTTATTACTTTTCTCTGAATAAATTTAAACAATTCGGACAACGTTCTTTGTTGAAATAAAGAACGTTGAACGAAGTACACTACCAATATAATTATTTATAATAAAATTATTAGTTTTGATCATTAGCCAAAAGCGATTTATTTGATGTACAAAATATATATATATATTCTCGAACTTGACTGATTACACAATAAACAGTAAGTGAAACGAACTGGTAACTGCTGCCATATTACAAATGAAATAAAGGGATAAATTCTTCGTGACAATGACATCTCTGAATGAGACAGTTGGGACCTTACTAGAGCTGTAGACTATATCCATGGGAGCAAAAAAAGTCAAAAGGAACCATAAAGAAACTAGAACATATATTTATACATTGAAGAATGTCACTGTAGGCCTACTTGATTTCCAAGCATTGTACTTCTCCATCAAACATGTTTCTGCCACCTAAGGAAATTTCTCCCCTACAGAAATTTAATCATTTTCTGAGATGTGTTTATAAGGAGATGATGTCCCAACATTCGTTAGTTTATCGACAGTGTCGACTCAAACCCATATCCTGACAATAAAATAGCAAAAAGGTGGCACTTGCACACATTTTCTGGACGTGCTCATGCTGGAGGAAGAGGTCATCGCCATCAACATTTATTGGAAGTGATCTTATAACCCACTGTTTATTCCTTGTGTTTCCGATGACTTGATTAAGTATAAACTGGTGACCTTCGGGGCGCTCGTTAAAAAAAGCCCACACCCATTGTTAAAGTAGCCAAGAGAGACTACAGGAACTAGGGTATGTCAAAGTACTTGGTTACCAATAGATGTTATGATGTGTGACTACACATCATACCTATGATCAAGAGATACAAACTGGAAAGGAAAGATGTGGCGAGAAAAGACACATAGGCCAGATATACATTTGTTGACTGTAGGACAGTCCTCCATCACATCTACAAGGAAATAGTAGCAGCTATGGGGCATAAAATTATATTCAGAAGTAACTCTACCATCTATAAATGATAAGGAACCTATTGGCTTATTATGTCCCAGGAATATACAGTATAGAATACTCATTAAATATGTTATTCAGAAATACATTTATGTTCCATTTGTTTTCAATGAAAACTGTCATCTGATCTATATTTTTTTACTGAAGAAGGTTGATAAAAATGACCAAAAACATTAGAAGATTAAAAAATACATTGTTATATTTTATGCTTGATTCTGTTAATTGGGATATATTTGTGGATTCTATTCTTTTAGAAAGTAATAACAGTATAAAATTTCCTTTTATCACTTAATAGTTAAACAGAAATATGAAAGAAAATGTTGTAAGTAATTAAGATTAATAATAGAATGTTTTCTCTGATTATATTATAAGGCTTATTAAAGTTTTAATTGGGATTTGTGCAAAAATGAATGAAAGTGAGAAATTATGAATTGCATATGGTTGAATATGGATGAAGTGGTGGACATCAGTCCATTGTGCTTGGTAAGAAATTTGCGTAAGCAACCTCAGGAATTTTGTGGGGCTAGTCTATTCTGGATTCACAAATGGTCAATAATCAATATGTAGCTTATTTGTGGCAGGACTGAAAATTCTTTACTTGTCAGAACCTGTAATATATGGAATAACTGTGCTTATGCTGTTTTAATTTTTAACCATGCCCAGTGGCTTTAATAACTGCATAACCCCAGGTTGTGCAAATTGGGCAAGGATACAAACGAGTACAAAGTATGCAAGTATAAAGTTTTTCTTCATAAACCTGATTATTTAAAGCCAAACAAACTGCCGAATTATTGGGATATAAGCTCGATGCTGCTATTAAGGCAGCCACAGCCGAGGTAGACAAATCAAGAATACTAGAAAGCAAAAGTAGTACTGCAATCTCGAAAACTAACTAGAAATCTTCCATGCTACAGGTGAAAAAACACACAAAATCTGTCTTCTCTTAAATGCGTTAAACACGACTCCACTCACATCAGTTGAATCGGAAAGGGCATTCTCGGTAGTGGGACTTTTCATTACTAAAATAAGAACCAAATCGAGTGATCGAAGTATTGACCATCTTTGCTTTTTAAAATCTTATTATAAAAATTTACAATAATATTTTGTATTATGTTTTATTTAAATATTGAAAATTACCTTCTAACTTAGAAGTTTGATCTAAGTTCATTTTATTCTTTAAATTTTCAACTCAATTCAAAGGCATTTTTGTTGTTGTTGTATGTAGTTTCCAGCAAACTTTATTAAATTTTTTTCTATTTGTGAAAATTTCTACGTAATTCAAAGGTAATTTTTAATATATATCTTACACAGCATTATTAGATTTCGGAGGTTGCAGAACGTATTAAACTACTTTAAAAAATGAAAAATAATATCTTAAAAATAATTAATTCTATCCCAGGTTTTGGGATCCCGGGAAACGGTTCACTTTTATCCCGGAATCCTGGGACAAGCAAAAGACCGGGAAATGAGAAACCCTAGTGTTTATAGTAATCAGGAAACTAAGATAGAAAGCAATGTAATTTGTATTTTAAGAAATATAAAGTTAATCAATTAAAAAATTTTCAGACGTGATTTGAATTTGATTTAATAAGTTAGAATAAATTTTTCAGAAGACCTTAAATTTTTAAAATTTTAAAAGAAGGGAAAGCTTTACGCTGATCGTAGTTGATAAAGTTATCTGTTTATTATGAAATGAAGTCATACAAAAACTTTGAAATAAAAATTTTTTCTTCCAGAAAAAAGCTTTGGAGAGCATTAACTCTCGTCTTGCTCTTGTTATGAAGTCAGGAAAATATGTACTAGGGTACAAACAAACTTTGAAGACTTTGCGTCAAGGAAAAGCAAAGTTAATTATAATTGCTAATAACACACCACCATTAAGGTAAGAAATGTGAATTATTTTTTAAATAAAATTCTAACTGCTATTTATATCAAATTTTGATTTTATACTAATTAATTAAGTTTATTTCTTGAATTTATTATTTTTACATTGAATGAAAAGATAGTAAATGTATATAATATTTAGGTTTATACTACTAATATATTTGCAGTAATATATAATTCACAGCTCTCTTAAGACTTTTTTTATTTGGTTTTAAGTGACTTGTTTTGGCATTACTGCCCTCTTCAGACTACATTCAAAAGCAATAAAAATATATCACAACAATTTGTTATAAAAACTAACAAAGTACTGTACTTCAATATTTATTTAATACATATATTAGATAAATATTAAAGTATATTCCTTGTCTATAAGCTTAAGAGAATGCAAACGTATAGAATATACATAATAAGGATATTTTCAATCTGTATCTCTTTTACTGTACTGGCTTTACAGCTTTTTTTTATAAATCACAAAGCATTTAAAGTATTTCTTTTTCTGATCTCATTTTTATTAATATAGGTTCTATGACAAAAGCCAATATCATAATGAAAAGCTTCCTCAGAATCTTTCTCCTTACTGTGATAGTTGTTCCAAAAGCCAACCATTAGGGTGCAACTATGCAGATGTGAATTTAGTAGCAAGCAATATATTATAGTTCTCGCAAAGGAAAAAACATGCACAAGTGAGAATCGAGAAATATTGCCGGTGAGAGTGAATTTCTGGTTCTTGCACATATCTGACAGGGTTTGATATTTATTCTCTCTCGCTTCACCACATATTCTCGCTCTCTAGGAAAATTCACTCGCTCATGTCTGCATACTCACACCCCTAGTTCATCGGTTGTTGAAACTTGCCAACAGAGAGTCATTTTGTGATTTAAAAAATGGCAGAAATAATTCTTCAAAAAAGTTGATGCCAACTAATAAGTGGTTCAACAAAGAGGAAATAAGGATTGCAAATCTTTGTTACAATGCATGTGTAATGGCTCCTAGCTTTTGTTGAACATTTCCAAAGACAAGAAAAGTTTCCCATTGAAAAGTACATTAAATTTCTTTTTTACTCTTTTCATCCTGTGGATACTTAACCTATTTAATGTCTAAATTTTTCTCTGTTGCATGTTGCACCATGTTGAATTTTTGTTGATGTTAAGTCTAATGAAAATAACACATTTTGAAAAAAATAATTGTATTGTCCAAAATTATTTTTTTATTTTGCACAAACAAAATAGATATATTAATAAATGTAAAAACAAAAGAAAATTATATTTCAGAAGTTAGTTTTAATATAAAAATTATAACGACTAGCGACATCTAGTTTCAAAAATGTTCCAATGCCGAAACGAGATATCTCGAGTCCACAGGTCGAGGACATTAGGTCGCGACCCGAGATATGTCAGGAATATCAGGGAGTAGGTTAAGAGGGTCATTTTCCCATTCACATTGCAGATTTGGCCAGGTTCACAATGAGGGCATTTAGGTGGTGAGAGCCAGAACCCAGCATATCTAAGACAAACCATCCATGAAAAATTGCAGAACATTATGGCGTAAAAGGGAGGAACAACTATAAGAGAAACTCTGGACTATTTAAAGAAAGTTTAAAATAATAACGTGTATTACAAAATGATATGTTTTGCTACCGTTTATCATTTAACTTTTATATCAGACAAATTAATCATATTAAAATTTAACCACGATAATACACATTTTTTATTCTTAAAATTATTGTGTGTATTAGCTATATGATAATCATATGTAACAATATTTTTTTTATATAATATATGTTCACTAAGACATAAGAGGCTTAAAATGATACCATATAAATCTTTTACATTTGTAATTTTTAATCTGAAATGGCTACGACTGTATACTTATCTGAGGCAGTGTTGGTCCACGTTACTTTAGTTAATCGTGGTTCTGCTGTATTGCTTATTTCATTAAATTTTAAATTTATAAAATATAATGTATTGCAAATTTTCTTTATCATATTTTCCAACATTTTCCTTTTAAAACTATTTTTTTCTTATAATTTTAATTGACTGTTCAATAATATTACATTAATGCTCATTTGTTACATAAACTATTGAATAACATCATTTTAATTGTACTGCTGCTGTATATTCTTTTAATGTAGTTTGTAATGGTCTTGAGGTTTCTTCTTTGCAGTATCTTTGAGCAAGACCATTGCGTTCACATTTACAAATTATATTTATATCTATTATAAATTTTTAATAAATCAGATTAATTTTTTATTGATTAAAAAAATCATTATACATTATGAATTGTTTCAGCTAGCATTTGTTAACATTTTTTTAAGCAATTAAATGTTGTTTGACTTTATAATTTCAGGAAAAGTGAAATAGAATATTATGCCATGTTGGCAAAAACTGGTGTCCATCATTATTCGGGAAATAATATTGAATTAGGCACGGCATGTGGAAAATATTTCAGAGTTTGTGCGCTTAGCATTACTGATCCAGGTAAAGTGTTTTTAAATGTTGAAATCAAAATGAAAGTAATAATGTTGTTAGTAATTTTATCAGACTGTTCTAATTTAAAATCATTTATTAATTAGTCATTTATACGACTGTTTTTTTTTATTTTTATTGAATAAACTATTAATAAGGGTTTAATGGATACCAATAATACAAAATATACAACCTGAAAGCCCATATTAATTGTATTGGATAACTTCCTATTTTAAGACTAATAACTTCAATCATCTTCTATAAGTAAAAAATATGGTGCGGCTTCTTTATATTGTTTAAAATTCAATTTGTTTAAAAAAGATCTTTCTTTCTTAAAAATAATTGATGAAACTTTACAGTTAAGAACGATAAGTTCAACCGTTGTTATTTTATCTGGACCGCATTTCATCAGAGACAAAAGACTACTGGGTTTTATCTTCGTTATTCTTTATTTTACTATGCATTTTGGGTGCAATCTTTTGATCTAACTTGCACCCCTCATCGGGTGTTACATTTCTATAAGCGGTAGAAAACACATTTATTACATTAATTATTGTAGTGGAATAACAAGTTACAAGAAGTTATTACAAATTATATTATTATTAACATTATAGTGAACTAACCTTTTTTTACATTTAGACATTCAGTTACAAGGTGTTAATGTTTTGTCCCCTAAGACATTTCTAACAGCCTTTCTGTCGGTTTACTTACTTTTTTTAGTCCCTCCCATTTCCTCCCATACTTCGTCAATCTCCATGCCATCGTTTAAGTTTATGGTGTTGTTTTTATTAACTATTGCAAAGTGTTCTTTGAATTTTCTTAAATAATTGTCCTTCTCTTTGTGGATTATTTTTACACTTTTGATATTGATTGTACATCCAAATTTGCTGCAGTGATTAGTCCATGGTGATTGGTTATATTTGAGTCTGATTGCTGCTTCATGTTCTTTTATTCGGGTTTTAACTTATCGTTCTTAACTGTGAAGTTTCATCAATTATTTTTAAGAAAGAAAGATCTTTTTTAAAGAAATTGAATTTTAAACTTCAATCATACTTTTTATTAAAGGGAAGTCCTTCAAAATAAAAGTTTTTTATTTATGAAGCATCACAGTAATGGAAATGTCATCCAGAGTAGTTAAACAAAAGAATGTGATTATCGGACTAAGATAGTCTGGTAATTAAATTTTCTGGGTGTGTTTTTGGATTTTGCAGTTGATAGCACATAGGCATTTAATGGATTTTTTTGAGTAAAAAATAAATTTTTCAAATGATTTTTTTATGTATGTTTTAATTTTAAAATAGAGGTAACATATTTTTGATAGACACCAGATTGCATTGGACAGTACTAGACTGAATAGCACTGACTGCATTACCTAGATAGGCCTACTGTAAAAGCAATTAAATTCTTCAATTTCTGTTGATTTCTTTTCATGCTGAGTAACTGATAGTCTGTGTACAGTGGAAAAACTTATTTTTGCAATTGTTATGTGCAAATATTTTTTATGCCTTGTGTAGTGCTAGTAGAAACTGCTTTAATAGTGATTCTAAGCAGCATTGGTTTGTTTATCGTTCAGGTGGCAGTTCAATGTTTTTAAAGTGACATTACTGTGTATTACTGTAATAATAAAAAAGAGAAAAAGAATAGCCATGTTAAATAAAAGGGAATTAGTGAATCCAAAGTCCAAGTGTGTTGTAAAATGGACTCTGACTGGGAGCAAAGTGACTTTGTAAGGAGGAATTTAAATGAAGCTTTAGCACCTTATGAAATTCTCAAGAAGAAAAGGCACAGCAAACAACTTTAGATTCATATTATATGAAGGTGCGTGATCCTCGGCCTACATTTATCGAGGGATAATCCTCTACCGGGCCATCGTTGCAGAATTGAAGTTGTGTACAGCAGCACTGCATACAAGATCAACACAGTGGCTATATAAAAATTGAAATATATATAATTAATTATTAATCATGAATGTCTGGAACACATTCCTATTTATTCCATTATAAAATGGATTTATTTTGTACCAATTTTATTTATGATGCTAATTCCAGGAACACATTATTGATGTAAAATGGTACAACCTGCATAATATCTGATAGTGTACACTGGCTCAACTACAGAAATCAGTAATGATGATGATTTTGATATATCTGGAAATGTAGTAAAGGCATTTGTAGAGCCTTGCTTGGATAAAGGGCATGTGTATTGGGTGATTGATTCTGTAGTCCTTTATTATTTAGGTTTTTGCTAAGTTTCCACACAAGAGCTTGTGGTAAGGTCTAATTGAAAATCGTGTCCAAATTCCATTCTCAAATGAAAAAAAAGTGACCGTCAATCACTTATTGCTAGCAAGGTATGTTATTGTTGTGAAATGGGATGATAAGTGTAATTATGTCTGCTTATTATCCATAATGATGTCCTTTTACTATTAAGAGCATTGACTGCAAAACAAACCAAAAAATTGTAAAACCTAAATGCATATTATGGGTCTTATAGATGAGGTATTTTGTTGAGAATACTAGAAAATCTGAGTTGATATAAAAAAGTTTTTGTTCATTAATTAACATTACTGTCATAAAGTGCATACAATTTTGGATGTAACTAGAAATTTCTGTGTGTGGGTCACTGATAGCTTGCTTACACACAGTACACATAGATAGATTATGTAAAAAAAACATTAGCTCCAAGATCACTAGCAACATATTGTGCATGGATCTGCCATATCAGTAAGGCTTACATGTCCTCTGCCAATCAGTCATATACACGACAGTGCTGAATAAAAAGTAAATAAATGGTAGAACAAGTATTAAATTTTATTCTTTATTTTGTGACTGTGTAGCCTAGTATTTTGAGTCTACTGGATGAAACAGAAAACAGGCACATTAATCAACTGCTTTGTGAATTTTTTACATACGGTATTTACTTTTAAACTTGTATGGGGAAAGCAGCGGGGGCTGGAAGAGAGTTAGTGTGGGAAAGATATTTGTATCCTTCCAATGTATTACTTCATAATTCCAATGAATGATTTAGGTAAAGGTGTTTTGAGAGAAAAATTACATGAAATACTTGTCTGACATAGGAAATGAAAAATAATTTGCAAATATAAATATGTTAAATTAACATATTGTGTTTTTTCGTGTCTATTCTTTACGGCTATTATTAGTTTCTAAAACAAAGAATAATCTGAATGTTTGACTATATAAACACAGTTTTTGATTTATTTTTTTTTACTTTACTTTATCTTTGAGTTAACAATTAATGCATATGTGAATTTAAGACAGAAAGTGTTTTTTCCCCCCTTAAAAATACATATACATAAAGCATAAAGTAAAAGTAATGTATGTGGAATATTGCTATTTTTTGATATTTTTTTTCTAATTGGAATTTTAAATTTGAAATTAAATCTTATTTTAAAAATTTATTTTTTGCAGGTGATTCAGATATTATCAGAAGCATGCCAACAGATCAGCAGTAATCTGTAAAAAAAAAATAAGACAAATTAATAAAACTAATTTTGTTTGGTATCAGTTTATTTGTTTTTATTTATAATCATCTCTTTCAAATTAAAAAACAGTATAGAATTACTAGGAAAAGAATTTAAAAATGAATAGTTTAGTTTATATTATAATCCAAATAATTGTAATGAAAGTATTTCCTGTTTTAAAAGAGACATTAAGAAGTCTTAGTTTTATGCAAATTCTAATTAGTTAAGCGAAGTACATTTTGTACTATTTTTATCTGGTAATCGATTAGACTTTTAAAAGTTAAACAGTTTCTATTCGCCAGAGGGTCGCCAAACTACGGCCCGCCGAGTCAGTTCGTCTGGCTCGCCGCCACACTGTGCCACAAATGAGCTAAAATATAATTATTTATATGGAAATATCATAGATTGTAGATACTTATACTTATTTTAATATTTGTACATAAGTAAAAATGCCAAAATTGGTCCAATCTGATTTTTGCATTTGACAGTAATTAGGACAACCAGTGAAATGAAAAATTTTGCAACTTTGGATATCAGAACGCTTTTTGTGTAGGTACCTGCAATGAAGTTACTAAGAAAGGCAATTATAAGTCTGCTGCAGCCATTGTGTTTGTGTATTGGTAAATAAATATGTTAGTTGTTTTTATTTTTGTGTGTTCGGTGCTTTATTGAACAAAATGACTATGCAGCCGCACTTGTCATTTGCTGTTATCTGTCCCGCTGCGGAAAAGTTTGGGGACCCCTGTTATTCACAATGAGAACATATTGAATAGTAATTGGTTAACTTCTAATGCAATCTTTCAGTTGTTAATGTATTATGAAATTGGAATAGATACTATCATATTTTGAAAATAAAAATAAATCTTTATATTTTTGTTATTATGTTACTAATTCAAAGCAATAATAGAATATTTTGTATCAGTGGTGTAGCGGCATTTTTCGTGAGGGTGAAGATATAAAGCAGTGTTTTGCAACTGGTGTGCTGTCACATGGTGAAAGTTGTGATGTAAACTTTTACATTTCTGTTAATTTCAAGTTTTATTTATATATTTTTATCACAGTTGTGTTTCTTACGCTTGTATTTCTTTCTCTGCCACAGCACTGATGAAATAAGATGAGATTGTTTATTCTTTATTACAAGCCACACATTTTTATGTATTCTAAGAAATTATATACAAAATAAATTTTGTTCACAGATGTCTGTTTAATAATAATAATAGGTTAGTGGCATTACATAATTCTATTAATAGTAAATCATATACGTTTTTGAGGGGTATAACATTTTGGTGTGCCATGTTGAGTCATGGGTGTGCTGCAAGTAGAAAAAGGTTGTGGAACACTGATATAAAGGACCAAGATAGGAACAGTTCCATTTAGAACTATAAAGATTTCTTTTTTTGAAGTTTTATAAATACTGTACAGCTTTTTACAGAACAGTAAAAACTATCTGGATTTGAACTCAAAACTAAATGAAAATATTACATGAGTTAGAAACAATGAAATTAGTTTTGAGTACTGGATTTAAAATTTTTAAAGGTATTTGAAAAATTATACATTTTCATTAGAGTTCATAATTATATAGCTCAACAAATTTTGTGATTGATTTGGTGCTTCGGAAGTTAAGATACATTCTTGGGATATATTTGGGACACTGATTCCAAAACAGCATCAGCTTAGTTTTGCAGATACAGCATAAATCACCTTATATAATTATCCACCTAATTGTTAAAATTGGGCATACTTAATGCCTGATGCTTTGTCATAATCTTGTTTTGTTCATATATTTTAATATTTATATTAAATTAAAATTCATTTATTATAATTATTCAGTTAGAATCATTTTAAAACGAGGACTTCCGAATGTTTTACAAAAATTCGAATTTTCTGAATGCTACATAAAAATGTAAATCGGACGCGTAAGGATTCCCCACTTGACATCGCCGTAAAGGCCTTGCCGACATTTCTCTGTCTTGCAGTGAAAGACAGGAATACTCTCCTTTCTCACGACGTGTCTGCATGACGCAAGAGGTTCTGATCATACAGGATACTGGTACTGGACATAGAGATTCACATTGACAGTAATATTTGTGTTTGATGTAACAATTAAGGTTATGCTTACAATAGTTACAGCAAAGACTTGCACTACAAAATCAGAACTCGGAGTTGCTGTCGGAACGCTGGCCGAGATGATCACGAGGACGTTGGTTCGACCGTTTGCTTCCTGCATTCTGTTTTTAATTGTAGTTTCCTGTAAAGCTGGTTTCACTTTCATATTCTTCTGTGTTGCTATACATTTTACTGTCGCGAAAAGACGTATGACCGAATAGAATATAAATTTTATTGAATTGTTTACAATCTGTTGAATTTATGGGTAATGACAAACTTTATTTCAAATAACTGCCAGAGAGAGTTTATACAAACACTATCCGATTTAAGACAATGAGGATTCTAAAATCAACGGGCATTTCCGATTCGGATCGAATGTAGACGTCTATTTTTTCTCGCAGTCCAAGAAGGACTTTAATTTTGTCCGGAAACAAGAAAGAAATTGAATCGCGAGGTTGTCTCTCCATTACCGCCGCTTTGTCAAAATTTTTGTGACTCCCTTACGATCGCGCCGTCCAGTCTCTTTTGATCTCAAATTCATCTATCTTTCGCTTCGATATCCATTATATTGAAATATTTATTTATTGTAATTTAAATGTATGTTAGGTTATACCTATGCACTTACATCAAAGTGGATATTTAAGAGTTGGAAGTGTTGCTGTGAAACAGAAATTACATTTCCTTTTAATAATAAGTGAAGATCATTAAATAAATTTACTTTTAAAATAATAATGAAAATAAACATTATTTACATATTTTTTAAATATTTGTTATTTATTATGTTGAAGAAGGAAGAAATAAGTTATATATATATAACGCAATCAGTTCTAATTAAATAAAATTATTTTATTTTTCAAAATTTTCAATTGAATAATTTTTTCATCGCTTTTCTAATAATACATTTGTACAATCTTCCATCATTTCTACTCTATATGTAGATATATATTTTAAAATAAATTAATACTTCAGTAGATTTTATGATTACAAATCTACTGAAATACCAAATTATAGATTTTCTTACAGAAGAAGAATATGAAATTTTAAATTATTCTACAATTGGATAGTGCTTTGACAATATTGTTAGTTTCAATATTTAGAATTTCTACTATTTATTAAAATTTTTTCATACTTTTATATATTCTATATTAATAGTTGTAAATCAAAATAAAATATAAAATTAAAGTAGCCAGATATTAAATAATTTAAACTTAAGATAATTATTTATACATATTTAATCATTTAAATGGAATTGATAGTATTTATCTACAATATATTATTCAAATTTTTATTAGACATAAAATTTCCTGATGTATAACTATGCATAATTATACTTTTGCGATAACTCTTTGTGTATAATTAATATAGAGATAGAATTATTGCTAATGTTTCTATAGAATATAAAACATAGAAGTGGCAAATATTAATATAAATTATTTTAATAAAAGTAGATTAATTTATATTAGTATTTGACATTTCGCATAAACATTCACGATTTTATTTTGGAACAATAATTATAATTTAACATTTTTCACACATGGCATCTTTACTCAATTGTTGAATCCCATTAGCTAATTGTAATATATGGTGCCAACGACAATCTTGTATTTGTACGGCGGCTTCGTTTTGCTTTAAAACTAAATCTACCGATTGTTTCATTTCTAGGATTTGTTGTTTCATTTTTTCTATTTCTTCTTCCTTCAATTTCATCTAAAAAGGAAATTACTTTTTATTTATTTAATCAAGTATAACTCCTAATTACTAAACTTTATTAATTATTACAGCAACCTTTAAATAAATAATTTTTATTTTGTTTTAATTGTATGTAGATTTCGTATACAATAGTTGTTTTAATATTGAAATGGAATTATTCATTCTGATTTATTTATAAATTAAAAAAATAAACTCTTATCTATCTTTTAAATACGAATCAATATTATAATTTAACAAATATTAAGAGAAATAGTCATTTAAATATAATATAATACTCACTTTTTCTTCTAAAAACAGTATTTTGTCGTTCAGTAAAATATTATCGCGCTGAAGAATCGAATTCTCTTCTAAACATTCTTTTATTTTCCTGGCATATGAGTCTATTTTATTTTGAAGCTCATCTATTTTTTGCTCTTGTTCTAATTTTTGTAGGTATTCTTCTGAAAGCTTTCAAAATATAAAATTAATAAAAGAAATTTAAACTTATTTGTTATATTAATAAATAAATAAATCATATTTTATTAATTTATCTGAGTAATGTTGTTTGTTAAATAATAAAATTCATTTTTCTGTACTTCGAATATAAGTAAGACATTGACATTTAATATCTTAATTAAAAATTAAGATATTAAATGTTTTTAGAACCTAGGTACTACACAAACAAAGTAGAAACTGTATTAATAACATTTTTATCCTCCTCCAAATCCAAATCTCATTCAACATCTGTAGTAGCAGATAAGGTAATACTTTGTAATACATGTTGTATCAATGACATTTCCATTATAGTAGAATAATTTTAATAAAACTTCGGTAATATAATTCTAATAAGAATTTGTTTGTAAAAAGTAATGAATGACTTCAATGTAAATTTAATAATTTCAAATGAACGATGCGTATTCCTACTTAAATTCCAAGTTTAAATAAATATAGATTTACTTTTGTTTCGAGATCCTCTTGTTGTTCTTTATTCGTTTCCATTGTTCTTTTTTGCTGTTCTATCATAGCTTTCTGCTGGATGTCGTAAGCTTTTATTTCGGCCAACTCTTTCAGTAAATCTTCGTGCAAATCTTCAACTCGAGCTCTTTCGTGTTCTTCCTTATAGAAATGTTTATTATTGAATGAATGGCTAATTATAACTTGAATTTTTTTAGAGTACAGTTAATAAAGCATACCTTTTCTAGTTTACTTTTAAAATCAATCAATTCAGATTCTAGTTCCAACTGGGCTGAAACTGAAGTATCTCTAATTTCAATTAACTTTTCATTTAGCACTTTTTCATTTTCTAATTCTTGTTCAACTTGCATAAGTTTTAATTGCAATCGTTGAATTTCCTTCTACAATTTTCATAAATAAGATATGCAAATGACGACAATTAAATAGAAATCGACATACCTTTAATTTAATTGTGTTATCCGCAATTTTACTGTCTGCCTTTTCTGTTTTGAATTTCCCTTTATAAAACTGTTCTTGTTGAATTTTTATATTTTGTTCTAATTCTTCGATCATATCTCTAGTTGTTGACAACTGAATTTAATATTTCATGAACTATTTTATTAGTTTAAATTTAATTTAAATTTAGATTCGGTGATACCTCTTCTGTCAATTGCTTAATCGATGCTTCTTTTTCTAATAACTTCTTATTGGCAGCACTTTCACGTATTTTGAAGCTGTTTAAACTCTGTTCTAATTCATCTATATTATCTGTTAATTGGGTATTTACTTTACGAAGTTCGACAATTTCTCCAATCCATGTTGTTTTTTCACTTATGTGATTTTCTAAATAAGTAAAGAATATTCTTTATTTAAATAATCATACATTATAGAGATAAGAGTATATTTCAGAATATATTCATGATTTGTAATTACGAATATCAACCTTCTGCAATCTTCATTTCATTTTTTATCATACTTTTCTCGTTCTTCAGTTTAGTAATTATCAATTGACGACAATCGATTTCATCTTGAAGGCAACGGTTTCTTTTTTCTGTTTCCTGTATTAAATTTATTAAATTCTTTAATAAAAATTTATTTTAAAGCAAAAATTAATTTTAAATCCAACATACCATCAATTTGTCTATCACCTTTTCCATTTCTGTTATTAATCCAGGATGACATTTTCCTGATTCCCTGATATGAGTTTTATTACATATAAATTAAGGATAATTTATATAAATCGATATTAAAGTTTTTATTAGAATCATTTGCATTGTTTAAATATGTTCAAATTTAATTATAGACCAGTTTAACGTTATACTGTGCTAAAAAGAGCTAAATCTACAAAATAACTAAATCGAAAATGATTCATACGGAGCAACGAGATAAAGGAAGGATAGACAGTGGAAATTTATAGGTCTACAATTTGAAAATTGTAGCCCAATAATGTGGGGAACCGAACGAGGTCCGAATCGTCACCCAAAGGGAGAGACCTCGAAAGGCGTTAAAGTTCCGGTTTCGGGTGTTGAAAAAAATATAAACCGCGCGAAGGAACAATAAAGGTTGTTTTCTTTAGAGGTGTAAACTAAGAAAGTGAGTGACCTAATGGTCCACAGTCAAAGTAGAGCTAGCAAGAGTGGAATCCAAATCGGGCTGGCTGCTGACCTCTCTCGCGCCCTCCGGTGGGTTTCAAATTGTCCCAGGTGACTAGATGAGTCCAATAAGATAACGTTTCGAGGGATCAGGTTTAAAGCGTTTGGTAAGAAGATGTACGCATAAGAAAAGATAGGATGACAGTCTTGGTGGTGGCGCGCGAACAACAGGTAGTGCTCTCCGCGGTTGTGGTGATGTGAAAAAAAAAAAAAAAAAAAAAAACGTACATTTCAAATGCAATAAAGGGAAGAAAAGATTTTCTGACAGTGACTGAACTTCTGGCTCGTAGGATACCGACTCAGTGACCGAGCCCCAGCTAACCGCCACATCCTAAGGAGGATGTAGGACTCATTGGCGTAGCCAGGATTTTGTTATGGGAGGGTTCTAGTAGAGGCTGTCATTTTCTGGGAAGGGCCGTGCCCACCCATGCCCCTTCCTGGCTACGCTCATGATAGGACTATCCCCGAAAGGCGAGAAATTACGGAATCGGGGGAAACGACGAACTTAGCAGTGCCCGAGCGACGGATAACTCCGAAAGAGACTCTAATAGTGCTCCACTGAGGCTCATCTTTGTAAGTTGTGTATAATCATTTTCCGCTGTTATTAAACGCATTGTAAATGGGAAACCGATCTCAGTGTGCCTTACCTCGCCCACACGGAAGGGCTGACTGCGGAAAGCCATCCAAAAGACTCACCTCGGTCGGCTAACCTCACAATAAGACTTTAATCAATTATAAATAAGTCGAGCGTGAAAATATCAAAACAAGAAGTGTTCTTATCTGTGTGTTTACCATACAAATCATAGAAATTTCAGCCTTCAAACTTCGATTAAGTCTATTACATTACAATTATTTAGTATGGAAGATACTATTAAAAATACTACAATTATAGTATTTTTAATTTTAAAAATTTTAAATAAGTTCTTTTCCAACCTGTTATTGATACATTCTATTCTATTAAATAAATTAAAACCGAATAACAAGGTGAACATTTCATTAATATGTAGTAATTTCAATAACATAAATAGTGTTTATTGTATAGCGTTACAAACTTATATATAGTCATAATAAAAATTTATAATTATATATTTTAATGCCCTACTAATAATATAGAAAATAATATTGAAAAATTCATATTAAGTTACGAAAATTGTAACTTAAATTGTAAATTTCCTGTAATTAAGATAAGAAAACAAAATAAAAATTATACAGTAAAATGACTATGATAATATTTAAAGGATATAAATATTTCAGTTCAGATTCCAAATAATAGACTTGTTTTTGCAAATTGTTAATGTACTGAGATTGAAGAGCTAATAAATAGTCCACATTAGGACTACAAGAATATCTAAAAATAAAATTTTAATTTATGACAGTGACAAGTAAAAAATAATAACTGTTAGAGATAACTAAATAATATTTTTATAATTTAACGATAATTTTTTCGTTACAAGTTTAAATACTTTTCTTTTCAATATAATTATCTATAATATCACTAATTATATTTGTTTTTATATACAGGGTGTAACGAAATTCCGTGCCAATATTTTAGAGAGAGAGATCCTCCCGCCAAAAAAGTACGGCTGCTTTTTTCCACTTCTGTGTTACAAATCCCTACAAACTGAAGCTTTATTTCATCTATTGTTATATGATGATAAGGACGTAATGGGCAGGCCTTGTAAATTACGTAAAAATCGAAATGTTATTCAAAGTAAATTTACATTGAGCTACTCTTGCTTTCCAATTTTATTTACTGAAAAGCGGATGGATACTGCAAAATCACGAGGCTTTGTTTACATTTAAGTATGGCCTACTTGGGTAATATTTCCTTATCTCAATTGCTTGATAGAAGTGTAAAAAAAAAATACATTACTTTAAAAGGTAGACAACTTCGGTGCTAATACTTTAGCCAGAAATTTGAAAAGTACTCTTTCGGTAGGCCAGATTTTGAAAATGAAATGAAATTTGAAAAACATTGTTTTAGAGTTATCCTAGAATCTATTCCTAAAATATTGGCACGGTGTTTCCTCGCATCCTGTATATTAACACAGTTATTGTTATATTTTAAATAGGTGTATAATACTATTATAACAGTGATATTGATGGAGGTGAATATAACTTAATATTATAATAGTATAAGTTATACATACAATTTTTAAAAATAACCTGCTTTAGGTATAAATACTATTTAATAACATGGGCGCCGTCAGGAATTTTTCCAAGTTGAGATAAACTATTTAATATATGTCGATTATTTGTTTCTAGAGAAATACCTCTTGTTTAAATGCAAACGACCAAATCCAAACGAATAATCGCCCTAACTTGCCTCCCTGTCGGCGCCCCTGTATAATAGAAGAAAAAAATGGATTTAATTGTTATAAACAGACAATAAATATATTTGTATAATGATAAAAAGTTATTTATTTAAAACTGTTTTTAACTTATTATTAAGAACGGTAACATTTTGATAAAAAGAAACATTTATTTTCTTTAGGGATAAGCATAAATTTTGCCGAAGAGACCTAACCTAACACGGGAAACACGCCGTTAATTGTCTATGCCAACTTTATTACACGAAAATTTATTTTGGGTCTTCCGCCCTTCTTCAGACCTTTATTAAGAGGAACAGAAAGCCCGAAATGTATTTCCTTGTTATTAGAGTTTAGCATACAAAAATTTCAATAAATATTAAATAAATCTTAACAGATTTGCCATGACAAAATTATAATAGGATAATGACAAACGTTGTTGTTGTAAACAACAAACATCAAAAATTATACAGTAAAATATTTGCTAATCGAACGCTTTCGGTCCTTTACATTGACCTTCATTAGAAAATGTATACTTAAAATATAAACTTAAGATATTTGGTTTAGTGTATGTATATTATATTATTATGTTGCTATCATAACCAGTAAGCATTAAGTTGATTTGTGTATATTAAACATTAATTAGCTTTAAGAATCAAGTAGTATTATAATTAAGAGAATACGAAAGAATAACCTTTGCTGTCCTTCCAAGAAGACTAAATAAAGGTATGAAATTATAGTAATAAAATATTCATTTGTTCTTAACGTTAGATTGAGAATGCATTACGCTGTAGACTGATTATTCATAGTGTCGTGGGGCATTGATTAAACAATATAAATTATAAAACAGTAAACTAATACCTAGTTTATGTCAGTTTAGCTATAAACTGTAATTTACTTACTGCGGTTCATTATTCTTTACAGGCAAATTCGGATATTTTCCAGACATTAACAATTAACTATTAGTAAAATATTTATTTTCATTAAGTCAATATTATATTATATGAATTATTTTATATGTGTATATATATGTATAATACATTCATACTGTAAATAAAATAATTATCCTATAAGTCAGTATTGTATAAATGTAAAATACTATTTATATTTTATACTATAAAGTAATATTTGAAATTATCAACTTAAAATTGTAAAAAATATACAAAAATACCTGGGTTTTGGAGTTTAATAAAATGAATTTTCAGCTAAATGTTTCTACCGCTGTTGTCAAGGTAACAGCTTAATACAGTATATGGAACAATCGTAAACGGGTCAATTGCTAAATACTTAGATTTGACGTGAAATTCTTAATTATTACTTTGAGAGAGATCAGGAAATAAAATAATATACAATTTTTTAAACATTTGTGTCGATTTTTATATCGAAAAAATTATTATTAGTGATACAAATTAAAAAGAAAACACGTTTTTATATCTACAATAAACAGTTATGAACTTATAATTTAAGCAATTCATAAACATGTTCCTAATTTCATACTCTTGATAATTCGGAATAGATATACGTATAGGTCTATATATACACAAGCCCGTTTTTTTCGATTACCGGATTACATCGGGCTATACGTGGGTAGTTCCTGGTCATGTTTATCTGGAAGTGTCAAGGAGATCGAAGTATCCATATTTCATAGAAATCTATATTCCTTAATTTATGTTTATTTAGTTTTTAATTCTTTGGGCAATAAGAGTGTCTTTTTCCATATCCATTGTGAGTTCAGTCAAGTTCATAATGGAGGTGGTGCGGTGAGAGATGAGACACAGCATTTTAATTGATCGTCCATAAAAAATTCCTGGAGAGTTACTCGCGCGGATTCGATACCTGATCTCAGAGCGGTACGCTCTGAGATCAGGTATCGAATCCGCGTTGACCCTTTAACCATCCCGACAATCTCCGCAGTCTATACAGAAAAGTCGTATCGTTTCGAATGAAATGACATCAATATGAGCAGTCTTTCATTTAATAAGTTTTATTTATGTATTACGTAAACAATTTTAGATGTCAAAATACGTTCACATAACAAATTTTGTTATATGTTTATATAATAATATGAAAATGATTCCATGTGTAACTTATCTTGAGTGAATAAATCAATTTTAAATTATTTTTTCGAAACCAAAAATTATAGTAAAATGATCATTTCTGAAATTTACATTTTCTTTTGTTGAGAGTAGGGTTTTATGCCTTCATCTCCCGGTTCCCAATCAACGGGACACAACTCTCCGTGTTTATCTTTATGTCGAAATGCCTGGACCAGTCTCAATGTTTCGTCCACCGATCTTCCGATAGCAGTGTCATTGGTGGCGGAATGTTTCACTCTGCCTTTATTATCGATAATGAACAGACTTCTCGATGCGACTCCTCCGTCCTCATTTAACACCTTAAAGGCTCTAGAGATCTCAAAACTTTTATCGGCCAACAGCGGAAAACATATTCTTCCCAATCCGCCTTTGTCCTTTTCAGTGTTTATCCAGGCTCGATGACAGAAACGATTATCGGTGGAACAGGCCAATACTTCGCAATTGATTTGTCTGAATTCGCGTATTCTTTCGCCGAAGGCCATTAATTCTGTTGAACAAACGCACGAAAAGTCCAAAGGATAGAAAATAAAAACCAGATATTTTTCTCTGTAATCAGATAATTTGATTTCCTTAAATTCTCCGTTAATTACGGCAATTCCCGAAAACTCTGGAGCCTGCTGATTGGGTAAAAGATACCCAATTCTATTCGAGCAATCGTCTTTGGCAATGTTAGTTTGAAATTTTGATTTTCTATTCATTTTAATTTATTAAATTTTTTGCGAAACTAATTTGTTGCTAATTCAGAAGCAATGCAATTAGACAATTAGAATTATAACAATTAGAAACAATTAGAATTATAACAGTTAGAAACAATTAGAATTATAACAATTAGAAACAATTAGAATTATAAACTTTATTGAAAACAATTAAAACTGAGGACCAGTAAAATGAAATCTTTTATTTAAATTTTAATCAATATAAAAATTTTAAAGTATTTTTTGCAGGCCAAAATAGGGGAGAGCGGGGCTACAAGTTCCGTTTTTTAATCAACCTTATATTTTGTTAAGGAAACATAATTCTAGCATAAGTATTAAGAGATTAAAATTTAGTAATATATCTAACTTTGCTATAAATACAGTTTTTGGGGTTGATTTTTTGTAAGTTTTTTTATAATTAATAATACAATACCTAAAGTCGGAAAGTAACAACTTACCCCGGTTCGGGGCTAGTTGTTAACAGGGTGGGGCAAGTTGTTACAAGATCTATGGAAGGTGTAATATGTAAAAAAAACAATAATTTATTTAACTAAGTATGTATTTAAAGACTAATCAATAATATCTTATCAATAATTAGTTGTTTTTCTTAAATTTATTATAAAGAAAACATTTTTACGTTTCAACATTTATAACTTTTACTTAAAGAAAAGGGGAGAAAGGAACATCCTTTCCAAGTTCTTGTATAACACCAGAAGTTGCAGGCAAATTTACAACTCCTGATGACCCTGGCTGATCCAAGATTTGTCTTTCGTCAGTAAAGCTTACATTTAACAAATACTCTGCTAACTTGTTTTCCTGTTCTTCAATAAAGACCAATTTTACTTTTTTGTAGCCAATCGCAGCGTTTTCTACTCCAGATTTCAACTTCTTTACAAATCTATATAACGTCATATGACAAATATCTAATTCTCTGGCAACAGTTTTTATTTTTTTAACCATCTTTAATAACTGCATCTGCAGCTCTTTGCATCAACTCCTGAGATACAGAACCCCGTGTTGTTTTTCGAATATAAGTCCGCATACTGCAAAAGGAAAAAAAACATTATTTTTACTGCATTACCGGTACAGATGAACTGGGGCAAGTTGTTCCAAGGTCACAACATGCCCCCAAAGAAGGGAACATCTAGCCCCGATAGCACATGGGTTCAAAACAGCAGCTACTAGATTAGGTTACGAGACATATACAGTTTTAGCGTAGTATATCAAGATACTCGATATATTTTTGAATAAAAATACCAAACAACTAATCGCTAATTATTTAAATTCGCCAGATATACCAAAAATATCAAACACGAAAATATTTACTTATGTGGATCAGCGACGTACAGGCTCTCTTTCCAATGTACCGGACGTCACTGGCCTGATTAAGATAGCTGCCGTCGGTGCGCAGAAACGTTCGATTTCATGACATATTTACTAATTATATATATATTTTTTCCTTGTGGAGCTATTTCAATCGGAACAACTTACCCCGGGAACTTTTAGCCCCGCTCTCCCCTACTGGAGATATTCCAATTCATTTTCGAAAGTTCCAGTATTAATCATTTTTTCTTGCAAAAATTTATATATTTTAAACCCGATTTAAGAGTACTCGATATGCTGGAATTCAATGCTTGAACCTTTATCTCTTTTCCTCGTGTGGCCGTCGGCCATGTGTGTTATATATTTTTGTATGTTTTTAATTGATTTAGTTTTAACTTCTTTCCTTTCTCTTTGTTTAAAAGACTTTCTAGAACATTCTCTCTTAACCCTTCTCCTTTGGGGGTAAGACTACAAATTCTTGGAACACGTGAAAACAAAAGAGGGTGTTAAGCCCGGAGGCGAAACGGCCGGGAGCGGTCAGTTTTGGTACCGATCCCGAAGAGAAAGGCACGGAGAAGGCTTCCGAATGCGAAGATAGAGTAAAGAAAGATCACAAAAGAAAAAAAGAGGAATAATACGAGAAGGGAGCGCGAGGTGCCGAGGGATCAGAGAGAGAAGATAGAAACAGCGAACATTCAATAGAAAATCAGACGAGTAAGAGACAAGGTCTAAGGCCAAAAGATTAAAAGTAGATTCTTTTAATCTTTTGGCCGTAGATCTCCTTGTCTCTTACCTTTTGCAAATACTTGAATGAAATAGAGAAATAAGACATCCAACAAACTTGCAACATTTTATATGAATTTCCAATTAATGGTTAACGAGTCGGTAAGCATTACAAATAAAAAAGTTGCGAATTGTCTATCTTTTCTTAAAAGAAATATATATAAATCTCTAGTTTGAAAATAAATTCGTAAATGTGTTTCTCAACATGTGTAATTCGAATTCTGATTAGTAATTTTCAAAGCCACGATACTATAATACGATATCATTGGACGTTATTTACGTCAACACACACACATACGTGCAGTACATATCCACGAAAATTCTCTTCCTTTTTATTTTTTACTGTTTTTGGTTCAGAGATCTCAAAACCTGGAGATTTTCAAAAACTCTGAGGGTCAAATTTGACACGATTCCAATATTTTCCCTTGTTATGTATAGGTAACAGCCAGGAAAGTAAAAATCCAGCAACGAGTTGCGTAACTTTCTCGACTGTCACGAGATTTTATTTTAAAAATAACTTTTATATTATTAATCATAAATAAAATTTCAAAAAGTTTAATTTTCAGGGTAGTAATGAGTTTTATTATGAAAAAAAAAAAAAATTGTAAATGCTAACGAGTAATATTTTCAATAAGTTCGACTCTTCTCGAGATACAACGCGACACTCTATATCTCCACCTCCTGGACCTTTAAACAGCAAAATTTAATATCAATGCCCCTTACACAAGCTACCATGCCAAATTTGGTTTCTTAATCTTTACTTCATCCTGAAATATTAAATGAAATAGATGCCAACATATATACATGAAAACATATCCACGGAATTTCCCTTTCTTTTTTTTTGTTTTTACTTTTTTGGATTCGAATCACGGAGATTTGCAAAAGTATTAGAACCGTATTATGTACACAACAGCCGTAAAAGTGAGTATTTTGTACAATTAAATCGACAAAAGTAATATATAATTTTCAATTATTTTATTTCTTAAATTATTTAGAAGTACAGGTATTTACTCAGAAACTGAACATTTAAATCAAATGTTGTTGACTATTCAAAGTAAAATTTAACATTAAACAAGTAAAAATCGTAATTACAATTAAATAAAACGCAAGTGTATCAGTATGTATCTTTGTTATTATCTGAATATGAAAGAAATGGACAGAACAAAAACATTGCAAAAAAATCAAACATAACTTAAAAACATTTGCGATGCACAATGCATGGTCCTAATTCATCATATTCCTGTTTCGATATCCACATTTGCTGAAAAGTTGACAGAGAAGATAAAATCGAACCACCAATCCACACCGAATATTTTCTTTCCGGTGGAGCAATTACTTTAATTTTCATGGTTGTCGGTGCCAGAGCCGTTATTTCTTTCTGGATACGATCGGCAATACCTGGATACATTGTAGTGCCTCCGGATAATACGGTGTTAGCGTACAAATCTTTACGAATATCAACATCACATTTCATAATGGAGAGATAAGTTGTTTCGTGTATTCCAGAACTTTCCATACCGAGAAAAGACGGTTTAAAAAGTGTTTCGGGACAACGGAACCTTTCACTTCCAATTGTTATCACTTGGCCATCTGGTAATTCATAAGATTTTTCAATAGTTGATGATACGGCAGAATTTGCCATCTCTTGTTCAAAATCCAAAGCAACATAGCAGAGCTTCTCTTTAATATCTCGAACGATTTCTCTCTCTGCTGGAATAATTTAAGAATAAAACTAAGTTATTATTTTAAATCTGAGATGCACAAAATTATCGAGGGTTTATTTTTATTTAGTTACTAGCAGTACCCGCCACGCGTTGCTGTGGCTCAAAATGTATCTATTATACATGTATAACACTACCCCGCGGGGGAAATTTCGAAAAATCCCTTCTTAGTGTATATTCTCTTGACATACCCTATTAAAACGCAATCAAAATCGCAAAAAACCGCATCTAAAATAGTATAATGGAAGCCCAGTTCTTCACAGTAAGTCTTAATTTTGTCCCTCTCCCACGCGGGGTGGAATTTCGACATTTATATTATATAAAAACGCGCGTATTCGAATGCAACGCTGTGTCAAAATTTCAAAGCAATCGGTGAAGAACTTTCGGAGATTAGCTATTAGGAACAAACGAACACGTACATTTTTATTTATATAGACATAATAAATCGTGGCAATATTTTCTTGGTATTGCCATAATTTCTATTGAACTATCCCCAGACACATTGTCAACATGTTTGGAGTACAACGAATTAATTTTATAAATATTGTTATTTTTTTAATAAATAATCCTTTTTAATTTTAATCTTAGAAAATTAAGAAAACATAATCATTCCTAAACTATTTGACTAACTTACCAGTTGTTGTAAAGGAATAGCCACGTTCTGTTAAAATTCTCATTAAATAATCAGTTAAATCTCGTCCGGCTAAATCTAATCGAATTATTGCATGAGGCAAGGCATAGCCTTCATATATTGGAACAGTATGAGATACTCCATCACCAGAATCCATAACTATACCAGTTGTTCTTCCAGAAGAATACAGCGATAAAACTGCTTGAATTGCAACATACATGGCCGGTGTATTGAATGTTTCAAACATAATCTGTGTTTAACAAAAAATTTCGTAAAAAAAGTAAACATTTAAATATTTTTTTAAACGAATACGATCGAAATAAAAGTTATTGCAAAAAAATAACAGCTCTAAAACATTAGAAACATAGCGTCAAAATTTGCTAGCTGGTTACTAGCAAGGTTGAGGCCGAAGTTTTAAACGCAAAAACGTATACGTCGGATGTTGCTTTCCTCTGGAATGTCGAGCATGATTCCACTGACTTTCCAAACACCATTGTCAAACTTCTAGGCTTACAGGAAAGCGGCGTTGAACGTCCGACGTACACGTTTTCGCGTTTAAAACTTCGGCCTCAACCTCGCTACTTATTAGAGGTTGCGGCGCAGCTACAAACGTTACTTGTACTGTACATCGCAAGCAGGAGTTCACGGTTTACGTTTTAACTCCAAGAAAAAATCGTTGCAGCGCACGTTCACAACATCACGTGACTCAGTGAATGAATGAAAACATAATTAACGAATGATTCAAAATGATTTTAAAATTCTAAATAATATGTATATATACATACACTAGTCTACATACTCGTACAAATGTCGTAAAATGATGTAAAAATTTATGATTTTTTATAAACTAAAGTATAAAGCCATGAAAAACGAATAATTTACTTGAGTCATTTTTTCTCTGTTCGCCTTGGGATTTAAAGGTGCTTCTGTTAAAAGGACTGGATGTTCTTCCGGTGCAACTCTTAATTCGTTGTAAAATGTATGATGCCATATTTTTTCCATGTCGTCCCAATTGGTTACTATTCCATGCTCGATGGGATACTTTAAAGTCAGAATTCCTCTTTTACTCTGAGCTTCGTCACCAACATAGCTATCTTTTTGACCCATACCAACCATTATTCCCTTTGAAAATATTTTATTATAATTAATTAATTACGTTTAAAGTAATCACTTTAATAAACACTTATTTTATACTTTCAAATTTTAGTTTTATGATTGATTTTTGTGAAACCGTGTTGTATTATTCTTCGAAGTATCAAACACAAATCCGTGTTAATAACAACCACTTTGGGAAAAAAGCCAAGTGGTTGTTATTAACACGGATTTGTGTTTGATACTTTTAGTTTTATTTCAAATATAAACGCAACAAACTAATAGCGCGTATATAATTAATATTTTATCGGAAAGTGCTTTCAAGATATACCAGTACGCGTATACTCGACTTTAAGAGGCAGTGTGCATCCTTAGCAGAGAGAAGCAACTTCAAGCTCTTTCCTCGGAACTACGTTCAGCTTCTCAGCATTAAGCGTCATAGTTTTGAACAGTGTCTGCAGGCATCTGTGCTTTATCTCGATTTATTTTGCTCATCCGTTAACGAAATGTTTCCTAAAATGTAGAGTCCTTAGGACACATTTGGTAGGTTAAATTCTTGACTGGAAAAGCTGAAAAATTTTTCCCATATAAATTTTTGATAATTGCTTCTTCGCTTTAGCCATTTCGTAGGGACTTTCGGATAGCAGAAAACTTGTGTATCATTATTACAACGTTATCATACATGTTGAAGTTCAAGATTTAAAACATTAAAAAAAAAAAAAATTGTTTGAATTTAAAATTCGATATGAAAAAATTAATAATAATTTTTAAAAGTTTGAAAGCATTTTTCATTGAACATAAATTAGAAAATCTGTTATTCAAATATAAACCTACCTGATGACGTGGTCTTCCAACTATTGAAGGAAAAACAGCTCGGGGAGCATCATCACCCGCGAATCCAGCTTTACATATTCCAGATCCATTGTCTACGACAAGAGCTACAACTTCGTCTTCACACATGATTTACTCGAATAGAGTATTTATTATTCAGTATCGTTCAGCTTTATGAAATATACAATAGTAAATATATTTCAGAAAACCCCGAATAAATTAAAAATCCATCAATATAAAAATGAATACAATATTAGCGTTAGAATTCATAACGTTTGTACCATAAATACTTAAGGTGGTAGTCCACCGCTCTGGGGAATCCGAACAAATCAAAAATCCCAGAAATGTTTCCAGAGTGATCTGTTCGGATGTGTCAAACCCCGTCCCATTGGGGTTTTGGTCCAACCCAAAATGGGTTTACTATAAAAGAAGCCCACAGGACTGAAAGAGCAAAACAAAAAATCGTTTCAGCTTAATAATTTCGAATTTTGTTCCCAAAATAATCGCAACTCAATAAAAAAATTAAGTAACAACAACTAAGCCTAAATTGTCACTACGGCACTCACACGAATTTAGGCTTAATTGAAAGGCCTTCCAATTAAGCCTAAATTCATTAAATAATGAATAAATTTAGGCTTAGTTGAAAGCCTAATCATTAATTATAAAATATTGTGTAACAATATTTTCTAAATCTTCGATTAAAATTATAAATAAAGCAAAGTACTTATTTCAGAAGATACTAATTTGAAAAATCGTTAGAGTTATTCCGCAGCTAACGCTGTCTTAATTTGAAAATAATGTTTATGATCTTAATGTAATTTTTAACTTTCTAATTTATTAATTTTTAATTTTGAATTATTTATTTAAATAATATTAATTTCAAAATAGTAAAATAAAATTTTTAAATTAAGTGAAATTTTATATTTTCAATTTTTAACTTTTTTTTAAATTACTTATTTGTTTATTCGGAATTTAAAATGTTTTAAAATTATTTTTTCTTTACACTATTTTCATCATAGTGTAGTTATAATTTACATAACATAAAAATATCATAATTTACATTGGCTGACAAAAGAAAGACGCGCGAGTCTGATGTCTGCTTTATTGTTTGTTCCGTTAATGAGCTTATTATTTTTTTTTATTTTGTTATGAAAAGTTTACTATTAATTATATAACAACATATTCTGATTTTTAAACTTATAAATATATGCGCATCGTGAATAATTTTATGAAAATATCTAACATTTCAAAATTAAGAAAAAAAAATCAATTTTTAGTAATATTATCAGTTTTCTCTCCATGAGGTCTGCTTTAGTATTTTGTACAAATAACTTTTAAATCATAAATCCAGTTTCTTTTTAAAATTCTTTTTGCCTTGTAGGCCCTAAGGCCTTTCACCATACCTATCACGGCCAAATGGCCGAGCGGTCAAGGTGGCAGCCTACCGCTCTGGGGACCCGGGATCGAATCCGAACGGGTCGATTAATCCCCAGGAATTTTTCGGGGGGGTGGTCCGTTCGGATATGTCGGGCCCCGTCCCTCACCACCCGGTCGCCCCATTGTGGGCCTGGCCGAACCCATAATGGGCCTACTAAAAGAGGCGTTCTTAGTGTCCACAGGGTGGAAAGAGTTATAAAAAAAAACCATACCTATCGCGGATTTGGTCGGATCGACAATGGGAGCGAAGGAATCTGATCAATCCGGGATGGACGGCCCAAAAAATCTTCCTGGGATTTTGACATTTTATCATTAAATTATTTTTATATTAGTAATTAATTACCTAATATTATAAAATGGCAAAACGCTAAATTTTGAATATGTAAAATTTGGTGCAGATCGGGCAAAGGGTTTAGGAATTAATAAGGGGCATGAAATCAGGGAACGGGTGGGGTATCTAGGTTTCAGGTAGTCTATATTTTCCTAATGGGTCCCAGAGAATAAGTATGAAAATTTAAATTTTTATATTAATTAAAATTCAAATAAGAGATTTCATTTTAGCGGTCCTCATTTTTAGTATTCATTTTAATTGTTTTTAATAAAGTTTACGATTGTAATTGTTTTATCATTGTTTCTGAATTAACAATAAATTAGTTTCGCAAACAATTTAATAAATTAATATGAATAGAAAATCAAATTTTCAAACTAGAATTGCCGAAGACGATTGCTCGAATAGAATTGAGTATCTTCTACCCAATCAGCAGGCTCCAGAGTTTTCGGGAATTGCCGTAATTAACGGAGAATTTAAGGAAATCAAATTATCTGATTACAGAGGAAAATATCTGGTTTTTATTTTCTATCCTTTGGACTTTTCGTGCGTTTGTTCAACAGAATTAATGGCCTTCAGCGAAAGAATACGCGAATTCAGGCAAATCAATTGCGAAGTATTGGCCTGTTCCACCGATAATCGTTTCTGTCATCGAGCCTGGATAAACACTGAAGAAGACAAAGGCGGATTGGGAGGAATATGTTTTCCGCTGTTGGCCGATAAAAGTTTTGAGATCTCTAGAGCCTTTAAGGTGTTAAATGAGGACGAAGGAGTCGCATCGAGAAGTCTGTTCATTATCGATAATAAAGGCAGAGTGAAACATTCCGCCACCAATGACACTGCTATCGGAAGATCGGTGGACGAAACATTGAGACTGGTCCAGGCATTTCGACATGAAGATAAACACGGAGAGTTGTGTCCCGTTGATTGGGAACCGGGAGATGAAGGCATAAAACCCGATTCTCAACAAAAGAAAATGTAAATTTCAGAAATGATCATTTTACTATAATTTTTGGTTTCGAGAAAATAATTTAAAATTGATTTATTCACTCAAGATAAGTTACACATGGAATCATTTTCATATTATTATATAAACATATAACAAAATTTGTTATGTGAACGTATTTTGACATCTAAAATTGTTTACGTAATACATAAATAAAACTTATTAAATGAAAGACTGCTCATATTGATGTCATTTCATTCGAAACGATACGACTTTTCTGTATAGACTGCGGGATTGTCGGGATGGTTAAAGGGTCAACGTACCGCTCTGAGATCAGGAATCGAATCCGCCGCGAGTAACTCTCCAGGAATTTTTCAAGGACGCTTATTAGGTTGTTTGTTTGTTTTAGGTTATGGCAACACTTGGGCGATCTGCCTAGAGGGGATGCCGTTTTAAGGAAAACTGGCCCCTATTTGGGCGTTATAGACGTGGAGAAAACCCGGAAAACTTCACCTGGCCAGCCCGTCCAAACGAGGTGCGAACCCACAACTGAACTCCCTGTGTTCAGAGAATTAGCCACTGGTGGGCCTACGATCATTAAAGAAGTGTTGTGTCCCTCCCTCATCGCACCACCTACATTATGGACTTGACTGAACTCACAATGGATATGGGAAAAGACACTTAAGACACTGGATCTTTTTTTTTAAATTCTTTCCACCCTGTGGGCACTAAGTGAGCCTCTTTTAGCAAGCCCACTATGGGTTTGGCCAGGCCCATAATGGTGGCCCAGGCCCACCAGGTGATGAGGGATGGGGCCCAATGTATCTGGACAGACCACTTCCCTTTACTCTGACATCCAGTCCTCGCTTCAGGCCTTGAATGACGGGTACCACAGAGACGAGTTGGTACAGGATATTAAAGGTAGGGTACTGAGGGCGAGACATGCACACATTGCCAAGGTGGGTCCGAGCCATATCGGATCCTGAGTAATGAGCGTGCCGACCAACTGGCCAAGGCAGGGCCAGGGTAGGCCGGATTATCGAATAGGCAAAGTAGACAAATGTCTAGGGCCCGTAATTCGGAGGGCCTGGCTTCGGTGCAGAAGATTTCTCAGTTCCGATTTCGAAACTCAAATCGAAATTCGATAGGACAGAAGAGGCTGTATTTAACAATTCTTACTAAGCTCCGCTCGACTAGCCATTACCTAAAAAAAAAAAAAAAAAGGTCAACAGCTACCCGTGCGTCAGAAGTAATGTACGCCACAGATCTCTCGCGCCATCTAGAAATATTCCTAGGGCCGCGTCTCGTGGTAGTACTGATGTATGGATGGTTATGATTTATTTTCTAAATCTACACTTATACGTCGCGACATCACATATTCGATATAGCGTTCAAGTTGCTCGAGTGCGAAGATATTACAATTCAATAGTGTTTTATAAAAGAGTTAAAAAGTTATGGGTGACACTACGATATCCGCACCGGGTGTCACCCATGCTAGCTACGCTAATATCACATTATATAAGATTTGTTTAGATGCAACTTATTTAAATGGGGCCCCAATTTAAATTTTGTCTAGGGCCCGCTAGAGGCTTAATCCGGCGCTGGGCCAGGGTTCCATTTGTAACAAGGACAGTGGAACCCTTGACTATGTACATAAAAGGTACTCTACTGCAACAATCAATGACATACTGTAAGAGCGCTGTACTCAAAATAGAGTAGGTAGGTCAACCTATGCCTTTGTGCCTGAAGTTTGCCATACTCCAGTTTGTTGTAATTGGTTTGTGATGCAGATACTGACTGGACACGAGAGGTTTCCCCATTTCAAGTCCAAGTTTGGATAAGATGGTAGCTGCTCCTGTAGGTGTTCTAGCGGTGATGTGAAGCACTACATTCTTGATTGCCCTCTTACTGAGGATTTTCGCTGAGGGGATGACTGGTCTAAGCCTTCTGAACAAGTACTTCAAACGCTAGCAGCAAGTAAAGGAAACTTAAAGTAACTAAAGGATTTGATGGAAAAGGTAATAGGTCTCTTCAACCTATGAGCTCAGTGGACATACTGGGCAGGGCCCCCTTTTCTAGGGGAAGGGACTCTGCTGACCGTCATTGTGAGCAAGTCTCTCATTGGTAGAGAATTCCATGTGCAGTACAGGCTGCACCAAAACATATGTCTATGTAAGAGGGTTGGACTTGAGAGTGAGGAAAGCAAAGAAGGCAATGAAGGTTGGTGGTCCTTCTTGGGTTACACTGGAACCATAACCTGAGCCTGAGCATTAATCTCAGGTTCAACTTAAAAGAGTCCAAGACCCAGTAGCTGCTGGGTATCAGACCAGGCCTATGGTTAAGACCAGGGCCGGATTATTGAATAGGCAAAGTAGGCAAATGTCTAGGGCCCATAAGTCGGAGGGGCCCGGCTTCAGTGCAGAAGATTTCTCTGTTTGAAAATGAGTTACATTTAAGAAATTCGATAGGACAGAAAATGCTGTACTTAACAATTCTTTTCTTACTAAGCTCCTCTCAACTAGCCATTGCCTAAAAAAAAAAAAAAAGAAAAAAAGGTCAACAGCCTCCCGTGGGTCAGAAGTAACGCCACGGGATCTTGTGCCATCTAGATATATTCCTAGGGCCGCGTCTCGTGGTAGTACCGATGTATGGATGGTTATGATTTATTTTCTAAATCTACACCTATATGTCGCGACATCGCATATACGATACAGTGTTCAAGTCGAGTGCGAAGATATTACAATTCAATAGTGTTTTATAAAAGAGTTAAAAAGGGTGACACTACGGTGTGACTTGGGGTGACACCACGATATCCGCACCAGGTGTCACCCATGCTAGCTACGCTAATGTCACATTATATAAGATTTGTTTAGAAGCAACTTATTTAAATGGGGCCCCAATTTAAATTTTGTCTAGGGCCCGCTAGAGGCTTAATCCGGCGCTGGTTAAGACATAGTCTCTTTGTACTCTGTATGCCATTAGGTAGAGCAGAGGCAAATTACTTAGAGTTTGTTATATGAAAGACCACCCCAAAAAATTCCTGGGGATTTTTCAACCCGTCCAGATGCGATCCTGGATCCCCCAGAATGGTAGGCTGCCACGTTGACTGCTTGGCTATCCAGCCATCTAAGACACTAGATCAAAAAATGACCTCCCAGTATTTTTAAATTTTTGAACCCGGGAAACTGAAACGTGGAGTTGTGCAAAAGTATTCAGTTATTTTTCTAAATGTATAGCTAACTATTAGTGTATGTGGGGGCACCATTTTGTTCTCCCTCTTTCAAGTTTAATAACTCCCGTGCTTTTTGTTAAAAATTCTGTAGCGAAAGCTAAATGTCAGTATTGTAGACCTGGCAACAAAACTAAGCTAGTTGTATTTAATGTTTACAAATCAGTAAAGATAAAATACAGCTTAGGTTATCTTAATTGATTACCTTTGTTTCCTTACATTTTTACTAATAATGCTTTGTGGTCGGCGATTTCTACTTAATGCTGTAAAAATACACGAACTTTGAATATGGATTCGTTGAGTTTTAGATTGAGTATCTAGACAAGTAAAATTGAAAAAACCCAGACTCACCGAGTCTTTTCAATTTTAGGAAATTTACTTGCTTTACAAATTGAGGCATACAAGAGCTTAAGAGAAAAGGTCGACTCCATTGTAAGACTTATTTTCCAGGTGTGACATAGACAAAAAATGAAGACTTTGTGTTTCTTTAATTATTTTTGTGCATTTTTTTAAAAAGTTATTCTTTGTCAAGAAATTGAAATAACTCATGTATGTGCAATTAATTTATATAAACATAATTTAAAAAATGTGTTGAACACAACACTCATACTTTAATAATACTTATTTCATTCATATACATCATTACATCAATTCCTATTCACTCCAAATAATTCACATTATAAATTATGAAATATACTTAATTTGTATTTTATATATATGTATATAGACGTTAAATTCCAAAAACTAATTTACTTTAACTTTCCCTTGTTTTCAAAATGGGATGACAGTTTGTTTATAATATTAATTTTGTTAAAACTTACTTCTCTTTTTGACATTTCTTTCATACTTATTGTTTATATATACTTACAGTTTAATAAAGTTTCAAATTGATATTTTCAATTGATAAAAATGGCACAGAGTCAGGTAGGACATTAACATTGGTCCCGCCATTCCTGAGAAAATGGTACATAGATCAGTTGATATCTGTTTTTGGAAGCACAACATTAGTTTTTTACCTGAAAAATAAATAAATATATCTACAAAGCTCATGAAATGAGGTAATATTTTGTATAATCACAACCTGATTATTAAATATAAATGATTATTTTTGGAAATATTTTACTTTTGAGAAATATTGTGTAACTCAAAAGAAACATTTTGTAATCCCATTGTAACTGCCAGGCACAAACATTGCATGGTATGAATTTTGGTAGTACTTGGGACTTTAAATGAAATGTTTAATTCCTTTTTTCTTGACCAGAATATCAAAATGAAATTCATCAAATATACATTAATTTCATTTTATGGATCACCAACATGGACGGCTTCATATAATTTTGCAGTTAAACAATATGATATAATGTAATCTGAATGTCACAGAAACTTAATAATGCACTTCAAAAAATCACAAATATAAATAAATAAAAGTAGAAATGCATTTTCTGACATTCCGTAAAAGAAAGAAATTGAAATTATATTCAGTGATGGTCTAGGAGTTCCATTTGAAAAAATGTTAGGTTTTCAGGTAAAAGTTTATTTAATTAATTCCCATTCTTTCTAAAATAGAAGCTGCCCAATGTCGGGATAAATTGATACTCCCACCATGTTCGGCCAATAAATGGGGAGCGCGAGCTTTAATGACATCGTGAGCTGCAGCAAGTACTATATTGCTGTTAATTGTGCCTCCATTAGCTCTTAATTCTTGCAAATAGTTCCGAACTTCATTTTCATAATTTCCTAACAAAGTTGGCCTACCACGAGATTTATGTGGCAAATCAGTAATATCTCCTTGAAGTGTCCTCTGAAAAATAAAAATAAATTTAAACTATTAATAACCTACTACATTTAGTTTTTACATACAATTAAAAGAATTAAATAAAAATATAAAAAATAAATGACATTATCTGTAATAAATATTACCTTCTCTAAATATGATGCTTTTATATATCTAACTGTAGATTCACTAACTGGTCTCCCTAATATTGTAGAAAAATGACGAACTGCACTTGCATTTCCTTTCTCAATTGCATGTTTTGCTATTTTGGCTCGAATTTCAGCACTGTATGTTCTATAGTTTCCTCGCTTTCTTCTCTTATCTGATTGTCCATTATTAACCAATAGCATTTCTACTTCATTACTAACTGATTGAATATTTGAAACATCTTGTGATATTGTAGTATTTTCAGAATCGGGTAAGACCGTTTGATTTGTTGGACAAAACCACTATAAAACAAAACCATTTATTAGAAAACTAGTTATTTGTGTATGTACAAATTCCAAATTATAAATTTGTCTTTCCTTAACATAAAAATACAGTCAAACATCTTTAATCCAACATCTTATTTATTCAAAAATAACTTTCCAGAACATTTGTAACATCTATAGACTTAACGTATTTGTTTAACTCGATAATTTGACCCTTCTCCACTCTGAATTCGAACATTATTAAATGGAATAGTAGGAAAATACATGTATTACATGATATCTTTTCTCTAATCTACAATCATTTAAAGATTGTTAGAAACAGTCCAATGAAAGGCCAGAGAGAGTTGCATCCATTTTCAGTAAAAACCCATTAAGCTAATAAGCTTGTTTTGCTCTGTTATTGAAGGCCTCAGGGTTGTTCCCATCAATCCATGTTGCACTGTATCATTTTCAAATTGATTAAACAGTGTACGTAAACAAATTGTAGTGTAGTAGTGTGTAATGGTACAAAATGTACAGCAATATCTGCAACATTCAGATCACATATAACTTATGAAATTTTGTGAAAATGTAAAAATATATGGTAACTCAGCATGTTCAATAACTGGAACCACTCTGGTCCTGGACAATAATGATTAGATTTTTAGGTAACTTCAAAAATAAAAAAAAAAATAGAATAAAAAGAATTTTCAGGCATGTGAGATAGTGTCAGCATCCTTATAATTTATGGTTTTAGCTTTTCTATTGCTTTGTGTATTTCAAGCCTTTCTAAATGTTTATAATTGTTTCAGATGAAAATGATTCCTATTCAGGACAATATTATTATATGATAGTATATCTGGTTCCATTAAAGTGCAAAACTATTTTTACCATTAAAAATTTATTTTTTTAAAGTAATTCATTAATAAAAATTTTACATTCTGTATATTTTTTTATCCATCTTCCACATACAACTTTTAACAAAATTGCCAGTATGTAAGATCCCCTAGTAAAACTATCATTTAAAATTATATGTTAATAGTATGTAAATTAAAATATGACATGATATCAATTGTCAGTACACAATACAAAATGACAACTCTTTTTACATTATGTTATATTTGGCAAATGATATGACATCAAGTGATATTGCTTATTCTCATCTGTTAAAAAATTTTATATTCTTTTAATTTTTTGAACCTTTGACATCAACTAATATCAAGTGATATGAAAATTTGCACCTTTAATCATCCAGCAACAAATGTTTTAATAAATTAAAAATGTTTTCGATCGTTTTTAACGGTCTTCTTCAGTTACAACTCAAATTAATAAAAGAACGATAAAATGGAACTAAATACGGAACTAATGGAACTAAAACTTGCTCCAAAGGCACCAAGAATATTTGCTTTTGGGAAAACTAATAAACCGGGTTACCAAATACGACCTGTTATAGAAAAATGTAATTCTCCGACGTTTCGCATCGAAAAGCAATTAGTAAGATTTATTCGTTCTAAAGAACAAAGTCACCCTTTCTCTATCACCAACTCGCTACAATTGATAGAGAAGCTCAAAGACATTGCTCTCAAGGATGATGAGTACATGACGGTTATGGATTACGAATCGTTATATCCCTCTATAAAATTACCCCCATGTTTCTGTGCGTTAAGGGATTTCCTTTTTAAAAACATCGAGAATTCATACAAATACCATCAACACATCCTGGAGCTGTCTGATTTAATATGTTATACATCCTTCTTTCAATTTGAAGGGAGAGTTTTCCTGCAGGGTAGAGGAGTGCCAATGGGTAGTCCAATGTCGGCTATACTATGCGATTTGGTGTTACGACAACTTGAAAATACTATTCTTCCCAGATTCCAAAAAGATATTATTCTATACACCAGATACATAG